>NC_057815.1:77748551-78373551 GCF_910594005.1 Cervus elaphus | reverse complement strand
CAGCCTGGTTACCCCTTCACCCCTATACCCCCTGGCACATACTCAGCATGGGTGAATTGCAAGGACTGTAGGTCAGGTCAACTCTAGTATAAATCATAGCTCAGTCATTTTTGGCTGAAAAACTCAGCAGGTTACTTAACCCCTCTGTGTCTCAAACTGTAATAGAAGAATAATAACACTTCACTGGTATTCTATTACCTCCACTAACGGCAGGACTGCCAGGATGCTCAATGCCAGGGCACTCTGTTTGCAAAGTGGCCTATGCATATGGCACCCCCTGGAGTTGTGCTTGGTTAACTGCATGTAACAGCCCTGCAGTGGAGACAGGGGTCTCATCTGTCCTGTCCCTTGATCTGCCGTAAGTGCCCAGAGTAGCACCTGACTCAAAGTAGGAACTCACTGAGTGTATTAATAGGACATTTGTAAGGACTCCATCGCTGATTCAATAGACATTAGTTTGAACAAACTCTGGGAGATTGTGAAGGATAGGGAAGCCTGGTGTGCTATAATACATGGGGTATCAAAGAGTCGGACATGGCTGAGCGATTGAACAACAACAAAGGACTTCAAAAAATGATTTATGTGAAGATTCTGGTTTTGGAATAGATGCTCAGTAAATGGAAGTAGTGACTACTGTTCTTGATGATGTTACTGAGTATAAAAAAAAGTGAAAGCCTCCAGGCCTGGCTTTTACAAGTTCATGGGGTGCTGGGTGTAAATGTGGAGGGCTGTTCTCCGTCAAGCCCTCAGCTCCTGATGAAAGCTGCTTTTCTTACATCCTTCCAAATGGTTGTTGGAGACTTTGCCCTGCTCTCCTGCTTGGCCTAGTCTGTCCTCTTCCTATCCCAGCCCAGCTCTGGCCCAAGGCTGACCCCTAAACCACTGCAGGACGGCAGAGCTGCCATCTGGCTGCCACGAGGATTGCTATCTCACCTTCGGGTAAAAGTCAGAACTTTCCTCTCCTTTGGCTCTTCTTGGCTCCTTCATTTGGCATCAAGACCACTATTCAGTAGCCAGTCCTACTCAAAGGCCACGACTCCTTCTTGGAAACAGCACAGAGCTGAAAACAAGGGGCCCAAACATCTCTGCCAAGAGGGACATTGCACAACAGCAGTGCCATGTTCCGGGTGAAGGGAACCCAGCTTTAGAGAGGAGGGCATGCATTCTCCCCTAATCTTGGTGGTGGTGGAGGGGTGGGGGGTGGTGACGGATGTTTAAGTGCCTCTCATTTAAAGGGCCATTTTGGTTTTGTAAGTCAGATGACTCTGGTTTCACCCTAGATGTGCCTCTCCATATTCACTATCACCACACCCACGGAGATAATCTTTTTTCAAGGGACAATAGGTGGCTGCCACCTTTGTATAATATGAACAATGTCAGGAAGGAACCCACCCCAGAAATATGATCTCCCTGGATGACTGGAATTCCACCATTAATGATTCACTCTTTTGGGGTGAGCACACCCACTGTCTGGCTGTGCTGAAAACACAAATTCTCCTGGGAGAGGTAACACATTAAGTTCCTAACAGCTGGAGTGAATAACTTCATCACTCTCCTATCAGGACTAATATCCTCCTGATAGGAGAGATATGGAGGTGCTGGGCCCATGCGGTTGGGACGAGTCTCGTAGGAATCAGAGAAGAGGGAAGGTTTTGCAGTCAAACTACGTTCTCATCATCCGGTGTCCTGGAGCAGACCTGCCTGCTCCACTAAGGCAGCTGGCTCTGGAGATGTTGATCTTCATGAGTTGTTAGCCAAAGGATTCAAAAAGACAACATACACAAAGGACTAACTCTGTACCCCTACATGTAACTGGTATTCAACTCACGTGGGTCTGTCCTATCCCTACCATGAATGGAAAAATGTATTTGCCTTGGGAGGAGAGGGTTGGTCCTCATCTTCCCCCTCATCTTCTGGGAAAGACAGGTCAAAGAAATCAGGTTTCTCCTCTACTCCTTATTAGAGCAAGGGCTTCCTCTGCCTCACCAACCCATCTGACCCATGGATATTTCACTGCTGTTGTGGGAGAGAAAAGGGGTTGAGTACAGGTGTTTGTTCAGTTCAGTTCAGTCACTCAGTCGTGTCCAATTCTCTGCAACCCCATGGACTTCAGCACGCCAGGCCTCCCTGTCCATCACCAGCTCCCGGAGTTTACTCAAACTCATGTCCCTTGAATCAGTGAACTGCTCAATGGGGACCTGGTTTCTTGGTCCCAAGGCTGTGCGAGTTGGAAGAGCCTCTTGCTTGGTATTGATTCTGCTGTCCTTCCCAGCTCTGTGAATTCTCTCCTGCAGACCAGGCCCTCCTGGGCCTCAAGAGGCCAAGCTCCAAGGACTGCATTGCCAGCCTCCTTTGTCCTCTGCCTTCAAGTTACAGTTGGCCAATGGGAGGTGCCAGAGGAGACTGGGAAGCATGAGGAGAGAGACACAAGTGATTAATTTCTCCCACTCCCTCCTCGCTGGCCAGGGTTGTGGCAATAGCTGAACCCCCAAGCTATGGTCACAGATCCCATGAGGCAGCCCCTCTCACGTGCTTGCAGTGCCCATGGGGATCATCTCCCCAAGAGTGGAAGAGATTGCTGGCTTTTGTTGGTCCCTGGGTGCACTGCCATCTCTACTGGCCATCATTCCTTTACTTGCCATCTACCAGGATAGCTGGAAGGACCACGTGGGATTTCAGATGCTGTTTCTTCACCAGTACTTGCTGAAAGATGACATGCCCAAGAGAAGACGCTCCCCTTTAGGAGAAGCCATGATTATGATAAAAACCAACCTATTGCTCAGCCAGTCCATTCCCAAGACCCCTGGGCTCACCCTGGATGCCCAGATTCACTTTCTCCATCAGCAGAAACACTTTCTCCATTTGGGGCATGGATTTTAAGGAAGATTTCTTTTCCTTTTGGTTTCTCACAATCATTTTCATCACTTCTTTGGTTAGTGGCAATTTTTCCTAAAAGTCTCCTTGGTTGAGCCAAGGAGTTGTCAACCAAAGATGTTAAACTTTCTCAAAGAAAAACAAAACATTACACGGATGCAGGTTTGTCCTCTTTAACCTCTTTCTTTATTGAAATTGTCCAATTCACACTTTAAACCAGAATGTTGGTTGTTCCCCAGTTCTAAAATCTCTACATGACCAAAAAAAAAAATTTGTAAGTGCTATAAGGGCCCATAAAGTTCATCTCATTTCTAAAAGTTGGAAGGGATCTGCCTAAGGTTACATCAATGGCAGAACACGGGCCAAAACCCTAAGATTCCTGAAGCCTAGGATCAGTAGACTTCCTACTAGTCCACATATGTGGGCAGCCCACCTACTGAATCAGAGCCCTTATAGACTATTGAATTGACTTAATTGGTTCCCCAGTAAGACTGTGAGCTCTATGACCCAATCAGAGCCCTCACCCAACTGAATTTACATATCTGTTCCACTTAAAAGACTGAAAGCTCAATAAGGAGGGAGCCAAGCCATGTTCACTATCTTACCTGCAGTCCCTGCTCCTGTGTCTAGAACATTAATTCCAACTTGAATGCATGACATTCTGTGTGCAGATCTCTGCACTTTCAGGCATCAGATGTTCTCAGACACACTCCCCCCAGCTCTCATGAGTGAGCACTGATGAAGAGACCATTGAGAGTCACCAGCCCCTTATAGCAGCTCCTCAAGGCTATCCTCATGCAAATTCCATGACCCTCACTCTTAATATTTGTGCACAGGAGAAATCTAGGTCAAGTGAACATCCAGAGAAGCCTTGGAAAGAAATAAGTGGAAGAGATGGCTTCAAAGAGCATGGTGGGTCTGTTTTCACAGAAGGCAGCCCACTGTTCAGTGACTACTAGCTATTAGCAGCTCCTATTATTGAGTGTTTAATACCTACCAGGCCCAATTTGCATCTCCATGTGTATGTGTGTGTACACATGCTCAGTTGCTCAATCACGTGTGACTCTTTGTGACCCCATGGACTGTAGCCCACCATGTTCCTCTGTCCATGGGATTCTCCAGGCAAGATTACTGGAGGGGGTTGCCATTTTGTATCTCCATATATGCTCTCAGTTGATCCTTATAACTGTCCTATAAGTAAAGTATTATGTTCCTTGGTTTTTAGCTGAGGAAATCCGATTCAGAGAGGTTAAGCCACTTACCAAAAATCACATCACTTCCATGTCTACATCCATCCCTCTTGACCATGATGCTTCTTCCAAGAGAACCCCGGATTTTCTTAAAACACTAGTTCATAACATCACCTGACTACCCCTTTCCCTCGTTCATTACAATCCAGTTCCAAAATTGAAATTCAGGGAAATGTGTTATGCATGTGTGCTTAGTCGCATCTGACTCTGTGACTGTTTGAACTATAGCTCGACAGGCTCCTCTGTCCATGGGATTTTTCAAGCAAGAATACTGGAATGGGTTGCCATTTTCTCCTCCAGGGGAAAGGTGAGGATACTGACAAAGTGGAGGGTTCAAGACAATCCGTCTGGTTTGCTCTGAGAAATGGCTTTGAGCCAAGAGAGGTGCTGGTGTCTAGGGGGCTGTTAGCAAAGTCTAGCCCTCAGTATCATTTTCCCATTCCCACCTCCCACTATAGGATACTATCTGGACTCATCATAGCAGAGCATATTAAAGGTTTTCAATTCATTATATCATTTGCGCTGCTCAACAACCCTGAGGTAAGAAAAGATTACTATCACCATTTTAAGATGAGGAAATATCAGCTCAGGGAGGTTGTTACTTGTCCAAATTTCCACAGCTAGTAAGAGGAGGAGACAAGCTCCAGGACAAGCCTTCTCGCACCAGGATTAGTTCACCTCTCGCTGCCTCTATCCTTGTAGAGAGGAATGTGAGGGATGTGAATTAGATGAAGCCAAAGTAGCCTTGGCATTGACCCAGCCTGCTCCGAACCACAACTTCAGACTCCACCACTGAGTTCCGTGGATGACTTAATTACTCTTTAACACCAGCCAAGATGGCTGCCAAGCTCAAGACACAGCAGGTTGTTCTCTGCCTCTGGTGCCCAGGGGCATCCTGGGAATGCAGGCAGGCTTTGGTGGCAGGGTCTGGGAGGACAGCAGGGCTCCCTTCTGACAACAGAAAGCTGCGAGGCACACGGACTGGCCACAGGACAGAGTTGGGGCACCTATGTTAACTCAAGGAGCTTACCGTGCGGTGACCAATACTGTAGAATCCCATTTGTGCTATATGTCCAGAGAACACAGGGAAAGAAAAAGATAGGGAAATAGAGGCGACAGGTAAATCCCACTTTACAACTCCTTTAGCACTCAGACTAGTTAATATGAAGGGTGATGTTTGGGTTCAAACCCCAGCAACATCATTTTCCAGTTCTTACCTGAGTCTGTTTCCACATCGTCATAGAGTTCCTGGGCAGACCTGAGATGCTGTATGTGGACATAGCTCTGAGCACTTACTATATTCCAGGTACTCAGTACTAGATATTGATTGCACCTTTCGTCTTAAGGGCTCTGTGAGATGGAAACTCTTCTATCGCTTTTTATGATGAGGACAGTGTCTCAAAGAAGGTGAATAATTTGCCCAAGACACATAGCCAAAAAGTAATGGGGCTGGGGTGATGAATGTCAGCTAGTTGCAACAATTCTAATTCTAACTTATGAACTCCTTGAAAGCAGACATCAAAACTTGGATTCAGTTTTTTTAACTATGAAATATTTCCAACAAAGAGGAGTAGTGTAATATTACAAATGTTTGGGTAGCAAAAACTCAGGCTAAGACATAAAATGTTAAAATTGAAGTCTCTGCACATATCCCTAATCCTTTACTCCTCACCCTCCCCAGAGAGAATGAGTCATTCATTCATCCAGCATTGTTTGTTAACTACTTGCTCCATGCCATGACTGGCTTCTAGATGTTGAATTGTTTTCAGCATTTTCCTGAATTAGGAATTCATCATTTCCATCCCTGTTCTATACTTTTACCATAATTCAGATATACGTCTATGTGTGTGTGTATGTGTGTGTGTTAGTCACTCAGTCGTGTCTGACTCTTCATGACCCCATGGACTATAGCCTGCCAGGCTCCTCTGTCCATGGAATTCTCCAGGCAAGAATGCTGGAGTGGGTTGCCATGCCCTTTTCCAGGGGATCTTCCCAAACCAGGGATCAAACCCAGGTGTCCTGAATAGCAGGCAGATTCTTTACTGTTTGAGCTACCCAGGAAGCTCAATTCAGTTATCCATTAGCAATATTTAATATTTGTTTCACGGTCTGAAACTTTGTATAAATAGTAAAGCATTTCTAAATCCTTCAAAAATATCAGTTCAGTTCAGTCACTCAGTCATGTCCGACTCTTTGCAACCCCATAGACTGCAGTATATCAGGACTCCCTGTCCATCACCGACTCCCGGAGTTTACTCAAACTCAAGTCTATTGAGTCGGTGATGCCATCTAACTTTCTAAGATGAAAGAGACAGAAACAGAGAGGGAGCATCCAATATATTAATCATATGTATCATAGCAGTAACAATAAATGCATAAAGTTGAACTGAAAAAATATACTCCTTCTTAAGAAAAGAAAAAACAGGAGCATCTCACTTTATCTTGAGCAATCTCACTTCAAATGACTCAAGACCATCCCCAAGAAAAAGAAAGGCAAAATGGTTGTCTGAGGAGGCCTTACAAATAGCTAAGAAAAGAAGAGAAGCAAAAGGTAAAGGAGAAAAGGAAAGATATACCCATTTGAATGCAGAGTTCTAAAGAATAGCAAGGAGAGATAAGAAAGCCTTCCTCAGTAATCAATGCAAAGAAATAGAGGAAAATAATAGAATGGAAAAGACTAGAGATCTAAGAAAATTAGAGATACCAAGGGAACATTTCATGCAAAAATGGGCACAATAAAGGACAGAAATGGTATGGACCTAACAGAAGCAGAAGATATTAAGAAGATGTGGCAATAATACACAGAACTATATAAAAGAGATCTTCATGACCCAGATAACCACGATGGTGTGATCACTCACCTAGACCCAGACATCCTGGAATGTGAAGTCAAGTGGGCCATAGAAAGCATCACTATGAACAAAGCTAGTGGAGGTGATGGAATTCCAGTTGAGCTATTTCAAATCCTAAAAAATGATGCTGTGAAAGTGCCACACTCAATACAGCAAATTCAGAAAACTCAGCAGTGGCCACAGGACTGGAAAAGGTCAGTTTTCATTCCAATCCCAAAGAAAGGCAATGCCAAAGAATTTTCAAACTACCACACAATTGCACTCATCTCACATGCTAGCAAAGTGATGCTCAAAATCCTCCAAGCAAGGCTTCAACAGTACATGAACCATAAACTTCCAGATGTTCAAGCTGGATTTAGAAAAGGCAAAAGAACCAGAGACAAATTGCCAAAATCCACTGGATCATCAAAAAAGCAAGAGAGTTTCAGAAAAACATCTAATTCTACTTTATTGACTACGCCAAAGACCTTGTGTGGATCACAACAAACTATGGAAAATCCTTAAAAAAATGGGACTAGCAGACCACCTGACCTGCCTCCTGAGAAATCTGAATGCAGGTCAAGAAGCAACAGTTAGAACTGGACATGGAACAATAAACTGGTTCCAAATTAGGGAAGGAGGGCGTCAAGGCTGTATATTGTCACTCTGCTTATTTAACTTATATGCAAAGTACATCATGCAAAATGCCGGGCTGGATGAAGCACAAGCTGAAATCAAGATTGCTGGGAGGAATATCAATAACCTCAGATATACAGATGACACTACCCTTATGGCAGAAAGTGATGAGGAACTAAAGAGCTTCTTGATGATAGTGAAAGAGGAAAGAGAAAAAGTTGGTTTAAAACTCAACATTCAGAAAACAAATGTCATGGCATCCGGTCCCATCACTTCATGGCAAATAGATAGGGAAACAATGGAAACAGTGAGGGCCTTTATTTTCTTGGGCTCCAAAATCACTGCAGATGGTGACTGCAGCCATGAAATTAAAAGACGCTTGCTCCGTGGAAGAAAAGCTATGACCAACCTAGACAGCATATTAAAACACAGAGACATTACATTGCCAGCAAAAGTCTGTCTAGTCAAAGCTATTGTTTCTCCAGTAGTCACGTATGGATGTGAGAGTTGGAGTATAAAGAAAGCTGAGCGCATAAGAATTGATGCTTTTGAACTGTGGTGTTAGAGAAGACTCTTGAGAGTCCCTTGGACTGCAAGGAGATCCAACCAGTCCATCCTAAAGGAAATCAGTCCTGAGTGTTCATTGGAAGGACTGTTGCTGAAACTGCAACACCTTGGCCACCCAATGTGAAGAACTGACCCTGATGCTGGGAAAGATTGAGGGCAGGAGGAGAAGGGGACAACAGAGGATGAGATGGTTGGATGGCATCACCGACTCAATGGACATGAGTTTGAGTAAACTCCGGGAGTTGGTGATGGACAGGGAAGCCTGGTGTGTTGCAGTCCATGGGGTCACAGAGTCAGACACAACTGAGCAACTGATCTGACGGGGGTTATGGAAGCTGATATTGCAATCTATTCTAACCAAATTCTAAACTAAGATCAAATCGGAAAGAGAGACTGATAATAATACAGCATTACGTTTGTATAGTGTGTTGTCATTTTTAAGGTATTTTCAGAAACATTACTCTCCGGATTATAACATGTTAGAAGGAAGAGACTGCAGGAATCCCCTAGTCCACAGAGTTTCAGAGTTCATTTTACCAGTAGAATACATTTTTTCCGAACTAAATCTTACCTAGTATGGCTCTAGCTTAAAATTAGAGTGGATGAACTTTCCCGGTGGTTCAGTGGTTAAGACTTTTTGCCTTCCAATGCAGGGGATATAGGTTCAATCAGGGAACTAAGATTCCACATGCCTCAGGGCAAAACCAAAACATAAAACAGAAGCAATATTACAACAAATCAATAAAAAGAAAGAAAGAAAGTGAAGTCACTCAGTCGTGTCTGACTCTTTGCAACCCCATGGATACCAGGCTCGTCGATCCATGGGATTTTCTAGGCAAGAATACTGGAGTAGGCTGCCATTTTACAGACTTTAAAAATGGTCCACATCAAAAAAAGAATTTTTTTAATAAACAAACAAAATGAGGCTGAAAAGTCCAGAAGATTCCTCCCAATTCAGCCTTCTCCTCACCTCCTCAGATCCTTGAGATGACTGTGGAGACCTAGAGCTCCAGAGAGAGGTCTTGTATACACACTTTATTCTACAGATAGAGAGACCAACATGACCCACAGGGAGGAACACATGGTTCTCTGCTATATGCCTAACATGCATTCCTCATTTAATCCTGCCAGCAGAGGTGCAAAAACATAACTAGCCCATTGCAACATAACATAGTTACATTTTTTTTTAGGTGCCTTTTAAAAGTCCACAGGAGTGACAATAAGTTAAGAGAGTTTAGATTTAAAGTCAATCTTGGGGTGCCAATCCCAGCAGGTCTAGATTTGGAGGCAAAGACCCCATTGCATCCTCACTTGTCTTCACTACAGTCTAGCTGAACAGATCCTCCTGAGTTTATCTTACAAAAGTAGGCTTGGTCCAAAGACATCTTTGTGACCTTATTGGATGTAGCTGGGTGAAGATGTGACCACCCTGAAGGCCGAAATAGGCCAGGCCCTTGGAAAAGGTGTGATATGAATAATCTGCCTAAAACCCCCTTCTACCCTTCCTTGGGGAGCCCAGTCCACTTCCTCCCAGCCCCCTGCCCTGCACCTCCAAGACCCTCTTGCTGATCTGTGGGATTCGCTGATGCCAGTTTTCCTCTCTCTTTCCGCTGGGCATGGCATCAGTCCAATTCTCCCACACCTTGATCCCTGCCCCCTGAAAGAACTCTAGTGTAATCCAAGATTACTTACTGCCTTAACTTATTTAAAATATGCATATCCTTGAGGTAGCACACAAAAAATAATATTAATGGTGGAAATTTTAGGTGCCAGGTTGGGTGAGTAAGAGAGATGCTTATGGAGAAGGAAATCTTCTGATTCCCCAAGAAAGTCACACAGATAACTAGAGTATAGTTCCAAATCCTTTCATATGCAATGTAATTATCTTGGTATTTAAGGAACCCTGGAATCTTTGTCTCCAAGGCCTTTCACAGAGGGAAAGTGTGATTGAAAGGCAGGCTCACCCTGATTTTGAAGCCAAGCACTTCCTTTTTTTAACCACAAGTGATAGCAAGCGTTCATCAAATTTCCATGTCCTCCTACTGTACATTTCCTAGCCTGCTTTGCAGCTAGGCTGCGGCCACGTGACTGCCTCTGGCCACTGATCATGGGCCTAATTGACATGTGCCACTCTTGAGCTGAAGCAGATAGTGGATGATATGTGTCCTCCATTTCTCTCTTCCCCTGTCTCAATGTCTTAAAGGTCATTTGTTCTAGATAGTATATCTAGAAGAAAAAGAGGGCTAACCAGCCTGCGTCAGATACTTAGTGAGTGAGAAATTAATGTTTATTATACTAAATCATCAGAATGTTAGAGTTAACCACAGCACTCAGCTATACCCCAATACAAAGTATTTTTGGTGTTAATAAATAAAATAAAAATTAAAACTTTTCTTTAAAAAAAGTTAGCATTATTTATTATTGCAGCACAGCAAAGCCTATTTTGACTAATACACCAAGTAAAATGACATTTGAACACTGCTTGCGCTGAATAGAATTGTTGGCTTGGCGCTAACTCCCCATTCTCTGTAACTCAGGAGCTAGAAAAGAGAAATCAGCATTTCCCAGACACTCTTGAAGGTATGGTTCTAGAAGCAAATTAGGTTCCCCCAATAATGGCTTTGTGTGAAGCAGCAATATGACTGAAACATGAGTGATTAGAGGCATTTCAGCTACTAGACTCCTCATTCCAGCGTCCAGTCACCAACTGCATGGATGCCAGAACCACTTGTGGTAAAAGTACCTGGGGCATCAGCTTTCTAAACTCTGGATCATAGCTATTGTAGGACGACTTTGAAATAATGTAGTGGTACCCACCAGACTCCTACTCCTCTAGCCTTTACAACAGTTCTATAAGCTCTTAATCCCCTGAATCAAATCCATTTCTGCTTAAAATTCTCAGTCTATTTCCTTCACTGAACTCTGACTGAATGTATGTTGCTTTAAACAGTTTGAATCCCATCAAAAAAAAGATAACAGAGAAGCAAGGAAAATGATGTAGAGTATCCCAAAGACTCAGACCAGGGAAAAAGTAGATTCTCCAAGATGTCAGAAGTTTGGGGTTTGTGGTAGGATGAATTTTCACAAAACCATGACTACATTTTAAAAATATTGCAGCAAATGATTTAATGCAAATCCTTCACATTTTAATTGAAAATGCAAAGGATACAATCTACCAAAACTGAATGATGAAGAAATAGAAAATCTGAGTAAACCAATAGTGAGTAAGAAGATTATATTAGTTATCAAAAAGTCCCATCAAATGAAAGCCAGAACCTGATGAATTTACTGGTGAATTCTACCAAACATTTAAAGACTTAATACTAGTCCTTCTCAAACCATTCCAGAAAACTAAAGAGGAGGAAACACTTTAATTTTTTGATTTGTTTTACAAGACCAGATTGCCCTGATGCCAAAGCCAGACACAGACTTTGTAAGAAATGAAAATCAAGAGCCTAATATCACTGTTAAATATAAATGCAAAAATTACCAACAAAATACCAGCACACAGAAATCAAATAGCACTATGATCAAGTTGGATTTATACCTGGTATGCAAGAATGAGTCAACAAATGCAAATGAATAGATACGATACCTCACACTAACAGAATGAAGAATTAAATAATATAATCATGTCAATAGATGCAGAAAACACATTTGACAAAATTCAAAATCTCATGACTAAAAAAATTCCTAACAAATTAGATATAGGAGAAATGTACCTCAACATAATAAAGGCCATATGTAGCAAGCCCACAGTTAGCATCATACTAAACAGTGAAAAGCTGAAAGTTTTTCCCCTAAGATCCAGAACAAATTACAGATGCCCACTGTTGCCACTTCTATTCAACATAGCCCTGGAAGTCCTAACCAGAGCAATTAGGCAAGAAAAAGAAATAAAATGTATCCAAACAGAAAGGAAGAAGTAAAATTGTCTCTGTTTGCAGATGACATGATCTTATACATACAATATATGTATACCTATGGCTGATTCATGTTGAGGTTTGACAGAAAACAAAATTCTGTAAAGCAATTATCCTTCAATTAAAAAATAAATAAATTTTGAAAAGAAAACACTAATGACTCCACCAAATAGGATAGGATACCAAATGTTCAGCAACAAAAGCAAAAATAAACAAGTGAGACTACATCAAACTAAAAAGCTTCTGCTCAGTAAAGGAAAAATCAGCAAAATGAAATGGCAACATATGGAACTGGTGGAAATACTTGCAAATCATATGTTGACATCCAAAATATATAAGAAACTCCTATA
Organism: Cervus elaphus; assembly: GCF_910594005.1. Classification (NCBI taxonomy): domain Eukaryota; kingdom Metazoa; phylum Chordata; class Mammalia; order Artiodactyla; family Cervidae; genus Cervus; species Cervus elaphus. Next base: position 78,361,120 of record NC_057815.1, on the reverse strand, counting down.
ACTTAATAGGGAGAAAAAGAACAGAACAAAACAATGAATCACATACATATACACACACACATACATGCACACACACATATACACAGAATACACTGATTTTAAAAATGCACAAAGGATCTGAATAGACATTTTTCCAAAGAAGGCATGGCCAACAGGTACATAAACCAGTGCATGACATTGCTAATTATCAGGAGAATGCAAATCAAAACCACAAAGATATATATCACCTCACAACAATTAGAATGGCTTTTATCAGGAAGACAAAAGATGTGTTGGAAAGGATGTGAGGAAAAGGAAACCCTTGTGCACTGTGGTTGAAGATGTTAATTGCTATAGCAATTATGAAAAAAATATAAAGATTCCTCAGAAAATTAAAAATAGAACTATCATATGATCCAGCATTCCTACTTCTGGGGATATATCTAAAGGAAATGAAATCAGAATCTCAAAAAATATCTGCACTCCCCTATTCATTGTAGCATTACTCACAGTAGCCAAGATAAGGAAACAATGCTAAGTGTTTAATCAATGGATGAATGGATAAAAAAGATATACTATGCATACACAATGGAATATTATTCAACCATGAGAAAGAAGAAAATCCTACCCATTTGCAACAACCTGGATTTACCTAGAGAACATTATGTTAAGTGAAATTAGTCATACAGAGAAAAATAATGTATGATCTCATTTTTTAAAAGAAGAAGCCAGACATAGAAGCTTAGAAAAATGATGGTTACCAGGGGCCTGGGTGTGGGGTGCGGGGGACGTGGCAGGGAAGAAGTCGGTCAGAGGTTACAAGTCTTCAGTTATACAATGAACAAGCCCTGGGGATCTAACATACTATGACTCTAATAACTATAGCAGGGTAACTATAGTTAGTAAGACGGTGCTGTATATTTGAAGTTGCTAAGAAAGTAGATCTTAAGATCTTGTAGCTCACCACAAAAAAATTACCATATGAGATGATGGATGTATTACCTAACAATATGATAAGTTGCTGAGAAAGTAGATCTTAAGATCTTGTAGCTCACCACAAAAAAATTACCATATGAGATGATGGATGCATTACCTAATAATATTATGATAACTGTTCCACAAAGTTTACATACATGTGTCAAATCATCACATTGTACACTTTAAATACATACAATTTTATTTGTCAATTATACCTCAATAAAGCTGAAAAAATTTGAGGTCCTCTGAGACTCTGACTATAGCTCCTTCCATAACATAAGGCCACCTTTGAGTTCTGAACCACTGGGGACCCACCTGAGTGCTCTAGAGGACAGGTGTGCAACTGACAACTGCTTGGAGCAGAGGAAGTTCTGCCACATCCTGAGAGCATTTAAGATTGTGAAAGACATGCTGGAAATGAAATCTAATGAGTGGTATTCACTTTTATGGCAGGATTTATACAGATATACAGTCCTCATAAAGAGCAGCCATTGCCAACCAAAAGCTTGTTAAGTGCCTGCAGATTTTATTTCAGACCTAACAACCAGAGTTCCTCACATGTCTCCAGTAACGACGCTCCGCGTAACCTCGGGCCTCTAAGCTTAAACATCTTGTGCCTCATTTTCTCTCTGTAAAAGGGAGATAATGACGCTAGCTGCTGGATCTTGTTGGCAGCATGCTTGGAGATCTCCAGATCAAAGGGTCTCTGCCTGGACCAAACAAGCTGATGACAGTGCTTACTATCATTAGTGTTGTTATTATTGTTATTGTTTGGGGTGGCTATGCTGCAGCCCAGGAAGCAGTCATGACTCTCAGGCTGATTCAGCACAAGGGCTGAATGAGGATGCATTTTAGTTTTGCAGAAGCCATTGACGGAACAGCCCATTTCATTGACATCTCATGATAGCACATTCCTAAGGCTCCCCAAACAGTAACCCCATGTGACCGCTCAAAGTAGGACCACACCTACAGCATTTCCCGGAGGTAAATACTTGTCTTTGGAGAAGGAAACAAGTGAGGAAGACCCCATCATTTCTTGGGTTATATGGTCCTGTCATCACACAGTCAGCTAAGGAGCTCTATACCAGATCCCATGATAAGTGGAACTTGGGTTGAATGTCAGTTCCCAAGTGCCTTGGCCAACACTTTTTTCTTTCTTTATTTTTTTTTCCATTTATTTTTATTAGTTGGAGGCTAATTACTTTACAATATTGTAGTGGTTTTTGCCATACATTGACATGAATCAGCCATGGATTTATATGTGTTCTCCATCCCGATCCCGCCTCCCACCTCCCTCTCCATTCCATTCCTCTGGGTCTTCCCAGTGCACCAGCCCTGAGCACTTGTCTCATGCATCCAACCTGGGCTGGTGATCTGTTTCACCCTTGATAGTATATTTGTTTCAATGCTGTTCTCTCTGAACATCCCACCCTCGCCTTCTCCCACAGAGTCTGAAAGTCTGTTCTGTACATCTGTGTCTCTTTTTCTGTTTTGCATATAGGGTTATCGTTACCATCTTTTAAAATTCCATATATATGTGTTAGTATACTATATTTGTCTTTATCTTTCTGGTTTACTTCACTCTGTATAATGGGCTCCAGTTTCATCCATCTCATTAGAACTGATTCAAATGAATTCTTTTTAATGGCTGGGTAATATTCCATAGTGTATATGTACCATAGCTTCCTTATCCATTCATCTGCTGATGGGCATCTAGGTTGCTTCCATGTCCTGGCTATTATAAACAGTGCTGCGATGAACATTGGGGTGCACGTGTCTCTTTCAGATCTGGTTTCCTCAGTGTGTATGCCCAGGAGTGGGATTGCTGGGTCATATGGCAGTTCTATTTCCAGTTTTTTAAGGAATCTCCACACTGTTCTCCATAGTGGCTGTATTAGTTTGCAATCCCACCAAAAGTGTAAGAGGGTTCCCTTTTCTCCACACCCTCTCCAGCATTTATTGCTTGTAGACTTTTGGATAGCAGCCATCCTGACTGGCGTGTAATGGTACTTCATTGAGGTTTTGATTTGCGTTTCTCTGATAATGAGTGATGTTGAGCATCTTTTCATGTGTTTGTTAGCCATCTGTATGTCTTCTTTGGAGAAATGTCTGTTTAGATCTTTGGCCCATTTTTTGATTGGGTCATTTGTTCTCCATCTATATTTCTGGAATTGAGCTTCAGGAGTTGCTTATATATTTTTGAGATTAATCCTCTGTCTGTTTCTTCATTTGCTATTATTTTTCCCATTCTGAAGGCTGTCTTTTCACCTTGCTTATAGTTTCCTTTGTTGTGCAAAAGCTTTTAAGTTTCATTAGGTCCCATTTGTTTATTTTTGCTTTTATTTCCAATATTCTGGGAGGTGGGTCATAGAGGATCTTGCTGTGATTTATGTCAGAGAGTGTTTTGCCTGTGTTCTCCTCTAGGAGTTTTATAGTTTCTGGTCTTACATTTAGATCTTTAATCCATTTTGAGTTTATTTTTGTGTATGGTGTTAGAAAGTGTTCTAGTTTCATTCTTTTACAAGTGGTTGACCAGTTTTCCCAGCACCACTTGTTAAAGAGGTTGTCTTTTTTCCATTGTATATTCTTGCCTCCTTTGTCGAAGATAAGGTATCCGTAAGTATGTGGATTTATCTCTGAGCTTTCTATTTTGTTCCATTGATCTATATTTCTGTCTTTGTGTCAGTTCCATACTGTCTTGATGACAGTGGCTTTGTAGTAGAACCTGAAGTCAGGCAGGTTGATTCCTCCAGTTCCATTCTTCTTTCTCAAGATTGCTTTGGCTATTCAAGGTTTTGGCCAACAATTTTGTGCAGTGTACACACTACACAACTGGACATGGCAATCCTGGATCTGTTGACTCCTCAGGATTCCATTGAGGCCTTTCACTAACTGCAGAGACTTAATGGAAAGCATCCCCCCATCTCACCAACTGATACTTGCTTTATATTGATATTGGCCATTCTTGAAACTTTTCATGTTAACAAAATGGTACATTAAAAAGCTTGATAATCACTATGTATATGTAACATAGAAATAAATAAAAGGAGATTTTTTTGGAGATATCAGTCAGTTCAGTTCAGTCGCTCAGTCATCTCCAACTCTTTGAGACTCTGTGGACTACAGTCCGCCAGGCTTCCCTGTTCATCACCAACTCCCAGAGCTTGCTCAAACTCAAGTCCATCGAGTTGGTGATGCCATCCAACCATCTCATCCTCTGTCATCCCCTTCTCCTCTTGCCTTCAATCTTTTCCAGCATCAGGGTCTTTTCCAATGAGTCAGTTCTTTGCATGAGGTGACCAAAGTATTGGAGCTTCCAATGAATATTCAGGACTGATTTCCTTTAGGATGGACTTCTTGGATCTCCTTGCAGTCCAAGGGACTCTCAAGAATCTTTTCCAACACCATAGCTCAAAAGTATCAATTCTTCGGCACTCAACTTTCTTTATGGTCCAACTCTCATATCCATACATGACTACTGGAAAAACCATAGCTTTGACTAGACCTTTGTCGGCCAAGTAATGTCTCTGCTTTTTAATATGCTGTCTAGGTTGGTCATAGTTTTCTTCCATGGAGCAAGCGTCTTTTAATTTCATGGCTACAGTCACCATCTGCAGTGATTTTGGAGCCTAAGAAAATAGTCTGTCACTGTTTCCATTGTTTCCCCATCTGTTTGCCATGAAGTGATGGGACCAGATGCCATGATCTTCATTTTTTGAATGTGGAGTTTTAAGCCAACTTTTTCACTCTCCTATTTTACTTTCATCAAGAGGCTCTTCAGCTCCTCTTCACTTTTGGAGATATGCAAAGGCTCAAATCTGGAAAACATATTTTATTATGCCATGGTAGTTTAGCAAGTATGTATAGTTGGTAAGAAATTTTCAGTCAACATGAACTTGAAACTGCAGAAATTTCTTTCTTCCCCCTCTTTCTCTAATTGAATGTGCTTTCTGCCTGGGATCCTTATTCTGATCAATGTAAAATTATTAGTCTAGTTACTTTAAAGTAAACTAAGTCAAAATCAGTGTTTTTAACCACCCTTTCAGCTCAGAGTGTGGTTGTGTGTCTGATAGAAATATCACCCAGTGTACAGTGTAAGAAGGAAGTTACCTCTGCTTAGTTAAGTCTGCTTCTGCTTGGTTTCATGCTGGCTTCTGATTTCAAATGTAACTCATGTCATCTGGTCCTTATACCCAAGGTTTGCAAATTCTCTGAGATGCTACTGTCTCCTCCTCAGATATCTGAAGTATCAAATCAGCCTCCTTCCTCAGCTCTGGGGTCCACACATATTCAAGCAAGGAGCTCTTATAGGCCTCCCAACTCTCATTTCTTATTATCTCTGTCTTCCTCTCCCTTCTTTCTTCCTCCTCCCCTTCCCTCTATATCCTTCCTTTCCCTCCCTTCCCACCTGTCTCTCCTCCTCCTCTTTCTCCTCCTCCTCTATATACCAATCTGATGCCATTGAGACATTCAGATGCCCAACCCTCAGAACTCTGAGGCTTTGCAAAAATCAGAAGGCTATGTCTACACTTTTTTCTCCCCACTAGATATACCACCATTTCTATTCTATGGCCGTCTTTCTGTGATGAACAGAAAACTTATCTGAATCTTGAATACTCCTTAGACTGCTCGTTGAGAAGTTGGACACAGGCCATCTTCACTTCAAGGCAGATCCTAGGTGTCCCCTGGCCAAGATTCATCTCTCAGCGTGGAGAGAGGCACAGGGTGGGCCACGCACACTCATCTCCAGCCCTCTGACTTCATCTCTACCTCTCTTCTTCTCCAAATATCAGAGGTTAGTGGTGAGGGAAGGAACTGACTGATTACATCCACTTCCGAAATCTTCTATGTGAACCCTCAGCACATGAACTTAAAACTAAGTACGCACCACCTTAATTTGGAAGTTCCACCGTGGCTTGAATATAAAACAGCCTTCAGGATGTGAACAAGTTGAGTATGGAAGGCATCACAACACATACATTAATGTGTCAGATGTTATCCAGACACAAGCTAGGTGGGGGGTCAGCGGGGGGAGCTAAAGCTAGGACACTGCTAATACTCTATGAAAGAGAAAATTCTAGAGCAGAATGAGAGCCAAGCAATGGCACTAGGACAACAAGCAGGATGGGAAGGCAATGTAAAGATATTTATCAAAAGTTCTTTTAAGAAAAAAACTGTGTCCCTTACAGCCCAGTAATTTCATTTCTCTGGGGTTATCTTAAGGTAACTAGGCAAGTACACAATGATTATCTACAAAGATGTTCCATGCAGAACTGTTTACACTGAAAAGGAATTGGAAATCATCTACATGTTCAACAGTAAGAAATAGATATGTAAATAACTATGTTCTTGCAAAGAAATATTACATAACCACTAAAAACTGATGTTGTTCAGTTGCTAAGTCATGTCTGACTCTATGTGACACCATGGATGCAAAGAATGATGATCTAAACCATGTTTTTTGGAGTAGAAAGATATTAAGATACCTGGTTAAGTGAAAAAACAGATTTCCTAGCAAAATTGATAGCATAATCTCATTTTTAATATATTATATATATTCTGGTGGGAGATTCTCTCTGTTTTACTTATCTTTATTTTCTACAAAGAACAAGTATTACTGACTTAATAAAAGAAAGTAATGGGAAAAAATGGTTGTATTCAGAAGATAAGCTGTGTGTTTAAAGGAAACAGGGAAAATTACTTGCGGGCAAAACAAAGAGTTGCCAATTCTGAAAAACTGTTGACAAGTTCAGTGTGCTCCCTTCGGAGGACAGCTCTTCTCTGGTCCTGCCCTTCCCAAAAGGCACCAATCTGGTTCTTCATGGCAAACCACAGAGCCCACTGGAGCCAGCTTCAGTAAAGAGGGTTTGTTAAATGACATTGGGATTTCCACTTCTAGGAAGGTAGATTTGATGTACTTCTTCTTATTCCTCCCACTAAGTACAAATAAAAATCATAGACATTATATATATAATAATCATAAGAAAATTTTGAAAGTTGGGGAAAAGAAGGCAGACAGGCTGGGAACTAAGGAACGACATGGTGGTAAGTTTTCTGAGTTTTCTTTTTGTCTCATATATCTGAGAATGGGAGCTGAAGAAACCTGTAACCAAGAAACGTAAATAAGCAGGGACATAAATAAGCCGTAATAAAGACCTATTCTCTGTAGCCAAGAGCCAGGAAAGGATGGCAAGATAGAAAACTTTTAGACAATAACTGCTCTATTCCAGCCAAACATAACCAAAAAAAGCAAAATGGTGTCTACTCACACCCAAGCCAGCAAAGGCAAAAATGAGGAACCTACATTTACACCTTCACCAGGCTGTAATGAGGGTCCCAACACTTCTGCCCACACGGTGTCAGAGAGGCCCAAGTAAGGATCTGGGGTCTTCATCCTACCAAATGGTAACAAGCACCTGACTCACCAGGTAGGTATCAGTGGAGCCATCATGGTGAGCATGAACCTCCACCTCCACCTGCAATTATCAATCCACCCTGTCCCCTCCCCACCGGGGTGGTATCAGAGGAGGCCGAGGGAAGACTCGGGACTTTGTCATTACCCAGAGATAATAGGTCACCTCCCTTCACTGTGACATCAATGGAGGATGGGTGGCAAGAAGCAACAAGGCATTCCTACCCCTCCCAGCCAGGGTGGTATCAGCGAAGGCCCAGTAGGGAACCAGAACTCCCACCTCCGCCCTAATAGTGAGAAATCCCTACCCCACTCAGGTGTCAACAGAGGCCAAGCGAGGGCTTGGATTTCTACTCCCCGCTGACAGGAGCAGGGCAGCGCCTCCCCCTTCCTCTAACAGAGAAGAGTCCAAAAATGTCAGTACAATAGAAGATGCGAATAGGATCCAGAGTATCATAACATTTTAACAAAAATGTCCAGTTTCAAAAGACTGTAACTCTTCATCCTAAGAACCAAAAAAATATCAACTTGAATGTACAATCAATAAAGGCCAGCACCGAAATGAGAGAGACATTAGAATTAGCTGACGAGTGTCTTCGAGCAAATATCATACACACAATTCAACGTAAAATTGTGGACATCCCTGAAACAATTGGGAAAAAGGAAGTTTCATCAAAGAATTGGAAAGTTTCAGCAAATAAATAGAAGATATTAGAAAGAACCAAATGGAATTTCAGAACTGAAAAATATAGTAACTGAAGTTAAAAGCTCAGTGGATAAGCTCAACAGTGGAATGGAGGGAACAATGAAAAGAACCAGTAAACTTGAAGACAGAATGATAGAAATAACCCAGCATGAAAAACAGAAATAAATAGATGAGAATGAGAAAATAAATAGAGCCCCAGGGGCCTGTGGAACAAAAATCTAATATCCCTGTCTTCGGAGTCCAAGAAGCAGAGGAGAAAGGGGCAGGATTGGAAAAGCATTCAAAGAGATAATGGCTGAAAATCTCCCAAATTTTCAGAAGACATAAACCTCAGATTCAAGAAGCTGAGCAGCAAGCCCCAACCAGAATAAACCCCAAAAATGATATTCCAGGCATATCATAGTTCAACTTCTGAAAACTAAAGGCAAATTCAAAAATATTTAAAGCAGCTAAAGAGAAACAACACCCTGCCAATAAAAGGAAAAACCATTTATATCACAGTGGATTTCTCATCAGAAACTGTAGACAGCAGAAGGGAGTGGCACCATATCATTAAAGTGTGGAAAGGAAAGATCTGTCCAGTCAGAATCCAGCAGAAATATCCTTCAGGACTGAATGAGAAATCAAGACATTCTCAGATGAAGGACACTGAGAGAATCTGTCACTGGCAGACCTATCCAAAACTAACGGCTAAAAGAAGTTCTCTAAACAGAAAGCAAATGACAGAAGAAGGAATCCTGAGACATTAGAAAGGAAGAAAGAACATTGGAAGAGCAAAACTGGGGGCTAAATACAACAGTCCTTCTGCCCTTCAGTTTTTTAAAATTATGCTTGCTGGTGGAAGCAAAAATTATAACATTATCTGATGTGGTCCTAAATGTATCTGGAGGAAATATACAAGGCAACTGTTTTATAAGTCAGTCAGTCAGTCAGTTCAGTTGCTCAGTCATGTCCGACTCTTTGCAACCCCATGAATCGCAGCACACCAGGCTTCCCTGTCCATCACAAACTCCCGGAGTTTACTCAAACTCATGCCCATCGAGTCGGTGATGCCATCCAGCCATCTCACCCTCTGTCATCCCCTTCTCCTCCTGCCCGCAATCCCTCCCAGCATCACGGTCTTTTCCAATGAGTCAACTCTTCGCATGAGGTGGCCAAAGTACTGGAGTTTCAGTTTCAGCATCAGTCCTTCCAGTGAATACCCAGGACTTATCTCCTTTAGGATGGACTGATTGGATCTCCTTGCAGTCCAAGGGACTCTCAAGAATCTTTTCCAACACCATAGTTCAAAAGCATCAATTTTTGGCACTCAGCTTTCTTCACAGTCCAACTCTCACATCCATACATGACCACTGGAAAAACCATAGCCTTGACCAGACGGACCTTTGTTGGCAAAGTAATGTCTCTGCTTTTTAATATGCTATCTAGGTTGGTCATAACTTTCCTTCCAAGGAGTAAGCATCTTTTAATTTCATTTGAACTGATGAATGTCAATACCAGTAGACTGTGATGTTATGTATATATAATATAATATCTAGAACAGCCACTAAAAAGGCTATCAAAGAGACATAGTCGAAAACATGACAGGTAAGTCAAAATGCAATTCTAAAAAAAAATATTCAGGTAACCCCCAGGAAGGCAAATAAAACAGAGAAATAAACAAAAAACAGAACTAACAGAAAAGAAGAAACAAATTGGTATACTTAAAGATTATGATACCCAAAACTACACTAAGTATAAATGATCTAAAATATAGAGGTTAAACAAGAAAAATCATCAGAGTGAATTTTAAAACATGGCTCAACTATATGCTATGTTACTTCAAATACAATCATATAGGTAGGTTGAAAGTCAAAAAAGATGGGAGAGGATATGTCAGGCAAACTTTAATCAAAAGAAAGCAGGTGGCTATATTAAAATCTGATGAAGTAAACTTCGGCAAAGAAAATTACCAGAGGCAGTGAGGAATATTACACAACGATTTAAAAAGTGTCAGTTCAAAAGAAAGACCCAGCAGTCCTGAAAGGGTATGTACCAATCAACAGTGCAAAATATATGAAGCAAATTACTGATAAAACTTGAAAGGAGAACTAGACAAATCCACAATTGAGGTTGGAAACGTCAGCACCACCCCCCTCAACAATGAATAGAACTAGTGGACAGAATATCAACAATATAGACAAACCCAACAACACTATTAACTGAGGAAATCTAATCCACATTCAGAGAACACTACACCCCACAACAGCAGAATGCATATTCAAGCAGTCACAGAACAAATATTAAGAGAGACCATGTGCTGGGTCATTAGCAAATTTAAAGGACATTGAGGAGGTCACAAATCTCCTGGAGGGAGGCTCAGAGAATCAGACTTAGAAGCTCTGCCACCAAGAAGAACAAGAACACCACTCCGGGCCCTCGGTAGCCCGCCTCTACAGAGATACCTCCACCACCACCACTTCACTGGGCCACATAGCCGGCCACAGGCAACTCGGCCAGGACCCCAACCATTGCTGCCCCTGAAAATAGATCCTTGGCACTTCCATCTTCCTCATATGATCCCCTTCAAGACCAGTGTCTACTGTGGGGGTGTCTTACTGAAGGCGCCTAAGTCATGACAACCCGTTCAGTTGCAAAGGGGAGGCATGGGAAGATTAAAAAAGCAGGCATCTAGCTCCTGCATTGCGGAATTAAGACTCAGAAGGATGAGCCAGCCTAAGAAAGGAAGCCAAAAAAAGCTAGATGCCAAACAAGGGATATGCCCCCCACAGAATGGATGGCACCCAGAGGCCTCTCCTAGCAGCCGTACCCCACCCTCTGCTCCTGGCCCAGAGTCTCGGCTCTCCTGGAGGACTTAGCTGCTTTTCCAGCCTCCCTCATGCACCCCTAGATCCGGACTCCATTTCTCACACATGAGAACTCTTGGGTGGAATAAGTCACCAGTTAAAATGAACTCATTGCAAACTTCACATTATCTCATTCTCCAATCTTGCTTGAGTGAATTCTTATCTTCAGGTCGGGGTTGTTTTTCACTAGAAATGAATCAAATTCAGGCACAGGACCAGCTATCTGTCAGGAGGAGCAGGTAAGGGCAGAACACACGCGTATACACACACATTCACTCATGACAGAGCTGTTCCTGTCAAGCTTCAAGAGACAAGTGACTCATTGACCCTCTGCTTACACTCTGCCCCAGACACGCTGCACCAGACTCCCCGGTCTCAGGTTTAAGAGATCACAGGCACACGGTGTGGGCGCGGAGAAAACAGCAATCAGCCTTACTCCCCTTGTCACCCAAATCATCCAAGTTCTCACCCATCCTGAAGTTTTCAGGCTCAGGATGAACAAAAGGAAAGGTGGGTAAGGAGAGAAGTGGGAGGTTACATGGATAGTGTCTAAGAATTTCAGTGTCAGGGTGACCTGGGCTCAAATCCTAGCTTGGCCACTTCTGACTGTGTGCCTTTGAGCAGATTAATCTCTGCACACTCAGATTGTTCAACCGTAAAAACAGGATAATCACGCCTTCCTCTCGAAATTGTTAAGAGGATTAAAATGAGATGCTTTTTGTAAAGTGTTTGGCACACAGTATGTGCTCAATAAATCACTGCTGCTCATATTATTATTTAGGCAGAGTTTTTTGTTGTAGTCAGTTTTTAAGCGGAGACTACTGAACACAGAAAAAAATGCTACTATGTTTGCACCTTTGTAAAAGTGGCTGCACCTAGAGGTTATCATAGTAAGTGAAGTCAGCCAAACAGAGGAAGACAAATATATGACATTGCTTATATACAGACTCTAAAAAAAGTGATACAGATGAACTTATTTGCAGAACAGAAATAGACTCACAGACATAGAAAACACACTTAAGGCTGCCAACGAGGATAGCAGGAGGTGGGGTGGGGATAAATTAGGAGTTTATACTTAACATGTATGCCCTATGTAGTGTAAGATAGGCAAACAAGGTCTTACTGTGTAGCATAGGGAACTAGTCTCATTATTTTATAATAAGCTATAAGGGTAATGAAGCTAAAAAAACATAGATATGTGTGTATGCATAACTGAATTACTTTGCTATACAACTGAAACTAATGCAAAATTGAAAATCAACTATTCTTCACTGAAATTTTTTTAAAATAAAAAAAAAAGTTTTTATGTGAAAGGATTGAATTAAAGAAAAATCCAGAGTATCCCTTCCCTGAAATAGAAACCCCAGGTGGGTAGTTGTACTGTGACACAGAATGGAGCCCTGTGCCAGAACACTGACCCCCAGGGCCAGAGTGGGCTGGTAGTCTTGGTTGGCCGGAGACACCCAAAGGTTCACCAGCCACCTAAGGCAGGATTTGGACCTGGATCCAAGGTCTGGGGACACAGGGGTGACCTGCAGAGAAGGGTGTGGCCTGAAATAAGGCAAGGAAGCACAGGAGACCCACTTCCTGTAAACGGAGCTCCCCCTCATTGAAGGAAGGTGGGACAGGGCTTGGGAGACCTGAGCGCCCCACTGGGTAAGCGAGTCAGGGCCAAGTTAAATAAACACCAAGTCCATGGAAGCCTACATGCAGAAAAAAGTAAGAGCCGTTTCAAATTCGCTCTGAAACTCCACCCACCAGGAATGGCTGTTTCCCCAAAACGAAGTAAAGAGAAAGCATTTCCCAGAGAACATCCCCCCATTGGAACACTTCTCGAGGCAGCTGCCAATCAGAAGTCAGGTCATCCACAGCATCTACTTCCAGAAAGTTCTGCCAAGTGGTATCTGAGCCCAAGTGCACGGTTCAAATCCCAGCTCCACTGTGACTAGCTGTGTGACCCTAGGCAAGTTGCTGAACTGATCTGAGCCAGTTTCCCATCTGCGAAAACAGGGAGCGTAATAAGTCAACCATATAGGAGTGTCGTGAGGATCAAATGAGATAAGGTCTGGTGAGTTCTTGCAACAGTGTCCGGAACTTATTAAACCCTTGGAACATAATGTTAGTTGTAATTATTGTTAATATTGTGTCAGTGTCACTCTCCTCCCATCAGGGTGCCTAGGAAACCACCCTTTCTGATTATTGCAGGACCTAGGAAATAAGGACGAAATCCACAAGGAAGTGAAAGAATGAGCTGAAAACACACGGATGACCTCATTTCTCAGAGTCACCAGGACACATTCGGGAAGGTTCAAGCAAAAGCAAAACAGTAGTTGCCTCTGAAGCTGGGCTTCCCTGATGGCTCAGACGGTAAAGAATCTGCCTGAAACACAGAAGACCCAGGTTCGATCCCTGGGTTGGGAAGATCCCCTGGAGAAGGAAATGGCGACCCACTCCAACATTCATGCCTGGAGAATTCCACAGACGGAGGAACCTGGCAGGCTACAGTCTATGCGGTCACAAAGAGTTGGACATGACTGAGCAACTAACACTTCCACACTCAAGCCCGACAGACCTTGGTTCAAAGTCCAGCTTCAACACTTAACTCTGTGACATTGGGAATGTTGCTTAACTTCTCTGAGCTTCTGAATCCTCACTTCCAAAATAGGTATGAAAATCCATAAGACTTCCCTTGCAAATTATTCCTGGGAACTAAATAATGCACAAATGTACCCAAAGAGGGTTTGCACAATGCCTAGCACATAGCTGGTGCCAGCAAAAAATGGTTCCTTTTCCCTTGCTCCCTGTAGAAAACTGCAGCTTTTGGCTTAAATGGCATGGCTGTGAATACAACCTCCAAAGTAATTTTTCTAAAGCCTTCCCTATTCTCCAGGTCATCTCTTCTCTCCTCCCATCTGAATTACTAAGCAACATCTGGTAAAACAGCTAACCCACTATTGATGGCTTACCATCTAGCTTCTTTGATAGCTGTGTGACACGGGACACATTTTTTCATTTCTCTGGGCTTCGGTATCCTCATTATAAACTAGAGATAAAAATCTATAACAGCTAGTTTGCTGATTTAATTCTATTTGGGTTCAATTACATATTATGTACAAAAGGGCCTTAACTTTTGCACAGAGAGGTGAAGTCCAGCGCTTGGCCCATCCGTGCAGGTACCCACATTTTACATCCATTATGTCATTTCATCCTCAAAATAATCCTATATCCCTTGTATTTCAGCCTGAAAGTAAAGCTCAGAGAGGTTATGCCACTAACCCAAAGTCACACAGCTAACTACCTTTAAATGGTGGTCTTCAGACTCAGGCTTTTAGTCAGTCACATAGAGGAAAGGGCTTGGCTGCCCCCTGTGGAGAGCAACTCCAGGAGACGCCAACGCAGGCTGGGAAGCTTGGTCACAGCTCTCTCCCCGCCATGGAGAGGGCGGTCCCTTGGTCTCAGGGAGCCTCACACAAGGAGGGGTCCCTGTTTCTCCAGCCGTCAGTGAACATGGTTCATGTTCAGAAGCCAGGTGCCTGCCAGTTTCACGAGGAGATTGCTGGCAGGGCCCGCGGTCTCTGTTACTAGAGACTGAATTGCCGGTGAAAGAAGCCCATTGTGTGTCCTCTGAATGAAGAATACCCCATTTAGAGAAAGAATTCAACTGGTTTTTCACAGAGAAAGAAGACAGACAGGCCTGGTGAACAGAGAGAACAATGTCCATCATTCACCAGATTTTTACTTAACATCAAAGCCAGGTGACCAACCAGGTGAAAGGCCACCCAGGGCCACACAGCGTGGAGCCCACTGGGGCCACCTTGGTGTACAAGGAGAAAGATCAGTGGTTGAGAAGAACGAACACGGAGGCCCAGGCCCAGCTCCCTCACTGTGCGCCTTGGCCAACTTAACTCCTGGCGCCTCCTAGATGATTCGTGGGGAAAGTGCTGGCCCCGAGCTCTGCCATACTGGTTCAGTGGTAAGACTTGAGTGCCCTGGATAGTCTTCATGCAGCTGGTTCTCAAATGTGACTGCACGTTGAAATCACCTGGAGAGGTTTTAAAACTACTGATACTTGGTCCTACTGCCAAGGGATTCTGATTTTATTGGTACGAGGCATTGCCCAGGTGCTGGGAATTTTTCAAAGCTCCCCAGGGTGGTTTTAAAGTACAGCCAAAATTGAGAACCAGTGAGCCCCAGGGGCAGAAACTGTTTTGTCCACAGTTGTATCTGGAGCTGAGCACAGGGCCTGCTGTACATTTGGTGCCCAATAAATATTTGTGGGATGAATGAGTGCATGGACTGCTCCAAGACATTTGAGAGAAGTCGTCCAGTCCCAGCTTCAATGATGGTAGCTCTGTGTTTATCACTCTACCATCTATTGGGATTTGGCACAAGTTTTCTTTAACAAAAAAAGAAAAAGTTTCTTTGCTTAAAAAAAAAAAAAAGCCCACTGGACCATAAAATCGCTGAGATTCTTTCCAACTCCAAAGCACACCGATTCCAAGACCATAAATCCCTTCTTGCCCTTTGAGAGCAGTCATGTTCTTCAGATAAATTATCAGGGCGAGCAAGTCCTGGGCAGGGTCCCTCTGAAGACTGGTCTGCTGAAGCCGAAGACTTTTGTCTCCCATGCTGACCCCTTCCTCAGTGGGCCCCCTGGGGGTCCATGTGCCCCCGCATTCCATTCTTATTTTTCTCTCATTTTAAGTTCCTTCTCTGAGTGAACTCAGCCACTCCCAAAGCTTTAACTCTCATTTATAAATTGGTGACTCCAAATCAATATCTCGAGCCCTGCCCTGTCATTCTGAGCTCCAGACTCGGCCATCCAAGTGGCTACTGAGTATCGCCACCTTGATTCCCTTAGGCACTTCAATTTCAAGCTGTCCCAGAAGTGAACTTATTACCTTCCCCACCCAAACCTGCTCCTCCTCCTGCCTCCCCTATCTTGATGAACAGCATCACCTCCACCCGGTTACCCAAACCAGGAAACTGGAATCATCTTCGACCTCTCCCTCTCTCTTGCCAGGATCACGCCCCACCCCGGGAATTTTATCTCTAAAGCAGCCATTGACTTTACCTTTCTATTAGAAAGGTAAATTAGAAATCCTTCTAATTTCTTTATCTTCCGCAGCACTTTCAGAGTATCTTTCTAAAATCCAGATCCAAAGATATCACTAGGAATAAATGTCTGGTTAGCGAGGCAGACAAACTAGGAAGTCTACATCACGGAGACAGCCATGTTCCAGTTTTTCCCCATCACCTCCCTCTCACCCATACATCCTGACCACGTTGGCTGACCTGAGACACTAATTAATAATAACACATTTGCTGGGGCTTCCCTGGCGGTCCAGTGGTTAAGACTTCATGCTTCCAAAGCCAGTGGTGCAAGTTCAATCCCTGGTCAGAGGGCTAAGATCCCAGCTGCTGCACAGCATAGTCAAAAAGACCACTTATGGTGCCTCTCCTTTATGTTAGGTCCAGACCAGGGGCCTGAATGTATATCTCTCCCTCCTTGCCTTGCTCTCCCCACTGAAATACCCTGGCCCTCTCAAACACTAACTTATTCTTCAAGGCTTAGCTAGAACTGTCTTTCAAATCTTTGCTTCTTCCCTCGTAAGGCATGCCTGATCAAGGGGCTTCCTCTACAGAAGACAGCCAATACTTGGATAAATTTGCTATATGCTAAGCAGTTTTCTAAGCACCTTACATATTTTAAACTAATTTAATTCTCACAGCAACCAGTGATACATGACTGTGTGTCCCCATTTGGCCAGTGAGTAAACTGAGGTACAGAGAGACGAAGTCCAGGAGCCAGGGCTTGAACTCCCTTGGATGAGGCTCTCGGTCACTGCCTCCTAAGAATCTACATCCAGATACCCATTTTACTTGCCGTAAGAAAACCTTCACATTTTTCAGAGGGCTCTTTTCTTAAAAAAAAAAATTCCACCCTGACAGCTAACCTGCTGCATAGAAAATAGGGGCTAAGGGTGGTCAGTGAAGATAATGTAGCTCTGACTTGCGCTTGCTAGCATCAATATTTGAGAGAACACTGAAGAACCTCCAGAGCTCCAAAGAGAAGCGTCTGAAAAGCAGTATCCTAAGACATCTTTTATTCACCGTTCTGTGGTTTATTGGCAAGATGAGCTCCATATCCAAAAGTAGTTATGAGATTGTGGGACTGTCTCCAGATCAGCAATGAAGTTTCTGTGATAAAACATTTAAGGATCGGGATGGGGAATACATGTAAATCCATGGCTGGTTCATGTCAATGTATGACAAAAACCACTACAATATTGTAAAGTAACTAGCCTCCAACTAATAAAAAAAAAAAAAACATTTAAGGAGCAGCTTAATGATCGGTCCCAGACCATTTCCAGGTGGCCTGGTGGCTCAGATGGTAAAGCATCTGCCTGCAATGCAGGAGACCCAGGTTCGATCCCTGGGTCGGGAAGATCCCCTGGAGAAGGAAATGGCAACCCACTCCAGTACTCTTGCCTGGAAAATTCCATGGACGGAAGAGCCTGGTACACTACAGTCCATGGGGTTGCAAAGAGTCGGACACGACCGAGTGACTTCACTTCACTTCACTTCAAAGCTTATACCATTAAAAATCCAATCGATTCCAAATTTGTATTTTGAGGTAGAATATGCAAAGTATCATATTTTCAGTAACTTAGGGCATTCCTTTTGCATGTTGGACAGTGTCAGTATCCCGTGTGACATATCCTGTGTCTACTTGACCACGTTTCAAACAAGTGTACCTATGAGCACCCAGTTGTGTGTTTTATACTTTTTCTGCTCCTATCACCATAAGAGGGTCAAGTGTCATTTCTCTTTTCACATGTTTATCTCCAACAGCTTCTTCCTCACCTCTCCTAATGTGTTCTAACAGCTATGGATTTTCTAAAACTCAAACTTGTTATAATAATGCCCAAAATAGGAACATATATTTGGAAAGAAAATAAGAACAGAGAAGTTTTCCTTGTAGTAAAATGATCTTTTAGTACAGTGACTTTGCTACTTTTCTAGTGAGTTTTTGTGAGATCTTTTCTCATTCTCTTCACTCATTTAACATGTACTAAGCCTGTGTTAGGTACCAAAAAACTGTGCTGGATGCTGAGGACAAAAAATGGATGAAGCATAGTCCCTGGCATCAAGGACTTGCCTGTTTAGAAAGAGAGACAAGTAAATAGAAATAATGAGATTGGCATGGTATAAGCCCTGTGACAATGATGTCTACAAAGCTCATAAAAGCACTTCACTCTGCCTTGGGGAGTGGCAGCAGTCAGGGAAGTCTTCCCGGAGGAGGTGGCATGTGAACCAATTCCTAAAACATTTATTATTACGAGGTCAACCAGCAGCAAAGACAAAGAAAATAGACTGAGGAGAGGGCATGGTAAACAAATGCAAAGACAAGGAAGGATGAGAAAACCCAGCGAGTCTTGGAGCTCCAAAGCATTCAGTCAGGCTGAAGCATGCATATGTCTGTAGGAAGCAATGAGAATAGCAGCTGAATGGGGGAAAAAAGCTTGGCGAGTAAATTGCTCATATATTTTAAATGCTTGAAAGAAAGATAATGCGAACTTCTCAAGGCAGATTAATAATTGACTTTATCACACCCATATGTATTCAATGAGCCAAAACAATTTGCCGCAGGGGAAAAAAAGAAATACTAACACTGGGCAACTCCCACTGGCTGTAGTATTTCACACTTATAATCTCATCAAATTATCCCAACAACCCTATGAGGTGGGAGCAAATATTACATATACACATGAAGAAACACGTCAAGGAGAGGTTAAGTAACTTTCTAAGGACCCAGCATAAGAAAGCAGTAGTCTACTGCACCCATGAAAGCTTTAGCATTTTGGTTTCCTTGAAGTTGAAGCAGGTGAGCTGAGGGGGAAGCAAGGCTGAGAATCTGAAGAAGGGAAGCAGATGGGAGGCGAGAGAGAAAGATTGAGGGAGTGAGAGTAGGGGAGGAGGGCAGGGGTAGACCTGGAGGAGGAAAGGCCTTATGGCTGTGGTTCTATGTGGGAGGCCCTCTGAGCTAAGGTCCAGGGCTGGTGGCCCAAGCCCAGCAGAGTAGATGGATCCAGGATTCCTGTGGGTGGGACCCAGCTACACAGGTAAGGGTAGAGGTGACCAGCAGCCCCAGCAGTGGGCTGGAACAAACCTTCCACCCATGCCTGGAGATGTCAGAGCAGATGGGACTCAAGGATTCTGGGCTGGGAGGACAGCAGCCAAGGCAGACCCCTCATTTGATAGTTGATGAAACTGGGGGGGGGGGGGGGGGGGGGGCGGGCGCTAAGTGATATGTCCACAGATACCCAATGCTCGTGTACATGCTTCCCATCTGGTAAGGAAAGAGACGGGACTAAAATCCAAGTCTCCTGATCTCCTGGAATCCAAACAGCCATTCACCATCCCTTCCTTCCCATTGGGTCATTTGCTCGCCAACATCTGAAAACTAAAAATCAAGTGGGCTCACCTGAATAAAAGGATAGAGCCTCAATGCGAAGACCAAAGGGGCTTAGAAGACATTGTTAGTTGGCGTAATAAACCTTGGCCAGCTTCCTGAGAAACAGGCATCTGTCTCAGTTACGCCCATGCCATGCGAGGTGAATCCCAGTGTTCTTTCTCATTCTTTTCTTGAACAATATAAACGTTCCCTGAGCAAAGAGAAGGGAGAATTCGGGAAAGAAAAAAAAGTAAGTGGTGAAAGTCTGGAAGTCAGAGAAGAACCTTTTGTAAAGAAATTTCACAATATTTGGTCAATGAATGAATAGCTACCAGGGAATCCTGAAAATGTTCTTTATACTGCACTCTACACAATAGCCACTCTGAAGCTTTTCTAACGTATATTCTAGTATTGCCTCGCTAGCTGTTAAAATTTGTTTGACAAAGAGACACTGTGCCCGACTGTTCCTGCTTCCCTGACTCATATTCCTGGCAGCCCCTGGACTGCCCCATGAACCAGCAACTTAAGGGTGCTGTCCTAGCAAGGGGGCCACCAGACTCTCCAGGGTAAGTTCTGATTGGTCAGAACTTGTGCGAGTACTCTTTTTTAAATAATTAAATATCCCCCTCACTTAGAAAAAAAATAAAAACAGACTCTGCACTTCAGTTTGACTAAGTTATGCAAAATGAATGCTATACTATGCAGTCTTTCCACCAACTGGGTGCATTTAACTCTTGAGAATCCACTAAGGGTCAAACCCTGTCATAGGCACCAGAAAACAATAGAGACTAAAACCCACCATGGGTTTGTTTAGGTTTCATGGAGCTTTTAGCCTAGTAGGGAAAGTTCTATGCTCAACTTCACACCATCATCAAATAAGATGACCTACATGCTCCCTGATCCTGTGGTTCACAACAGAAGATGGTGCAGCGCCCCTAGGAGGTTTTGGAAACCAGGATAGGTATTTTCCATAGTTGCAATAGCTAGAAGCAGTGACCAGCTTTTACTGGGAATGCAATGGATAACCCTGCAAAAAAGAATGACTTTTCTACCTCACAAAACCCTGAGATTTGAAAGAGAAAAAATTATAAGCCATCAAGCTCGAACCAGTTTCAGGCAGAATCGGCTGCATGTTGAACCACAGCCTACTAGAATTTTATACGATGCTTATCACTGGGGCCAAAAAGAATTTCAGGAGCAAAGTTCTGATTACAGAATCCTTCTCTATGGTGGGACAAACTGTGGCACATAGCCAGTGACCCTTCACCCAGAGTCAGCCACGGAGTTCTGTATTCTGAACACAGTACCTGAAGGAGCACAAAAGAAAAAGTTTACCAAGAACTATGTTACTACCTGCCAAAGACTGTTTTAAATACTGAACTTCAGCCCAGAACATAAAGAGTTAAGTCCCTTGCTTGTTCCTTTGAAAAAGGGGGGGAGGAGGGAGGGCAGTGTAGCCCCCTAATCCTTGTGGTTTCATTCCTTACCAGCCAGAAAGCATTGTCTGAACCCACACACTTCTCTCTAAAGCTTTCTTTACAGCCCCTCTGTTGCAGAAACAGAGGTATTATTTTCACCCTTGGCATTCCCTTAAAGTAAAGCAAAGATCTCTTGTCCTCCACCACAGGGCTGGGAGCTGACAAAAAAAAAATAGTGAAGAAATCAATAGTCTAGAAGGTTAATTCATCATTCAGTCAAAACTGCAAAGCATGTTCCTGATCTTACTCCTGATTCCCACAAAGCAACCTTGGGGGCTGTACCTTAAAGAGAGTAGATACATAATAGATGGATGGGAAATGTCTGTTGAGTGAACGAATAAAATGACCAAAATAAAGTACAATGGGTCACAGTAAGACCCTGACACTGCTTTAGGTCACCAAGAAGTCAATTCCATGTGAGGCTCAGAGGCTGGAATCTAAAACTCTGGCCTATCTCCTATTAGATATTCAACAGAACTTTATTGAATAATAATAGGAATAACAGCTAACATATGTGGCAAGTACTGTACTAAATGCTGTACCTGGTTCATTTTATTTAATCTTCACATAAATGCTGACTAGTAGGACTCGTCGTTATCACTGTTGCCCAAATAAGGAGAGTCAGGTCATAAGAAGTTCAGCTACATGCCCAAGATCATGCAGCTAGAAAGGAAAGAACAGGTTACCAGTCTTGCTCTCTTGTCTCATGAGTTTAGCCACCTGGCTCTCCAGAGGGGAGTAAGGTGGGTCACTAACTTCCCATTTGTTGGAGCCCATAGGATTTTTTTTTTTACATTTTTTCTTTTTTTTAATTAATTAATTTATTTTAATTAGAGGATAATTACAATACTGTGATGGTTTCTGCAATACGTATGAATTGGCCATAGATATACATGCGTCCCTTCCATCCTGAACCCCCTTCCCACTTCCCTCCCCACCCAATCCCTCCAGGTTGTCACAGAGCACCAGCTTTGGGCACCCTGCTTCATACATCAGACTCACACTGGATTCTAATATGTCCCACTGGGCAATCTTGAGAAGCTGTCTTCGAGAAATAGGGGTTGAAGAAGCTGCTTCTGAAACCTGGAGCATCACCACCAAATACTTAAGGAGCCCTGTGCCAGGCACTGTGCTGAAAACTCATGAACTTAAATGTGTATGAAGAGTGTTCCAAAAGCTTTAAACCTGTAGAAATCAGACGGGCCCGAGTGAGGAAGCAGGGTCAGAGATGGATTCACTGATGAATGAGGTAGCGTTTGACAGCCTTGAGAGGAGACGGGGATTTGGACAACGAGGAGAGTTATGGAGGGAAGACCACAATATCGCTTCCTACTAAAAGATAGAAGAGTCATCTGTCTCAAAGTAAGAATTTGATCCTTCTGGCAATTCATTCCTGCTGTTCAGACCCAGGGGCCAGGTCTAAACATACTGAAAGTAACCAACACAGCCCAGAACCAGATTCTGGGAGGAATTCTTAAGAAGGCACTCCCAGGGTGATAGGAAAAAGCTTGGGGTTGGTCGCCATGATGAGAGGAGTTTCACTCATGCCAAGAATCCAAGGGGCAAGAGTGGGGTGCACAGGTGCTCGGATCAAAAGAGGCTACTCCTCTGCCCCTTTGAATTTAGAGGATTATACAATAGAAGCACATACATCTCTCCAGAGGGTCAGCTTTCACAGGATCCTTTAATCGTTCCAAATTGGCACTGAGTCCCTTCTTAGTTATTCGTGTGTGTTCTAGAGTTTCTCACATAACAACTCCCATGAAGTTCCCAGGCAAACCTGGGACTCTGTTCAAGATGAGTCACTCAGGAGCTCTAAGGGGTTTCCCTGAAGGGCAGGACTGAGTCAGTCCTGCCCTCAGCAAAGGATGCTGAGAACAGCTAGCTGTAGGGTGTTTATTCTTGAGTCAGGACAGCCTTGGGAACTTTAGGGGTCATGAAGGGAAGGTGGCATAAATACCTGATGAAGGTGCCTAGATCATCAAAGCATTGGCATTTTGGATGTGCTCCATTAATACTAAGGTATGGATAAGATCCCCCCACCACCACCTCCTGTCAAGGATATTCTTAGGGAAGTAGGATAACCAATAGCCTTGGTTTTTTATAGTGACAACGAATTTTCAAAGACTAGGTCTGTAAACTGTGCTCTCATGCATATTGTCTAGTATCAGTCTCTGATACAGACAACAGAAACCCCAAATGAACTAGCTTTTAAACAAAAGAAATTATTGGCTTGTCTAACTGAAATCTCTAAAGGGAGTTCAGGCATGGCTGGATCTAGAGGCTCAAACAGTCATCAGGATTTGATTTCTCTCTGGGTCAGCTCTGCTTTCTTGTGTGAGAATTTCACTCTTGACCAGTCTCCTATCACATGATGGACCCTTGGCATCTCCAGGGTTACACCTTTCTTGCTTCAAATCTAGGAGAAAGAAATTATCTTCAATCGCTTCAAGAAAGATCCTGCTGTTAAGTCTCTTCTCAGCCTATTGGCCAAGTTCCAAAAGCAAATTTTTTTTTTAATTGCTTCCACTATAGTAGTGGTCCCACCTAGACTCAGCAGGAGAGAAATAGACCTCATGTCTCTATGGAAGAATGTCAATGTTGCATTATAAAAAGAGAATGTGCAGTGAGATTTCATGTTGAGCCATCTGAAAAAAATACAGTCTTCAGGGCAGGGAACTGGTATGCACATCAAAATTTGAGAAGCCTAGCACAACACCAATGTTAGGCTCACTACTTATTTGATACTTAGCTTTCCAAAGTTCCAAGTGTATACCTCAATCAATGAAATAATATGTCATTTGTGTCATATAAACAATAAGAAATATAGAATATCTTCTAAGTAATGTCCTATTTTCACTCATCTGGTCAACCAGTGAATAGTCAAAGAGTCTCTATTATGGTCAAGTCATGGTCACAGATGCTAAGAATAGAGTGATAAACAGGATAAGACAGGCCCGGTTTTGTAAGGCATCCTCCATTCTTTAAGGTGTCAAGGATCCAGAACCTCTTCATGGAAGTCCCAAAGGGTCCTAGGGGTCTCCCAACTCAGCCCTCTGGAATTCTCCAATAAATTTGAGAAGGGCTCTGCCTTCCTAAAACCTTTGAATTCTTTGCTGGGCTAGCCTTAGTCCCGAAGAGGATTTTGGTCAAAAAAGGACCCAAATCATCACAAGGTGTAGACATCTGAGAGAAAGTGGCCGGCAGAAGCCCATCCTGATGCAAGGTTACCCTGGAGTCTTTCCTGTCCTCTGAGAGGACAGAAGCTGTGACAGACACCACCTCCCCACGACCACCACATCGTCACCCTCCTAAGTGTTCTTACCTGGGAGCCGCTTGCTTTTGGGCAAAGGCAGGCTCCTGAGGACAACGACTAGGTCAGGGCTCATCCAGATGCATACAATCCACCCCAATGCAAAATGTGTAAGAAACAAAATGTATCAGTTTTTATAACTTAAAGGTCCAAGAGCACCTGGATTATTCAGGAACGCTAGATCCTGGAGTTCAAACACTGTCTCCCTACCTTCAGATCGCTCTCTCTCTCCTCTCCATCCATCCATCCAGCTCCATCACTTTCCAACTCTCAGGTTTATTCCTGTTCAAACCTTAGACTTCTTCCCCATCCCAGATGTGGCTTCTTCCATGTAGTCAGGAAAAGTGGCCCCAAGAAGCACGAAGTGTATTATCTTTACTGTTCTTCATCCCAGAGGAACAGAGACCCTCCCTTTCTCAGGATCCGTACCTATGCTTAATGAGAACTCTGACTGGCCCTGATTGGGGCATATACCTGCCGCACCCCCACCCCCACCCCCACCCCCACCAGCCTGGGGAAGGGCAGAGCCATGATTGGAGCAAGGGAGGGGCAACTTTACCAAAGGAAAACTGTTATCCAAGGAAGAGAAAAGAAATGCTGGCCAGGCAAAAATAATGAGAATCCCCACACTACCCAACAACCACTTGCACCTGGGCCAAAGGCAAGAATGTAAGGACTGAGTGTATGTCTTCCTGGGACCAAGATTTTATTGCAAATGGCAGTTTCATGGACCCCTCCTCCTATACCTCTTCCCAATGTGCACATCCTACCCAGCTTGCCTGCCTTAATCCAAATGCCACCACGTCTGCAAGGCCTCACATCATTTCACCAGATCAAGAGTAATCACCCCACTCACAGTTATCAAGCACTTCAGTTCAGTTCAATTCAGTCGCTCAGTCACGTCTGACTCTTTGCGATCCCATGGACTGCAGCACGCCAGGCTTCCCTGTCCATCACCAACTCCCAGAGCTTGCTCACACTCAGGTCCATCAAGTCGGTGATGCCATCCAACCATCTCATCCTCTGTCATCCCCTTCTCCTCTTGCCTTCAATCTTTTCCAACATCAGGATCTTTCCTAAGGAGTCAGTTCTTTGCATCAGGTGGCCAAAGTTATTAGAGCTTCAGCTTCAACATCAGTCTTTTCAATGAATATTCAGCACTAACTTCCTTTAGAATTAACTGGTTTGATCTCCTTGCAGTCCAAAGGACTCTCAAGAGTCTTATCCCACACCACAGTCTTCTCCAGCACCACACTACATACCAAGTACTATGCTAATCACTTTGCTTATTTTATATCCCCTAATCCTCACATCTCCATGAGATAAACACTATTATTGCCCCTATATTAATTTGCTAGGGCTGCCACAACAAAGTACCCCAAACTGTGCAGCTTAAACAACAGAAATGTATCATCTCACAGTTCTGGAGACTAGAGGTCTAAAATCAAGATGTCAAGTTGGTTTCCTCTGAGGGCTACAAGGAAGAATCTGACCCATGTCTCTCCCCTAGGCTTTGGTAGCCCCAGTATTCCTTGACATGTAAGTAGTGCTCTCCTTGTGTCTCTATATCATCTTCCCCCCACTTGTCTGTCTTTGTGCCCCAATTTCTCCTTTATATAAGAACATCAGTCATACTGGCTTAGGACTCACTGTTATAACCTCATCTTAACTTCATCATCAGCAAAGGTTTGTTTGTTTTTCTTTTTTTCAAATAAGGTCACATTCACAGGTACTGGGGGCTAGGACTTCAACATCCTTGGAGACATAATTCAACCCATAAAATAGCTGCCCCACCCCTTTTTTTTACATGAGGAAACTGAGTCTTAGAGGATTATGTGCCAGAGCTATACACCTGTGAAGGCAGACTCTACGCAAAGGTTTGGGATCTGAACAACTCCACTCTATCTGTTTTCTCATCCTTCTCCAGACATCTCATCCCTCTTCAACACTGTCTACCTTGTAACCACTATTCCCTGGATTTGTGTGTAATTTTGCACCACTCTTCCAGACTCTAATTTCCTTAACAATAGGAGTTTATCATATTTATTTCTGTTTGCCCAGCCAACCTACCAAGACTTAATCTTTATCACTCAGATAAATAGAGATGGACATCAAGGTGAGGATCTAAACTGAGCACTGTTCTTCAAAGATCATTTCGTTGATGAACCAGATAAGTCTTGACAAGTTCATTTTTTAAAGCTTTTTCATTGGTCTGTCTGACTTCATTCTTTCAGCAAATTTTTAATAAGCCCCTCCTATGAGTCAGGCACAGTGCTAGGCACTGAGGAAACAGATAAATCAGACTAAGTCCACACCCTCTGAGAGTTTAGAACCTGGTGGACAAGACAGATAAGTCAATAAATCATTGTACTACAATGTCTCGAAATACAAGCTGTCTTGATGTCAGGAGTTCTTAGAAAAGCCAGGAAGGCAGGCAGGCTTGGACATGTACAACTTCTAAGAAGTTGAAAAAGAGACCCTACAAATCAGAGACCATCTTAAAACACTGAATTTTAGTATAAGAGAAAACCAACAAGAGAAACCCTCCTGTTGCTGCAGACGGCTGCACTGAATGAACAGTGTATAAGAAACTGTTCAAAAGCTAGCTTTAGTTTAAGCCAGTAAACCAGAGAAAAACCTCACATGGTTTCCAAATCTAGGCAGACCTGGTTTAAATCCAGGTTCTGCTACCCCTGTAGTTGTTCCGTCACTAAGTTGTGTCCGACTCTGCGACTCCATGAACTCATGTCCATTGAGTCCGTGATGATATCTCACCATCTCATCCTCTGCCACCCGCTTCTCCTTTTGCCTTCAATTTTTCCCAGCATCAGGGTCTGCTCTTTTTAAATATACATAACATAAAATTTCCCATTTTGACCATTTTAGGTGTACAGTTCTGTGGCATTGAGCCTGTTCACATTGTTGTGCAACTATTATCACCATCCATCTCCAGAACTTTTTCATCTTCCCAGTCTGAAACTCAGCACCCATTAAATAAGAATTCCTCCTTCACACCTCTCTTTACCACCCCTGGCCACCACTGTTCTACTTTCTGTTTCTATGAATTTGACCATCTTAGGCACCGCATATGAGTAGAATCCTACTGTATTTGGCCTTTTATGACTAGCTGATTTCACTTAGCATGCTATCCTCAAGGTTCATCTTCATGTTTCATGGTTGTAGCGTGTGTCTGAATTTCATTCCCTGGCCATTTCTTTTCAAGTTCAAGTCCATCTCTTGTTCATTCCTTCAATTTCTGTCACCCTTTCCTCAAAATAGAAACATGGAGACACAATAATGTACAAGACAGTGACTACATTAAAATACACACCAAAGTTTTTCTCCTGATTACAAATGTATTCTTTCTTATGCCACATTTGGTGATGGCTCCAAATTCTGAAGTCATCATCATCACCCATTGCCCTTTTGAGGAGGGATGTGTTTCCCGCAGAAAATGGTTTTGTTTAACTTTGCATCCCATTAGGTGGGGCAGGGCTGAAGCAATAGGCAGCCTCTAAACAATGTTTACTCCAATCGACACTATTGCATAGCTATAAATCTACGTTCACCCGGTCACCTATCTTGCTCTGAATCCAAAGTTGAAAACACTCTCCTGCTCCTCTCATCTGGGTTGTAAATTTTTCCTTAATCCTAGTCATTCAAAAGAAAAGTGTTATGGGTTTTGAAGTCTCTCCTTTGTGCTATTAAGTTTGGCCTGTTCTGCCCCACCACCACCCCTCCACCAAATCTCCAGCCCCAACCCTAAGCCCAACCAGTGACCTCTCAGTCACCAGTTCCCAGGCTCGGCTCTGTGAGGCTCACTCCAGGCGGTGGAGAGGTGCCCTATCCAAGTTGCTACCATCCAAAGGTCTGCAATGGCATGTGTAGCAGTGGAAAACTAGAAATAACCAAAACATCAAACACAAGGATATTGGTTAAATAAATTATAGCACACACATTAGACAGACTAGGATGGAAGTCATTAATATAATGCTTAAAAAAAAGATATGCAAAAGCTTTTAAGTTTAATTAGATCCCATCTGTTTATTTCTGCTTTTGTTTCCTTGGCTTTAGGAGACAGATCTAAAAAAAATCATTGCTACAATATATGTCAAAGAGTGTTCTGCATATGTTCTGTTTTAGGAGTTTTATGGTTTCAGGTCTTATTTTGAGTTTATTTTTATATACAGTATGAGAAGATGTTCTGAGTTCATTCCTTTGCATGTAGTTGTACATTTTTCTAAGAACCCCTTGTTGAAAGACTGTATTTTCTCCATCGCATATTCTTTCCTCCTTTGTCATAGACTAATTGACCATAAATGGGTGGGTTTATTTCTGGACTCTCTACTCTGTTCCATTGATTCCTGTGTCTGTTTTTATGCCAGAGCTATGCTGTTTTAATTACTGTACTTTGTAGTATAGTCTGAAGTCAGAAAGTGTGATTCCTCCAGCTTTGTTCTTTTATCTCAAGATTGCTTTGGCAATTCCAGATCTTTTGTGGTTCTGTATACTGGGGACTACTTGTTCTAATTTTGTGATAAGTGTCATGAGTATTTTGATAGGAATTACATTAAATCTGTAGATTGCTTTAGGTAGTATGGACATTTTAACAGTATTAATTCTTTTAATCCATGAACACAGATATTTTTCTATTTCTTTGTATCATTGTCAATTTCCTTTACCAATGTTTTATACTTTTCAGAGTATAGGTCTTTCATTTCCTTGGTTAAGTTTATTCCCAGGTATTTTATTCTTTCTAATGTGATTTTACATAGAATTGTTTTCTTGCTTTCTCTTTCTGATAATTCATTATTAGTGCATAGAAAAGCAACAGATATTTATATAGTAATCTTATACACTGTTGGTGGCAATGTGAATTAGTACAGTCACTATGGAAAACAGTATGGAGGTGTCTCAACAAACAAAAAATAGAACTACCATATGAGGCAGCAATCCCACTTCTAGAAATATTTCTGAAGAAAGTGAAAACACTAATTCATTAAGATATGTTCACTCTAATATTCATAGCAGCATCATTTATAATAGCCAAGATATGAACGCAACCTAAGTTTTCATCAACAGATGGATGGATAATAAGATGTGATGTGTACACACAATGGAATATTAGTCATTACAAAATGAAATTCTGCCATTTGCCACAATGTGGATGGACTTAGTATTATGCTTAGCAAAGTAAGTCAGACCGAGAAAGATGAATACTCTCCTATCATTTATATGTAGAATCTAAACAATAAAATGATTGTATGTAACAAGACAGACTCACATAGAGAACAAGGTATTAGTGGTTATTAGTGGGGAGAGGGATGGCAGAGGAGCAAGTTAGGAATATGGGAGTAAGAGACACAAACTACTACGTATAAAATAAATAATCAATAAAGATACATTGAACAGTACAGAGAAGTAGCTTATTAATGGGTTGGCCCAAAAGTTCGTTTGGATTTTTCCATCATCTTACAGAAAACCTAAATGAACATTTTGACCTATCCAATATTTTGCAATAACTTTAAATGGAGTACAGTCTATAAAAATATTGAATCACTACGATGTATGCCTGAAATTGACATAATAGTATAAATGATACTTCAACTTAAAAAGAACAATAAAACATGAAAAGATGTTCAGAATAATCCTCGTGTGTGTGTGTGTGTGTGTATGTCCCTTAACTAACGAATTACTTAACTGTGGAATTACCATAACATTTCCTTTTTATGGATTTGCCTGCACTTTCTGCAAAGCATACATATTACTTTCTATATTTAGTCCCTAGACCTGTCATGACAAATGACCACAAGCTTCCTGGCTTACCACAACAGCAATCTATTTTCTCACAGTTCCAGGGGTCAGAAGTCTGAAATCAGCGGCAGAAGCACAGGCTCCGTGGTTCCTTCCAAAGGCTCCGTGGAAGTTAGGCGTCTCCAGCTTCAAGTGGTTGTTGATGTTTCTCGTCTTGAGTCCACATCAACCCACTCTCTGCCTCCACCTCCTTGCCTTCTCCTCTTCTGTGTTTCAGGCCCTAGAAGCCTTCTCTCTTATTCATGTGATCACACTCGGACAATCCAGGATAAACTCTTACTGTCAAGATCCTGAATGGAATCACGTTTTATTTACTCTTAACCATATACAGTAATAGTCACAGCTTCTAGGAATTACAGTGTGGACATATTTGGGAGCAGCTACCTTTCAGTCCACTACATTTTATAATCAACAAAAAGAAATCTTATGTTTTCCCTTTAGATATGTGGTGTTGGAGAAGACTCTTGAGAGTCCCTTGGACTGCAAGGAGATCAAACCAGTCAATTAACACAATTTTTTAAATTGCATTAAAAAAATAAAAAAGCAACCTCAACTAAACACAACAGGGTACAAACAAAGTTCAAGGTATGAGGCAGCAGGAAGCAGTGGCTAAACGCTTCTCCACACACGTCCAGGAAATTACTGCCACAGCACGGAGAAACTAGTGATGCCAGATGTGACTTTTAAAAAGAAATTGGTCATCTGGATTTGCCTATACATTTCCTGATTTTCAAACAAGGCAACTAATTCACTGTAAGAAACAAAACACCACCTCAAACACAAGCAACAAAAATGTGTGTGTATGCAAACCAAACAAAAACACACCTGTAGGCCCCACTGGTCCATGCATTCATGTTGTGAGAACTCTGTCTTCAGAAGGAAAGGTGGTGGGGTAGATCACTCCCCTATATCTCTTACATCTTTGGGGCTCTCTAGGAATCTCCATTTCCTAAATAGTAGGAAATATTAATAGAAGGCCCATCAAAGGCCCATATAGTGAAAGCTATGGTTTTTCCAGTAGACATGTACGGATATGAGAGTCGAACCCTTAAACCATAAAGAAGGCTGAGTGCCCAAGAATTGATGCTTTCCAACACTGATGCTGGAGAAGACTCTCGAGAGTCCTTTGGACAGCAAAGAGATCAAACCAGTCAATCCAAAAGGAAATCAACTCTGAATATTCATTGGAAGGACTGATGCTGAAGTTGAAGCTCTTAATACTCTGGCCACCTAATGCGAACAGCCCACTCAGAAAAGACCTTGGTGCTGGGAAAGATTGAGGACAGGAGGAGAAGGTGACAACAGAGGATGAGATGGTTGGATGGCATCACTGATACAATGGACATGGGTTTGGGTGAACTCCAGGAGTTGTTGATGGACAGAGAGGCCTGGCGTGCTGCAGTTCATGGGGTCTCAAAAAGTCGGACAAGACTGAGCAACTGAAATGAACTGAACTGATGCTGGGAAAGATTGAAGGCAGGAGGAGATGGGGACGACAGAAGATGAGATGGTTGGATGGCATCACCGACTCAATGGACATGAGTTTGAGCAAGCTCCAGGAGCTGGTGATGGACAGGGAAGTCTGGCATGTTGCAGTCCATGGGGGCAGAAAGAGTCGGACACAACTGAGTGACTAAACTGAACTGAACGCACTCGCTACTTTATGCATTGCTTTAGCCCAGAACCCGGCGCCTGATTCATTATGGACACAAAGTAAATATTTGTTGAAGGGATGAATAAACAGCCCAGAGTAGGAACTACATTCAGGATGAGAAATCATAGATGACTTCTTCCTTTTATTTTTTCCTTTGTTATTTTTTTCTTACTATAATTTTCAGATGCCATTAAAAGCTATTTCCTTCTTTCTTTACCCATCTCCAAATAGTTGTACCTCTAAATCTCGGATGCTAAGACCTTCCTATATCCTCATATTATAGTACAGAAGGAGGGGAGTCAAGTTTTCTTGGCTTGAGCTCCATCTTAAGAGGCTGAACAAGTGAAGAGCTTGCCCTCCTTCCATCCCCTCTTATAACAGTTTCTCTTCTGCAGCCACCAAAAGCAACATGGAGCCAGAGACTGACATGTTCAGAAAGGCTCTCTCCTGTCATTTTGCCCTTCTCCCTCCTAGCACAGGGAACCCTGATGGGATCCACATCCAGAGACTGGGCACTGAGAGTGGGTATAGAAACTAGTCTTCTACCTGAGAACTCCTTTAGTCCTACGCACCACTTAAACCCATTTGAGCTAATAACATTGAATCTCTGCAGAGTCTAGCTCAAGAATAGTAAATAGTTGTGCCTATGCTCTGCCCCACCACCCCAAGCACCCTCCTACCCCCCCACCCCACCCCTCCACACACATACACAGAGAAAACATTGCTGATAGGTTGTGGCACTCTTTGCACACTGCATTGGGATTCTTCTAATCCTTCTAAACACAACTCCCCCAGGCAGTCATAGCCATCAGTCCAATTTGGCATGCGAGATAAAAGCCATTTTTCATCCCTCATCTAGTCCATGCTGGAGAATATATTTTTATCATCAGCAAACATTTATTGACTTCCTAATGTGCACAAAGGCTTACGATCTAGATATGAATTCAGGAAAGCCTCCAATAAAAAGAGATACAAGACAAAGCCAGGTAGCCCATGCTAAAGGCAAAACACGTCACGGGTTGACTTGCTGGAGGAACCTAGATGTTGCTGGAGACACATGAGAGCTTCAAGAAGTCTGCTGTAGAAAATCAGACTGTAAGGAATCATTGAAGGAAAAATGGAATCTAGGTAAGTGAAAAAACACGGAGAGAAAAATTCCAGCTTCAAGAAGAATGTGTTCAAGAGCTCAGACACAGACAGGAATACACGGGGTGTTTTTGGGAAATGGAGAACAAACCCACTTAGCTAATACCAAGTCATTCAGGTGACATTCAACTCAAATGCCACTTCCTGGGTGAGGTCTTTCTGGATCAGACTGGTGAAAACAGGGATTTGTTTTTCTTCATGGACCTCCAGACCGTGAGTTCTATAGGACAAGGACCTTGCTTATTCACCTCGGAGTTCCCAGTCACTAGAAGAAAGCTTGGCACACAGTAGGTGCTCAGAAAATATTTACTGGACAAATTAATGAACCAAGGGCTCCCTGTAGGGGAAGTTATAGGTGCTCAGTATGGAGAAATATGTGGGTTTGATTGTTACTGCATTTGAATATCAAACTAAGGACTTTGGCCTATGGAAAAGTATTCCAAAGTGCTTCTCATCTAATCCCATCAAATGTATTAGGTCAAAAAAGAATTTTATTTTAATATTCTTTTGACCTGGATCATTTTTAAAGTTTTTATTGAATTTATTACAGTATTTCTTCTGTTTTATGTTTGGCTTTTTGACCCCAACACATGTGGGATCCCCAACCAGGGATTGAACCTGCATGCCCTGCATTGAAAGGTGAAGTCTTAACCACTGGACCACCAGAGAAGTCCCAAAAACAAGAATTCTAGATTGAATGCATTTTTGGATCACTGGGTTAAACAAAGTTGACCATGTTTATTTTCTGCAATTCTTTCTTTCACGTCTACCATATCTTTCCAGGTGGTGCTAATGCTAAAGAACCTGCCTGCCAATACAAGTAGGCTAGATGTGGATTCAATCACTGGGTTAGCAAGATCCCCTGGAAGAGGATACGGCAACCCACTCCAGTATCCTTGCCTGGAGCATCCCATGGACAGAGGAGCCTGGCAAGCTGCAGTCCATGGGACTGCAGAGTCGCACAAGACTGAAGCAACATGACACGTACACACTATATCTTTGTGGATATTCAGATATTCTCCAAGTGTTATCCCACAGCACTCTTATTTTTGCTTCTTTTTTTCATTAAATGCAGCATACTGAATTTAGTATTTACGTTAATGTGAAGACAATTTGGAAAACGGAGCTGTGGAAGCTTTAAAGATGCTGGAATGGGAGGTTTCTGCATATGCAGTGATATTTTAGGAGGATCAGTGTGGTAGAGTGGATTAGGAGAGGAGAGAGGCTTAAAACAGGGAGCCTCACTTGGGGACGATAGCAGGAATCATCCTCTCAAACATATGCCACAAATAGGATGTGCCAGACATGAGACAGCAAGGATAAAGCAATAAACAAAACAAAGTCTACCCTGCCTGGACAGGGTGCCCATATGTTCTGGTTTGTCCAGGACAGTCCCAACTTCTGTCTGTTGTCTCTATACAATTAGTAAATAGTACCATGTTTATTCAAGGCTTCCCTGGTGGCGTCCCCGCAGGTATTGAATCTGCCTGCAATGCGGGAGACCCGGGTTTGATCCCTGGGTAAGGAAGACCCCCTGCAGAAGGAAAGGGCAACCCACTCCAGTATTATTGCCATGTTTATTCTCAAAATCGCCATGGTTTGGATAGTAAACTATTAGCCCTTCAATCCATGGAGCTCGTGTTATGGAGGAGACCATGAGGTGAGCCCACGTGGCACCTTTGTATAAATCAGAATCCCTTTCTGGGTGGACACAACTTGAATAAAGGCAATTTTGTGGGAAGACACAGGCTCTTACAGGACACTCAGAAGGCAGAGCTCAGGCTGGATGTTTGTCTCCTCTGACTTACTGCATGCAGGGGGTTTTGTAAGCTAGGTGTGGATTCAAGAATGATTTAAAAAAAAAAGCACAAGGTAAAGCCTAGGCCAGCCCTCTTGGGCAGCGAGCCACCTGCCCAACCACCAGTTGGTATCCTGGAGATAATCAGTAAACAAATAATATATAAGTAAATGCAATGTTAAGTGTTGAAAAGTCCTGTGAAGGAAACATGAAGCCAGGGGATCAGGAGTGAAGGGCAGCCCTAGTGCATACTCCAGTGGGCAGCACTGGTGTCCTGGCCTGTGGACAGGGCGCCCCCTGGGGTTGAGCAACTTGGCCACCCGAGAGGCGCTTTGTTAGAAAGGATGGTCAGGAAGTCCTCTCTGTGGAGGCGGTGGGTCATTTGTCACTGACTATAAAGGAAGAGGGATAGACAGGAGACAAATGTCACAGTGGTGTGGAGTCCATGTAACATGGTGGCCAGCCTTGGGAAGGACTTTGAGGAATGAGTGTTAAAGATGACTTCAGGCTTCCACGCCTGAGGAACTAGGAAAACACGGGCACCGCTCAAATCTGCCCGGTTTCCTGAGGCTGCCACGCGTGGGTGATGCAGGGAACACCCCATGGAAAGAGGAGCAGTCCCTTCTCTTGGGGAGTTGACTGCCATCTTCAGAATTTCCCAACCTGTCTGGTGGAACACTAGCTGGGTATGCTAATAGGTGTTACTAGAAAAAGTTGCTCAAGTTTGAGAAAGTCTGGGATAAGCAAAATTAAAGAGTTTTCTTCACTAGATGGATCCTCAGAGATTTTAATATACCCTCGAATGCTTCGTGAATCCGAAGCAGGGCATATAGACGGTAACCTGTCCTGAGTTGGCTGCCCGGAGACATTTTTCTTCACAGGTGTTTCAGGATACCAGTGTTCCCCGGGGAGGATGGGGCCGGGGGCAGGAGCTGAGCTGTCTACAAATGCCAAACGAGCCAGAATAGAAGGCAGAGTCAGGTTAGGGTTCAGGAGGAGCGGGGAGACAGAGCTGCCAGAGATAAGGGATCCCCGCCTAGGAGGACAGAGACCTCACATCTGTTGGGGCCCGCGGTTGCCATGGCGCAGTGACAACCTCTGAGTCAGCCCCCCTCAGGGCCAAGATTAGCCTCTGACTGACTGGCTAAAAGCAGTTGTGTAACCTCCTTGGGCCTCCACTTACCCTTCTATAAAATGGGGATAAAGATATCGCCCTCCCTCTCCTGGGTGGCACGAGGCACTGGTAATTACTATTTGGCCAGCTGCTGAGGTGCCGATGAGCTCTGTCTGACACATTTCTTCGTGCCTCCTCCAGACGCCGTGCCTCGCCTCCCCAGACACAGCCCTGCTGCTCGCTCAGACCTCAGCCACGTCGGGCAAGGCGGCAGGTGTCTCTCTCCTTCGTCTCTCCCGTCAAAACAGGAGACTCGGCTGACCTCCGGCTCCCACCTGGGCATTGTGGAGGTGGGAGGGCCACCTGCCGGCTGCCATTCTGGGGCCCTGCTGCACGTGGGAGGCTGTTCGGGGCTGGGGCACCCCGAGGGGGTGTCACCGGCCTGGAGGCAGCCATGCGGTATCCTTGTCGCTGAGGAGCCCAGCCAGCTGGGGCCTTCGCGGGGCCAAGCAATGACCACGTCGGAGGACCAGAGCCCGGCCCAGCCTGGCGGGACGAACGAGCAGAGGTGGGTGCTGCGTGTCTAAGGGTGCAGGGAGAGGAAGGGGCACCTGATGGGAGAGGAGACAGCCCGTGGGCAGGTCTAGCCTTGCTCCAATCCTTCTACCAAGGGTGGGGAAAGGGGGTGCTGAGAAAACTCGGAGGTTCCTATATATCCACTGAGCCTGCACACAGACTCTATCACCATGCCTCGGGGGTAGGACAAGCATCCTCATGAAGCACGGTGGCCTTTTGTAGTTACTTTTCGCTCTTTAGTCTGAGACGTGCAATTCATTTTTACCCAATTTCATTCAGATAGGAAATGTTGGGGAGTCAGAAAAGGAACACGTGGCACCCCTAAGTCGAGGCTGTAGTCACTTGGAACAGCTCTGCAGGTGACTAAAATAATGCCTGGCCCTGAGTAGAAGGATGGAAAAGGAGTGGTTGTTGGATCTCCCTGGGTAATTTTGAAATGCCAGTGTGCATCTGCAGAACGGGATCATAATAATATTAAGTTCCTTCAGTAGGCTGGTATCAGGACTCATTCCTGTGTGCTGGGCATTCTCCTGTGATCCAGTGGTTCATTTTGATGCACATCTTGCTTATTCGTACCGATATGCCTTCTGCTCAGCAGAAAAGCATCCCATTGGATAGTAGGCTCTTACTTTCATCCTCAGCTAAATTCAGCTGCTCTAAAATGTGTGAGAGAGAGCTGAGACCCAAGCGGATGGCAGTCCCCATCTCCAGGCCCATGGTATCGAATGCCAGTTGAAAATCAAGATCTCTTAATTCTTGGAAATGGAGGGGAGGGGCACACGGGGTCTAGTCCCAGGGGAGGGACTAAATTAGGGAATGACATCAGGGGCCTGTCTAACTCAATTTCTAGCCCCCACCTTCTTTAAAAGCCATCAGTGTCTTTAGCCCTAGCATGTTACCAAATGACTTGTCAATGTCAGAGGAGCCATGCAAAGAATATTCAGCACGTCATTAACCTCATTCCAACATGTAATTAGCCTAAAAGGCCTCTTCGCTGCCTCCATTCAGCGTTACATCATAAAGAATCAGATATTTTCAGGACATCATGAAGACTTTAAAGAGTTAATTATGGCTCAGTGGAGCCCATCCCCGACAGCCTAAGATCCAGGAATTAAACTGTTTATTTTCAAGTGTCAGTCCTCCAGACAGCATTCACAGTCACTTCCTCCAAGGAACCTGAGACTGACACTGGTTTGGACGTAGAGCCACCAGAGTATGCAGTGGGGAGTTGGAGGAGGTAACTGAATTCAGACCTTCCTCCTACTTTGGGCCATGTGTTTTCAGAGATACCATCTGTATAGTCTCAGAGAGAAAAGAGAACCAAGGCGAGCTGGAATTCTACTTACCCTCCTAGTTCCATGGGGCGAATCCAGCTAAAGCCATTTGTAATCTCTGAGCTGGAGAGACCAACAGTGTGTCCGGAGTTCAAAGGGAGTTCAGTCCTAATCTGGATGTTACCATCTGAGCCAATCTAACCATGCAGGCTCTGAGGACATTATTATCAGTCAAGTGTAATTATAGATAAAATAGTTTTATTAATCAGCTTCCTAAGGAGACTGTGTTTATCTGATGGCTGTGCATGGCGTGGGAGGATCTGTGCTGTGTGTGGTGGGTCGCTGGGGAGGACAGGGTGTCTAGAGGAGAGCATGGAAGATATAAAAGGGGGTGTGATTGGGAGTTGTGTCTAAGACTGTACATGACGGATGGGAGTTCAAGCAGTAGAATTTTGCCTGTTCTCCCCTCTATGTTGAATCTGTCATAACTCTTTTCCTCCGAAAAAATAGGCCTTTCTATATTTCTATTTAGCTAAGGTCTCTGGAGCTCCTGATAGCTATCCAATAGCTATCAGCTTTCCCTGATAGCTCAGTTTGTAAAGAATCTGCCTGCAACGCAGGAGACCCCAGCTCAATTCCTGAATCAGGAAGATCCTCTGGAGAAGGGATAGGCTACCCACTCCAGGATTCTTGGGCTTCCCTTGTGGCTCAGTTGATAAAGAATCCACCTGCAATGCAGGAGACCTGGGTTTGATCCCTAGGCTGGGAAGATCTCCTGGAGAAGGGAAGGGCTACCCACTCCAGTATTCTTACTTGAAGAATTCCATGGACTGTGTAGTCCATGGGGTCGCAAAGAGTTGGACACGATTGAGCGACTTTTACTTTCATGGAGCTCCTAATTGCCAATTCTACCTGCAAGTGCCCTCTTTAGCCACTGTCTGCCACATTTTCAAATCTTACCTATCCAGACCTATCTTGGCTTGTCTTCAATGTCTATCACCTTAAACTAGTTTGTAAGTTGCAAGGGTTCCTGAGAGAGTACAGCTCCTTCTGAATACTGTGTGGCCTGCCTGGAGTCAACTCTACTCACCTCTGGTCAGGATAAATGAACTCCTCAAGGCCCAATACTAAATGGGTCCTCCAGAAAGTCTCCGATTCTGATTTAAACTCGATTAAACATCAGTGGTTTCCTAAAGGAAATCAACCCTGCATATTCATTGGAAGCACTGTTGCTGAAACTGAAGGTCCTATACTTTGGCCACCTGATGGAAGAGCCAATTCATTGGAAAAGACACTGATGCTGGGAAAGATTGAGGGCAAAAGGAGAAGGGGGCAGTAGAGGATGAGATGGTTAGAGAGCATCATTGACTCAATGGACGTGAATTTGAGCAAACTGGGAGATAGTGAAGGACAGAGGAGCCTGGCATGCTGCAGTCTATGGGGTTGCCAAGAGGCGGATATGACTTAGCAACTAAACAACAATAACAAACATCAGTGGTCAGATGGGTGTAAGGTAACATTTCAAGGCTAGGTTCCCCGCTCACAGCAAGGGCTGAGCATCTATCCCCATGTGGGCCAGGCCCAGAGCCAGCCTGGTCATCTCCACCCTTCTCCCCACAGCCTTAAATACTTGAATGACTTCTTTTAGCACAGCCATGGTCTGCTGGTCAATTGTGCAACTCACCGCTTGCTTTGGCTGGAGCACTTGACCCTAGTTGGTTATTTCCTCCCTCAGATGGCCTTGTGCAAAATCTCCATCTGCCTTAATGCCGCCTGAACTTTACTCAAAGTGACAGCTGCAGCCTGGTGTGGATACAAACCCCAAATCAAAGAGACCCTGCGCCTGTTTCCCTCCCATAAAGGCAGGTGGCATCCATTCTTCCCTAGGTACTGCAGAAGGGGAACTTGCCAAAGCCCACCCATAGGGCTTGTGCAGAAAGATGGAGAGTGGGCCATGGCCAGGTGGCAGAACTGTTGGCCACTCTATAAAGTGAGTTGTTGGGATTCTTGGAGCTTCTCTGTTCCCAGAAGGGCACATACGAGGTCAGGACAAAAAAGTGTGGGTCAGGGAATGAACATCTTATAAAAGTATGAGATGTATAAAGTGGTATAAGTATAAAAGTATATCTTATAACATCTTATAAAAGTATGGCTCTATTTAAGACAATTAATAACTGTTGGCCAGATATGCTGGTCTTCTCCTAACTCCCAAGGTTAGTACACTTTTGACAGCCACCAGGTAAGAGACTGAAAATGAATAAATGGATGGATGAATATCAACTAACTAACAGGTGTGTGCCAGGTGCACACACCTGCATTATTTCAATTAATCTAGTGAATAGCTAACATTATTCTCATTTTGCTGATTAGGAAATTGAGGGGTGGATAAGTTTAATAACAACAGCAGCAGCAGCAAAAATAATAATATAGTAAGAAGTATAACCATCATTTACTGAGTATTTAATAAATGCCAGGCATTGAGCTAAGTACTTCTTGTTTTATATTATTGCATTTAATCCTTACCAGAACTCTATGAAGTAACAATTTATTTATCCAGGTTTTTATATGAAGAAACTGTGTCTTAGGGAGACAATTATCACTGGCTACAAGTGATAGCACCAAGCTTTGAACCTACATCTATCAGATTCAAAACCTAGTGTCCTTTCTTGTTCTTGTTTTTCCTTTGCTACCTTCTTATCTGGTTTTTGCTTTTAGCAACACCACAGTTGTCTGTTTAGTTACTGTATCATTTAAAAAACTGTTCAGTCAATTTGCACAGCAAAGGAAACCATAAACAAAACGAAAAGACAACCCACAGATTGGGAGAAAATATTTGCAAACGATGCAGCCAACAAGGGATTAATCTCCAAAATATGCAAACAGCTCATGCAGCTCAATACCAGAAAAACAAACAAGCCTATCAAATAATGGGAAGAAGACCTAAATAGACATTTCTCCAAAGAAGACATACAGATGGCCAAGAGGCACATGAAAAGATTCTCAACATCACTAATTATTAGAGAAAAGTAAATCAAAACTACAGTGAGATATCACCTCACACCAGTCAGAATGTGTGTTCTTAGTCACTCAGTCGTGTCCAACTCTTTGTGACCCCATGGACTATAGCCCGCCTGTCTCCTCTGTCCATGGGGATTCTCCAGGCAAAAATAATGGAGTGGGTTGCCATGCCCTCCTACAGGGGATCTTCCCACCCCAGGGACTGAACCCAGGTTTCCCTCATTGCAGGCGAATTCTTTACCATCTGAGCTACCAGGGAAGCCCATGAATACTTAAGTGGGTAGCCTATCCCTTCTCCGGAGGATCTTCCCAACCCAGGAATCAAACTGAGGTCTCAAGCATTGCAGGTGGATTCTTTGCCAGCTGAGCTACCAGGAAGCTCTCATTCAGAATAGCTATCATCAAAAAGTCCACAAACAATAAATGCTGGAGAGGGTGTGGAGAAAAGAGAACACTCCTACACTCTTGGTGGGAATGTAAATGGTACAGTCACCATGGAGAGCAGTATGGAGGTTCCTTTAAAAGCCAAAAATAGAGCTATGATATGATCCAGCAATTCCACACCTGGACATATATCTAGAGAAAAACATAATTTGAAAAGATACATGCACCTCAATGTTTATTGGAGCACTATTTACAATAGCCAAGACATGGAAACAATCTAAATGTCCATCAACTGAGGAATGGATAAAGAAGATGTGATACATGTATATAATGGAACATTGCTGTTGTTTAGTCACTAAGTCATGTCTGACTCTGAGATGTGTGTCTCACTGTAGCCCACCAGGCTCCTCTGTCCATGGGATTTACCAGGCAAGAATACTAGAGTGGGTTGTCGTTTCCTCTCCAAAGGATCTTCCCAACTCCAGGATCAAACCCATGTCTCCTGCATTGGCAGGCAGATTCTTTACGGCTGAGTCATAGGGAAGCCCAGTGGAATATTACTCAGCCGTAAAAAAGAATGAAATAATGCCATTTGCAGCAACATGAATGGACCTAGAGATTATCATACTATGTGAAGTAAGTCAGACAGAGAATGACAGATATCAGATGATATTGCTTATATGGAGAATCTTTAAAAAATGATACAAATGAACTTATTTACAAAGCAGAAATGGAAAACAAATTTATGGTTAACAAAGGGGAAGGGAAGAGATAAATCAGGAGTTTGGGATTAACCTATACACATTACTATATATAAAATAGATAACCAACAAGGACTATAGTATAGCAAAAGGAACTTTACTCAATATTCTGCAATAATATGAAGGGGGAAAGAAAACATTCCTAAAAAGGAATAGATATATCTGTATACATAGCTGAATCACTTTTCTGTTCATCTGAAACTAACATAGCACTGTAAACCAACTATACTTCAATACAAAATAAAAATTAAAAAAGGAAAAGAAATAAAATGTTCAGCCAACTCCCATATTTCATATTGGTTCTTTGGAACCAAAGGATAACCATTGACTCAGAATGAAACTGAATCCTACCTACCTGCTTTTGTACTTTGAGAGGAATTAAAACATCATTTCACGAAAAGAGATGAGGGCAAGTGATGTCCAGGACCAAACAAGACACTTGTCTTCTCTTTAACTCCAACAGCTCAGTGATAACTTTCCCAAATGTGGACCCTAGACAAACACCTTGGGGAGTGACAAATGCCCCATTGGAACCTCCCCGGGTTTGCAAGTTCAAGGCACAAACCAGTTAACGTTGATGTGAAATTCTCAATGAGGCCAAACAGCTTCCCAAATTTGAAGGCTCACCCCTCAGATTTATAAGTAAGTACTAGAATTGTTGGATTCCAGTTAGCATATGATGACACACTCTGGAATAAGGTGATAAATCAGAAAAGTTCATAACAATGAAAGACTGAAATTTTGTAAAAGCACAGTGCCTGAGTTCTTACACCATCCTGTGTTTACAACTGAGACTGTTTCTCTAAATGAGTCTCCAACAAAACCAAACTCAGGAAATTTCAGAGTGCAGTCCAGACCTTTGTACTTTTCAATGGCAAATTAAATTGTGGGAGATAGTAGAAGATTGCAAGGAAACAACTTAAGAAAGCAGTATTAGTTTAAAATTAGTGGAAGAAGAAAACCCAGCAGTAACCTCCATAAGAAATACAGTGTAATCCTGGGAAAACTCACAGACAGAGTAAGAGAAAAATCAAAGTTGTTGACCAAGCATCATCGCTGACCTGCAAAAATCTGACCCTGAAGAGCAGACAAAATCTGAGACCTCCTCAAATTCAAAACCCCTCATCAACTAGCCAGAGAGCCCTGCTAGTTCATAGTGGTTGATGTCCCAGGTGCCTCCAGGACTGCCGTGTGGTGGCATGTGTTAGACTTGAGCCAAACTTCCATGAGCTCCTGGGCCATCCCAAGCTCATTCTCTCTGCACACACCTCTTGTTTGAAAGGGCCTGTCCTTCTGGCCATCCCAGACACCACAGAGCATGGTGGACCATGGCCCGAGCTCTGAATCAGGAAATGGGACCCTGGCTCTGCTGCTTGTTAGCTATATGACCTCGGGCAAATTCCTGAAGCTCTTTGAGCCTCAGTTTCCCCTTCTGTAAAATGGGGATAATAACAGGCCCAACTTCTATAGTTGTTGTACTTGGCACATAATGAGCAACCATTTTTAGCAAGTCATTCCCATTTTTCATAACCCAACTCACATGCCACATCCCACAAGAAGTGTTTTCTGACTGTTTCAGCCCTTATTGACCTCCCGCTCCCTGAAGTTCTACAGTCCCTAACTCAAAATTAGACTTGGGCTTCTATACCAGCTCTAAATGTCTCTTTTTGAATTCCCTGCTAAAGTGTTTGTTACTTGAAGGATGCAACTAGATCTTGATTTTTTTTTTTTAATATTCCTGAAAATACTGGCCTATTATATATTTTTTATTACTATATTTACCAAGTTCACATTTTAACATTTCTGAAATCAGGATAAGCTTTACCATCTACCTATACATTTAATATAATGTTTTCTGCCCACAAAGTTTACCTAAATCAGTGTTGTCTATTATAATCAACAGCATCTTAGAAATAAGAATTGCTTGACTAATAAAGAGTAGATCTACATGGATCCACAGCAGATTTCCCCTAGCATCCCCCCTCAGGCCAGCCTCCATCCTCATAGCCACCATCGCCCCCCAGTCCCTTGACGATAGACATGATTTTTGATGACAGCTGACAGAAGAGTTCAGTGTGGAGACATGGATATCAGTGTGAAGACATGCAATATCAAACGACATGTGTGGTCATTTCTACCGACGGAAGAGGAAACTGAAGTTCAGGTAAATTTAGCCAGCAAGTGTCATTTCACCTGTAGGAAGATTAAGTCTTCAATGATTGATTGACCGATAGGCTCATGATAGGCTGTCATGAATGTGGCTCCTGAATTAACGAAGTGAATGAGCCATAGCTGAAGGGACTGGTCCATTCAATGCCAGTCAATGGCAGCACCGTTAGCACCACACCATCCTCCAACCAACATCATGAACTGGCCACAGGAGTCAATGGCATCCATTCTCTGAATTGTCGTCCCCAGCAATTCTCTCAGGAAGCAAGCTCATGCCTGCCAGGGGACTGATGTTTGGTAGGAAAGCAGCTAAAGAAAACACTCTTTAAGAATTCTTCCTGTGAGAAGGCTTCCCTTAGCTGGGCCTCTCAG
Organism: Cervus elaphus; assembly: GCF_910594005.1. NCBI lineage: Eukaryota > Metazoa > Chordata > Mammalia > Artiodactyla > Cervidae > Cervus > Cervus elaphus. The sequence continues at coordinate 78,316,870 of NC_057815.1, read as the reverse complement.
ATGCATTCAATGTATAGCCATTATGGCTTCAGATTCAGCTGCTGCTGCTGCTGCTAAGTCACATCAGTCATGTCCAACTCTGTGCGGCCCCATAGACGGCAGCCCACCAGGCTCCCGTCCCTGGGATTCTCCAGGCAAGAACACTGGAGTAGGTTGCCATTTCCTCCTCCAGTGCATGAAAGTGAAAAGTGAAAGTGAAGTCGTTCAGTCATGTCCGATTCTTAGCGACCCCATGGACTGCAGCCTACCAGGCTCCTCTGTCCATGGGATTTCCCAGGCAAGAGTACTGGAGTGGGGTGCCATTGCCTTCTCCCCAGATTCAGCGGGGTTCACCTAAAACATAGCACTGAGCTAGATGGCACTAGCAGTAAAGAACTCCTGCCAATGCAGGAGAGGTAAGAGATGCAGGATCAATCCCTGGGTCGGAAAGATCCCCTGGAGGAGGGCATGGCAACCCACTCCAGTATTCTCACCTGTAGAACCCCATGGACAGAGGAGCCTGGTGGGCTACAGTCCATGGGGTCGCACAGAGTCAGACATGACTAAAGCAACTCAGCATGCTCCAGTATCTCTACAGAGAGAAAGGAAACCAAAAATACAGTCATGCAATTGTGTCTGCTGTTTCATAAACGTTACCATAATTCAACCTTAAAATGACAACATCAGTATACCTACCCTCATTTTCATTATGCTTCAGCCAGCCATTGTCTTTGCTATTGTTTAACCTCCACGATGCCTTCTGTGGTGGAAATCACACAAAGATCCATTTCTTCCATGAGGCTCATAGCCATGGAAGGATTATCAAGGGAGCTACCTCTCTGCTGCTCTCTGCTGAGTTGGGAATGGACAGCATGAATAGCTAAAAGATGAACTGGATATAGGAGACTGGGGAAAGACAACCAAAGAGGAAATAAAGCAAATATACAACCAGCAACAAGAGTTGCTTCAGCACTTATTTGTGCTTAAATGCATCCTGGGTGTTTCCGTGGACAATAGGTTTATAATCCTTATCCTTGATTTTCATCCCAGCAACCTGAGACGCCTAAGAAATTGATATCAGGACTTCCCTTGTAGTCCAGTGGTTAAGACTCCTCCTTCCAATGCAGAGGATGCAGGTTCGATCACTGGTCAGGGAACTAAGATCCCACATGCTGCAGGGCAACTAAGCAGGCATACTGCAACAAGAGAAACCACAACAAAGACCCACACAGCCAAAAAATAAAAAATAAAATTGTCTCCACAACTTAGCTGCTGCCTCCTCCAGAGGTACCAAATGAGAGCCTAATGGGGAAGCTTGTGAATCTAGTGGCACCTGTGTGCATGCTAAGTCACTCAGTTGTGACAGACTCTTTGTGACCCCATGGACTGTAGCCCATCAGGCTCCTCTTGGGATTCTCCCACATACCTAGACTCAAATCCTGCTTCATGTTCTACCAGCTGGGTGATATTGGGCAAGTCCCTTGAACTTTCTATGCCTGCTTCCTCATTAGTAAATTTTAGATAATAATAATGGTACCTTCCTCACAGGAGAGATGCAAAGATTAAATGATTTAATACATGGAGCATGCCTAGGCAATGTCTGGCAATTAGTAAATGCCAGATAAATGGTAGCGATTGTGATTATTCATTGCAGAAGGGCAACATTATCCTACTTGGAGTGGTAATCCTCAAAGGTGGGTGATCTCAATCAACATCTACATTTCTCTCCATAGACCATAGGAGTCACCGTTCAGTGAGAACTTAATGGGCACCAGGAATCAGAGTAGGTATGTCCAGACGAGGAAACTGAAGCCTTGCAGTCTGATGCCTCATCCAATGGCTCCCAGGTGGCAGGTGGCAGGAGCTTGTTATCATACATATCCACGAACAGAAAACTTTTCATTCTTAAATATTTAAACCAATAGAGCGTAGAAAATGTAATTTCTCCAACAGTCTCTTTTCTTAAAAAAAAAAAAATGGGTTAAGATAATAGAGACAGAGATCCTAATCCATAGGTCATATATTTTATCTTCACCCTGAAAATCTGTTCCTGCTAATGGCCTCATCTCTGAATTTACCTAAATGTATTTTTTAACTCACTTTTGTTTTCAGCCTGGGCTGCCCCTTGGGTGATGAGGGTGACAGATTGAGGGAGAGAAAAATGACTAAAGAAATGCTGGCTCAGGTTAACCAGAGTCAGGATCGAGGAGAATAAGGGAACCCATTACATCTAGTGAAAGGAACTGGGTAGGAACCGCCAGCCTTATGTCAGGAGGCTTGCCTTTTAATGCACTCCCATGATACATGCATGTATTGAGCGTCTTCTTTGTCCCAAGAACCATACTAGACACCAGAGAATCAAGGAGGTAACCGGATTTCTATTCTACTCTGAGAGACAGACTGTGCATGCAACAGTCATGAGACTCAGGGATCTTAAACCAACCAAGAGGGAAGGACCCCCTCTGAGACCAGACCCCCTCTGAGACCAACTTGAACTCTCATGTCTACACTGTGGTTTTAACAGTGAGCAGCCTTGAGTTCAACCCAGGCTTGGCCACTGCCCAGCTGGATGACACCCAACAAGCCTGGCAACTCTGATTCTTCAGCCTTTAAAAGAAGGTAGTCATAGCTACTTCCCAGGATTACAGTGAAAAATAATCACGGGACAACAGGTGAGCGGTTCTAGAACAATTCTTGGCATGTGGTAGATTCCCTCCTCCTGTCCCCCCCTCAACCACCCCAGGAGCACCCAGGGACTGGTTAGCATGGTGGTTAAGAGGATGGGTTCTGGAGGCAGAAACTACTCCTCTGCCACTTACTAGCTGTGTGACCATGGGCAAGTTACTTCACTTCTCTATGCCTCAGTTCCTTCATCTGTAAAATGGGGATAATAAGTAGCATCCTGATCAGAGAGTTATGAGAATTTAAAGTAGTGAATGTATTAAAAGATAAGGCACATGAAAGTTATCAAGTGTCTATTTGAGCAAACATCAATTCCAATCTGACATCACCAAACTGCAAGTGATTAGGAGTTAGGAGCACTACACCAACAAGAGCCAGGGGAGTGACTTTTTTTTTTCTTCTATTTTCTGGTCACACCATGTGGCATGAGGGATCTTAGTTCCCCGACCAGGAATCCAACCTGTGCCCCCTGCAGTGGAAGCATCCTGTCTTAACCATTGGACCACCAGGGAAGTCCCGGGAATGGCTTTTATAGTGCAGACATGGAAGAAAGCAAGGAAATTATTTGATTGACTTTAGCTTAAGCAGTTGCTTTATCTGGGAAATCTTAGTTGGCTGTCTGTGATCCGTTGTTTTGAATTTCTTTTTTTTGGACCTGAGTGCATTTACAATCAACTTTGGCCAAGGCATCAGTTTGCTTGTGTAGGCTAACTGGGGATTAAAGGAACCCCAATCAAACAGCCCCCTTGTTTAATTACTTTAACAAATGTAACAGGCCTGCATGTACATAGGGTCTTTCGTGGTGGCTCAGAGGTAAAGAGTGCATGCAATGCAGAAGACACAGGAGACATGAGCTCTATCCATGGGTCGTGAAGATCCCCTGGAGGAGGGCATGGCAGCCCACTCCAGTATTCCTGCCTGGAGAATCCCTTGGACAGAGAGGAGCCTGGTGGGCTACAATCCTTAAGGTGGCAAAGAGTCAGACACGACTGAACACACGCACACACAGCCCGTAGAAAACAGAGTTCATTCTAGGGCTCTCACCTCTTCTCAGCTTGTAATTCATTTAGTTCACCCAACACCCTACAAGGGGTGCATTCTTTTCCCCCCACTTTACACATGAGGGAACTAGGTTGTAAGGAATTTAAGGAAGTTTCCCAGACTCACTCAGCCAGAAAATGGCAAAGTCAAGATTCAAACCTATAAAGTCTCTCTGCAAAATCCGGGCTTAGGAATTTCACTGGTGGTCCAGGGGTTAAGGCTTCACCTTCCAATGCAAGGGGTATGGGTTCAATCCTTGGCTGGGAAACTAAGATCCCACATGCCTCATGGCCAAAAATCCAAAACATAAAACAGAAGCAATATTGTAACAATTTCCATTAAAAAAAAAAAAAAACTTTAAAAATGATCCACACCAAAAAATCTTTTTAAAAAATAGAATCCAGGCTTAGTCACTCTATGGCTCTTGTAAGCCTAATTCATGCTACCTGTTTTGCTATGTGGTTGAGACAGCAGAGGGAGGATGGGCTGGAAAGTCTAAAATGCCTCATTCCTTCGGTCCTCCTCTGACATTCAAATACAGGTTTTATGAGCTTAGTGTTTGATATCATTCAAGATCTCTACTCCAATCAAATTTAGGTTCAGTGTGATAGTTAGATTTAATTAGAGTCAAATTCCTCTTTTATTTTGGTTTTATCTTAATCACCCCTTTTATTCACTAGCCCAGAAGCCTGTAATTTCCCACACAGGCACCCAGATATGCTGTATTACACACTCGGGACCAGGAGACAAACAGTTTGCTGTCATACATGTTTACTGCCAGAAACTTTTCACTCTGAAATAGCTGAGCCAAGACAGCACAGAAACAAATGTAATTTCTCCAAAGACTCTTTTCTAAAAACAATATCATAATACGATGTTTTCCATGAAACTCTCTCCGCTAAGAAGAACATGTGTGGGCAGATATAAACATAAGGAGACTTTCCGAGACTAGTGACAAGATGGGAAAGTACTCAACAGTGGGAAACTGTGTATGACCAACCAGATCCCCTAGACACAGAGGAGAAAGAGGCAAATCACAGAACTTTAAAGCTTAAAGGAATCTCAATGACCACCTAATCCCATTCTCTGCAAACTCTTTTCAAGTGCGGATTCTTTTGTTCAAGAGAAATCTTATCCTGAAGATTGATATAAAAGCCAAGATGCTCTTACTGAATCAGGGAGGAGCCGCCTGGAGCCTAACCCATGCTAATCCCATTCTCTCACCACCCCCACCACCACCCAGCAGCTCTTATGAGGGCTCCAGGGAACCCCAGGGTTCCTCAGAGCACAGTTTGAAAATCGCTATTCTAACCCAACCTCCTCCTTCTACCATCAGGGGATATAAAGCCCAGAGAAGCTACCTGATGTGCCTGAGGTTACACAGCAAGTCAGAATCCTCGGCAATCCTCTTATCTTCCTTCAACAATTTTTCCATGATGACACTTGAGTCCTCTAATGAACTGCCTTTTGTCTCCCCAGACTGTATGTGTGTTTGTATTTGTGTGTTTGCACCCATGCCTGGTGTTCCCAAGAAAACCTAACAAACCAGTCCCTGCTTTCACTCTGAAGCTTAGAGTCTGCAGTTTGGACACAGGTCTCGGCTGCCCAGGAGAGCTGGAAGCACGGGGCAAAAAGGCAGGGGGCCGTCAGTGCTGTCCTGCAGGTGACCGGGGACTTCTGTTTTTAGCCTGACTTGGGTCCAGTTTCTGCTCTTACAGGGATGCAGGTAGTTCTCACAAAGACGCCTGAGAGCTGACGTCCAAGTCAGACCCCAGCCTAGTAGCTGTGGTCACCTGACTGAGCCCCTAAACCTCTTCCTTTCTCCATCTGTAAAGGGGAAGGTGAGGGAAAATTCCACCACGCGGCATGTTATGTCCCAAGAGGTTAGAAGTTGAGTAAGTTAATGTGTCCGATGGCCGGTTCCGCTGTGAGTGAAAAAGTAGAAGCAAGGACCCAACATTGGTTCTACAAACTGGCTGCTCCCTTCAATCTGCTGGGAAGGCATGAGTTTAGAGGAATCAGTGGAGAAGGGCTTTCTGATTAATGTGCTCTGTCAAAGAAAACACTATAATCAGAATGAAACAAAGAGCTCACGTGGTGCTTCACTCGCAGGACCTCATATGAGGATAGGTCCTGTTATTTGCATTAGAGTGACTTAAGTTATTAACTAACTAGTTCAATGGTTCAAGGTGACATGACTAGAAAATGATGCACCTAGATTTGAATTCAGTCATCTAACTGCAAAAAAAAAGAAAAAAATCGTCTAACTGCAAAGTCTGTGTTCTTAACCACTGCCCTATCCTACCCTTCCACCTTACTGCTGGGGATGCGGGAGGGGGAGGGCGACGGGATCCACAGGAGGATGACTCCGCCGGGGCTGCAGAGATGGGCACCACGGCTAGATTCCTGTTTCCCCTCCAGTTTGCCCAAAAGAGAGTTCCCAGCAAACGCAGCATCCAGCCAAGCTCCCAGAGGCGAGAATTCTCAGCTTGTTTACTGACTCCCCGGGTGGAGAGCGGGGGAGCCGGGGTGGGGGGTGAGCTGGGCACAAAAGCAGGATAAAGGTAAACTTTCTGTGTGTGAGAACTGTTCCCCCTCCAAGGAGCCGTGTCACACTCTATGACACCGTCATCAAAGGGGTTGTGCATAAACCTGAAAAACCAAACGGACCTGTCTGTAGGTGTTACTTATATCACAAGGCTACAGGTGCCTGTATTTCCACCGTACGCCGGTGCTGGGAGTGCCTGCCTTCTCTTGCCTTGAAAGCCTCCTCTTTGGACCCAGCACCGCCGTCCTCACGTAAGCACCTTTTCTTTGCTCTTTTGGATAAATCATAAGGGGCATCAGGGCTTCATGGCTCTGGTGGGGGGCCTGGGTCTGTGAGTCCGTCCCCAGCTCCAGAAGGCCAAGCCTCCTGCCACGTCCATCAGTCACAGTACCTCCCCGGAGCTGTTTGACTGGGATTTAACTGCTGGCCTGAGAAAGACGTTTTTGCTTCTTCAGGCTGCGTAGCCACCCAACTCCTTCGTGGCAGCCCCTGCTCCTCTGGGTCACTTGACTAAACCAAGGGGAACTCATGGAGAGAGAATGCGTACGGGCACGCCATTCTCTACCCTTCTTCAAGCTAACCTGAGGAAGGGAAGCTGGATTTTACACCAAAAAATATTCAGCTTCAAGAAAAGCCCACCTCCTCCTGCCTAAGTGCCTCCTTTTCCCCATTGGCCTGCTCATGGAGCACCCCACCTTGAAACAGGAAAAATAGTTGCCTTATTACAGTTTGGGGCATTTTTCAGGAGATTGTCTGAACATAATAGCTTAAAGGAAACCCGTTCTGCACTCTCACACCTCCTCAGTATAGAATGCTTCCAGAAAAGCAATGGTTAGGGTTTTTCCACTGTATTCTCAGACCTTTTCAGACTCTGCGCTTTGTGAGGTTCTTGAGCGTTTGCCCCCTGCTGGCAGACTGGTGTAGCACATGCTTCCTTCTCCAGCAAGAGTTGAGGACCCACGTTCATTCTGATGTGCTGAGAATTTTACAAATTGGAAAGGCTGTCAGAGGTCATTAGGGGCAATGATCCCTAATTGTCTTTACAGAGGAGGAAACTGAAGCCTAGCAAGGTAAAGTGATTGAGGGAGATAGCTTCATGTTTTAGTCTAAAGACCCAGAAGAAGAGGTTGTTTGCCCTTCTGAGTGAAAGCTTAATTCTTTTGTCCTCATGTTCTCTGTTAGAGGGTTTTTTGGTGATTCAAACTGTTCTTGATAAGAGTTTTCACAGGTTTGTTGTCTGCTTTTCTCAGAAGCTTTTCTCAGAAGCTTTTCTCACCTAAGTATCAACCTTTAGAATATTGATGACAATTAATTCCCCCATCCCCTGCTGGGATGGACATATGTGTTATGCCCGCTCATCTATATATATTACCTAATTTTATTAAATCTTTGGGTTATCCTGAGTATTGTATGTTAAAATTTCCATTTGAGAGATAAGCTCAGAGAGTGTCGTAGATTTTGACCCAACACACCTTATGTGAAACAAAAATAAAGAATAAAAACTAAAATTTCAGCAGACTGAATAGTAAGAAGTGTGTCCCATATCCCTTTCCTTGTGGGTGGCAGAGGTAGGATTTAAACCCCAATGAATTTAACCCAGCTTCCCAGGTAGCTCAGTGGGTAAAGAATCCACCTGCAATGCAAGAGCTGCAGGAAATGCAGGTTCCATCCCCAAGGTGGGAAGATCCCCTGGAGAAGGGCATGGAAACCCACTCCAGTATTCTTGCCTGGAGAATCTCATGGACTGAGGAGCTTGGCAGACTCCAGTCCACAACATTGCAGAGTTTGGACAAGACTGAAACGACTGAGCACACATACATGGGTTTAACCCAAACCCAGTGAGCCTTGTATGGGAGCCCATGGTAAACTACTCAGCACAACTCCTATGAGTCTATGCGGCACCTTCAGAAAAACAACTAAAAAATGAACAAACTCGCAAACTTCTGATACAAGCCAAAGGAAGATGAAGAATCACTCGGCAAGACATCAGCAAAGCGGTCTCATAGCTGCTCTGGTTTTTCCCAAAAGAGCAAACACTCAAGCACCCAACCCACAATCCTTTAGCAGAAAGCATTGAAATAGTTCAACCAATGGGTTTTCCTCCATGAGTCTCTTCTGAGGGAAGTCCAAAAGGTAGGACGTGGACCCTGCCTTGCCTGTAGGGCTCGGGACCTGGTGGGCATTGGGGTATCACTGGGACTTTAGAGGAGGAAAAGCATTATTCTTCCCAGAGAGATGGCCCCAATGGTGGGATCAAGGAAGGCCCTCCCTAGCCCCCTTTACCGTGGTTTACACCTTCACAGCCCATTCTGCACAGTGATGCTTTGGTGCATAAAAAGCCAATGTGTAGGTGCTTAACTGGGTGAATTTTTGGTCACATGCCCGGAGTGAAGTTGATGATCTCTGCCAGGGTCAGGAAGGAATTTTCCTCGTCTGGCAGACTGGCCAAGGCTGGGTGGTTTGCGCCTTCCGCTCTCTCTGGAAGGCTGAACAGAGGTGCCATGGACACCACACCTGTGACTGCCGCCTCTGACTCGTGTGAGGGCAAGAAGCCCACAGGCCTGTCTCTCTGACCGTGTGGACCCTCCCGGTGCACCCTTGGTGAGTGAACCAAACTCTCAGAAGGGTTAGGAAGCCCCTGGAGGCACCAGGGACCTGAGCGTCCATGCCATTTCCAAAGGTCCAGCCAGCCTTTCTCGTGCATGAAAGAGAACCCACTTGATTCTCCCCTCTTGTGCTGAAAGCGCTTGATTCTTTCCTACTTACTAGGCAGCTAAAGTGCTGACTACACTTTGGGGAGACTGAATTCCACCACCATGGGTCTGTAGACGGGCAGTGAGTGAGGGTTCAGAATACTTAAGAGGTCTGGCTACCCCAGGCAAAGAATGTCCAGAGGTCACAGCTGAAAGTGGGTATGGGAGGAAAAGAAGAAGAGAAAATCAGGGGAATTTTTTAGAGCTAAAAGTTTCGTCTCTGTATGATTGAATCGTACTCCAATTTAGTGAGTGTACTTGACTGCAATATGCAACTATAACCATCATATATGCCTATGTATATGCATGCACATGTGTGGCTGTGTCAGCCAAATCGGGTGGGTTCCTGAAGACAATCACACAGCTAGGGTATGTGTTAGAGTCCATCTCATTGTTGTGTTCATGCAGATGATGAAGTATTGAGGCTCTGAGAAAAGCAAGAGGCAGAATCATGACAATGCTCCTTCTATGAGGACAAGTCAGCCAGCCTCTCAAAAAACAAAAATGTGGGGTTACAACAGCAGGCCTAGGACCCTCCCTAGGCTTCCCCTACTTGTCCTGCTGCTGACTCTAAGTCTAACCCAATGCTTCTCAACCTTTTTTTTTCCAGTATCACCCCCTTTTTCGTTCATTTCTTTTAAGAATTTTTTAAGGTGGACAATTTTTAAAAGTCTTCATTGAATTCTTTGCAATATTGCTTCTGTTTTATGTTTTGGTTTTTTGGCCGCATATTGGGTCTTAGCTCCCCAGTCAGGGATTGAACCCACTCTCCCCTGCACTGGGAGGTGAAATCTTAACCACTGAGCCACCAGGGAAGTCCCCTAGATCACTGTTTCTTAATCTTACCTCCTCCATGAAATGTTAATATCACAGATTTACCATTCATAAGTTATGTACTGTGGGCTTTATAGAGTCATAAGTCATAATGATGGCTAAGATTTTTTTGACCCCAAGACCAATTTTTTTTTTTACCAATTTTTCCCCTCTATAGTCACTGTCCCCCGCCGTGGGAATACATATTCTAACTTCAGGCCTAAAACTATATATCACTGGGCCTCTGTCCTCACTGAGAAGAGGGAACCCAAAAGCTATTGTTGCCCACCACCCTCTTCTACCTACATTAAAGAAATCCAAAGATCTAAAATGTTCAGTTATTGCAAGGACTGTAGAAGGCCTAAGAAGCTGGGCTGCTGAATACAAAGCAGCCACTATTCCTGAACTTTCACACCTAGGGCCTGCTGGTTAAGTGGCCAAGGTCTTTTGTGGAGAGTCTAAGAGTTAACAATATCCACTCCTCCCACTGCAACAGAAAAAAGAAAAGCTGCTGCCCCTTATAAAACACATTTTTCCACAAAGCAAAAAATAATTATAGAAGAAAAACAGCACGCTGTATACCAGAAACAGCCTTTTAAGAAAACTTAATGGATATAATTTGCCACAGAGGGAAGTCCCAAAGGGAATCAGATACAGACATCACCGAGTACAGCCTTGAAAAGATCACAGTGCCAGTGAGTAGGCTGGTGCAAAGAGAAAAAAAAGAAATCTTTCTAAGAGGTAAATATTGTACTAGTCAAAAAGATTCCTAATTTTTCTGTGATCAAATTCAATTTACCGAATGACTTTTGAGAGCTTTGTCAGGCAGAGATGAAGAAGCATGTTCCTACTGTTGCATCCTATATCTGGAAAATTTCTAATTAACACCAGAGACCTGGGAACTGTTCTTCGTGTGGAGGCCACCTCTGCTTTCTCCAAGCCCACCCGTGAAGGTCATGTCAGAGGTCTGCCACCCTCTTCTCCCATTTTCTGAGCCTCCGACCCAGAGGGGTAGGGGGTATTTTTACCTTGAAGCGTCACTTAGGAGAACTTTTCTGGGGTCAAGTCCAGAAAGCAGAAAGGGCTTTGGGCTCCCACCAAGCCTCTTCCTCCCCCATAACCTCCCACCCCCATCCCTCCTCATCCAGCCATCTGCTCAGGGATATAAAACCAGTCAATCCGTGGGAAAATCAGAGTCCAGACCCAGGCAGCCTTGACCTCTGTTTGATACGGCTCCCAGGGGGAGATCCAGGAACATGATAATCTGCTGGGCACGTTAACCCTCTCCGGGAATCAGGAAGGAGACTTCCTAGTGAGGCCTGGCAACTTTCCAGCGATGCCTGGGGAAGGTACCTACACGTGAGGATCTGAATTCAGTTATTTCTCCGTCTGGAGCAGAGTTCTTGTGCATATCTGAGAGTGATGATGGTGACAGATTTGCAAACATCCCCAAAGAATCGATCTCCGGTTCTGGAGTCACACAGTCCCTGACCCTCTCGGGATTGAGATCCTGTTTGCCCTGGTAGTGAGCCTGGGATATGCCTGTGAGCAGATGAGGCTGTGAGGATTTGTAGAAAGGAAAGCAGATGGGTTGAAAATTGGAAAAAAAACTTAATTCCCTACACTGTAGGGTATGTGACTTGGACAAAGTTTCACAGATTTCTTGGGCCGTAATTTTCACAATTATAAAATGTCTGGATGCGGGAAAAGATTGCACTGACAGTAATTTCCAACATGCCAGACCACTCATGATACGTGATATAAATCCAGTCACGGGTAGGCAGACATTTTCTTGAAGCACCAGACAGTAAATATTTTAGAATTTGCACGCCTAAAGGCGAAATCAAGTACATTATGTACGTATTATATAACCATTTAATATGTAACCATTTAAAAATGTAAAATCATTTTCATCTGTGAGCCATTCAAAAACAGGTGGTGGACTAGACTGTGCCTAGACCCTCTGATCTAGGTGATGCATGGATGACTAATTTTTATTTCAATGCTTATGTCTTTTTTTATGTATATTAAATGAATACTGGCTTTCCATTTATAGTAGTGATATAAAGTTTTCCTTTTAAGTAAATGCAATTATGTTAAACAATAAGGGAGGTGATTTTTTTTAATAAATTAAGTTATCATGGGGCAGGCAAATGACTACAGTTTGGGAAGCACTGGACTAGGTGATTTATAAGTTCCTGACCATCTTAAAATTCCACGCACTTAATAACCCAAGACCTGGAATCTAGTCTTTGCTTTGCCACTTCCCAGCAGTGTGATCTTGAGCTGCCGTGTCCTCCTTGCTGAAGGGGTAGAACCAAGTATCTCGTCAATATTATTGCAATAATAATAAGAGAATTTGGGTGAACAGATTTTTCTAATTCACCAAGAATGATTTTTTTTTTCCTGAACTGTGGGAATATGGAAAACAGCAAAGGGAAATTTGAAAGAGGAGACTAATGTGGGTAAGAATGCTTGCCCCTTCTTTTCTATCCCCTCTCCAACCTCAATCAGACATCTTTTCCCAAAGCTTCCCACTTGCTGGTGTGCAGAGAAACTAGGATCATGACTTCTTAAATAGACCAACCTGAGTTGTCATTCAAACTCCATCACCTACCACCTGGGTGGTATGGGGTGCATCATCTGGAATCTCAGAGCTCCCATCCCTCATCTATAAGACAGAACACCTACCAGATCCTGACTCAGAGTAGTTGTTCTGGGGACACCACGAATAATAAACTTAAACTGCTCAGCCCAGGGCACTCAGTGAAGCAAATGTGTTACAGTGATCACAAGTCCCCACTCTCTTATCCAAAACCCTGGGGTGGGAGGTGCTACAGAATTCAGAATTCTTCAAGTGTCAGGAAGCGACCCAGGGTATATATTGCGGAGCAGATTACTCCTCTCAAGGTATTGCCTGCTTGGGCTGCCTAAATGCATCAATATTTTCTGCAGTGTATCATATGAATATTCATCAAGTAGAACAAATGAAACTATAGCTACAGATATAAAACTGTATGGCATACTATAGTTATATATGTTTAATAAATGCATGGTTTAGTTTACATACATATATGGAAGTATAGGCATAATTATATATAAAAGTTTTATAACAATCAATTCAGGACTGCTTTTGCTGGGAATTAAGTTGGCGTCAAACACATACAAATATACTTTCTGTTTCAGAGCTTTCAGATTTCAGAATTGTGGATTTGTATTTATGGGCATATTCAGTTATAGTCATTCTTTCCCTGTTTTCAGAAGTATATTTTTAGACATTATAATCCCGAGTTCAGGGGCCAGGTGAGAGAGAACAGGAAAAGTAAAGAACAAGGCATTATTGCACAACTAAAGCCTTCATCCTCAAATCCCAGGTTTGCCACTTACTGGCCTTGTTACCTGGGCAATTGTCTCAACCTCTCTGCCTCAGTTTTCTCATCTATAAAATGGGGATGGACACACAAACCTCACAGGATGTGGCAAGGATTAAATAATGTCGCCGTGGAAGGCACTTAGAGGAGTGCCCGGCTCCTGGGAGGCTGCATGTTGGTGTTTGCTGTCATAATGAAAAGCCAAGCGTAGGGACTTCCCTGGCAGTCCAGTGGTTAAGACGCTATGCTTCTACTACATGGGGCATGGGTTCAATCCCCAGGTGGGGAACTAAGATCCCTTATGCCAGTGATGCAGTCAAAAAATAAATAAACAAGTATTGCCCTGCTGGGGTCTCCTGCAGTGTGGCTTGCTGCCTCCTCACAGCCTCTTCTGCTATTACAGGGTGATGTTGGACTCAGTGACACACAGTACCTTCCTGCCCAACACGTCCTTCTGCGACCCCCTGATGTCGTGGACTGACCTGTTCAGCAATGAAGAGTATTACCCCGCCTTTGAGCATCAGACAGGTGTGTATGACTGGAGAAGCCCATCTGAGCTGGGACAGGCTGGGGCCAGAAATGGTGCTGGCCTCAGGCGGGCGGCAAGGCCATGATGGCCTGGAAAGGCCAGCTCTCACCGGTATTCAGGACAGAGGGTTGCCAGAGTCCGAGGCAGGGGGAAGAGCCACTTCTGTACAGAAGAAAGCCCTGGAATCCTCACTGTAACCTCTTCCCAACTCTGTGGCCTTGGGAAACTCCACTAACCTCTCTGAGCTTATTTTGCTAATGGGTAAAATGGAGATAACATCAATCTCCTGGAGCAATTATATTTAAACAAAACAGTAGAAACCCTTAGGCCGAAGCCTAGGACATTGTGATTGCTTGAGCAACCTGGCTTTAGCCAACATTTGCTAAATACTTACTAGCCATGCCCCAGACCCTGTGCCAAAAACCCATCTCATCCTTACAGAAACCCTAAGAGAAATTAGTAATTATTATTCCCATTTTATAGATGAAGAAACTGAGGCACAGAGAGGTTTCAGGACCCACCCAAGGTCCAACAGTTAACGAAGTCTCCTGCACATTGACTTGAGCTCTGTGCCCTTAACTATCCTACAAGGTCAACTTACAAATGATGGAATGCTGTGGTTATCAGTATTAATATTATAGCTATTTGAACTTTTATTTCCTTATCCCTAGAGCAGGGAAGAGGAGTTCTATAAGAATCAAGAGAGCGAATCAATATACGTGTGAGAATCAATATATATGTGAAATATATAACCTGGCAACCAAGGAAGTGCTAAGTAAAGAGGGGTCCCCTCGTTGTCCCTCCAGGCCACCCTCCCCCCACATCCTCCTCTCCTAGTCCAGCTCTCTCCACCTAAGAAGGAAGCACGGGGCCTTGTGCAGGCCATAAGCCAAAGCGAGGCCAGCTGAGCTTTGCCCCAGAAACCCTCTGAGGGCCTCTATCCCAAGGTGCCGGGTGACTGCACTTCACGGCAAGCCTGGCTGACTGCTGGCACAGCAGGTACACGCCCCGCGGTGGGGGTGATGCAAGCGCCGATCCAGCCCTCAGGCCTCACCACCCAGCCTTGACCCTGTGTGTTCCAGCCCAGCGGGGCTCACACTCAGGGTCAGAAAGCAGGTGGCCTCCAGGAGAGGGTGAGTCTCCGAGGACACTGTGAAATGCTCCCCCTCTAGGAGTCCCTGCCTCCAGGCCAGACACCAGAACTGCACAGACAGACCTGAGGCCCATGCTTACACAGACCAGTCCCGCACCCTCCCCTAACCCTACACGTGACACACACGTACCGTGACATGGTTCACTCTCACCAGGGTCCAGATCATTGCACGGGGACCCGATTCATCCAGCTGCACAGGAATGTTCTTCAAGCCTAAAGAGCGCCTTGTTCCCAGAAAGACCATGAGAAATGTATTCAGTCTCTCCCTGCCCTCCCACCCTGTATTTGGTCAAGAGGCTAAATCTGCAGGAGGAAAACGGAGCTTTCCGAGTCCCCGTCTCTTCCCTGTGTGTCCCATGATGGTGGAGCCCAGCCCCACCCACACATAACCCAGACCTGCCATCCAGGGAGCCCCCTCTTCCCTCCTTTTCTACCAGGTGGTGTCAGAGTGGGATGGGAGAGGGTAACCTCAGGTGCCTACCCCGTGCGATGTTCCAGGAGCTTCTGCAGTTGTCAAGAGCTCAGACTTTGGCCAAGAGTGGCCCAGCTTCTGCCATTACCAAGGGAAGGGGCTTGCCCCCTGGCACTCGCATTTCAGAAGGAGCTGAGTGTTTCTGAGCTTATAAAGGTCAAGTTTGTGTGTGAAACAGTCCCCAGTGAGGACTGGGCTCCCTTGGGTCCCTACTGGTGGGAAGAATGCCCTGCAGGGCCTTCTGTCTTTTTGTCTCCCAGGAGGTGACACATGGGTCTGAGTGTCTGCAAAACCCTTCTGAGAGGGATGTCTCAGGAGACAGCCGAGTTCTCCTCCAGACACTGCTCTGCCAGCTTGCCACCTGAGTGGCCATCTCTTCTGAGGTCCTTGCCTACCTCCTAGGAAATTCCAGCTTGAAGTCAGGGTTGTCCAAATGGCAGCTTCCTGTTTGGGTCCAAGGTCACCGGGCTGGGGCTGGCACTGACTGGCCCCATGACCTTGGCCAGTTTTCCCTAACATCTCTGAGATATGTTTTCCTCGGCTAAAATAGCATCTGCCTCCCGGTGTTGGGAGGGCTGACTGAGATTCCACACGTGATGTGTTTAGCAAAGTGCTGGGCATTTGGCAGGTCATCACTGCAGCCAAGACATGACCTGGAAAAACAGCTTTCTCTCTCCTTGCCTCACTCTTCATATTGAACAAAAGTGACACAGGTCTCTATCTCAACCTATCCAATTCAGAACTGTTGGCAGCTTAGACACTTTGAGACAAAAAGGAGAGGAAGGGAGAGAGAAATGGTGTGCCTGCTGGGTAAATGATGTACAAGAATGAAAAGTGCAGGGAGGAATAAGCAACATGGTCAGGAGAACCAGCTGTTTATGCCTCTTAAATGGCTCTAGCAGAGGCAGCCAAACATGCACCCTCCGTGTGTTAAGAGCTCAGGACCTCGCCTCTCTTAAAACCAGCACTTAGAGGCTGCCCTGCAGGCTGGCGAGTGGACGGTCACAGATTGCAAAATGCTCTCAAATGTCATGAGTTCACCCTGACCTTCCCTTCAGCTCTTTTAAAATAAAGAATTACAGATACTGGAAAATTTCATCCAAGGTGGAGAGTGGGGAGCTGTGTATATTTCACTAGCAGGTGATATTTTTAAAAGATGATTTCTCCAATCGAGTTCCAGTAGCCAAGCATCTGATAAGTCATGGAATATCCTGACTTACCTCTACTTTCTGGAACTCTATCCTGACCCTCCACACACCCACACACCCCTACCCTGATGGCCAAGGTGGCCAGGCCAATGTGCTTGGCTTTGGGATCTTGCTCATACTTCGCAGCAGAGCTTTCTAGGTTGGGGCAGCTCTAGGGGTTCCTTGGAGGTCCCTTGGGGACCTGGAGTGACAGCTGAGAAGGACAAGCTTTAGACCCCCCTCTCCATCTCCACCCTCATTTTTTTTCCACCCTCATTTTGATTCCAAAGACAGTACAGCATAGTGGGGCTTGGCTGGGTTATACCTATATGACCTCCTCGTTGGGCTTCCCTTGTGGCTCAGCTGGTAAAGAATCCACCTGCAATGTGGGAGACCTGGGTTCGATCTCTGGGATGGTAAGATCCCCTGGAGAAGGGAATGGCTACCCACTCTAGTATTCTGGCCTGGAGAATTCCATAGACTGTATAGCCCATAGGGTCGCAAAGAACCAGACACGACTGAGTGACTTTCACTTTCACTTTTCGCCTTGCTGGGCCACTTACTCGTTGCGTGACCTCAAGAAGGGCTTTCACATTTCTCTGTCTTTCTTTCTTCATTGACTTTGTAAAGTAGGCTACATGATCTAGGACCTCAAGTTGAGGATGGAATGAGAAAACTCAAGAGTGTAGCAGAGTAACTGGCATGTACTAAGTGCTCAACAAATACGTTAGCTATAGGAGATTTTATGGCTTCCCTGGTGACTCAGCAGTAAAGAATCCACCTGCAATGCAGGAGGCGCAGCACCTCGGGTTCAGTCCCTGTGTTGGGAAGATACCCTGGATGAGGGCATGGAAACCCACTCCAGTATTCTTGCCCTGGGAAATCCCATAGACAGAGGAACCTGGCGGGCCACACTCCATGGGGCTACAAGCAGTCAGATACAACTGAAGCGACTGAGCATAAGCACAAGGAGATTTTATTTGACGGGAAAAAAAAATTATTTTAAGGTGCAAAATGCTGATCTTGGGTATTAACATCCAGATAATCAGAGAGAGAGGCATCTGGGTTCCATGGAGGCTTTTCTTAAGTAAGATTCCTATTCCAGGTAGAGATGTTTGAGATCAGATACCCAAGAGAGTCTAGGAATTTTTAAATCAAAACCAAACAGTGAAATATAAAATCATCAGAAAGCCTAAGGTGAGCCCCGTGGCGGTGGTCACACCCCAGGACACTCCCAAGGAGAGACCTCACTGTTGGCCACCTCTAGCCTCTCCCGCACACATCTGAGCCTTTGGGCAGCTGTAGCCTGGGACCACTTAGGGCCTGGTGCTCTATCCTTTCTAACCACACGTTCATGGCCTCGGCTTTTGGATGATACCCAGCCGGCCTTCTCATCTCTTCCCCATCCAGTTTCTTACACTGCTCCAGGCTCTTTTTTTGTTTTTTTTTTTTTCCCATCTCATGGTCTAAATCACTCCACAGGCTTAGAAGGAAAGTCAACAAAGACTATTGGATGGGGCTAGACCAACTCTGGAGGGAAATCGGGAAGCCACATATCATTTCAGGTCCCTCCTTGTAAAGTCCTTCCTTTCAGGGACAAACCACAATTGACGGTGCCCTGTGCTACTTAGTCCATTCACTGGCCCTCTTCAGTGCTGCTCCAGGCAACAGACTTTCCCAATTTCTGATGCTAATAAATCATGCTAATTATGGTCCAGGCCGGCTAACTCAGGTCTCCTCTGACCCAGACTGTCTGCCTCCCTCTCACTGGGTCCTTGGGTTCCTTTGTTCTGCGTGTCCCTCAGTTAGACTGAGGCCCTGGTGGAGACAGCCTCATTTCCCTGAGGACAAATGTCATCCCCAAATAATAACTAATTACAAGTGACACGGGGAACTGTTGATTTGAATTGTCATCCAGATCACTGGACTAAGTTCTTTATATCCATCTTTTCTCTTCCGTTTCACAGCAAGCTTCCTAAAAGATAGACACTACTAGTATTCCTGTTTTAGAAATGAAGGCAACTGAGGTCCAGAGAGGTTAGGAAACTTTACTAGGATTGCACAGCTAACAAGTGGAGGAAATGCAATTAACATAGTGGTATGGGGTGACCCTGATATTAACAACTACGTTAATATTTAACATTAGTGGCATTGAATAAGCGCTTACTCTCTGCCTATCCTGTTCCAAGTGCTTTACATGCATTGATTCACTTAATCTTTTTAACAGCATGGAGAGGTAGATCCTATTATTCCCGTTTTGCTCACAAATTCTAGGAGGCAGGCCCCCTAAATGTGAGATAACACACACTTTCAGTTTTAAGGGATAATTCAAGTAACGAGCTCCAGAACAGTAATTTTTCAAGGAGCCTTCTGATGCTAAGAAGGGGAAGCCATCTAGTACCTTCCCCTTAACTCCCAGCAGAGCAGCACTGCTTTTTTCCAGATAAATTCCAAGTTGAAGAAAATACTATTCAGCTAAAAATAAAAAATAAAAATTCTGCCTCAACCAACCCCAAATTCCCAGTCCATCCCTCTCCCTCCCCAAACTATTTAGAACGGATAAACAAGATCATACTGTATGCACAAGGAACTATGTCCAATCTCCCAGGATAAACCAAGATGGAAAAGAATATTTTTAAAAGAATGTGTATATATGCAAAACTGAGTCACTTTGGGTTTCCCTGGCAGCTGATGGTAAATAATCTGCCTGCAATGAGGGAGACCTAGGTTCGATCCCTAGGTCAGGAAGAGCCCCTGGAGAAGGGAATGGCAACCCACTCCAGTATTCTTGCCTGGAGAATTCCATGAACAGAGGGTTATAGGCCATGGGATCAGGAAGAGTTGGACACAATGAGCAACTAACACTCTCACTTTCATAGATTAGCATAGCATTGTAAATCAACTATACTTCAATAAAAATAAATACAATCTTAGCATGCCCACTCTAAACGATAGTCTGGAAAGAGACAACTATCCAGAAGCTTGTGAAGTTCTCCCTCAAAAGTTATCACGAGGAGGGAGCCAGCCTGTGGAAGAGTTCTAACTGCCCCTAGGAGTGATTTTTAAAAACTAAATAAGTCAGCACTTAAAAATTGTGAGATTTCACATAACAATCTGGTCCTGGCAACACAGGGCCTACCTTCCTGCCTGGCAACAGCCAACTAGCAGAGCTGGGCCACAAGTGTGTACTTGGCATGAACTTGCCCATTCTCACTGTCCCCGTCGGGGGCCACTTTTGGGCATGGGCATCACCTGCTGACCCTGTGGGCATCTGAGTGCACTGGCCCAGCTCTAAAAGCTTAAGCCCTCCCTCTGAATTTGAATGCATCCCAGGTTATAGCATTGTCTCTGAGAATGTCACCGCAGAATTGCTGAAAACTCCCTTTAGCCCCATAAGTCTTCTTCCCAGTGCAGCTAACCCTTTAAACAGGTGTCCTGACCTAGTTCCAACTTCAAAGGAGCTGGCCAAGCCTGCTGTGTAATCATGGCCTGGGGACCTTTGGATTAAGTCTACCAGACAGGGGATGTCATCTGTCCCCAACTGGTAAACATAGGCAGAAGTGCCTCATGGCACAGTTTCTCTATAAAGTCTAGATTATTTTGTGAATGGTACACATGTTGAGGAAAACACATTTCTAGACAGTACAACCTGTTGAAGATAATATATTCTCTGGGTGAATTACCCTGTCTTTTATTTTCTCTGGGTTCATTTCTTCCAAGTAGTAAAATGGTCTTCATGTCATTCAAACAGTGTTATCATCAGTCTCTCTATCCTTCCTCTGATTTTTCAAACCTAGGTTATATATATACATTATATATATATAAGTATATATGTGAAACATAAAATATATAAATATACATACATACACTGTACTATATAAGTATTTATATAAACTATGTACATATATTTTAATTATATTTATATATATATATGTGTGCATGCATGCCCAGTCACTCAGTTGTGTCTGACTCTTTGAGATTCCATGGACTATAGCCTACCAGGCTCCTCTGTCCATGGAATTTTCCAGGCAAGAATACTGGAGGGAGTTGCCATTTCCTACTTCAGGAGATCTTCCCCATCCAGGGATTGAACCCGCATCTCTTACTTCTCCTGCATTGACAGGCAGATTCTTGATCACGGCACCACCTGGGAAGCCCCTTCTATGTATATACCTTCATCCAAATTGTTTAGCCTGTGTGTCCAGTTTGGGCCCTGTCAACCAAGAAGAGGGAGGCAAATATGATGCAAACTTCCCACGTGCAAAGATGGAAGAGTTTAGCGGGGCCTAATTCCCTTACTGACCAGCCATGCGGCCTTAGTAGAGTCGCGTAACCTCCTAGGCCTTCAGTTTCCTCCCTGTGAAGTGATGACAATAGCTATCCGGCCCCAGGCTGGCCATTTCACTCCCCAAGCACCCACAGGGGGCTAGGCCAGCTCCCAGCCCACCCGACTCAGCTTGAACAAAGCAGAGCTGACCCCGAGGAGGGAGGTGACAGGAGGACCCCTGAGTCGGGGTGAGGACAGCGGGCCTCCCTCAGAGGGGCAGTGAGTTGTGCTCTTGAGGATGAGCAGGAATTAGAAGACAGGTTGATGCCATCCCAAGTGACCAGAAGTGCCTGTGGAAAGACCTGGGGCCGGAGGCAATGCTGAGGGAGGGGTGGGGACGGACAGAGTGAGGAGGAGGAAGACAGGATGGCACAAACACCCCACAACCAAGAGTCTTCCCACCATCTTGGCTCTTCGCCCTCCACAGGGCCGAGAACAGCCACTTCTCTCTCCACTCTGGGGGCCGTGGGAGGCACTCAGCCGGTGACGAGAGCCGCCATGTTGGCCCCGGCCCCGGCCTCCCTCCAGGGGCGGGAGCCACACAAAGCCCGCTCTGTGGGGAGCTTCGGGGCAGACAGAGCCAGCGGAAGAAGGCGGAGCCAGCAATACCTTCCCAGTGTCCATGACACTTCTCTGAATCCTTCAGGCCTCGCTGGCCTCCAGAAATAACATGGCCATGGCCATCTCCCAGAGCCAAAGAAAATAACACGGGGGTGGAGGTGAGGAGCGGGGAGGGGCCTGGAGACTTACACCTTCCTTGGAAAGAAAGAAAGTGTGTCCTCCAAGGGCAGCGCCTAGATAGGTACCCTCGGCGGGGTTCAGCTCAGGACTCTGGGAAGAATTCCAATCTTCATAAAAGTCTCTCATGCTAATACCAGGGAGGTGAGGCCCCGGGTTTACTCCAGCCAGAACTCAGCACATGCAAACACAGGCTAGATGGGACACGGCCACCAGAGATTTTTCCCAGGAGACCCTGGAGACCCACCCCCCACCCCATGACTGATAGGGGTCTCTCCTCATCCAGTAACATCAGCCTCCGCCATCCTGGCCAGGTGTCAACTCTGATTAAAAACTTAAATTTAAACAAACCTAAGATCTGGGACCCTTTGCTGTAGTGCTTACACCCAGACAAACATCTCCAACATAAAATACCAAAAAAAAAAAAAAAACCTATTAAGGGACTAAAAATAACTGCAGGCATGCATACTTGGGGCAAATGGGAAAGTGAAAGTCGTTCAATGCTGTCTGACTCTTTGTGACCCCATGGACTGCAACCCAAGCCCACCAGGCCCCTCTGTCCATGGAATTTTTTAGGCAAGAAAACGAGTGGGTAGCCATTCTCTTCTCCAGGGGATCTTCCCGACCCAGGGATCAAAGCCGTGTCTCCTGCATTGCAGGGAGATGCTTTACTGCCTGAGCCACCAGGGAAGCCCTAAATGATAAACAATAAAATGCAAAAAGGCCAAACCCAACCACCATTTCTGAGGCACCGTGCGTGATCCCTGGGCTCAGCTCCTACAAGGGAGGAGTTGTGGCAGGCCACCTAAACCACCCCTCCATCCTGACCCACCAATTCGCCCCCTTCCTCACCCCACTTAAGAGACCAGGTTGACCCTCCTCCAGCATCTAGCAGGGACACCTGTTTCTTGTTCTCATTCCGTAGTGCTGCAGCACAAATCATAAGAAAACCTTGCCTGAATTCCTGGTCTGGTCTCTTATCAATTTCTATTGATTAAAGAGTCCAAAGACCCGAGTCTATAACAAACCTAACGTTAAGTTTGATCTCAATCCACTTCATGGTAGGAAAAGAAATTTCTGGAAGGGCTCTGAGTTAAGGGGAGCCTCAGTTTATTCCTATTACCCATGTGAGAGGATTTGAGGAAGCAAAGCTGGTGTAGCTCAGGGCACATAGCAACCTGACCAACACAAATGGGTGCTTAGGGGCAGAGAAGCCATCTCCTGCCTGATATTAGAATTGCCACAGTTCATTTGGGGATAGTGGCAGCAAATTCATTATTTAAAGGGAGAATCATAACAGCCTTGCTGCCGTTTACTGTGGGGTCTAACTCATGAGAGACACTCTGTCATCCACACAGCCTACACCAGTCACCTTTGCCTGACTCTGCCCGCTCCTTTCTCCTCAGCCCTCTCCTTCTCTCTGGCTCTCCTCCAGCCTCCAATTCTCCTTCCATGTTTCATCGCTTCTCTGTACTGACCTCTGAACACCAGCATGATAGAACGGGAAGAGCACTGGCTTTTGAGTTCAGACTGGGGTTCATATCCCAACTCTGCCCACCACTGGCTGTGAGATATTCAGCAGGTTCTTTGTGACCCTCAGGTTTCTCATCTGTGACCTCCTGGGGGACAGGAACCAAACCTCCTATTCATCATGAATCCTTAGCTCGCAATTTGTTGTTTCATACATAGCAGCTGTTCAGTGATAATCTTTGTTGTTGTTAAGTCACAAAGTTGTGTCCATTTCTCTGCCACCCCATGAACTGCAGCACACCAGGCTTCCCTGTCCTTCACTGTCCCCTGGAGTTAACTCAAACTCTTGTCCATTGAGTCGATGATGCCATCCAACCATCTTACTCTCTGTCACCTGCCTTCTGCTCCTGCCCTCACTCTTTCCCAGCATCAGGTTCTTTGCCATGAGTCAGCTTGTCACCTCAGGTGGCCAAAGTGTTGGAGCTTCAGCTTTAACATCAGTCCTTCCAATGAATATTCAGGGTTGATTTCCTTTAGGATTGACTGGTTTGATCTCCTTGCTGTTAAGGGACTCTCAAGTGTCTTCTCCAGCACCACAGTTCAAAAACATAAATTCTTTGGTGCTCAGCCTTCTTTATGGTCCAACTCTCACATTTGTACATGGCTACTGGATAACCACCATAGCTTTGACTATATGGGCCTTTATCTTAATAATAGCATTAAAAAATCTTCTAGACTCTTTTCTAAGTACTTTTATATGTATTAACTCATTTAATCCACAGAATGACCATATGATATAGGGGCTATCATTATCCCCATTTTACTGATGAGAAAGTTGAAGCTTTTTGAATGAATGAGCAAATGAATGAATGAGTACCATGATAATTGCAAGGTTTGCCAAAGTGCCTGACCAAGAACCTGGTCCCTCACCTCTTCCACACCTGATCTGTCAACCTTTTAGTTTCTCCTGGCATTGGGACAGTCTGTTGAGCACCCATCTGTGCCCCTGGGTCAGGCACAGCCACCTCTCAGCCTCTTGGACCGGATGGTGCCCACCTCTGTCTGGGAGCACAGGGGGCTTCAATGAAGGAGTGAAGGGGATCTGGCCTTGGGATAGAAATTCCTCAAAACACCACCAAAAACACAAGAACAGCAATACAATCAATACTTCCACCTCCCCCATCCCCTAGAGAAACCTGCTCTGGTGATCCATGGTCTGCCAAACACTTGGGCAACATCTCAGCAACCCAAGACGGCCAGAGACAACACACAAACCAGTAGCCAGTGTGGGGCAGCTGTCCATAAAAGCAGAGGGAATCAAATCAGCTTCAAATGGTGCCTGGCACACCACAGGTATTTAATAAGTATTGATCGATAATGCTCCATATAGTCCACATTAACCACAAACTCCAGAACAGCCCTGTGAGAGCATATTATCCCCATTTTACAGATAAGGAAACTGAGGCTTAAATATCTGTGGACCTTGCCCAAATGGAAAGCCTTGGAACCGGGATTAAAACCCAGGCTTGTCAGGCTCTAAAGTCTGTACTCTTGATGTCATGTTGTCTGAAATCAAATACCTGAATGGCCTTTTTCTTTCCTTCTCCCCTAGTGACCCCCCTCTTCAAGGTACTCCCAAGCCATAATCAGGTTTCTCACCCCTCATTCTCTCTTCTGCCGATAAGCCTACACACAGGATGCCTCTGGTTTTCACTGCAGGATAGAAGGTTACTAGGGTCCCAGGAAAACACCCCAGGACTGGAGGCCCCTTTGACTCACCGGACAGAGGATGAGGATGTTAACAAAACCAGAGCCTCCTTTGGGGGGCTTCTAATCCTCTCCCAGCTGCCATCTCTCACTTGTCTCTTCCTGGTGCAGCTTGCGACTCCTACTGGACATCCGTCCACCCCGAGTACTGGACAAAGCGCCACGTCTGGGAATGGCTCCAGTTCTGCTGTGACCAGTACAAGCTGGATGCCAACTGCATCTCTTTCTGCCATTTCAACATCAGTGGCCTACAGCTGTGTGGCATGACGCAGGAGGAGTTCATGGAGGCTGCCGGCGTCTGCGGGGAGTATCTATACTTTATCCTCCAGAGCATCCGCTCACAAGGTCAGTGTCCAGAGCATGGGGCCTCAAGGTCAGGGGCTCGGGATTGGGACCAAATGACCTCTGAGGTCCTGCCCCACCACAGGACTCACGTGGTGATATTTTATTAACCGCAACTGTTAACCCAGATCCTCTACTAACCAGGCCTTTCCATACCTAGAATCTCTAGCACACTAGAATCAGAGATTGGAGGTAAAATAGAGTGAGTACCAAGAAAGTAAGTTGAGTCCACTTTTTTCAAAAAATAAAGAAAGAAAAAGAAAACTAAAACATCTTCAGGGATTGCCCAGGAACCAGGCTGATACAACAAAATATTATGTTCATAAAGACTGGTAGCCATAAAAAGTGAACAGAAAGAGACTTCGTCTTAACCTTTCATTAAGCAGTGGAAGAAAATTAACTAGACCCTTTACCTTCCCTGTTTCCAGGGAGGCTCAACTAATTGCACTTTCATCACATTCCTAATGGTCAAGGATCAAATGGCCACAAGGTGGCGCCACTATCTTTATTTAACACATCACTTGCCCTGAAAGGGGGTCTTCCCTGATAGCTGTTGGTAAAGAATCTGCCTGCAGTAAGGGAGACCCCAGTTCGATCCCTGGGTCGGGAAGATTCCCTGGAGAAGGGATAGATTACCCACTCCAGTATTATACCCACTTCAATATCCTGGCCTGGAGAATTCCATGGACTGTATAGTCCATGGGGTCACAATGAGTTGGACACGACTGAGCGACTTTCACTTCATGCCCTGAAAGGGGCTTCCCAGGTGATGCTAGTGGTAAAGAACACTCTTGCCTATACAGGAGACATAGGAGATGGGAGTTCAATCCTTGGGTTGGGAAGATCCCCTGGAGGAGGGCATGGCAACCCACTCCAGTATTCTTGCTTGGACAATCCCATGGAGAGAGTAGCCTGGTGGGCTACAGTCCATGGGGCTGTGCAGAGTCAGACACAACTAAAGAGACTTAACATGCACACACATGCCCTGAAAGAGTAGAATGTATATGGACAGGTTTTTTTTAAATCTGGAAAGGCCTTTTGAGAACATATAATTCTGTTTCCCCATATCGCAGATAAAGGGACTGAGGTCCCAAGTGGTTAAGTAACTTCTCCAGGGTCACACAGAAAACAAGGCTGACTCATGGAAAGTCAGCACCAAGCAAGGGCTGCGAGATCAGAAAGACCTTTGTTCCTACCCTGGCTCTAATACATCAGAGCCACAGGACCTCTGGCACATGGTTAAACCTCTGTGAATCTCCATTGTCTCACCTCTAGGGTGGGGTAATGATACACACATCCTTAGCCTTCTTGACAGGATTCAGTGAAACATTACCTGGCATAAGCAGTTAAGGAAGCAAATATAGTGAATGACACCTGCTTTTGTCATCATGAGTATAACCAAGAAGCAAAAATAACCTAATAAATAAAGGAAACACATTTCAGCTCAATTTAAGGAGACACTTCTAAAAGCACCTTCTTTTGTTTCATGGATGGTCAAGTCCCTTCGCTGTTCACCTGAAACTATAACAACATTTTTAATCAGTTATACTCCATTACAAAATGTTTTGGGTGTTTAAAAAAAATAAAAATCAAATTAAAAAATAATAAAAAGGCTGTTTCAAAGTTATCATAGGTAGGAAGCTCCCCATCACTGGAGGTAATCAAGCAACCTAAGGGTCCCTTACTTGATGGAGGTGCTGTGACAGGGATTCCTATGTGGGCAGAAACCCAAAGAGGACCTCTCAGCTCTAAGATTCTTTGCCCCCACCTTGATCTCCCCCATCATGAGTGCCCAAGGGAACAAAAGCCCAGGACGGGGGCCCTCAGGCACTGCTTGGCTTCTGCCCCAGGAACCATGGCCTCTTGAGGGCAAGGAAGGGACAAACAGACCTGCTGTCCCTTGATTTCCAGTCCGTACTTGACTGTTGCCAGTGCCAGTGACCTACCAGGATCAGTGGTCTGCACGGAATGGGCCTTCCTGGAAACAAGGCAAATCTGAGCAAATCACAGAATCTCAGGGAGGAGGTAGGCTCCGTTCGGAACCCTCCCAAGGGATCAGCCTTGCACAAAAATCCCAGAACCACAGAGAAGAGTATCCCATCCTAGGAGAAGATGCAGATTGGCACTGCCAGCCTCAGTCAAAGGTCAAGTCAATCACGTTCGTCTCCAGGCCCCTGCAGGTCCTGTGCTGGGATCTCCCCTCTGGGGCCCTTCTGTTCCAGGCAATTATTACATCAAAACGTTCCTGTCCCTGGTCCCATCACCTCAAGGTCTGTGCAAAATGGATACGTGAAAAACCAGCTGGTTTTTAAACAGGCCACAAGTTGCCTTTTCTTATTCTAAAGGATCCTAGGAGCCCCAAAGCCACCCCCAGTGATGGACTTTCAGGCAGCCTGCAGGCCAGGGTGCTTATTGTGTTGAGCAGTGAGATTACTCCATCAGCCTGCTCTGTTCTCAGATCTCTATTTAATGTTCCTTGGGCGGGAATGTGTACAGTGTATTGAAATGCAGGTACTGTGACCAAAGTTTCCAGTGTCCCAATCTGCCCAGGACATAGTGTCTTCACCTGTTATCCTGTTTTTCATTCTCAGAAGAGTCCCTGTTTGGACTATAAGTTATATGTTAAACTGGTTATTACCTAGGTTAGGCCTTGCATGCATATATGCATGCTAAGTCACTTCAGTTGTGTCTGACTCTGTGCAACCCTGTAGACTGTAGCCTGCCAGGCTCCCCTGTCCATGGGATTCTCCAGGCAAGAATACAGGAGTGGGTTGCATGCTCTCCACCAGGCCATCTTCCCAACCCAGGTTTCGAACTCACATCTCATGTCTCCTGCATTGGCAGGCGGGTTCCTTACCTCTAGCACCACTTGAGAAGGCCAGTTTAGGCCTTATCTGACCCCACAGATTAGGGCTCTGACAGAAAAGAACACGGACCAAGTTTTGGCAGGGAGAGGAGTCAAAGGGGGGGCTCTATGCCCAGTGTGTGGTCTGGCTCCACAGGTACTGCAGTGGGATTTAAGGGCCCAGAATCAGAGGGACCCTGGTCCCTGAGGGTGGGGTCCGTGGGGAGGGAGGAGGAAGGAGGCGGCTCCCCAGCACAGGAGAGGAAGATCCCCTGGCAGCCCCGCCTGTTCTTGGGAAGAAGGGACAGTGCATGGCTGACCAGAACCAGTCATTCCGAGAACCAGCGGCCCTAGGAGTCAGCAGTCACAGCTGTGCCCTGTTCCCGTCTTCTCAGCAAACGGAAACTGGCCCTCACATTGGATGCCACGTTAGAAAATGGATGTCCTCCGGCCTGTGGTGCCGCGTGAAAACGTGATCTGAAAGTCCTGATCCATCCCCAACCCACCCCACCCTTCAGAGGAGAACACCAGTCTGCAGACTCCTTTTTGAATCGTCACGTTGGGTTTCTTAAGGCCTCCTGTGTCCATTCTTGGCCAGCATGTCACATCCCAGATCATAGACAGAGCCAATAGGGTGGTCAGGGTGGTTTTGTCACATGTTGCCAGGACGGGACACAAGCCTGGAGGCTGGGTGACTGGCAAGTCTGCACAAGGGTCAATGACTCAGACCAGTGCAGAGCTCAGGCCTCCCGACCCCGAGCCAGGACCTATAAGGGCCGGGTGGTCTCCAAGTTTCCTTCTGAAATAAAACTACCTTGCAGAGGATAAAATCACCCCCCTTCTCCCCAGCACCTCCCCTTCTGGCCTGGCCACAGAAACCAAGGTTGTATGCCATGGTTAATGGATTTCTTTTTCTTTCCCAGGTTACTCCTTTTTTAATGATCCTGATGAGACCAAGGCCACCCTCAAAGACTGTGAGTAACCAAGTTCATACTGTTGTGCCGTGGGTGTTGTAGTGCACGTGGGCTTGATGGTCCTTGTAGGACTTCACTCAAAGGCTGATAACCTGAAATAGTGGGAGACCAAGAGAAGATGGCGGAAGAAACATGGTGGACAGGGCATGGGGCTTGGGTCTGTGGCTTCTTCATCCTCCCCCAGACTCAGTTTCTTTGTCTATAAAACAGTCGGACCCTCACTGGGTCATGATGAGTTCAAGTAACAGTGCATATAAAGTGCCTAACCTATGCCAGCAGAATAGTTGCTCCAAATACTGGTACCCATTAGCAGTAAAAATCATAATTACAAATTACCAACCGTTAGAGGCCTTGTGGTTGATAATGTCTAAAAATCAGAGCTCATTAAGCAGATCACATTTATAACTATAAGGCAATGGAGAATCTCAAATGGCCTTGTTGACTGAAAATTAACCCTCATGGTTTCACTTCTGCAGATGGAGAAGGTTTAGGAAAGGGAACTTTTGGGGCTTTCATTTTTGAAAGCTAATGATGATGAAGATTGATCTTGGTTACTGAGACCCATGCAAAGGTCCTGGTCTGGGGGCTTGACCAACCGGGACAAAGTGGCATCCAGGGGCTTCAGGCAATGTTCCCATCCATCTTCAATAACTATAAGATTAAATTAATAGCTATGGTGGCCATTTGTGAAGCCCTTACTATGTGCCCAGCATGCTGCCAAGCCAAGTATCCTATGTACATTAAGTTATTTCAGTTCAGTTCAGTTCAGTCTCTCAGTCGTGTCCAACTCTTTGCAACCCCATGGACTGCAGCATGACAGGCTTCCCTGTCCATCACCAACTCCCAGAGCTTGCTCAAATTCATGTCCATTGAGCCACTGATGCCATCCAATCATCTCATCCTCTGTCGTCCCCTTCTCCTCCCGCCTTCAATCTTTTCCAGCATCAGGGTCTTTTCCAGTGAGTCAGTTCTTCCCATCAGGTGGCCAAAGTATTGGAGCTTCAGCTTCAGCACCAGTCCTTCCAATGAATATTCAGGACTGACTTCCTTTAGGATTGACTGGTTTGATCTCCTTGCAGTCCAAGAGACTCTCAAGAGTCTTCTCCAACACCACAACTCCTCATAATTTCACTATATTTTTATATTTATTTTTATTTTTTAATTGTTATTGGAGTATAGTAGCTTTACAGTGCTGTGTTAGTTTCTACTGTACCACAAAGTGAATCCTCTATATGTAGACATATATCCCCTCTTTTATTTTGGATTTCCTCCCCCTTGAGGTCACCACAGAGCACTGAGTAGGGTTCCCTGAGCTGTACAATAGCTCCTCATTAGTTATTTATTTTACACTTAGTATCAGTGGTGTATGTATGCCAATCCCAATCTCCCAATTCATCCCATCCCCCACTTTCCTCCTTTGGTATCCATATGTTTGATCCCTACATCTGTGTCTCTATTTCTGTTTTGCAAATAAGATCATCTATACTAGTTTTCTAGATTCTACACGTATGTGTTAATATATGACATTTGTTTTCCTCTTTCTGACTTACTTCACTCTGTGTGATAGTCTCTTGGCCCATCCACATCTCTACCAATGAGTAACTTCACTAGATAGTAGCATTATCTCCATTTGCTGCTGAGGAAACTGGAAGTGCTGGAACTCGCAAGTCACAAGTCATTGCAGAACTGAGATTCCCACTCATCTCCTCAAGGTCCATGCTGTTATACGCTGCGCTCTGTACCACACGCCCACAGGTGCACACACATGCACGCAGACGTGCCCCCAGACCCTTGTGCTCACTTTGCTGTCCACTCAGTTGAGACCTGGGACTCAGGATTCCTCTGAGTCTGGGCCCAGTGCCACAATGATCCAGAGGACAAGGGATATTTGACTTACACCCAGCAAGCTAGGAAACCGTCAGAAGGGGCCCAAGGGATGCACCCCAGCCCTTCTCCACTTGTTCTCTCCTCTCCCCGGCCCTGCCCCACCCCCGCCTCAGAAGAGCCAGTGAACCAAGCCTGCAGGCCCAGCCTTGCTGCCGGGCACCTCCTGTGCTGGCCCAAGATGCAGGCTTTGTGACTGGACGGATGGCCTCTTGGGGACGTGTGTGTGACAAGCTCAGTGTAGACACTGCCCCTCCAGTCTCTATCCCAGCTTCTGGAGGACAGTGAGCATGATTTCAGTCAACAACAGGGAACATATCCTCTGGCCACACTTTACCAGTCTCCAGTTTTCAAGGCAAGCAAACCTCTCCAAATCCCACAGACAACAGATAGCCTGGGCCCTGTTCCCATTGGCCCGTGTCAGGCACAGCCCTGCTGCAGGGACACATTCAAGATAAAGGCCAGTGTGAGGCAGGGAGAGCGACCCTCAAACGCTGCAGACCTCTGCAGAGAAGCTGGGGGTGGGAGTGGGGTTCACCATGCTGCTGCCCCTGCTGTCGCCTTGGGGAGTTTTGGATGTGGGAACCTCCCTCAACGTGGCCACCCAGTGATGGCTTCAGCCCCTCCATCCCCACCCCCAGCCAAGTGGGCCTCCAGCCTAGCTGACCCTTGACGACTGCCAAATCCACCGCTGAGCAGTAGGAATGGATACAGCAGGACTGTTTATCTCTGGCAAGACCCACAGGTGGAAACACCCACCATCCCACCCACCCCGCCTCTTGCTGATCAATCCTGCATCCATCCCATCCAGCCACATAGCTTCTGTCCAAAGCACATGGGAGAAATCTTAAGAATTAAAAGCATGACTCTCTTCCACCTGTTCTTGCCATTTGGGCCTTTCAGTGAAAGCTGTTGTCCAGCTAATAGTTCACCTTTGTTTATCTTGACCGCTCCGTTTGTTTTCTCTCTTCCTGAAAGATTAAATTAAAACAAAGGCCAGGTCTGCTCTGCAGGCGATGCCGCAGAGCATGGCACCGATCTGAGAGGAGGGTGAAACCCTTTCTCCGTCTTGATCAACTGACCATCAGCCCTGCTCACCTAAGTTCACCTCTCTCCATTTGGCAGCATCTCCACTGTCAGCTGATCTCTCCTGAGCGTTCGTTGTGGTTTGGCCTGTGCGCTCAGGCCTATTTTCCCACAGTGATACACTCCTAGGCTGTAACGTAGGAAATAGCAGAGGGGAGGCCGAAGGGGCCCCGAACACTGAAGTCACGCGCTCATGTCATTGTTCGTTCCAGTGAACGATGTGCTGCAGTTACTTGAGCCGAGGGCTCCGATGCCAGAAAATTAGACGTGATCTCAGCTCCGCTGTTAGGCAGGCTCCCCAAACGTCTCCAGGGCTCACTCCATCCTGCTCAGCTGTCTTCTTGTCCAAGAGCTTTCTCTGTTGGCTCTTGTTAGGATTGCAGCGTCGCTCAGCCCCTTCACCACTGCCTCGATCCTTTCACACTACTACTGCATCTTTCTCCACTGCATTTATCACCAATATGGGTTTGTTCACTGGCTGTTCCCTCCCACTTGGGTCTAAGTCCCCTGAGAGGAGAGACTGGGACCTGTTTCGTGTGGTCCCTCAGGAGCCTGTGAGTGAGGGACCTCCAGTGAGACACCTGTGTCTTCTTATATGTAAAGTGGGAAAAGTAAGAAACATGCATCATAAGGGTGGGTGAGATTGGGTGACCAGCTGGCCACAGCAGATGTTGAACAGACTTTAATAACTATTCATTAAGTATCTGTTGAACACTTGCCATGAGAGACACGCTGAAGCAGTAGTTGTGAACATCCGCTTTGGAACAGAACTGCTTTAGGTCCGAGTCCTGGCTCCACCTCTCTGGGTGAAACTCTTAAACTCTCTGGGCTTCAGTTGCTCCTCAATAAAGGGAAAAAGCAATAATACCTCAAGGGGTTTTGGCAAAGATGAAATGAGATACTGTCTGTGAAGTCCTCACCAAGCACTTGGCATTTAGTAAGCACTCATCTGCTCGCAATGCAGGAACCCAGGTTCGATCCCTGGGTCAGGAAGATCCCCTAGAGAAGGGAATGGCAACCCACTCCAGTATTCTTGCCTGGCGATCCCCATGGACAGAGGAACCTAGCAGGCTGCAGTTCACGGGGTTGAAAAGAGTCAGACACGACCGAGCGGCTAACACTTTCCACTTTCCATGAATATCAGCCGTCAGTTCAGGTGACCGATAGTCGAGGTGGACCTTTACAGTCGAGAGATGGTGGGACCAGTGCTGGACACTGAGGAACCCACAGGTGCTGTGGGACAGGGAAGGGTAGGTTCCAAGAAGACTTCCTGAAGAGTTTTGTGAAAACAGAGTCAGTTGGGTGGAAGTGGGAGGCAGGGAACCTGTGCAAAGGCCCTGAGGCAGGAGAGAATCAAGCCCTATTGGGACCATCTGACCCAAGAGGAGGGATGGAGTTGAGGAGCAGCAAGAGATAAACCTGGAGAACCAAGCGGAGGTCTGGGTGTGAAAGGCCTGACTAACATGGCAGCCTCTGCCCGGGAGACCACAGGGCAGCCCTGAAGACTGTCACCCCTCAGAGTGACAAGACCCACGGTCACTGGGGCCAGCCGCCCTGGGCAGTGGTGTGGTGCACGGGACACCATTCCCTCCCTGGACAGCATACTTATTTTGTCATGTAGGAGTTACAGCATCGCCTCCCTACAGCAGGGATGGTGAAAATAGTGCAGTACAGTACATGACTGTGCCACAGCACTTATTGAGCACCTACTGTATGCCCCGCACTGTGCTAGGTTCTGGGGATACACATGGGAACACAAACCCCTGCCCTCTAGTGGGGAGAGTCAGCCAGTGAACAAAATAAATACATAATATGTTCCATGGCGACATATACGGCAGCAAAAAATAGAACTAGGACATGGGGTGTTGAGTAGGATGAGTGTGTGCACTTCCGGCTCAGGCAGTCAGAGAGGGCCTCCCTGAAACGGTGACTTTGAGCAAAGATGGAGGTGAGAGCGTGAGCCCGTGGACACCCCAGGGAAGAGCACTCGGGGCCAAGGGAGCGTGTGCCCCGAGGCAGGAGGTACCTGTGAGTTTCAGAAAGAGGTGGGAGGCCACTGCGGCTGGAGTGGAGGGAGCAAGGCGGTGTGGGGGTGGGGAGGGGTGGTCTGCTGCCACCTTTCAGATTTTAATCATGTACACTTCTTTTTTTAATTTTATTTTTGTGGCTCAAACAACATTTATTATTCACATACAAACAGGCAATTTGGGCAGAGCTCTGCATGGGAGGCTTGCATAACATGCAAGGCATCCACATCCTGTGTTTGAGGAGGGGGAGGGGAGACCCTGGAGAAGGGAGGTGGGGATGGGAGGGGGAAGGGAGGCCAGAGGAGAGGTGTGGAGGATCCTCTTCCAAGACTCCACTTGCAGGGCTGGCCGTTGGACCCAGCTGTGACCTGGGCTGTGACGTCTTCCTGCCAGCCTTGGGAGTCTCAGAGCGTGAATTCTGGGCTCCGTTCACCGCCCACATTGGAGGTGTGGGAACCACAAACTCTACCTGTTGACAGGAGAAGGACCACCCCCTGCTAGAAACCTCTGTGGGCCTGTAGCTGTGGCTTCTAAATGGAAGGCCAGATTTTTTATTTTATGTTGGCGTATAGTTGATAAACAATGTTGTGTTCAGCAAAGTGACTCAGTTATACCTATGCATATACCTCTCCTTTTTCAAATTCTTTTCCCATTTAGGTTGTTACATAATTATGAAACTATACCCCTGTCTCAAACTGCTACAGCCTGAGTTCTAATCTCACCCTGCATTGATTTCATGCTTTGCTTTCTGCTCTTCATAAGCTTTAGTCTCTTTGCTTTTCCCCGTACCCCTTTCTGGTCTGTTCTCCACAGGCTAGCCAGAGGGATCTTCTTAAAGTGTGGATCTTGTCAAAGTCCTAAGTCTTCACTGGTTGAATAAAATCCCTCGCCCTCACCAGGTGCCCACGTGACTTGTCAGCAGCCCGCTGGCCCTGAGGCAACACCTCCCTCCATCCCTAGCACCCCGCGGTCCTCTTGGCTTTGCACTGCTGCTCCTCCCCTCTGAAACCCTCTCCCACCTCCTGATATTAGCATGAATGTGTCCCCTCCAGGAGACACACCCTGGCCACCCCATCTAGATGCAGCAGGGGCTTTCGCCTGCCTCCATTCTCTGTCTAATGCCTCGTTCCTTCATAACACTTACAACAGAGGCGATTTGTGTTTCACTTGTATTTTCCTTGCCCTATAGTCCTCAGCCTCTACCTGAGCAAGGACCAAGCCTGCCTTGTTCATTTTCTGTTTCCAGCTCAGAGCCTGGAATCTGACACACAGTTGGGCCCCAGAGTTGAATGCAGATTCTCCTGAAACCTACTAATTATCCCCAGAACACCCAGCACCAGCTGTCTCCTGCCACGAAGGTGTCCAGTTAATAGCTGCTCATTTGTTGTGACTTAAGGTCAGAATGTGGCCTCTAGATTTCTTCCTGCAGCTGTAAATCACTCTGTTGCAGATGCTGATTCCAGTTGCTTGAAAACAGGTGGCATCAAAAGTCAAGACTGTCACAGTCATAGTCGAACAAGTAAGTGTACTGATGTCATTTGTCATTGCTAATTTCTTGAAACCATTCATGAGACAACGTTATCTACTTCAGTAAGCTTTGAAACCCAGTGTTTGAGCAGGACTAGCTACTTCCCAAATAAGACAGAGAAACTGATGATTACTTTTATAAGTGTTATCAAATTTTTCTTTTCCCTTGGAAATGGTAATAGGAGAATTAAAGTAAGTAAATGTTTTAGCCAGATTGAAT
This sequence comes from Cervus elaphus, assembly GCF_910594005.1. Lineage (NCBI taxonomy): Eukaryota > Metazoa > Chordata > Mammalia > Artiodactyla > Cervidae > Cervus > Cervus elaphus. The sequence continues at coordinate 78,281,135 of NC_057815.1, read as the reverse complement.
CTTTAAACAAGGGTTTTTTCTCCTGGTCTATTGTGGATCCTTCTCTCAAAGATACTCCAGGATAATAGCAATTCTGTTAGCTTTCCCAGCACGGAGACAGATCTACAAGGTCAATCCTGCTGGCCTTGGGTCTACCATTTAACACATTAAATCATGACCCTCTAACCTGTGCTATGAGATAGGTACTCTTACTAACCCATTTGAGAGAGACAGTAACTAGAGAGATTTGGTTACCGAGCAAGAAGAGGTAAATTCAGGACCCAAACCCAGGCTCCAGAGTCAGTTTTAACTATGATACAATGGAACAAGAGAAATACCAGTTCTTCATGAAAAACACAGCTGTAGGATTAGTCCAGCCAGATGGCTGTAGCTGTGGGGCCTCAGTAGAACCATACTGCTTGTCAGAAAGAAGAATGAAAGCATCATTCGAATGCCATGCCATTAATTCCATAAGAATTGGTCGGGAGTTCCATAGAGCAGGGAAGCTTTGTGAACCAATGTCGCTGGTCGCTGTAAATTTGGTGTCTCTGTGGGTGTTTTGTAATTGTTTTAGCAGAAGAGAACATTTCACAGCTCAGTAAGTCTCCAAGTAGAGTGCTCGGTCATAACTTTGGGACATAACTCCATGAAGGAGCAATTCTCATGGTTTCATAAGAAGTTGTATGACTCAAAAAAATTTTTTTTAATTTTTTCACTTTTTTTTTTTGCTTCCCTAAAGGCCTCCAGAGTTCTCATCTATGGGAATTTGTGCGAGACCTGCTTCTATCTCCTGAGGAAAACTGTGGCATTCTGGAATGGGAAGATAGGGAACAAGGTATTTTTCGGGTGGTTAAATCAGAAGCCCTGGCGAAGATGTGGGGACAAAGGAAGAAAAATGACAGAATGACATATGAAAAGCTGAGCAGAGCTCTGAGGTAAGAGAACTGCACGAAATGCCATGAATCTGCCGCCACAGATGCATAAAATGGTCAGCCGTAGAAAATTGGGCTTCCCAGGTGGCGCTAGTGGTGAAGAACCCACTTGCCAATGTAGGGGACGTAAGAGATGCGGGTTAGATCCCGGGGTCAGGAAGATCCCCTGGAGGACGGCATGGCAACCCATCCCAGTATTCTTGCCTGGAGAATCCCATGGACAGAAGAGCCTGGCGGGCCACAGCCCACAGGATTGCAGAAGAGTCAGACACGCCTGAAGCAACAGCACGCAGATAGAAAATTACACGGCTCTTTTTGCCTGATAACCAAAAGGTCATGAGGCTACACTTTGGGTCTGAGTTTCAGGTGGGATTAGGGTTTGTAAACTGATACGCCATCCTTGCCTTTCTTGGCAGTGTTCCCCGGGGATCACTCTGAGGCCATCATACACACACACACACATTTTGAACTGCATGTGGTGAGGTTCAGTCTTCAAGATGTCTGGGAAAGGTTTAAGTATAAGTTGATAAGAGGGTGTGAAAATACCAGGGTAACCACGGACTGGCCTCGTCACCTGAGAGGAATGAGGGGAGTGCTTGTGGTGTTGTTTTCCCGCGGTGTGACGCCTCCCCATGTTTCTCTTCTGCTGTCTTCACAGGTACTACTATAAAACTGGAATTTTGGAACGGGTTGATCGAAGATTAGTGTACAAATTTGGAAAAAACGCACATGGATGGCAGGAAGACAAGCTATGATCTGCTCCATCATCCAGCTCATTTAATGGATTTCTGTCTTTTCAAGCAATAGATTGCAATAGACATTGGAAAGTCCTTTAAAAAAAAAAAAAACACCTGCCAACGTGCTGATAAAATTTCTCCACATCTCAGCTTACGTTTGGATTCAGAGTTGTTGTTGTCTATTTGGGGGTAATGGCCGCAACCCTTAAGCAATTCTTTTTTTTTTAAACCCAAGGCAAGGAGGGAATGACCTTTTGTGGTACCCTAATCAAACATCACTTCCCTAGTGAAGAGTTGCAGAACCACAAGGCCCAGGGCCATCAGTGCTGCTCAGAGAAAAAGGATCCAATTCTGCCACTTAGAGTCTTATCCGGTGCTCCCACTCCAAAGGCTCCAAAGTTTTCACATAGGTAACTGTAGCAGCTCACAAAGCAAAAAAAAATAGTGATTAGTTTGTAGTTAACATAGTAGGAGGGGGTGAGATGTGATAAGATAAACAGATTTTAAATCGTTAAAGTCAAATTCCATAGTAAAGTTTCTTAATTAGTGAAAGAGCTAAGCCATCAAGCTGAACATAATTGAATTTAGCATAGTAACTTTCTTAACCAGAATATCTTTTTAGCAAAACCCCCATGGCCGTCTATCCGGGCTAACACACTTAAAATTAGGCACATTCTTAATTCTTGCTGAATTTATTGCCCCTCTTCTCCAGGGTAGGGAGCATCAGATGTGCAAAGAGTTAATCAACAGACACTTGCATCAGTTTCCAAACCACTGCTGTTTCTACGGTTCAAGCTGTCAACACAATAAAGTCATAATTCACTGATTCTGTCTGTGGGCAAGACATTAAACCTTTATAGAGCCAGGAATTTCCTGATGGCTCTGTAATAGCCAATTAAACTATGAGTCTCTTGTTTTGTTTTCCTACCTGATGGGTATACAGGCTCTAAAACGCATGTTTCCTTGACAAAAGTAGTGGCAGTGGATTTACACCAGTGAATGCTCTGCACTGATGTCTTCTCATCAGTCACTGTAGGTGAACCATTAGTGACTCCAGCTACGTGGACTGCCCTCAGGACCCCTTCCCCAGAGCAGGAAGCTTCATGTGACGAGGCACTGAACCACAAGATGGACTGAAGGCCTCCACCTTAGAGTTTCACATCAAAAGTAACTTGTTTTTTAAAAATGTGAATGACTGTAAAATAATCTATTTTTTTGATTCATGTGTTTCCCAGGTGGATACAGTTTATAAACAATGTGAATAAAATATTTAACATGTTGCACTGTCTCTGGATTGTTCAGTTAAGCAAGGCCAACTCAGCAAAGGTTGCTCAGAGGCTAATTTGTGTCCAATTCTTTGTGACCCCATGAACTGCAGCATGCCAGGCTTCCCTGTCCTTAACCATCTCCTGGAATTTGCTGAAACTCACGTTCACTGAGTTGGCGATGCCAGCCAACCATTTCATACTCTGTCACCCACTTCTCCTCTTGCCCTCAATCTTTCCCAGCATCAGGGTCTTTTCCAATGAGTAGCCAAAGTTGCATCAGGTAGCCAAAGTATTGGAGTTTCAGATTCAGCATTAGTCCATCCAATTAATATTCAGGGTTGATTTCCTTTACAATTGACTGGTTTGATCTCCTTGCTGTCTAAGTGATTCTCAAGAGTCTTCTGCAGCACCACAGTTCGAAAGCATCAATTCTTGGGTGCTCAGCCTTCTTCACGGTTCAATAGTTCAACTCTCACATCCATACCTGTCTACTGGAAAAACCATAACTTGACTGTATGGACCTTTGATGACCCTTCTATTAATATTTCCTACTATTTAGGAAATGGAGATTCCTAGAGAGCCCCAAAGATGTAAGAGATATAAGGGAGTGATCTATCCCACCACCTTTCCTTCTGAAGACCGAGTCCTCACAAGATGGAATGCATGGACCAGTGGGGCCTAGGGGTATGTTTTTGTTTGGTTTGCAAACAAACACACATTTTGTTGCTTGTATTTGAGGTGGTGTTTTGTTTCTTACTGTGAATTAGTTGCCTTATTTGAAAATCAGGAAATGTATAGGCAAATCCAGATGACCAATTTCTTTTTAAAAGTCAGATCTGGCATCACTAGTTTCTCAGTGCTGTGGCAGTGATTTCCTGGCCCTGGGTGGAAGAGCATTTGGCCACCACTTCATGCTGCCTCATACCTTGAACTTTGTTTGTACCCTGTTTAGTGTGAGGTGGTTGTTTTTTTAATTTTTTAATACAATTTTTAAAGGTTACACTCCATTTACAGTTATTACAAAATGCTGACTGTATTCCCCCTGTTGCACAATACATCCTTGTACCCTATTTTACACCCAATAGTTGGTTCTTCCCATTCCTCCACCTCTGTTTTGCCCCCTCCCCCACTAGCAACCACTAGTCTGTTCTCTCGGACCTGTAAGTCTGCTTATTATATTCACTAGTTGGTTGTATTATTTAGATTCCACAAGTAAGTGATATCATACAGTACTTGTCATTCTCTGACTTATTTTACTAAGCATAATGATCTCCAGGGCCATCCATGTTGCTGCTAATGGCAAAATTTCATTCTTTTTATGGCTGAGTAATACTCCATTGTACATATGCACCACATCTTTATCCACTCTTCTGTCAATGGACACTTAGGTTGCTTCCATATCTTGGCAATTGTAAACAATGCTGCTTTGAACACTGAGGCGCATGCATCTTTTTGAGCCAGTGTTTTTGTTTTTTTCAGATATATATGTAGGAGTGGAATTGCTGGGTCACATAGTAATTTTCTTTTATTTATTTATTTATTTTTTTGAGAAGCCTCCATACTGTTTTCCATGATGGCTGTACCAATTCACTTTTTTTTTTTTCCATATAACCAGATGGTTTTATATTTTGAAATTGGGACCCCTGTCCAAGCCAGGTGAAGAGGAAAGTACCATGTTGATGCACTGGACCAAACCTCTCATTCCAGTAGAAAGAAGAGACTGTCCAGGAAATTGGCAGTTATCTAACAGGAGGGGAGCTAGGAGCTTTCAGGCTATGGGCTTGGCAGTGAAAAAGCAGAGCCAAATACCTCCGGGGAATGACAAGGACCTAGGTGGGGGCCCGGCAGGAAGCAGTGGACTATACACTCACCACCTAAGAGATTCTGTCCCCCCACCACAGGTGGGCCTCAGGTCATTCAAAGAACAAAAAAATGAATCCTTCTGCTACTCAAAAAGTTCTCCTTCTGTAAAACCATTAAACTAGCTCTATCTCTGTATGAGTTTCCAAGGCTGCCTAAAAGTTAACAAATTCGGTGACTCAAAACTACAGAAATTCATTCTCTAACAATTCTGGGGGATGAGCCCAAAATGAAGGCATCGGCAGGGCCACGCACTCTCCATAAGCTCTAAGGAAGACCCCTTCCTTGCCCCTTCCAGCTTCTACAGTCTCCAGGGGTTCCTTCACTTGTGGCTGTAAAAACGCAATCTCTGCCTCCATCTACATAGGAGTTGCCCATTCTCCTCTCTTTTGGTCTCTTAAAAGCTGACCTTGGAGTTTAGGACCCAGTCTGGGATGATCTCACCTGGCCATGCCATGCATGCGTGCTCAATCATGTCTGACTCTTTGTGACCCCAGAGACAGTAGCCCACCAGGCTCCTCTGTCCATGGGATTCTCCAGGCAAGAATATTGGAGTGCATTGCCATTTCCTTCTCCAAGGGATCTTTCCGACCCAAGAATCGAACCTACATAGGAGAAGTCTCTTATGTCTCCTGCATTGGTAGGCAGATTCTTTACGCTGTGCCACCTGGGAAGCCAGATCTCATCTGGAGATATTTGCAAAAACCTTTTCTCCAAATAAAGTCACCTTCACAGGTTCCAGAGGTTAGGATATGGATAGATTATTTTAGGGACCATCATTCAATCCACTGTACTCCTTAAAATGTGAGTTTTACTTAAACATAGATTTTCATAATGTAATTCATCCCAGAGCAGAAAATATAAGGGATATTTAAAACACCACATTTAAACAAACAATAACAAAGCAAAACAACAAAAATCAAAATGACAATGCAAAAATCACTTACCAAACAGCCAAATGTTAAAAAAAAAAAAAAGACCACAGTGGAGCTTTCTATATGCGCGTGATTAAAATTCTCAAAAACTCAAAAGTACACAGAACTTTTTGAGTTCACATCTATTAACCTTTCACATCTTTAAAAGCTCTGATGAGGATTTTAAAGCCTTCAGTGTGCCCTATAAGATTGTTTAAAATAGAATCTGGCCCTTTGCCTTTATCATGAGCTAAGAGGCAAAGAAATGGCCAAGAAGCTTGCCCATTGTTTTTCTTTCAGGAAAGCAAGTGCTAAGAAATTTTGAAAACTCATTTCTATAGCAGGGCTTACAATTAGAGTCCTGTCCTTTTACCTGGGGAAGGGAAGAAATTAATGTACTTTAAACTAAAATTCTGACATTGAATTTGAAAGCAACAAGACGATTCTTCAACGTTTCCCTAAGTCCAGACCAACCCTCCTTTTCGAACAGTAAATAACAGATTTTAAATTACCAGCAGATTTTTAGAGAGTGGTGCGTCAGAAGCTAAGTGAAAATGTCTTTTAAGGTGAGAATGTGAGAAACAAAAAGACATGTCCATACAAAAACACATACACAAATGTTCATAGCAGCATTATTCATAGTAGCCAAAACAGTGTAAACCACCCAAATGTCTGTCAATGGATGAATGGATCACTAAAACACAGTTTATCCATACAATGGGATATTATTTAGCAACAGAAGACAATGAAGTACAGATACATGATAAAACATCTAAGAATCTTGATAACATTATACTAAGTGAAAGAAGCCAGCCACTGCAGATCACATGTTGTTATGATTCCATTTAGATAAAATGTGCAATGTAGGCAAATCTATAGACAGATCCGTGATGGCCAAGGGTTAGCGGGCAGGATTAAGTTGGTGGGGGGGATGGTGCATGACTGCTAATGAGTACAGAGATTTTTAGGGGGTGACAGAGATGTTCTAAAATTTATTGTGATGTTGACTGCGTAACTCTGTGCATATGCTAAAAACCATTGAATCATACACTTTAAAGGGATGGTATGTGAAGTCTATCACCAAAAAACAGCTGGGTTTCTTTTTTTAAAGAAAGTGTCAATGATCAACTGTGTCAAACACAGCCGAGAGGCTATGGAAGGTAAGGATGAGAATGGACTTTGAGCTTTGGGCCTGTGTGTGTATGTGTGTTGTGTGGCAAAACACACATAAAATTTACCATTTTTTAACTGCTTTTAAGTATACAGTTCAGGGGCAAATATATTCACGCTGTTATGTTACCATCACCACCATCCACCTCCATAACTTTTTCATCTTCCAAATGAAACTCTGTACCTATTAAATAAGAATTCCCCACTCCCCTCTCCCCCAGTCCCTGGAAACCACCATTCTATTTTCTGTCTTTGTGAATTTGACTATTCACTATTATACCTCGTATAAGTAGAATCATACCACACTTGTCCATCTGTATCAGACTTATTTCACTTAGCATGTCTTCAAGATTCAGCCACGTTGCAGCTGAATTTCCTTCCTTCTTAAGGCTGAATAATATTCCACTATCTGGATATACATCTTGTTTATCCATTCACCACCTATTAATGAACCCTGAAGTTGTTTCACCTTTTGACCCTGATGAATAATACTTCACATCATACACATATCTCTTCAAGTCCCTGCTTCCACCCCTTTGGGGGATATACCCAGAAGTGGGACTCCTGGATGGGACCATTATCGGATTTTAGTGGTACGGAAGTCACTGGTGAACTTGACAAGGGCAGTCTGCTTGTAGGTTCAAGAAAGGACAGAGAGAGTGAAGATAGCAAGTAAAGGCAGTTCTTAAAAGACATTTTTTCAATAAAAGGGAGCAGAATAAAGGGAACAATAACAATAAATGTCATTAACACTGCTGTATGCTATATATGAAAGCTGTTGAGAGTAAATCCTAAGAGCTCTCCTCATGAGAAAAAAAAGTTTTTTTTTATTTCTTTAGTGTTGGATCTATATGAGATGACGAATGTTAACTAAAATTATTAGGTTGGTGCAAACATAACTGCAGTTTCGGACTGTGATTTTTAAATCATTATAATTAGGCTCAAACATACCTTTATTAATCAAAATAAGAACCACTACAATCAACACATTTTTGCCAATGAAAAATGTTTGCTTCTTCCTGTAATGTAAAAATCCATGCTACAGGATTCAACAAACTCTTGGAAGGCATTTTCTGCATTCTGCTGGCTATGGAAGCATTTTCCCTGCAAAAAGTTGTCCCTGCAAAATGCAGATTTCAGTGCATCTCACCGATTTGCTGAGCATACTTCTCAGATGTAATGATTTTGCTGGGATTCAGAAAGCTGTAGTGGATCTGACCAGCAGTAGACCACTGAACAGTGACCAGGACCTTTTTTTGGTACAAATTTGGCTTTGGGAAGTGCTTTAGAGCTGTTTCTTGATCCAACCACTGAGCTGGTTGTTTGTCACTGGCTGTCATATAAAATCCACTTTTAGTCACATGTCACAGTCCAATCCAGAAATGGTTGTTGTTGTGAAGAATAAGACAACACTTCAAAATGATGATTTTTTTTAAATTTTAAGTCAGCTCATGAGGCACCCTCTTATTAATTAGGCCTTTTTACCTTTCTAATTTGCTTCAATGCTGAACGACCACAGCGTGGCTGACATTGAGTTCTTTAGCAACTTCTCGGGTAGTTGTAAGAGGATCAGCTTCGATGATCCTTCCAATCGGTAGTTGTCAACTTCTGATGGCTGGCTGCTACGCTCATCTTCAAGGCTCTCATCTCCTTTGCAAAACTTTGCAAAACCACTGCTGCACTGTACATTTGTTAGCAGTTCCTGGGTCAAGTGCGTTACTCATGTTGCGAGCTGTCTCTGCTGCTTTGCAACCCGTTTTGAACTCAAATAAGAAAATAGCTCAAATTTGCTTTTTGCCTAACATTATTTCCATAGTCTAATGTAAATATAAAATAAACAGCAAGTAATAAGTCATTATCAAAAAATAAAGTGAGAAATGCACATTAAAATTATGTATAACATAATCACATTAGGAATGTATCCCAACATCAAACGGCAAATTTCAACAATGCAAAAAACCACAATTACATTTGCACTAATGTAATATTATTTTGACCTCACCACACAACATATGGAATCCTAGTTTCCCAATCAAGGATCAAACCTGGGCCCATGACTAGAGCATCAAGTCCTAACCACTGGACTGCCAGGGAATTCCCATTAATTAAACTTATTGTGATAACGATTTCATTATTTATGTGAGTTGAATCATTATACTGTACACCTTAAATTTATACAGTGCTCTATGCCAATTACATATCAATAAAACTGGAAAGAAAGAAAGGGAAAAATAAAATTCAAAGAAGTTAAAACTCATAATCAGATAGAAGCAAGCTAATGAACAGGAGATCTAAGTAACTTTTTTTTTAACACAATCAAGACATGTTTATACTCCTACCAGGGCATAATATTGTGAACACTTACACTGAGATTGCAGGACTGCTGTAATTTTTTTTTCTAACACATCATGCCATCTGCACACGTAATAAAATAATCCAGTAGCTAACATGCTAAACAGGACCTGTAGTGAAGGGCACAGACAGCTCCCCAAAGGGAGCCTCAGTTATGCACAGTGATGAAAACTGGAAGCAATTTTCCAGCTAATGGTCTGCCAATGACCACTTGGAACAAGTTGGCACTGTATATCATGCACCTCATTTAAAAATCCAGAGCAAACTAAGATTTTCCAAAGCCGGTAATCTTGACTGAATGGGTGGTTTTCCAGTTAATCTGGTTAATCTGTCAATGCAGTTAGTCTTTCTGTGAGGAACAGGCCATGTTTGTATCGACTGGCAGGACAGCAGCTTGGAAGGCTAACTGCATTTATGGAGAACCCTCAGCTGAGGCTTGCGTGAGTAACTGTAGGTTTCTGACTTCTTCACGCACCTTCAGCTGGAGCACCTGTTGCAAGATGAGCTGCCGGAGGTTCTCCTGGGCGATCCCCACTCGCTCAAGCTGTTTGTCTGTAAGTCTAGGCAGGGCTCGCCCAGTTATGTCACGCTGTTTGAATGACTCACTGTAGATCTGATACTGATTCGGACAATGTTTCTTCAGCCACTTGCAGACATCCTGCTGGGTCCACAGAGCCACTGGTTTTGGCAGCTTCACCGTAGCCGACTTAGTTGTCTCGGCTTCCGTCTGCAGTCGCTTGGGGGTTCCTTTTTGGTCAAGCACCTTCTGGAAAGTTTTATTTTTAATGGATTGAGACTCAACACCTTTGCCTTCAATTTGTAGTTTAATACCTTCACCATGGGCAGGGTGATCAATTCCCCGTGGATTCAAACCACAGCGGAGAGCTTCCACAGCCATTCTCTCAGAGCTTCCCTAACGCATGCATAATTTTCTTGGCGGAGATACTCCTCCTGCCCCGCGATCCCACCCCCTCCTCGTGTTTTCGCCTAAATATTCTGAGCTCATCTGCTCCAGGACCCCTAAGTAACTTTCAAAACTGGGAAATTTGCTGTTTTTCCCAATAGAATAAAGTTCTGGTCCCCTGTACCTCAGAAGCTGTATATAAAGGCTATTGGTTTAAATAAATAATACACTGTCCTTGTGAAACCAGTATTTTCAATTTTAAGGGTAAGTATCTGGTAACAGGGGGCATCCCTGGTGGCTCAGCAGTAAAGAATCTGCCTGCCAATGCAGGAGACACAGGTTCAATCCCTGGGTCAGAAAGATCCCCTAAGAAGGAAATGGCAACCCATTCCAGTATTCTTGCCTGGGAAATCCCATTGACAGAGGAGTCTGGCTACCGTCCATGGGGTCACAAAAGAGTTGGACATGACTAAGCAACTAAACAACAATCTAATAACATGATATTCAGATTAAGAATCTTGAGACACTTCAAGTTATATATGGAGACTAAAGAAATCAAACACCAGTCTTCTATTTTTATTTACAGATTATTTTATTGGAAAAAGAAAAGCAATTACAAATAGGCCTACTGCAAAATCAGTGCTGTATCAGGATAAATGTAATTCAAGTTTTAAAAAATCTGATTAATTCAAAGCAGGAATAAACATCAAGCCATGATGGTGCTGAAGTTATTTTCAAAAGACACCAATGTGTCCTTCCTCATGGGAACCTAGAAAAATTAAACTTTCTCAGTAAGTTATCTTTATCTTTTCTTCTTATATAATTACAGTCATATTTTTATAAAATAGGCCATGAGATGATATGTAAACATTAATGTCACCAAGACTTTTTCTTGTCAAATAAAATCATATTTCTGCTAGAAACTTTCATTCTAGTCATTTTAAGTGAATAATCAGCTGTCAAAAGCAAATACATGTTTCTTTTAAATGACTGTTAAGCCCTAACCTTCATTCACCCACAGGAAAGTAGTATTAAAAGCCATTGCTACATCATTTGCTATAGAAATCTGGATTATCATTTTACAGACACAAACTTGCATTTGCATGTCTGGCGCAGGAGAATCTTCATCCAGCGATCAGTGGGCACAGGTGTGAACAGCATGCTTTGCTTCATAAGCGGACGGCAATGTGGTGCAGGATCAGGGCCCCCGACCCTCAGAGATTAGCTTTCTCCCTTGCAGACAAGTGAGACCCATGCTGCACATAGGTGTGAACTGCGTTCTGTTTCAAAAGGGCAAGACCAGCAGGTTAATTAACTCACTCGGGCAGAGACTCAGTACTTATTTCTGCTTTCATCTGTGCTCAAGTGAAAGTAACAAGGCAGAATTTGTCCACCTTAGATTGTCTTATAAGCATATGTGCTAAGTCGCTTCAATTGTGTCCAACTCTTTGCGACCCTATGGACTATAGCTCCTGTGGAGTAGGAGATGACAACCCACTCCAATATCCTTGCCTGGAGAATCCCATGGACAGAGGAACCTGGTGGGGTCGCAAAGAGTTGGACGTCACACACACACACACACACATACACACCAGAATCTTTTATGGACACACACACACACCAGAATCTTATATGGACACATACACACACAGACACACACATATACACCAGAATCTTTTATGGACACACACACAGACACACATATAGACACACACACACACACACACACACACCAGAATCTTATATGGACACATACACACACAGACACACACATATACACCAGAATCTTTTATGGACACACACACAGACACACATACAGACACACACACACACACACCAGAATCTTACATGGACACACACACACACCCCAGAATCTTATATGGACACACACACACACACACACCAGAATCTTATATGGACACACACACACACACACACCAGAATCTAACATGGACACACACACACACCAGAATCTAACATGGACACACACACAGACACACATACAGACACACACACACACACACACACACCAGAAACTTACATGGACACACACACACACACACCAGAATCTTACATGGACACACACACACACCAGAATCTTACATGGAAACACACACACATACACACACACACACACACACACACCAGAATCTTACATGGACACACACACACACACCAGAATCTTATATGGACACACACACACATACAGACACACACACACACACACACCAGAATCTTACATGGACGGACACACACACACACACACCAGAATCTTACATCACACACACACACCCCCCAGAACCTTATATGGCCCAGGGCTTAAATGAAGAGGTTGCGCTTTCCAGGTGAGCTCTTTATGTCTCAGCTGAGACTGTGAACAGCTGCTTCAGAAACTGAATGGCTGCCCTGAGGAGAATCACTGTCAGAGAAAACCCCACTGTGCCTCTCCATGACACACACCCTCTGTGTATCACACACACACACAGCCGGGCTGCTCTGGGCTCACCTTAGGTTTCTCCTCATTGTATTTGTCCAAAAGAGCCTGGATGCGCGAGCCATATTCAGGATGGACATCACTGAAGTTCTTAACCTGAAACCAAATGAAGACCATGTGAACATCACCCTAGCCCCCTACCACACCAGCCCCTAGTGTCTGCTTCACGGGACTTACTCCAGAGGGGACGAGGGACGCGTCCACAGGAGGCAGAGCCACACAGCATTTCACAACACGGAGCAGGACTTAGGTCCAGGGTGTGTACTGGCTGAGCAACCCTGAATAAGTCATTCGCCTGAGCTTCAACACCCACGCCTCATGGAATAGGTGAGACAGTCAAGTCTACCTCATGGAGTTCAGTATCCACTCCCATAAAAACAAATGAGTCGATTAAATCTACCTCGTATGGTGAGAAAAATGCATTAGGAGGTGAGCTATATTTACAGCAGGTAAAGAGCGGACCTCGGAGGAATGCAACAAGTTATAGTGATTTGTATTAGCAAACGGGCCCCAACACTGCCTGAATTTACAGTTAGCTGTATACACCAGGTATAGGGTAGATAGCTGGGGGGAAGCTACGGTCCAGCATGGGGAGCTCAGCTCATTGCTGACCTAGACGGGAAGGATGGGGGCCAGGGTTGGGGGGGTGGCTGAAGAAGGAGGGGATGTATGCATCCATCCCTTTGTATGTATGTATGCATCCAATCCCATTCGCTTTGTTGTACAGCAGAAACGAACACAACGTTGTAGAGCAGTTATATGCCAATAAAAAATAAAGTGAGGTGTACAAACACTGGCCCGTGCTGGGCAGCTCTGCACACTTCAGGAAAGAATTCCTGACCAGGGGCTGATCCCTAGCAGACAGCAGGAGGTAGGACATCAAGAACCCACAGAGGCCAGGCAGCTTTAGCGTACGTGAGAGGAGAAGGCCAAGAGTTTGAGCCCAATTCTCTGCTTACAAACAGTCTTACTCGTTCTTCTAAGAAAGATGAGAAAAAACCTGGCCCATCTATCTCAAAGAGCAACTGTCAGGCTCTCTGCCTGAGTGAGACAGTGAGAAGTACCAGTGTGCAGGGAATTAAAGGGTTATCTTTCATACACATACTCATCAAACATGGTTTATAGCGCCCTGCCTGCAGAGAAAGCGCCTAGAACACGCCCCAGACAGCTACCCTTATGAACAGAGAAGCGGCAGCCAAGAGCCAAGGGAAGGGCAGCAGCGGTTCCGAAATTTATGAGAGGCTGACCCCGGGGCAGCCAGGAAACCAACGGTCAGCACACAGCACAACGAGCTACCATCAGGAGTGCCCTGGGACACCTTCGCTCAAAAGGTCAGCCTGAGCCTTGGAAGCAGCTCAGTTTTTACCCCAGAAAACTGCATGTTTCTAGTTGCTTCTGAAGGCAGTTTGGGTATCATAACATCAAGTCGTCAGGCAGACTTCAAACCACAAAGATGTAATCTATATTTCTTATCATCTAAAGTCTAAGCAAAACTGTGGCAGGACCCACATTTTGAAACTGGACATTACTCTCTTAACATGGAACTTGGCTACAGTCAGATTGAATAGCATTAGGAGATGATCGGCCCTAAACTAAATTATTACACACTGGACAAAGAGTAAACGATTAACGGATATGGTGTATCTACTGGAGGTAAGCCACAGAAAGAACAGAATCAGAGGTTGATTGAGGAGTCATACTCATTTTTTTTAAGTTTGCTTAACTCAAGTAAAATAGAAATGACACTTGTTTTGAAGGTTTTTCTCCCACAGCGGCACTCTCCCATCCTGCCAGCAGGTGACACTGTTTGGCTTACAAAGTATCACTCACCGCTTTCTTCTGGATAAAAAGTTGTGCATCTTTGAGATGGCCTGCAATGTTCTCACACAGGCGTTTCCTCTGCTCCTCATTCAGTACTTTCAAATAGAAATCCCGCACCTGCTCATTGAAAACAAGAGGGCAGGGAATCAGATAACTATTTTATCACAAACAAAACTGACCCCAAATCCCACTTCTGAAATGAAGATGCAAGATTTCTCATTGCTATAAGAATGAAAAAAGGCTTTGCAATTTAAGAAGAATTTGAAACTATTGATGAAACTGTCACATGTTGAGTTCCTCACTTTTTGTTTTAAGTCAATCAGGAAGATAACAGGGAACTTCCCTGGCCGTCCAGTGGTTAAGACTCCACGCTTCCAATGTAGCAGGCATGGGTTCAATCCCTGGTCGGGGAACTGAGAGCCCATATACTGCGGGGCATGGCCAAAAAAAAAGGAAGATAATAGCTCATAACTTCTTTTTAATGTCTTTTGTGGTCACTGCCTATAAATCTCTTATAAATAAAAGGCAGTGTAGCCTACAATTAAAAATGCCACCACACCCTAATACAGACAAGGACAGAATGTGCTGTCATCAAATGCAAGCTGAGCACAATACAACCTCTGTTCAGTTCACCAAGAACCAAAGAGGACACACCCTAACTCATTAATTAGGTTTGTAGCTACTCAGAAGCCAAGATTTCTTAGAGAAGACAGATGTTAATAGTGGTATTTCGCTTACATTACTGAGTTTACTTCTAAAATGAATATCAGAAGGTTAAAATTAAAAGTTAGAGCAAAGTAATACGTGTGAGTCCTAACAGCCTCTGCTCATTTCTGAAATCAGCCATTCCTCAGTTATCGCTCTGACTCTATTCAACATTTCATTCATTCATTCACTGAGCAAATATTTATTACTCACATACCTATAATGCACCAGACACTATTCTATGTACTGTTCTACTAATGTTTATAAAGTCCAAAAACATCAAATTATCCAAGGTAGCAAATTTATAAAATATCAAAACTTTACAGTTTTTATAAGTTACCAAATATCAGAATATAATACTATTTTTAAAATTTGAGCAAACTTTAAATCTTATATTAAAGTTTAAAAATCTTTAGAGTTTTAGGTATTAACATAATCCAATCAAAGTACTGCATGTGGAAAGATCTAATTAGACACTTCTTTAAAGAAGATATATGGATGGCCAACAGACACGAAACAAATGCTGAACATTGCTAATTATTAGAGAAATACAGATCAAAACTACAATGAGGTATCACCCCACTCCAGTCTGAATGGCCACATCATAAACTCTAGTGACTCAAATAGTAGAGAATCTGCCTGCAACTTGGGAGACCCAGGTTCGATCCCTGGGCCGGGAAGATCTCCTGGAGTAGCAAACGGCAACCCACTCCAGTATTTCTGCCTGGAGAGTCCCATGGACAAAGGAGCCTGGTGGGCTGCAGCCCATGGGGTCGCAAAGAGTCGGACACGACTGAGCGACTAAGCCCAGCACAGCACATGCGTGGCCAACCACCACCAATCACACACAGCTCGGCTGCTCGCTACAGGAGGGCATGGACTCCAGAAGGGAGACAGCTGTTCCACTCTATAACCAGATGAGGATGCTGAGCTAATCTACCCACTCCAACACTTTAACCACAGACCTTTAAGAGCACGACCAAATTCCTATTAACGAAAAAGTGACATTTTTAATAGTCTATACAAAGAGAGAATGACTTTTTTTTTCTTTTTAAGTGTAATATGTCTGCAGTAAGGGTACCAAACGTAAGTGTGAAGTTCACTGTGATTTTTCAGGGGACACTGATGTGTCACAACCACCCAGATCAAGAGAGAACACCACTCACATCTCAGAAATGCCCCTACCATACCCCTCCTCCCAGTCCCCCTTCTCCAACTGACTCCCCAGTCGTTTTACTTCTATTATTATAAATGTTTTTCTTTACTTCTCTTGGAAATGTACACAAATGGAATCACGTGGTCTATATTCTCATTCTATTGTTCAATTTCATGTTTGTAAGATTCATCTGTGTTACTGCTTGTTGGAATACTTCATTAGGTTTCGCTTCTGTACACTGTGGGAATATACTACGGTTTATTTATCCAAGCTTTCGTTGATGAACACTTAGATGATATGAACAAACTGTTGTACCTGTCTCCTGCTGCGCATATGTACACATTTCTATTTGGAATCTATGTTTAAGAGTGCACTTACTAGGTCAAAAGACACGTACATGTTTAGCTTCAGTGGATACTGACAACCAGGTCTCCAAAACACCTGAACCAATTTACACTTATGTGAGAGCTGTTTCTTATTTTGCAAATACTTGGTACACAGTCTTTTTAAGTCTCATCATTCTTGTGCATTTGTAGTAGTGCCTCTTTTTAGTTTTACTTTGTATATTCCTGATGACTAGTGAAATAAATGACCTTTCTATATGTTTTCCAGTCATTTGGATACTTCTTTTGTGAAGTGCCTATTCAAGTCTTTTGCCCACTTTTCTTTATATTCATTTGTCTGACTTTTTCTTACTGCTGTGTGGGAGTTCCTTATATGTACTATACGTGTGTTGTTTGTTATTTAGAGGAAAGCAAACTGTGGCTTGCATTCTCAATCTCTAAATGGTTTCTCATAATGAAGGGAAGTTCTTTTTTTCTCCCTTCATGAGTGAGTCTTAATAACATCTACTGCTCTGTCTGCCAGTTCAGTAATCCTCTCTTCAGTTATGTTTAATGACCTTTTAAACTCATTTACTAAATGCTTAACTTTAGTTGTTCATTTTCCAGTTCAGTATGTCCATTCAATTTTTTAATTTTATTTTATTGGCCGCACTGCACAGCTTGAGGGATCTTAGTTCCCCAACCAGGGATCGAACCTACACCCCCTGCAGTAGAAATGCAGAGTCTTAACTACTGGGCTGCTAGGGATGTTCTCTCAATTCTTTTTTTATAGATTAAAGTTCTCAATAATGCTCCATGTTGTCATCTCTTTTCTATTTTCCTAAAAATATTATTTGCAGTTATTTTAAAACCTGTATCTGACAATTTCACTATCTGGATCTCTAGCAGGTTTGCTTCTATTGCCAATTTTGTTTTGTTTTTTTCTCCCTCTTGATTTTTCAGATGTAAGGTCTTAAGTGTTGGGTATGCCTGACAATTTAGTACTGTACGCTGGATATCTGCATATGAAAAAATAAAGAGATAATCTGAGACTCTATTTTCAACTCCATCTAATATGGGAACTGAGTTATGAATAAAGATGTTGTCCCTGAATTCAATTTGAGACAAATTAGACACTTTAAAAGGGGAAAACATGCAGACATTGAGAAGAATGACCAAGCAACTCTCACAGAAGACAAAGGAGCCATTACCTGAGTGACATTGTCATCACTGGCACTGTTGAAGCGCTGTATATCCCCAGAAAAGTGGGTCCTATGTTCCAGGGCAGAAGGCTGATGCTCGGGAGCACTAAAGCTATTGGGGTAGTAATTTGGAGCCCCACCTTTAAAGGAAAACCACATACATTCACTTGGGGAGATGAAAAATGAAGTCTACAAATAGTCAACAAAATAAGAAACAAATTCAAGTGACAATTATATATGTGTGTGTGTGTGCGCACATGCGTGTGTGCACATGCCATGCACATATTGTTTTTAACTCCCCATATTTAGCTATAAACAGCACCCAAATTCTTAAGAGAATACTGTCATCTGCTCGGATGTCCGTCTCCCTCTGCATCTTACAGGAGAGATCCCAAGTTCCCTTTGAACACTCAGATGGCCCCATCTCTACAATCTTCTGATGCTTACCAGGACAAATACATGTATATAAGTTTGGTTTGGCCCCCATAGAAGATGACACCCAAAGACAGATTTCAAATTGGAGGGTTTCAATCGGGCCTGGGCGTAGTTCAAACATGGAACCACGGAATTCCTGGGAGCAGCTCAAAGTTCCAGCTCTGCTTTTTCAGTCACCAGACACACGGACTGAGCCCTGAGACGCTCGCTGACTGCTGCAGGGTGATGTCGTGGTCAGTGCTGGGTCCGGAATCTGGAATTTTTGACTTCTCTATTCCAGCACATACTACATTCACATCACAGGACTCTACTTCACTATTTCTTAAAGGTGTTTAAGATGCTTGGGGTATCTTTCCTTTATTGACTACGACTTTATTTAATTCTATTGGGCTCGCCAGAAAAGCTTGTTTGGGTTCTCCGTTTAACATCTTACAGAAAAACCCAAACAAACTTTTTGGCCAACCAACCCAACAGCTTCACTCTTGCTTCTCTCTACAGATACATTTTTAAAATACTTTTTTTTAACTTTGATATTTCTAATATGTCACCACTGATTTCTCTGGACTTAGGAAAAATAATGACAAATGCAATCAAAACATGTATTAAGACTTCCGGAATAAATTATAAGGCTTTTTTTTTCTTTTTGGCATGTTTATTTTCCCAACTATACTCTGCTTCAGCTGATGTTAACAGAAACTTGCGTTATCTGAGTACACACTGCCTAAACAGAAAGGATGGCTTGAAAAAAACATAGCAAGTGGTTTGAACAAACCAGTCTGGGTTTAGAATTTTACCCAGGTCCCTGCTGAAATAGACAATTCTGGGTGGATACATCACACTGTACATCACACTGACAAAGGAACCAAAAGCACATAGGAAGACAGGGGCACCACTCCCATGGAGTCCAGTTACCAGCCCAAGAAATTAATTCCAGGTCAGCCATGTCCATGTGAAAAGCAAAGTTCTCCAATAACGAGCCATCACAGTGATTTTCTGTACTAAGAATTAGTTCTTTGAACTGTGCCAGTTTGAGTAACTTTAAAATTTTACTTCCAAATAAGCTCTGACCTTTACTCAAAGTCGGAGTTGGCCTCAAGTCACTGACTATTGTGAAAGATTAAGCTTTTTCATTAAACTGCAAGGGGACAGTTCAAACGCTCTACTTTTAAAATTAGGCAAAAGGTGTGTCCAAGTAGTTTTTCATATGTACACCACTGTAATAGTAAACAAGAACAGTAAGCACGAAGCAATTACTTATTAATGACATCCCAAAATATATATGAACCACTTTAATACGGCCAGGCTTCCCTGATAGCTCAGTTGGTAAAGAATCCACCTGCAATGCGGGAGACCTGGGTTCAATCCCTGGGTTGGGAAGATTCCCTGGAGAAGGGAAAGGCTATCCACTCCAGTATTCTGGCCTGGAGAATTCCATGGACTGCACAGTCCATGGGGTAGCAAAGAGTCAGACACGACTGAGCGACTTTCACTTAAATCTACCAGTCTCAATAACAAAATAATCAAGGAATATTAGTGAAAAAAAAATCACTTTAGGATAAAAACAGAAGACAGACAGAGAAGTACCAATTACTTTGGGCAATTATACATGAACATGTTAAGCCTCAGAGCACAGAAATACTGCAACCACCCAATACACTCAGTTAGTGAACATGTAAACTTGTTGAATACTTGGAAGAGGCTTAATGATAATAATTGTAACAAAATGCAAGGCACAAAATTATATATATATAAGCTAATCTTGTGTGTTAGTTGCTCAGTCATGTCCAACTCTTTGCAATCCCATGGACTGTAGCCAACCAGGGTCCTCTGTCCATGGAATTCTCCAGGCAAGAAGACTGGAGTGGGTTGCCATTTCCTTCTCCAGGGGATCCTCCCAACCCAGGGATTGAACACAGGTCTCCTGCATCGCAGGCAGGCTCTTTACCATCTGAGCCACCCGGGAAGCTAATCTTAAATGTGTAACAAATATTCTCAGAAAAGACTGGCAAGAAACACAGCAAAATCAATGTCAGTGATAAAATTAATTAATTAAAAAAAAAAAACCTGCTCCATAAGTTGCATGATACCCTGCCAAGAGCCAGTGTGAAAGATCTGTCTCCCTGCCTTTCACTGTCAGATGGACAGCAAGTAAAATCTGAGGTGGGAACTCTCAATAAAACATATAAAATAGATAAAAGTAGAGAGGGTCCTCAGGCAGCTGAAACCTTCACTGCTGGGCAAGAGATACGTGGTGGGCACAAGCAGCATGTCCCTGGGGCAGCAGAAAACCCCTGGGCTGACGGGGCGCCCCAACCCCTGCCCGGCAGCGCCCCCCGGCACCCTCAGAGCGAGCCACCTTCTGAGGCGTACCCTGATTGTCCATCATGCACATGGGGCCGTCACGTTGGTAGTTGGCCACTCGAGCACGGTAGGGACAGTTCACAGGGATCTGGAGATAGTTGGGTCCCAGGCGGTGGCGGTGAGTGTCAGGATAGGCGAAAAGGCGGCCCTGCAGGTACAAAGGGAACAGACGCTGACAATGCGCAGTAACAGACAAAAGAGAAACTGCCCATGAACTTCACTGGCAAGCGTCAAACACAGAGCACCCCAGAGCCCTGACTGTCCGCCCAGTGAAGACAAGGTTTCTTCTCTCTCACGAAATGAGTGCTCCCAACTGAATGGTCCTTAATCTTCCACATCGTGCAGCCAAAGAGCCACAAATCTTCACATCTCTTCTCGATCGTAACTCCTTTTTCCCTCAAACAATAAGTTAGTGCCCAGGCTTGAATTATTTCTTATTCCGGGGACTTCCCTGGCAACCCAGGGGTTAAGACTCCAATGCAAGGGGGACAGGTGTGACCCCTGGTTGGGGAACTAGGATCCCACATGGTAAGTGGTGCAGCCAAAATATAAAAAAATAAACAAGAAATAAAAATGATTTCTTGTTTACAAGAACACATTACACTGCAAAACAAACTTGCTAGAACCCGACTAACTGGACTCATAAACTAACTCCATTCCTCCCCACTCTCTCACTCCAGGGGAGGAGTCAACCACTTGCGCTTAACAAAAAGAAGCAGATTTCTGCAAAATCAACTGTACGGGAAATTATTTAAAAAAAAAAAAACAACACCTTTTGTGTTGCAGCCTGGTTTATGTCAGATACACTGTGAGCTCTGAGACTTTCTAGATATTAACAAGGTACCACACAAAGAAAGTCATGGTATGGGACGATGGCCCTACAATGACACAAGGCCCTGAATCAAGATTAAACTAAATCACATATTTACCAAGGCAGGAGGTTGTGCAATTTCTTTCAATTAGTGTTGAAACAAAATGCTTGATGATTAACTCCATATAAATCTTAGTATCCAATTATTTAAATATTCTCATTATTCAAAGCTCTACTCACAAGCAGGTTTCTTTAATTGACTTTATTATTGGCCTTGAATCTGAAAGAATATTCAAGCATGCGTGTGTGCTAAGTCACTTGAGTCATGTCTGACTCTTTGCAATCCCATGGACTGTAGCCTGCCAGGCTCCTGTGTCCATGGAATTCTCCAGGCAAGAAAACTGGAGTGGGTACCCATTCCCTTCTCCAGGGGATCTTCCCAACCCGGGCCTCGAACCTAGGTCCTCCCACATTACAGGCAGATTCTTTACCATCTGAGCCACCAGGGAAGCCTGAAAGAATATTCTTATATCACTAATTCTATGGGCCAGCAAAAATACAAATCAAGTTGAACAGGGCCACTGATGTGATTATTTTGTACCAAATCACTCAGGCCAACATGCTTAGTCCAGTCTTGCTATTCCGTCCATAATCTGCTCTTGGCTGTGTGGCTCTACCTCCTATAATCATGAGGCTAAAGTAATATTCAGGGGCTTCCCCAGCAGTCTAGTGAAGACTTCACCTTTCAATGCAGAGGGTGCAGGTTCGATCCCTGGTTGGGGAGCTATTAAGATCCCATACGCCTCTCGACCAAAAAAACCAAAACAGAACACAGAAGCAATACTGTAACAAATTCAATAAAGACTTCAAAAATGGTTCACGTAAAAAAAAAATCTTTAAAAATATTAAAAATAAAGTAATATTCAGATGACTGGCCATGCAACCATGAACAAAAGCACCTCTAGTCGGGATGCTGGTTGCCTCCTCCTACCCAAAGCGGACTAATCTATGCTCTAGCTATACCAATGGGACAGAAGATACGGCTGAGCCATCAGCAGCTCCTGGATATAGCCTCTGTTTTATTCTGGTTTCGTGTCACCTTGTGTTTATAAGGCATCCCCATCCCACCTGCAGGTAGAGACCTGCCAAGCCAAGGCTGAGAAATAGCAAGGACACACCCTGACCCCAACTTGAATGAAGGCCTTCCCCAGGGCCCTGTGCCCGAGCTCCTTGCTGGGCTGGGGTGAGAAAACAGAGCCAAGCCCTCCCACTCCAGCAGTCAGCTTCTCCACTCCTGATAAACTGTGAAGCACGGGAGGGAAGAAGGGCTGCCCCTGCATCCCCAGGCACTCAGGGGACAGCCTCTGGGACTCACGTTATACTACTGACTGCTTTTCACCATGCATCCCAAAGGTTTAAAATTTAATAATGTGTTGCCTTTCAACAATAACGTTGAAAGGCAACGGAAAACACTGTCCATTACTGTACAATGACTACCACCTGGTCATGCGTTAGTTCCCATCAGAGTAATTTCCAAGCCCTCCTCGCTGGCCCTCCTTTTCCAAGCCATCCTCCAACAACATTACCCTACACATTCCTGCCAAAAGACTCTTTCTAAGGCCCCACGCAGACTCTATTACTAACCTACTCAAAAAACCTTGGACAATTCCTCAATGCTCATCAAAAGGCTGACTAAGTACAACAGTCCTTCCCTGTTGTATGGCCTCCTGTTACAGCGGCCACGACAATCTATCAGTAGACAGGTATTCAACTCACAGCAGTCATGTTAAATTAAAAATTAATATAAATTTATTTTCTATAAAAGGTTCAAATGTTCCCAATGTCAAAGCAAAAAAATTACTATTTTAAAAAAACAAAGGAAACTTAATTCACCTCCATGGACAGTGACACCTGAATTGGAATTGGATGCTTACATAAGAAATAGCTGTCAAGTCACTGTGGTCTGATCTAGGGTAAAAACTTTAACCTTTGTACCATGATCATAGTCGAAAAACACAAAAGATTGACTTACTCAATAATTATTAAGCCAGTTATTTCCCCATTAATTTCTGATCCAGATAAGAATTTTTCACTCTTTGTACTCTTGAAAAAACATACTGGAAAGAGGTGAAAAAATACTGAAAGCCTAGGAACATTACCAGAGAAGGCAACAGCAACCCACTCCAGTACTCTCGCCTGAAAAATCCCATGGATGGAGGAGCCTGGTGGGCTGCAGTCCATGGGGTCGCTAAGAGTCAGACACGACTGAGTGACTTCACTTTCACTTTTCCTTTCATGCGGTGGAGAAGGAAATGGCAAACCACTCCAGTGTTCTTGCCTGGAGAATCCCAGGGATGGGGAAGCCTGGTGGGCTTCTGTCTATGGGGTCGCACAGAGTCGGACACAACTGAAGCGACTTAGCAGCAGCAGCAGCAGGAACATTACCAAAACAAACAGGAAAACCCACTGCCTTTAATCAATGGGAACATAAACTGAGCTTGTAAAAATCACCTCTGGGTCTCTTTTAACACATGCCATCATCTTCTCTTTACATGAGAAATACCAATTAATGGTAGTCCCCATCCTTGATTACAGACTGAAAAAGAATATCCCACAAATACCTAAGGTATTTCTACTACAACCTCTTTTAAATTAAGAGCCTAAATATCAAAGTTACCATATTGAGGGACTCACTATGAAATTTGTTTTATCCTGTTAACACTCATTTAAGGATGTTTCATTCAGTCCCACAGGAACTAAAGACCCAGACCAAGGTTTAAGTGATGTCCTAGTTAATTCTTCATATAAAGATCAGGCCAAATTACACTCTGTGTGTGTGTGTGTATTAACACACACCCGTGCAAGGGCACACAGGCATGTACACACAGTCCTGCCTCAGAACCTCTTGATCAACTAGGTTTACCTGAAGCATTTTGTCAGGGCTGGGCTCGATGCCGGGCGGCATGTTGCTTGGGTCAAAAGCCAACTGTTCAACCTCAGCAAAGTAATTAACTGGGTTCCGGTTTAAGACCAGTTTACCAACTGGGATAAGAGGGTAGTCGCCGTGAGGCCAAACCTAAAAATAATGTCATATTCACAATTACCAGACAACCAACAGAAGGAAATTAAAGTACTCATAAAAATATCAGCTTTCAAATACAACGAAGCAAATGATATTAAGTGAAAATAACATTGTGAATCTAATAAAATGGTAAGAACTTAAGGTAAGTGCATTGGTTGATTCTTTTGCAACAGTAAACAGGAGTAAATATTGACATTTTCCCTGGGCAAAAGTACATCACCTCATCAAAATTTGATCCCTGCTAATAACAATGTATCAGGCCACCCAGATGAACTCAATAAAGTTATCAAACAGTAACTGGAAGGGAGATGCTGGTGAGCCCTCATTCACAGGCTAGGAAACTCTTAGGTGACATCAACTGTTTTGTACACAATTTATAAATGCTTGACTACAAATTTTTTAAATTAGGTGTGAAGACACTTTAAAAAGAAAACAATTTAGTTGTTAACTGACTCACCTTGGTAAGATCAAATGGATTAAATGGAAAATTTTCTGCCTCCCTAAATGTCATGACCTGGATGTATAAAGTCCAGGATGGGTAGTTGCCTGTGGCAATGGCATTGAAAAGATCGCGGAGGCCATAGTCAGGATCTTCGTGGGCAAGTCTTGCTGCATCTTCAACAGAAAGGTTTTTGATGCCCTGGTCAGTCTACAGGAGAAAACAAAGAAGCTCAAACTGAAACTTACTGGCAAAGTTATCAAACTTCAATCAGTAATTCATTGAGGGATTATGAGTGACACTATTCAAAGACTGGATTTTCCTTGAAACAGTAACTCCCCTCTTCAAATCTGACACAAGTATGAATTTATCAATAAGAAATTCTATTTGCTTATCCTGATTCTTTTCAATGTTCAGGGAATCTGTCTACACATTTTATATTTAAAATTAGTCTTTCTTTCCCTTTATGTATTCCACATTATTTGAATTTTTTTTTGAATTTTTTAAATTGCTGACATATGGTTCACTTTCAATGTTTCGCTCATATAGAAAATGCTACATTACTGTCTTCAGACAAGCCAAAACAATTTTTGCTATAAAGTATACATAACATATAATTTATCATTTTAACCATTTTAAAGTGTTCAAGTCGGTGGATTTCTCTGAGTACATATCATAAATGGAGTTGTTGGGTCATATGGTAATTCTATGTTTAATTTCTCAAGGAATTTCAAAACTGTTTTCCAGAGTGGCTACTATTTGAATGTTTATACTCATGCTATTTCAGATCAGAGAAAAAAAAATCAAAATATATTTTAAAAGTAAGCAAATGGTTAATAAAATTAAAGGACTTTCCTCCTTTTTTTGCATGAAGTAATTTTTTAAATTCCCTGTCTTATAATATCTCAAATCAACTACTGAGATTGTGCTCAGCTAGTATCCCTCTAGTCCAACTCTCTTCCTTTTTTAACTTTTTTTAAAGAAATCATAGAATCACAGTTTATAGAGCTGAAAAGAAATTCAGTATAGCCACTCAAAGCAGTTCACCAACTATGAGAAACCAAAAGTACTGGGTTGGCCATAAAGTTTATTCAAGTCTTTCCATAAGATGAACCCAACTGAACTTTTTGGTCAACTCAATAGTATTAATATTCTGACTTTCAAACAAACCATTAAGACCCAAAGACATTAAGTCACTTTCACCAGAGCTCCTATTATCATCCCATCCTGCTCTTCAATAGAGTTCCCACTGCTATCTTATTTTGAAAGATCTCCCAACAAGTCAGATACCACGTAAATATTTCCTTTGCAAAAGTCACCTCTAGAAGGCTGGCCAATGTCTACCACGGAAATCCCAGCTCTCTCTAGCCGGTGGCAAGATTTTTTTCAGCCTGTTATATCTTCAGAATTAGAAAATGGAAGTCACCATCTGCAGATCACCCAGCTAATACACTAAATTGTACAATATTATTGCAATACCTTTCTGATTTTAACTGAATCCCCTGGGTTTAGAAAAGCATGACCTTAGGTCAGAATAATCCAAACTGATGAATCTATTAGATCCCATGCTACCTCAGAGCCCTTGGCTGAACAGACCCGTAAGCAACCCAATCTTTCCAGGGCCACAGACAGCTGGCACTATTACCCAGTTTCACCATGACTAAACTGGAGCTCAAAGAACCTTTAATAATGTGCCAAGAGACAATTATCTAGAAGAAAGAAGATGGGAGTTCAGATTGTTCTAACTGCAAAGCCACGACCACACTAGTTGTCCCAGATACAATCACTTAGTCTTGCTCTAAGTGACACTACGCTTCTTCTTTTGGCAATTACAAGCCAATGGGTTAACCGTTTCCTGTAACTGTTCCTTGCCAAAGATTATAGATCCAAGTCATAAATATAAACAGGGATGACAGTTTTCCTGTTCGATACACCCACCTAAGCTGTTCAGATAATGGTTAAATAGGACAGAAGAAAATAGGTCCTTGGGATATCATTAAGTGGGAGCCTATATATGTCATGAGTCCACTTTTGTCTCTGCTTATTTTAGCAGCAGTATTTGGAAACAAGTTCTTAAGCAACCAGAGGTTTTTAAAATAACCTCCTAGAGTTCTCTGGCAATATTACTTATTCTAACCAACACCAAAGTCATACTATGAGAACCCGTGAAATACCTCAATTAAAAGATTCTCAAAATATTCCCCCAAAGTAACTGATATGATCTGATTGTATGAAAGCAAATGAAAAAAAAAACAGAAATTTTGGGCTGGAGGAGCAGCAGCAGCCAGGGGGCGCAGCACACCTCCCCAGCTCCCACTGCTGCCATGAGGAAGGTCAGCTCAGAAGTCGGGGAGCGGTGGGGAGAATGAGAAGCCCAAGAGGAGATCTGCAAGGCTGTCAGCTAACCCTGCTCCTGCAAAAGTGGAAATGAAGCCCCAAAAGGCAGCAGAAAAGGATAAATCTTCAGACAAAAACGTGCCAACAAAAGGCTAACGGGGAGGAGCAAAGGGAAAACAGGACAAAGTGGCTAACCAAGAAACTAAAGATGATTTACCTGCAGAAAACGGAGACACTAAAAAATGAGGAGAGCCCAGCCCCTGATGCAGCAGGAGAGAGAGAAGCCAAGTCTGATTAATATCACACATCCAGTCCCATCAGTGGTCCCTGTCTCCCTTCTTGTACAATCCAGAGGGATTTTTTTTAATCAACTATTTGGTAAATGCAAGTTTTTTAGTAGCTTTAGAAATAGTTTTAAGAAAGAGGGAATCTTGGGACTTCCCTGGTGGTCCAGTATTTAAGAATTCACCTCACAATGCAGGGGACGTGGGTTCAATTCTTGATCGGGGAACTAAGATCCCACATGCTGTGGGGCAACTAAGTCCATCTGCCACAACTAGTGGGCCCATGCGCCACAACAAAGACCCAGCACGGCCAAAGAAGTAAATAGATATTTAAAAAAAAAAAAAGAGGAAAGTATCCCACCTCATCCAATTTTTTTAAGTGTAAATGCTTTTTAAAAAAAAAAAATAAGATCATTTGCTGGTTGGTTATTTTTTGGTACGACCAGAAAATAGTGGGGTATTGAATACGGGAGGCCTTGATTGTCTTGGGTGTCAGCTTACCAACTCCATAAATGGGGATAGCTTTTCTATCCTATAATGCAAAGCATACTATATAGCACTTTGGAGTTAGTTGTGCACTTAATGTCTTGAACACCTTAAATTACCTCTCCTATGTTGTTTCTGGTAGAACTGTTCCCTAAATAAAGCAAACCACTCCTTGATCTTGGCTCTCCTTGTCAGAATCTTATGCACCCTATAACATCTTTGGTTGTGGAAGTCCAGTTTTCCCAGTAACTTTGTTAACGTGAATGACTGAAAATTCAAGTATGTAGTATATGACATTAAATTGTGAATTAGTGGGACTTATGATATAACAGCATATTAACATTTGAAGATATTGGTACTTGACATCCCGTTAAGGAAAATTTGCCTCCAAATTTTAAGCCAGAAAATCAATGAAACATTTAGAAAAGAATCACAACTACATGATTTTTTTAGATTTTTGGTACATATGTTACAATTGTGTACAAACTGAAATGTCTGTGTACTAATCCTCAAAACAACCAATAAAAATCTCATGTATGAAAGAAAAAAACAATTTTTGTTCCCTGAAATTTGTAACTGATTTTTTTATGTGTGGTGTTCACAATAAATCCTTTAACAAAAATAGATGGATGAATTTAAAAGTGAGGAGAAATATTTTTGGAAAGAACAGCATCAGATGTTGAAAATTAGAAAGAGACTGCTATTACAAACAAGAATGTCCCAATTCTGTCTTAAAGCCCTCCTGGACCCCAAAAGTATCTGTACTCAGAACAATGTACTCAGGGCTAGCAAAGGTAAAGCAAAAACGTAACACTTGACTATTTACTAACACCTGACTCTAAACTCCAACAAAGAACTCTAGGCTAAACCAGGGAGGAATTTCCTTCTACCTAGCTTGGAGGCCTCTATTATCTCTTTATCTTTGATCTAAAACCTTAGATCTTCCTTCTCCAGGGGAAAAAATATATATATCAGTATGCGCCTGCCAGCACCAGAAATGTTAAACTATAGACAGCCAGCACAAAATGAGCACTTGCCCATATATTTATGGCAGAGCTCCCAGGGTCCGAAAAGAAAAAGCCTGACTATTGATAGCCTCTGTCTGCTCTGACCCTCCGCCACATGAAGAGACCAGAGAGAGACTACTTTGTTCTAACTGGGCAGCCTGAGTGTTTACTCAGGCAGTGGCCAATAAGATAATCACAGTCCTAATCAACTAGATCGATACTTGTCATTCTTAGGGGTAGAGGTAAGGGGAAGGTGGAGAAGGCCAGGCCTTGATCCTTGCCCAATCCTCAGGAGAAGTAAGGAGATGTGGGTGGTAGGAGCCTTCCACCCTCTTCGCCAAAGGTGACCTGTACCTTATAATGGAATTTGCAATAAACTGCCTCTCCATTTGCATTAACCAGCTTGAAAGTATGCGATCCATATCCATTCATGTGCCTGTGTCCATCTGGAATCCCTCGATCACTGAACAGGAAGGAAACCTAAGGAATAGAAAAATCAAGGGTCAAATTGTTCAGTTTAAATCAAAACATAATTTTAAGACAGTCCTAAGTTTCCAGAAAGATCTCTTAATGACATGGAACATACCAGCTCACAGGAAGGGTTGCCATTTGAAAAAAATATCAAACAGAAGAATTTTAAAGCAGAAAGATTAAACATAAGTCACTAATGTCCTGACTCAAAATTCTATACAGAAAAGCTAAAACAAATCTGAAAACTAGCCTGACTTGTTCACATTCTAATTTAACAGAAAATTTGTTGGGTACTACTTTCCCCTCATTTCCCTAATATAAAGAGCTTGACTTCCTACAAGAAACATTAATCCTTAATACTGTTAAATATCAATTGATAATGGTTCTAGTATCATGTAAGGTCCATGAATGGGGAAAGATGAATAAAATCATCATTATAAAACTCTTCAAGGACCAAGAAATCTGAGGAAGGCTCCCCAAAAGAAAGTCAAAAATCAATTCCAATAAAATATCCAAAACTGGAGAAAACTATATGAGGCAAAATTAACAGTTCCTTATCCGGCGACATAGTGAAAAAAAGAGGCCTTCCCACCTGATGCAGAGACTCAGGACGCAGGCTCCAGAAGTCCCAGACCATGTCCGGATCCTTCAGGTGTGTTTGAGGGTTTCTCTTCTGGCTGTGGATAAAGGACGGAAACTAAATGGAAAAAGAGAGGAAAAAAATCCAAAAATTAAGCTTACAGGAATTATAGTGTCATACATTGCCTATTGTTAGGTTTACAGATTATCATTTTGAACAATACAATTTTAAAATTTTAAGCTGCAAAACCCTAAAATGAAATTTACTCTCTACACGTTTTTGAGCAGACTGCCTCTTTTTATTCATTTTCCAAGTGCTGTAAGGAAAACTGGATCATTCCCATCAAGTCAGTGAACCCCAAAATGCCCAACTAAGACTAATGATAATTGTTGTAATCTGACCTTATAAAAAAAGATACTAAAAACAGAAAAAAATGTAAAAGGCAATCCAGCCAACCCCAATCCATGTTCCCTTCTTTCTGCTTTCCCTCAAATGCCAATCTATATGGAGTATTTGAAATCAATTTAAATCAACAAATATCTGCAGCGTGTGAAATAATTCATCACCTACCAATAGGGCATCCCTGATGAAGAAAATAGGGGTGTTATTTCCAACAAGATCCCAATTACCATCTTCTGTGTAAAATTTCACTGCAAAGCCACGAGGGTCACGCACTGTGTCAGCTGAGCCCGATTCTCCAGCTAGAAGATTCAAATGGGGAAAATCAAGCCTCCACTACAGTACTCTGCAACCAGGAAGCCTCAAGTCATAAAAACACTGGGATCTATCCTCCCCAACTTCTAGAAGTACATTAGGCATTTAAGTGCCTGGGTTATTATTTCTACTACCCACCAGCTAATTTAGACTGAAAAAGTAAACAAAGAAATTAGCTGGGAGAAATAAGAAAGTATATATAATAATAGCTGAAAAGATTATCCATTTAATAAGATAACTTTGTTCAAACAGGTAATTAAAATTTAAATTAAAATAACAGAAGATAGCTTTGTTCAAACAGGTAATTAAAAATTGAAGTAAAATAAGGGAAGAGAATAATTATGAAGATTAAGGCAGTGAACAAAGAGAATAAGCGAGTTGTCAAAATTATGAGGTTAATATTAAGAAAATGAGTCAAGACAAAAATTTTTATCCTTAATTTCATTTCCTTTTGCATTTCACAGTATTATAAAAATGCACAAACACAGACTCATGCAGGGGCAGAATTACTCAGGCATTGTGGTATGCTGAGATGCAATTTGATAGCTCTCACTTCTGACTAGCTCTGTAACATGAGAAAAATCACTCTCTCAGAAACAGAAATAACCCCACCATGCAAAGCATTAATACATCTAGAGATTATAAGCAGTATCAGTACTAATATCTAGTATTATAACACTAACCATGGACGGCACAGAGTTAACCCTCAATAAAGGGAAGTTGTTCTCATGGCTATTGAGTAAGACTACCACTTCATGTTCTGTTTGAGGCAACCACTCATAGGAAAAACTCTTTCCAAATGTCACAGAGTTGCAGGCGTGAGCTCTGCATAAGTGTGATTTCCTAAGACCTCTCAACAAACAGAATTATAAGTAGTTTTCTACATGTCTTAAAATATTTTTTCTACTCTAAAATGTTGCTATACTTTGGAGAAGTGCTTGTTTCCTATTGTCTAGTAAGTTTTTTCTGGAAACTAAGCTATAAATGCCTCAGATAAAATACAGGGTTGAGTCAAGCAACACCAGTAATGCAAACAGACCAACTTACCAACAGTGGAGAAGCGAACTGCAATGGGCGTCCTCTTTCCCACATGCTCAAACACCTTCGCCTTGGAGTATCTGGTAATGTCATGTGTGACCTCAAAGTAGCCAAAAGCCCCTAAGGAGAAAGCCACAGAAATCGGCATCACAAGACTATCACTCAGGTTGCCAGGCCCTCAATAGGTATCTGGGTGACAAGAGAAGCCGTTGATTTAGCCCTGGCTTTCTGGGAGCTTCCAATGATGGGAGAAGGGGAGATCACCAAACATAAAATGATGAGAGCAAAATGCAAAGCCCTACATCACTCAGGGCTAAGCTGAGAGCTACAGAGCCGGAGCCAAAGAGGAGTGGAGTGGAGCCAGAAGGAACTAGTCAGGGTTGCCAGAAGAACACAGGGTCTGAGATGAGAGGCCCTTCAGGTACAAGTAGGACCTAGGAGAGAAAGAACAGAGAAGAGAGGAGGAGAAAACACACGGAAAGGCTACGCACTTAGGAAGCTCGCCACACAGCCAAACAACAAACCGAACAGTATATCAAAGTCATGAAGGAACAGCCCCACAAAAAAAGCTGGAGAAGATAGAAGAGGAAATAAAGAAATTGAGAAGTCCTAAAGGGGAGTCCAGCAAAACTTCTTCTTTTCTATCAAACTTTGTTTTTCCTATTGAGTTGTTTTTTTTTTTTAAGATTCACAATATTTAAGTAATTTATTTATTTATTGGCTATGCCATGTGCCATGTGAGATCTTGGCTCCCCAGCCAGGGATGGAACCCAGACCTCCTGCATTGGAAGCTTGGAGTCCTAACTACTGGACTGCCAGGGAAGTCCCTCCTTGTGAGTTTTTAGCTTTCTTTTAAATATCATCTACATCTTTTGTTTCTGTAATAAAAGCAAGATAAAAGTTTTACAGAAGCCTTGGACAAAATGGAAAAATCACTACAAACCCAGCACACTTACACAACTGTCATTGACTTTGCAGTTAATTCCAGTATTTATCCAGTTAAGTGCACCATCTTAATCCAGTTATAATTACAGTATGTCTATGTCTGTATTTCCATATTTTTCATTCTTTACTAAATTGCATAAAGGACTAAAAGGAAGATTACTTTTGTTTTCAGCCAAATTAAGTATTTTACATGGAAGGTACAATCCAGGGAAATAACCGTCATTTAATTACTGACTCCTCTATTGATGGACATTTTTGCCTTTCTCCAAGGAATGGAAATTTGGCACTTCTCTTAAAGGAACTCTGACCCTTTGAGAAGTAATTTTTAACCCAGGTGTTATGAAACAGTCCTTTCACAGCAAATGAACACAGGTCTCACCTGCTCCTTTGGCGTGCACAACTCTCTCAGGAATTCTCTCCCGGTCAAAGTGAGCCATTTCATCAGTGAAAACCACATCCTGAACAAGAAGGGGCCCTCGGGGCCCTACCGTAAGAATATTGAGTTTGTCTCCTACTGGATTACCGGCTCCAGTGGTCAGGACATCAGGTTTCTAAGTGAACAGGAGAGGAAAAGAGTGCAAGAGGGTCAATACCATCATACCCTCCGTTTCCACTGTCAGAGGGCATATCATTTTGCATCTTTACATCTTCTACTCAAACTCTTTTTAAATTTCCTGTGTGAAAAGTACTGAAATCTTACAAAATATGCCAATGCCATATGCCATTGTAACTGAGTCGCAGAAATCCTAAGAAATGCTAAGAGATCTGCTCTCAGGAGCAGGACGATGTCTAGATTACTCACCAACTTGCTCCCCCTCTGTTCTAGGTATAGCCACCAGGCTCCACACAGGAAACCCCAGGCAGAGATCCCCCTAAAAGGGATTATATGTCACATGCGTTTAACACCAAATGTCCAAACTCATAACGAGAGATGGTCCCCGGGGAAGCTATGGATCCACCCTGTACAGTGTGCTCATTTCTCTCAAGCAGTCTGTACCAGCCATCCGCAGCATCTCTTCTCAATTCCAAAACAGTCACCAAAAATAAAGTTACTGGTAAGATGGATTACAGTATTAATTTTCTAAAGACGCCAAATGTCTATAAGATGAGATAGGTTGTTTTACTGTAATTAAAAATTAGATCCACCCAATTTTCCCATTTCTGTTACATCAGGAGCCCTTCAGCTGTCCCTTCTCTAGGATGGGAGCAGCGTTTTTAAGCCTCACGTGATCCCGGGCAGCTTCATCTTGCTCCGTGGTCACATGCTGCTTTTGACAGCAGCCAACTGCCTCTCCCACGACCTTCCCCAGCCCTCCCCTGGCTACTAGCAAGTTAGTCGATTTTTCATCTACAGAAAAAAAAAAAAAAAGAAATGGCAGAGGAGGTGGGCTGGCGTCGGGCGGCGGGGGGACTTCCCACAAAGGAGAAAAGGAGAAGAGTATGTGAGAGGAAGGACATCAAGCTCGGTGAAAGGAACGGTAAACAGGTCAGAGGGTCATTTCCATCTTTGCATCCCTAATAGGAAGGCGCTGCTGCTGAGAAACTAACGAGACCACATCACAAGACTCCTCCTCAGGACCAGGTCAGGGTGATAAGTCAAGAATAAAAACTACGCCCAGAGGAGGCACAAGCAGAGCCAGCAGGATGAGGGGATGCGCGAGTTGAAGGACTAAAGAACGAGATGGTCTCGCCTTGTGACAGCGAATCATGGAATCTGAGTGTGGCAATGCTGGAACGCTGCCATCACTGGGCCTCCTGCCCACCCAATGTAGGAATCTCCTCCATGACATCCAGCCCCCCGAGAAATGAAACCTGGGTTTCATTCACTAGCATTCAGCATCTCTTCTAATTCCCTGGTCTAATAGATCAACTGTCCTCTCTTTTAACACCTTTCCAAGCCAATGGATAGGCAATTTGTCTTTAAAACAAGTGTGGCAGGAAAAGCGTCAACAGTCAGCAAGATAGAATGGAGGCCATGGTCAAAGATCAGGGAGGAAAAGGCCCCTGACTTCAGGCAGTGTTGAGGGCAATCAAAAAAGAGATGCTGAATTTAAACAAAGACAGAGTGTTCACTAGATGAAACGAAGGACACAGTATATTCACTGAGATGGTGAGAATTAACAGAGTTAATGCAATGAAGCTTTACTAAATAAAGTGAAGGTGAAGCTGGGAAGTGGACCATCAAAAGCAAAATTTTAAAAGTCATTTCTGAAAAAAAGCCAGTTCCATGCAGTGAGCACTGCAATTAACCCCAGAATAGATATAATTTGTTTTGATTTTTGTTTAAATCAAACTTCCAGCATCCTCAAACATTTAGAATAATTTTGAACCTGATGCTAGGAAAGATTGAAGGCAGGAGGAGAAGGGGAGGACAGAGGATGAGATGGTTGGATGGCATCACCGACCCGATGGCCATGAGTTTGAGCAAGCTCCTGGAGTTGGTGATGGACAGGGAAGCCTGGCATGCTGCAATCCGTGGGGGGCTGCAAAGAGTCGGACATGACTGAACGACTGAACTGAACTGAACTGAACTTAAAGTAGAAAGCAGTGAAAACCAGCCCTCCTGGGCTACAGGCAATGACAAAAATGTCCCAGAAAAGCAAGACCTGGGAGATGGTACCTGTTTAGATGAGTACGGTCAGATGAAGCCATTCCCCACATGTGCTGAGAAAGGCAGAGGTGATGACAGGGGAGGGGAGTGGTAAAGGAAAAAGAGACGAAAAATGAAAAGCCTACAAATGGCAGAGGCAGCAACTGTCTGGCAGTGGTGATGAGAGCAACGGGTCAGCAGACTTCAGCCAGAGGCCGGGAAAGACAAGGCAGGAGGGAAAAATAAGCGGGAGCTTGCCTGTCGGTCAAGGACATAAAAAGCAGCCACAGCGCACAGGGTCACATCAGAAGTTCAACAGTCCCAAGGCGGACCCCTCTGCAGGCTGGATGGTAGGGGCGGAGCAGTAGGGGAGTGGATTTAGCACAAGGGCCCCTCAGGTGACTCATTTCAAGTCACTCATTCACCAGCCATGGTCCCTGTCCTCCCGGTCCCCACAGACCACAAAGCCTGGCAGGATGTCTCCCTGTGACCTGCACACACAAGGGTAGAGGTCTGCCCACTCGGAAGAGGGTAGACAGAGGGCTCCTGAGGACAGTGAGTGCCAGTGAAACCATAATATAACCACACCCTGTAGCCTGTGCCCCTGTTTGTCACAAGCATCAAACAAAAGAAACAACATCCTGTGACGCAAGTTCTGGGCTTTCTCTAGGGATATGATGGAGGGTGGTTATCGCTGGTCCAAAGCTAAGCAGAAAGGACAAACACACAGAGTCAGTACAGCTGATGGAACTATACCTAGTTTCTCATTTCCCTTTGTAAATACCACTGCTCGAGCACTTTGCCACATGCAAGGTTTTTTTTTTTCTAGCTATCTTCATTCAAGCCTCCCAACAACCAGTGAGACGAATGTCATTACCTGTTTAGTGGTCGATGCCACATGCTCAGATTATTTAACTTTACGCAGATACCTGTGTGGCACCACACGTGAACGTATGGAAGGGCAAAGATATGTCTGCCGACTTCCTCGTTATAGGGTTTTTTTTTTTTTAAGTTTTTGGCCACTCCTCGTGACATGTGGCATCTCAGTTCCCCAACAGGGACTGAACCTGTGCCCCCTGCATCAGAAGCGAGGAGTCTTAACCACTGGACTGCCAGGGAAGGGCCTGTTTTGTTTAACTCAGTGCAAGATCACTTTAGAACTAGAATTTTTTTAAGGACAGAAGAGCTCTTCTGTTGCTAGATAATTCTAAGAGCTCCCACTCTGGGAAAGCAGCATCAGTACCTGTTGATGTGTTTAACATCTTTCTGGCTGCCAATTCTTCATGACAATTGTACATGCTTCTCCTGGACCACTCTTCCTGCCCCACCCATGGCACCTCACAAGCTGGGCCAAGGGCATCCTCCTGTGCCCCACAGAACCAATAATCTCATCGCCTTAGTGCTTCATGGTTTTTCCTCTCGAGACGGTATACTCTTTCTGCATCTAGAGCCCTGCCACAAGTGCACAACCAAGGCTGAGGATTCAACAAGGGAATGAATTAAACTATGGACCGCTATGGAATGGCCAAGAAAGATTATTTCTAAAAAGGAGGAGGAGGTAACAAGGGCCTACGCGTCTCCCTGCACCTTCCCTCCAAAAGACAAAAGGGAAATATCTGAACTTATAGCTTCAAATTCTTTTCTTATTAATTTTTTATTTATTTTTATTTTAGATGATGCTGGGTTTTCACTGTTGTACAGGGCCTTTCTCTAGCTGTGGCAAGTGGGGGCTACTCTCTAGTTGTGGTACGTAGGCTTCTCTAGGTGCAGAGAAAGGTCTCTAGGCATTCAGACTTCAGGAGTGGTGACACACAGGCTTATCTGCCTCGTTGCATATAGAATCTTCCCAGATGAGGGATGGAAGCCACATCCCCTGTCTTGGCAGGTGGATTCCTAACCACTGGACCACCAGGGAAGTCCTGTAACTTCAAATTCTGATGAGAAACCATTAAAGAATCTTGTCATAAAAACTGCTGCAGCAATCGGCAAGAAGTACTTCGGCCTGGTTTAAAGGCCAGCACCATGATTAGAGAGAGAGGCTCAAGATTAAAGTGAAATTCCACTTTGGCTTTGCTGTTTGTATTTTTTGGCTCAAACTAAGACAGGATGAAGAAATTTTCCTGGGAGGGGTCAAGATGGCTTTCTCTGGTGAAATATTTTGTCAACATAGTTGCCCCTGGTAAGCGCCCTCTGCTCACAAAATTTCCAAGAACTCGCTAACTATCGTAGCCTTCTTTTTTTTTTAAATGAAAAAGAAGAAAAATAAAATGAAAAAGAGGGGTCATACAAACTGTCCCCAGCTTTCAATCCCAATAGAGTCATAATGTCAGCTTTATATTCTCAGAGATCAGTACAGAATATACCTAGCATTTTCTAGCAAATCACTGCCTACGATGCACCCCGTTCAAAAAACCAAAGACTGCCTTGGTCCTCATGTTTCCTGGTGGGGGGAGTTGGGGTGACAGTGGGGTGGTGTTCCAGGCCTCCTGCCCTGATGCACAGAAATGGGGAGACTTCCCCTTGTGGGACAGTTTGGGAAAGGGACCCAGGCCTACACAGGGCCCCAAGCTCTTCCCTTTGGAAGCCAGTGGCCACATGCATCATCTACCCTCTGGTAGTCTCAAGAGTTGCCTTAACACAGGGTGTAAATAAATTCAAATCAGGGGAGCAGTCTCAGCAGGCCCTCTTTGCCAAAACTCCTAAGCCACATTCTCCACTTAAGCCTCAGCTTATAATGAAGATGATGCCCGCATCTCCTGTCATCCCACTGATTCTTGCCTCTCTCTGTTTAGGTGTGAAAGGCCTTACTAGACACACTCAAGCTTCAGAACAACAAATATCAGCTTGCTCTGCGGGCACTGTTCTACACTCTACTCAGGTTATCACATTTAGTCCACCTCTCCAAGGTAAGGACTGTGATAATCTCCACTATATAGCAGAGGAAACTGAGGCATGGAGAAGTTATATAACCGGCTCAAAGTTACCCACCTAAAGTGGGGCAGAAGCAGAGTTTGAACCCAAGCAGACTGGCTCAAGCACCCAAATCTAAAGCACAAACTACAGCGCCTCTCAGAACAGCACAGGTCATATCTCCTGCACATACCCTACAGGCTGGGTAATGGACATGTGTTAGTTCACACACGTTTTACATAAATTAATTCTCACAGCAATACTGCAAGGTAAGGAGAACTGTTATCCCATTTTCAATATGGGAAACCAAAGGGGAGGGAGGTGAGGTAACCTGCCCAGCGGTCAAGCCTCAAGTTGAACCCTGTTTGATTGTAAAGCTTGACCCCTCACTGATTCACGAAACCACTGTAAACTTCATTTTTAAAACCACCCTAAGGAAGAGACAGATGGACTTAAGAGACATACCAATCAAGGCCATGTGTGAACCTTATTTGCATCTAGATTTGAACAAAGTGTTTTAAAAAAAGAGAGATGGACAATGTCAGGGATCCTCAAGACCTCCCCTGGGTGGTGATTCTCTAGAACTCACAGAACTTAGCTTCTAGCTATCCTCAGGCCATAATTTATTACGGCATTTAGATACGAAACAAAATAAGCAAGGAGAAAAGGCTCCTTAAGTCAGAGGAAACCAGCAGAAGTTTCCAAGAGTCCACTCCCAGTGGAGCCACACAAGACATGCCTAACTCCCCCAGCAAGTCGTGGCAACTCACATGAACTCCTGTTCTGTAGGGGAGCTCGTTAGCGGGGAGAGTCGGTGGGACCAAAATTCATTATTGAAGCTGACAGACAAAAGCTTGGAGCTTCATTATACCATCTTTCCTGTTCAGCTCTGGTTTGAAATTTTCCACAATATAAAGTGTGGGTTGTTTTTTGTTTTTCTGTTTTTTCATGAAGAATCAAAGAGCAATGTTGTAGAAAAGAAACAAGGGAGAAGCTGAAACAAGGGACAGAAATAGAGGGCTGCATCACACATGAGTGGTACCCTGGGCAGGCTCTGTGTTAAATACTCCTACATCAACACATTCGGTCAAGACAAACAGGCAAGCTCAGTACTGTACTGAAAATATACAACTGACCAGCTGATTAACGCTGGCTTCTTCCTGTTGGTGCTTTAGTCACTAAGTTGTCTCCGACTCTTGCAACCCTGCAGACGGCAGCCCATCAGGCTGTTCATGGGATTTTCCAAGAACACTGGAGTGGGCTGCCATTCCCTTCTCCAGGGGATCTTCCCAACCCACAAATCAAACCCATGTCTCCTGCATTGCAGGCAGATTTTTTACTGAGCCACAGGCTCCTGCCCAGAGAGGGCTTATTGTCACTGGAAAACATGGAGAATCCTAACTTCCATGCAGGTCATTTACTCCTAAATTCTGAATTCAATAGGATGTGCTTTTTTTTTTGTCTTAAAACATCAGAAGCATTAGAGAGTGACTCACCTCAATACCACATCACACTGAGGGGGTTCTCTAGCACAAAAATCAGTGAACTCACAACACTGGGAAACGTTTCTGACTGCCTTAAAGACTAAAAACTATGCTTTCTGGGCTCCAAGTGGTGACTTCATCACCAGGATATACTTCATCTTGTACGCTGACTTCACCATGATTAAGCCACCAGGTGCCTCAGTATAAGTCAAGAACTGTTGGTCATTCTAAGTGTAAGAGGCAAGAATGAGTTCTTGTCCTACTTTACTCATTGTCTAAGTTATTCTATACCAGCCACCTCTAGAAGTGCCATTCAATAAAAAATTGAATTATACTGGGAAAAAATGAAATTCAATACATCTAAGAAAAAATCAAAATGTATTCTTCATTAAGAACCAAATGGGCCCTGCTGGTACTAAACAAAGTATACTAAAGTGTCAGCGAGAGTGACAATAGGCATCTCAACACTGTGCTAACTGCTATGGAATACGGCCTTAGGCTGAGAACAATGCACTGGGCAAGGAACAATAAGATCTCACAGGCAAGCAAAGAATTGCCCTTCCCTGGTAGCTCAGATGGTAAAGAATCTACCTGCAATTCAGGAGACCTGGGTTCGATCCTTGGGTTAGGAAGATCCCCTGGAGAAGGGAATGGCAGCCCACTCCAGTATTCTTGCCTGGAGAATTCTATAGACAGACCATGGACTCGCAAGAAGTCAGACAAGACTAAGCGACTTTCATAAACAAGGCCGTTGGTGTCAAAGTGAACCCTGGGAAGGCAGAGGGAGCAAATGCCTGAAGAAAATTAAAAAATGATTCCAAGGATCCCAGGGAAGACAACAAGTGGGTAGTTCTTTTGTTCTTTTTTGTAGATATTAATCCAACTTTATCAGTAATCACTTTTTTTTTAAGTAGGTCTGGATGAGCTCTATCAGCTGTTTTTTTAAAAAAAACAAAATTTATTGAAACAGCTGATTTACAGTGTTGTGTTA
This sequence comes from Cervus elaphus, assembly GCF_910594005.1. NCBI lineage: Eukaryota > Metazoa > Chordata > Mammalia > Artiodactyla > Cervidae > Cervus > Cervus elaphus. Next base: position 78,240,353 of record NC_057815.1, on the reverse strand, counting down.
GTTTCAGGTATATAGCGAAGTGATCCAGATAGATATTTTAGATTCCTTTCCATTAATCATTATTACATGAAACTGTGTATAGTTCCCTTATGCTGTACGGTAGGTTCTTGTTGGTTACCTGTTTTATTTACAGTAGTGTGTATATGTAATCCCAAACTCCCTATTTATCCCTCCCCCACTACTTTCCCCTTTGTTAACCATAAATTTGCTTTCTATGTCTGTGAGTCTATTACTGTTTTGTAAATAAGTTCATCTGTAACATTTATTTTTAGATTCTAGTGGACAGTTTTTATTCCAGGAAAAAAAAAAATAAATTGCCTTTTAGAAGGAAGATAAATGTCAGACTTCAAGGTCACATGGTTGGACCGTTAAGCACAGACTGACTGAACACACCTCCTCCCTCACCCTAATGGGAAATGTTTACTTTTCAAGCAAGGTTCTTTTGTATTATTTTGTACAAGAGGAAACATGTCCCAGTAGCTCCTCACATTTTTTTCTTTTCTTCTTGGTGAGTTGTCTATGTTTCCAGATATGGTCAAAATACACTGCTACTGGTTTTCAATAATCAGCAAACAATTAGAATAATCCTACTGAGAATAAAGCCTTGAAAATACACGGAAGAGCTACTGAAAAAGAGGTTTTTCTCTGTCTTGAAAATGACTTTACTAAATAAGTCTGACAGCACTAAGAATTGCTCTAACCCTTTAATTAAAAAAAAAAAGAGTAGGGAGTAAGAGGAGAGAAAGGCTCAAAAAATGAAGGATGACTGATCCACTAAGTAAAAGATTCCTTTACTCTTAGCAGTAGAAACTACAGCAGTCACAGTGCTAGAAAGAAAATGAACAAAAAAGGTGGTTTCCACAAGAAATGAAAACACATGTGCACAAGAAGTTATTCAGTCACCTCTTCTCCAGCCCCCTGAATGTTGGCAATGTTACATCATTGCAGCTATTACCAAGTTTACCCTAAAAAAATACATAAACCCTCAAAGGTTCTGTCTTATGACTCATTGACAGGAATGGATGGTCTAAAACCCAACTTCTCTTCTAAGTAATAAGGAACTGTTTAAAAAGGTAAGGCTCGAAATGCTCAAATTCTCCAGTTTTAAGGGATCAGAGGCTACTAATTACCTTAAGTTTCCCACAGGAAGAACCAATGGCATTCTAAGCAATAAACAAAGTTTCCATCAAGTTCCATTGAGAGGGACTGGGAATACCTGGAGAATCACCTCCCTCCCCTAAACCTACTTTGAGCGAAAGAAAAATAAAGATTTTTAAGAAGATTGAAGTCATACCTATGAATGTATTTGATTTGTCATTGCTTATTAAATTTCACAAAGGTCTCAATTCACTTGTCAGCAACGAAACATGCCCACAAGGAGAGACGCCCCATAAATTGTCTTCATGCTGGCTGACCTGGGTTCCAAAGGAGGAGACGCCCAGCACGACATTCAGCATCCGGTTTTTGAGGGAGGAGACTGCAGGGTGCCCTCCAGCAGCAGTTCCATAACTTAAAGCGCTCACAGTCCAGAATAAATATAAACGAAGTGGGTGGTGGAAGGCAAGATACTGATGCAGACCTGCCCACTTATTTTTTAAAAAATCACTTGCCAAGCAAGTGAAGATTTGAAAAAAATAAATACTACACTTTACTGTCATAAATTTCTAACAGAAAGAATATTTTAAAAGTCCAACATACCCTTTTAAAAGAGATTATGCCTGTTTGCCCATCACCACATCAGAAGAAAATGGCTAGAGAGATTGTCACCACATGGAAAGTATGTTTGGACACAATGTAGAAGGGTTGGCGACCTGGGTGCAGAGGGAGACTGTCATCCAGCCTCGCTCACAGCGGGTGCAGCCATGTGACAGGGTTCTAGACAAAGGAGAGCAGGTAGAAGTGACATACACCACTTCCAGCCTGGCGTCTAAACCTCCCACATACTCTCCTCCATGTTCTTAATCGTCTGTGACTAGACAGTGATGTGGAGGGCAACATTAAGAAACCATGTGTTGACACAGAAGAAGCCTCCTTCAGCCTGCAGCCTTGGGTAACTGTGGGCCGCCGAGGACTCACCACCTCCTCCTTCAACCTCAATCCATTTTGGCTGATCATGTGAGAGAGAAATAAACTTCTAATATGTTTATGCCATTATACACTTTGGGATGTATTATTACAGCACATAGCCCATGCGTGACTGTACTTAAAACATGGGCTATGAATCAAGGATAGTAAAACAAACAATCCAATGTTTTAAAGGACAAAAGATTTGAACAAATCTATTAAAGAAATACATGTGTGTGTATTAGTCAGTCATGTCTGACTCTTTCCGATCCCGTGGACTGTAGCCTGCTAGACTCTTCTGTCCATGAATTCTCCAGGCAAGAATACTGGAGTGGGTTGTCCTTTCCTCCTCCAGGGGATCTTCCTGACCCAGGGATCGAACCCAGATCTCCTGCATTGTGGGCAGATTCTTTAGCATCTGAGCCACCAAGGAAGAAATACTGTATACCAATGGTCAAATATGCACATGAAAAGATGCATCACTGGTCATCAGGGCAATGCAAATATCACTTCTTATTCACCAGAAAGGCTAAACTTAAAAGAACGACAATCCCAAAGGATGGCAGGATGTGGACCAATGTAACTCTCAAACACTGTTGATAGAAGTGTAAAATGGTAAACCACATCAGAAGACGACTTAGGAATTTCTCAGAAGACATTCACTTACCTTATTACTTACTTGGCAATTCTTTTCACAGGCATGTTTTAAGAGAAATAAAAGCATATGTGCACAAAAAGACTTGTATAAGACTCTTCATAGAAACTTAATTCATAACAGCCACACACTGGGAATAGCCTAGGTGCCCAACAACAGGATAAGCACACGGTGCTCTAATCTGACAACGGACTACTACTAGTAGCACTAGTATTACTACTACTCAGCAATACATGCAATGACAGGAATGAATCCTAAAACATTTTTTTAATCTTAAAACATATTTGCTGAATGAAAGCAGCATTACACAAAAAGTACCTAAATCAATGGTTAAAAAGCAAAATCATCAGTGGTTGCCTGGAGCAGGACTGCAGGAGAAGCAGGGAAAGATGGGAAACAGCATGAGGGAACATTCCAGGGTGATGAGAATCTTCTACATCTTGATAAAAGAACCGGATTTGCAGGTGTTTATATTTATTAAAGAAGCACAGACTGGTGCACTTCATATTGGGATATTTTTGTATATAAATTTTGCCTTAAAAACATAAATAATGAACTCTGGTAATTTGCATCAAGTCTATTGATGGCTACAACATACTCTGAAGTGCCCCTCCAAAACATAGGTCAAGGGATGTATGAAGGGACAGACAGATATGGAATTACATGTTAAAAGAAATTTTTTAAAATGTGGTGGGTATATAGGCATATACGACACAATTTTTCTCACTTTTCTGAATGTTTGAAAATTTTCCAAAGAAAGCATTGGAAAATTACAAAGAGTATGTGACAGATGCAAAATTCCTTTGGGAAGTGGGCAGTCTCCTCATAAAAATAAGCAGTTTTCACTCAGAGCAGCTCAAGTAAGGAAAAACAAGACACCAATGTGACCGCCAATCAGGTCAGTGTAAACAGTGCACTGAGATGCATGGGCAGAGGAGATAGAAGTATTTCAACCAGGAGTCGCCAGATTATAGATGTGCTTTGCAGGCCAGCTGTTTCTCACATGGGTGACCATGTAGGGCAAGTCACCAGCAAGATCTTAATGATTTAACAACAGCTACTCATTCTCCCAAACAGTGATGAGGCAAGCTAGTCTCAAGGGAGTCCTTTCAAAAGAATGAATTTTGTTTTATGAGAAACTCATTTGCCCATATTTTTTCCAATTCACTAAGTATTCATGAAAGCCTCCATGTGAACCAAGATGCGGCAACCACTGGGTATACAGACAGTCCTGGCTCCAGGAGGCAGGGTTCTAATCTTGACTCTGCCACTGACTAGCCACTTGTCCTTGACTGATAAGATGCTAAGTCTCTCTGGTTCATTTTGACTGAGAACTCAAGAAAAGCCAAATACCCTAGGAGCACATAATAAGGAACAAAATGAGAAAAGAGATTTTCCAGGCCCTCTAAAGAGAATGGCAGCCTTCTCACAAACAGGGAACTACAAAGCAATCCATGAGCACTCAGCATTAATACTAGCTCATGAACACTAACCCGGTTTTAAGGAAGAGCAGTAACCGAGTACTCTGTCACTACCTAGACGGGTGGCAAGAGGTGGGAGGGAGGCTCAGGAGGGGAGGGACATATGTTTGCCTATGGCTGATTCATGTTGATGTATGGTAGAAACCAACACAATATCGTAAAGCAATTAGCCTCCAGTTAAAAATAAATTTTAAAAAGAAGAAAAAGCACTAGATAAGATAAGGAAAGCATGACTCTAGTCCTCTCTCTGCCATTAACCAGCCGCCATGGGAACTGGGCAAGTCCCGAAGGCTCTCTAGGTCAATTTGACAAAAGAAGACTCAAAACAGAACTGCTCCCATCCCACCCAACCTGCTCAGAAATGCCCTTTAATGCTCTGCATCTTAGGGGTACAGGCCAGGAATGACTGGCCAACCACTCCTGGGCTGAATTCCTACTCAGCTGTAAAGTTCTCGTTCAGATGTCACCTGCTTTGAGAAGCCTGCCAACAGGGTCAGTCACTCCCCTTACACTCAGCAGATAACCTGTATTAGTGCTCTGGCCACGTTGGAAGGTAACCATCTATTTACCTGTCTTGACGCCCAAACTTGACTTTGAGCTTTCAGCCTCACTGGAATTTGTTCCACTTGCCCCAGTGCTGTGCCTAGCACGCGCTGGCACTCAAAGTATAGGTGTAAATAAATGTATTAATTATTCACTAAGGTCACTTCTAGCTCTAAAATGCTAGACAATGTTTTTAAGTGCAAAAGAAATCATGGGTGTACAAATCTTTTTATTTAGCTGTTTAATGCTGTATGTGTGCTTCCCTGGAGGCCCAGATGGTAAAGAATCTGCCTGCAACACGGGAGACCTGGGTTCCACCCCTGAGTCCGGAAGATCCCCTGGATAAGGGAATGGCAACCAACTCCAGCATTCTTGCCTGGATAAGTCCATGGACAGAGCAGTCTGGTGGGCTATAGTTCATGGGGTTACAGAGAGTCGGACACGACTGAGCAACTAACACACAAACAATGCTTTATGTTCAGTTCTGGGGACATGGAGATGATAAAACACGTCCCCTGCCCCCAAGACACCCTCCACCCCAAATACGAATGCTGGTAGTTATTGTCTGAGCGAGGGCAAAGCTAGAGCCTGCTCCCACTTCCCCCGTCACTTCCCTTCTTGCAGCTGCAGCTCTCTGCCTCTTTCCCCATAAGCCTTCACTGCTGCCTCAAACTGCGACCTCTGTCCCAGCTGGCAAAGATGCAAAAATGTAAGCCAACCACCCACGACCTGCAGCCTACCACAAACCCTGCAGGACCGCTGCCCCCGGGCCCAGAACCCTCTCCCCTCCCGCCCGCGAATGTAACAGTCTAACCAGACCGAAAGGAAGCGCACGCACACCCCTAGCCCCCCGCGATCGGTGGTACAGCCCTCCCTCCCCGGAACCTCCGCGCTGGGGCAGCAGGGGCCGTTACTCGAGGACACCCAGCTCCCTACGCGGACCGCAGGGCCGGCTCAGAAAGCGCAGGGTGTACCTGCGCGGCCCTCTCCTCCTTCCAGTGTTTCATCTGGTCGCTGGCTGGATCCCGGTTGTCCGCCATGGTGTCTGAGTGGCGCTGCAGAACTTTGCAAGTGGGCTCGGCTCACGCGGCTCCAGCGCGGCAGCTGAAATAGGCGACTTCAGACTCCGCCACTCAGCTCCGCCCCCCTCGTCCCGCCCCCTCGGCAGAACCGCCACCTGATTGGCCGCTTGAGCTCCAGGCGGAATGGGATTGGAAGCCAAATAGGGGCGGGGCTGAGGGGCAGGGACTCCGGGAGAGGAGAGGCTGGGGAGAGATAGGAAAAAGAGCGGCTCCTCGGCACCTCCGCAGCTCCGACCCGCAAACCCCAGATTAACTAATTTAGGGTTGGACCCCGCGTACCCCGATGTGACTGTCTCCTCAGCTTATCAGTATCCTTCAGGGTGTCCTGGGAGGTGGCGGTTGGTGGCCTGCCAGTTTTTTTGAGGGAACGCTTAGGCCCTGCTGGGTGGGGCTTTGAACTCTTGACGTGCTCTCAGCCCTTAAAAAAAGAGAAAGAAATCCAGGGTTGAGTTCCTCTGTGCAAAATGAAGTTTTGTCATGCTCTAATGTTAATAATTTTGTTTACAACTGAAAGGATTGGTGGAATTTGGAATAAATGCAAACACTGATTCTACATTTAAGTATGACCAGTGATCACATTCTCAAATGTCGCATAATTTTTTCTTTTGTCAAAGAGTAGCGATGACATGTATACACTGCTATACAATGACATGAATACATTTAAAAATGGTTAACCAACAAGGATCTGCTGTATAGCCCAGGGAACTCTGCTCAATGTTATGTGGCAGCCTAGATGGGCCGGTAATCTGGGGGAGAATGGATAGGTGTGTGTGTATGGCTGAAACTCTTTGCTGTCCACCTTAAACTATCACAACATTGTTGGTTGGCTATACTCCTATATAAAATAAAAAGTTTTTAAAAATAAAAATAAAAAACACAGAAAAGCGAAATATTTGCAAGTTCTAAATCTTAATAGTCCTTTAGATTCCCTTTTTGGTTTAGAAGTTCCCCTTTTTTGAATGTCTGCTATGTGCAGGACACTGCTGATGGTTGCCAAACTATACCACTTAATCTTCACAACAAAAAGAATATAAAGGTCAGTGAAGTCTCACCACCATGACAGAGTATAAACAAGCATGAAAAGGTTGGCTTACTCCTGATGTAGAATAATTAACTAAGTTAAATAAGATGTCCACACCCACTGTTTATTAACAGAAATGCTGCCTTAGAGTTTATAAAATGTCTTCCGTAAGTCAATGTGACTAATTTTTGAGGTGTTTGAGCAATGCATTTTAATAAGTGAAATAACAATATATTTTGTGATATTCCAGAGGAAAATTTCTCAAGAGTTCAACAGTGCAAAAATGGCTTATTCCATGAAAATATCTTCAATTGGCGTTTTACTCTTGTCAAGACATTTAAATTGGATAAAGTGTGAAAAGAGACTTGTTTGTACCCAGCTAGAGAGATTGTCTACAAAGTCTGAGACTTGGCGTATTAAAGCTGGGGGAAAATGGTCCTCCTAGACCTCAACAGAGATCTGTACTCCTACAACTTCTCATCCTGAGGCCACGTTATAGATCTTTTCTTCTGCTGTGTGAACCTCCCACTCATAGGTCATCACATTTGTTCTTCGGGTCTTCCCTTCCCCTAGTCGTTTCCCTCCTCTTGTGGTCAGGAGTTGCCTTATTCCAGATAGGCTGCCTTTCTTTTCTTTTACTTCTGGTTCATATCACTTTTTATGCTTGAGCTTGGTCTTGGAAGTGTTTGCATACTCTTGGGAGTCTAGTTCAGTCAATTTGTATGAAAAAAAGGATTTTTGTGGTTAGAACTGGAAATCTAACCACTGTCTATAACATTATTTGCATGAGAGTAAATCTTTCAAGCTTAAATTAAGTAGAAGGAGCTAGGGAGGGCTACCAAAAATTTTTTGCCAAGTCATGTTATGATCATTGAATCTATTAAAAGACCCTAAGGATGGACAGGGAGGCCTGGCGTGCTGAGATTCATGGGGTCGCAAAGAGTCGGACACGACTGAGCGACTGAACTGAACTGAAGGAAGAAAAGAAAACACAGTGCCCATAGAGAACTTTCAAGTATTTATGTCCATGATTTATGGAATGATGTACACGATTCCTCCAGTGGGTCTATGTAAGCTCATCTCCTGTGCCTGCTGATTTATGTGTCCCCTTATGCTAAAGGCCCTTTGTTTGCTGGGCCTCCGCTGCTTAGTGGCAGGACTTTTCTTCCTATTTCTCTTTTGGCTGCACCACATGCCCTTAGTTCCCCAACCAGGGATCAAACCTACACAGTGTCTTAAAGTGGTAGGACTTTTGATTCTTTCTCGTTTTCCCTGGGAATTGGATCAAATGCAATCTCTCTCCAGGTCATCACTTTGCTTATCTGCTTCTCTTGAAAAACAGGCATTTTGTTTGTTTGTTTGTTTGTTTGTTTGTTACTCCAGATTTACTCTCCATCCTTCTTGATTCTAATCTGTACTCCAGGAATCTTGATTTTTATCATCTGCTTGGCCCCACGATACCCTGCCTTCTTATTGAGTTCAGCCAGTGGTGGTCTGGCATGAAATCAGAGCTTAGGCAGAAAGAGGGACTAAGTTACTCGTTACATTAGCTCCAAAGTTAGATTTACCACAAAGTTAATGAAGCTTAATTTTAGAAATCCTCACCTACACATGTTCCTTCCAAAGTTTTGGGAGGAGTCCTCACAAAGTGCTTATGTGCACTTTTATGAGTCTTCATAAAATGAGTGAGATATTTAACCACAATTGATATAACCATCATCCTTTCAAATCCGAATTCCCTTTCACCATATTACCTTTCTTATCAAGTGTCATTAGAGTGACTGTGGTTATTTTTGACATTCTGCTAAGGAGACATTGAGTTGGGGATTATTTACTTGAGTTTAGTGGAATACAATTGACTTGCAGTCTCTTCCGTGTGTAGTTAGTTATTGTTCATAAAGTTTCGCAAGCTAGAGAGTGGCAGAGTTATGTCTGACTCTGATACCAAGTATTTCTGTAGTCTTTCCTCTGTCTGGCGAGCATCACTGAGGCTTTGATTCCTCTTTCTAATGCACAGAAACCCATGCTCAGCCTCTTGCCAACATCTGACTCTCTCTTCTCACCTCCCCTATCAAACTCCAGCACTTTGTTGTCACTCGGTTTTATCTCCCATCACTGCCTTACCTGTTCTCCTCACTCCACTAAGCGAAGATTCTTTTTTGTTTGTTTGTTTTTTTGGCCATGCTGCATGGCTTTCAGGATCTTAGTTCCCTGACCAGGGATTGAACCCAGGCTGCGGCAGTGAAAATGTGGAGTCCTAACTACTGGATCACCAGGGAATACCCTATAATTCATCAATTTTAAATGGCATCATCAGTAGTAAGGTATAAAGTCAAAATGAAAGTTTTCTAAACTATAAATAACAAACATAAATTTTGATAAACTATGCTAGAAGGAAGAGTGAATTACCTTTCTGTTCTCTCTATTGAAAATTTTTACCTCTTTTGGTGATCAAAAAGTATGTACTCAAAATGAAAAAAAAAAAAAGTATTTTACAGATATGTCAGGCTGTTAATAAAGTAGTATGCTTTTGGGGGGGAATTTTGTATTGTTTTTATGGTACTTTTTTGATTATTCAAGTTTGTAAGTTGTGATTTTTTTACCATGTAAACAAAGATTGATTTTTATACTTAAGTGTTTGTTCTTTTCCTTATAGAGACAGTGCAAATCATACATATAAGCTTCAAATCCCACAAAATTGGGATCCACTCTTACCAAGCTCACCGCCTGCCTACCCTGCCATGATTCCTTGATTTCTTGGAAACAGCCATGTCCTACAGCTATAGGTATAATTGGTTCCAAAAACCACTCTTTTTCTTTGCCTCTTCAGAGGCAAGAATGGCACACAGCCTACATGCAGTCACAGGTGCTTCCCCCTTTTTATATAGTCCTTTCGTGAAAATTTCCACAATTGTCCCTTCAGAGTGTGCTGTTTTTTTGCAGGGATTCGGACTGATACAACTCATAAAAAGCAAAACAATGTGATGCATTTTATCTTATTTTATTTTTAAATTTATTTTTATTCAAGTACAGTTGATTTACAATGCTGTGTTACTTTCAGGTGTACGGAAAAGTAATGTAAATACTTTATATATATATGAGTGATGTCGCTCAGTTGCTTCTGACTCTGCAGCCCCATGAACTGTAGCCTGCCAGGCTCCTCCATCCATGGCATTTTCCAGGCAAGAATACTGGAGTGGGTTGTCATTTCCTTCTCCAAGGCATCTTCCCCGCCCAGGGATCGAACCCGGGTCTCCTGAGTTGCAGGCAGACTCCTTACCATCTGAGGCACCAGGGAAGTCCTTTATATGTATATATATATATGTATATATTCTTTTTCAGGTTCTTTTCCCCTATAGGTTATTGCAAAATGTTGAGTATATTTTCCTGTGCTATACAGTCGGCCTTCATTGGTTGTCTGTTTTATATATAGCAGTGTATGAATATTAATCCCAACCTTCTAAGTTATCCTCCCCATCCCTTTCCCCTTCCCCCTTGATAGCCATCAGTTTGTTTTCTATGAGTGTACTTCAGTTTTGTAAATAAATCCATTGGAATCGTTTTGTTTTAGATTCCACATTTAAACAATATCATATGATTTTTTTTCTGATCTTTATTCTTTTTTTTATTTTTCCATTTATTTTTATTAGTTGGAGGCTAATTACAATATTGTAGTGGTTTTTGCCATACATTGACATGAATCAGCCATGGGATTTAATATGGTATTTGTCTTTGTCTGGCTTACTTCAGTGTGATTCAATTTAAAGGATACTTTCTGGAAAAAAAAAAAAAAGGATACTTTCTGGAGATATTACAGTCCTGTATTGCTCAATACTTATTCAGCCAGCATGGTGTCCAGCTTTTGACCTTAACACCCATTTACACATTTAAATATCATTGAGGACTCCAAAGAGCTTTCTTTTGTTAATGTTGGAAATATATACATGTATATGATTAGAAATTATAACTGAGAAATTTTAAATATTTAAATATTATTTTAAAATAAAAACAATAAGCCCAGTATTTGTTAACGTAAATGACATCATTGTAGAAAATAACCATATCTTCAAAAAATTAGAATATGTTTTACATTTTTGCAAATCCTTTAATGTCTGGCATAGAAGACAAGTGGATTCTCGTATCTGCTTTCACATGCTGTCTGATGCAATATCAGATCACTTTTAGAGTACTCCCCTGTACACCCATGAGAGAATGACAGTGAAAAAGGCAAACTACATCTTAGTATTATTAAGATCATTTCAACCTCACTGACCCCCTGACAGGGCCCTCAAGGATCAACAGAATTTTCTGGACCACATGTTGAGAATCACTGGTAAAGAAAAATGGACTCTTATTTGGAAATCAAAATCCTTGGGTTTTATTTCTGACATCTCCTAGCAATGTGGTCTGCAGTAAATGAGTATTTAACTTTTTTAGAATGTGTTTTCCACATCTACTAAGTGAAACATCCAAACAGAAACACCAAGAATATTACTAATATCAAGATTCTTCAATTTGTGACTTGTTTATGAAAAGAAATAATAGCTCTCTTCGAGTCACTTCAGAAGATAGCTAATGAGATGTCAGTAAGGTCCATGTTAATACTCATGGAAGCCAAGTTCCATGGTGTTGAACCTCACTTCTGAAGGCACATATTAGAAAAATAAAGAAGGAAAAAAAATTATAATGTCAAGTATGACTTACTTTTTGATAAAACAGTATGCATATTGGAACTCTCAATCTCAATGCTGCCAAACATCATTTAAGATAGGGTGTGATTATGAGTTAAGCTTCCTGGGAAAATTACAGCCATGGCTTCCAACTTCCATTGGCTGGGAACTGAAAGAATTGCAAATATGTGACCAACCTCAAAGATACTTGACATGAATGTTTTAAGCTCTAAAACAGAAAATTGTGGACAAAACAGTATTATTAAATACTGATGGCAGAAGTTCTCATATTTTTGAGAACTGAGTTTAGGAAAAACAATCCCTCCACTGCTTACTGGCTGAGCTGAACCAAGGGCAGGGTTGGCTTTTGTAACTCTCCCCACCTTTCTGGAGCGTGACCAGCCCATTGGGCGGCTTTGGTACAGAACATCCAGTTAAACTGGCTCCCTGGGGGGTGGAGCTGAGGCTGTACTTTGTCAACCTGAGAGTAGTGTGCACCAAGGACACATCCCTGCCTTTCCTTAATTCTTCCTGGGCCTTGGTCTTGTGTCTGGAGCACCCCCCACCCCCGTGCCCCAAAACTGCCACTGGCATGCGGGTGGTGATGGTAGTAGGAGTCAGGAGGAAGGAGGAAGAAAGAGTGTCAGAGTGCACTGGAGAAGTGAGATTTTGTTCGGAGGGACAACTTTAATACAATAGACATCTGTTCCATTGAGAAAAGACCTTTGTTTAATGTATGGAGCTTTCAGTATAAGTCATAAAATGATCTAACCTGACCTGCAGATGGTAGGCTGGAATATTAAAATCCTCATCCCTTACATCAATGAAAGCTGTCACTGCAGAATTTAGTTCCCTTTGTGGTTCCCCCAAATGTGCACCAGTTATTATAACTTTTAGATTTACGGCTTAAGAACGGTCAGTAGAGCTAGCTCTGAATTGAAAATCAAAATCTGCCTGCTGCTAAGCCCTCAGCTGTTTAACACTCAATGGGTTTTTATTGGGTATCAATAAAACCTCCACTGGCTCTAGGGTTCAGTAGTCTATAAATTATCATGGTCCCTGCCCTATGGACCAACCCTATCTTCTAATCTTTCTCAAGTTAGCAAGATCACAGTTTCAGCAATAAGTTAATCAACTGTTCTGAAAGGACAGCTGGCTGAGTTGGAAGGAATTATCCAGCCTCTACAAATTAGCAATTTAAAAACAGTTAAAATTCAAAATGCATAAGGGGGTTAAAATGCAATGGGGTTAAAATCCAAAATGCATAAGGAATCCTACCACTAATAAGAAAAACAAATAAACAAAACCCAAATAAGCCAATTTAAAAATGGGCAAAGGACCTGAATAGACTTTTTCCCCCCCCAAAGAAAACCTACAAATAGCAAACAAGTATGCAAAGAGACGGCTTCCCTGGTGGCTCAGTGGTGAAGAATCCACCTGCCAATGCAGGAGACTGGGGATCAATCCCTGGGTCAGGAAGATCCCCTGGAGAAGGCAACGACAACCCACTCCAGTATTCTTGCCTGGGAAATCCCACGGACAGAGGAGCCTTGCAAGCTACAGTCCTTGTGGATGCAAGAGTCAGACACGACTTAGTGACTAAACAACAACAATATAAAGAGGTATTCCACATCCCTAGTCATCGGGGAAGTGAACATCAAAACCACAAAGAGATATCACTTAATACCTTTAAACATGGCTATCAAAAAGAGAGGAGATTGTACATGTTGGAGAGGAGACTGTAGAGAAAAGGGAACCCCTGTACACTGTTAGTGGGACTGTAAATTGGTATAGCCATTATGGAAAACAATATGGAGGTTCCTCAAAATATTAAAACTAGAACTCTCATATTATTCAGCAATCCCACTTCTAGGTATACATCCCAAGGAACTGAAATTAGTATCGCCAAGAGATATCTGCAGTCTCACATTTATTGTAGCATTATTTACAACAGTCGAGATATGGAAATTACCTAAATATCTGTCGACAGATGAGTAGATAAAGAAAATGTGGTGCACACACACACACAATGGAATATTATCAGCTCTTTGTAAACACACACACATATACACACACAAAGGGAAATCCTGCTGTTTCCAACAACAAGGATGAACGTGGGGGACACTACGCTAAGTGAAACAAGTCAGACACAGAAAGACACAAACTGTACGATCTCACCGACATGGAAGAACTGTATGATCTCACTGACGTGTGGCATCTGAAAAACTCAAACTCGTAGAACCAGAACATAGCATGGGATTGCCAGGGGCCGGGGGTGGAGGAGATAAGGAAATGTTGGTCAAAGGGTACAAACTTCATTATATGATTAAATTCTGGAGATCTAATGTGCATTGTGATGACAGTTAATAATACTGTTAATACACTTGAAATTTGCTAAAAGAGTAGATTTTTCAGTATTCTCATCATGCGTGAGAAATTGCAACGATGTGAGGTGATGTGATTAGCTTGAGCGTGGTGCTTGTTTCACAACATACACATACATTAAATCATATTAAATCAGCACTGTGTACACCCTACATACATGCAATCATTATTTGCCAATTATGCCTCAACCGGCTGGAAAAAATAAATGAGGTCCTCATGGATTATTATATCTGTGTATCTGGCGTTCAAAACTAGCTAGAAACGAGAACTGGGACCCAGCTCTATGCACTCCAGATTTTCCCTTTTTGGTGGTTTACTTTCCTTCCCACTTCCCCACACCCAAAAAAAGCCTAGTTCCACATTTTAGAATCAGACACAGGCAATCAAAGGCCATTGCTTCCTGGCCTTATTGCAAAAGCAGTATGTTGTTTGTCCTAAGTATTTGCCAAATGCTAGAGTACAGGTGTCACATAAATTTGTCGTTCATGAAACAGTCTCTGTTTTTAAAACCCAAGTTCAACAGAAAGCTGATCACATGAGAAGAATTTCACATATAACCTTGATAGATGATAGATTTAAAATGATAAATATTAAATAGTGGCATTAATTTCTATTATTTTACGTGTTTCAGAAAAGTCCCATCAACATTCACCTTTCATAAACAGGTAGTATTCAAGTTGGCATTTCAGATTTCCAAAGAGATATAGCATAACTTTTGTAATAGTGATTTTTTAAGATGTATTTTTAACTAAACAAGTAATTCATGAGTACTTTATTGTGTTACAACATTCAAACTTACAGAGATAACTAGTTTACAAAGTGACTTACAAGAAAGTATATAATAGTGATTTTTCAAAATATGCTAGACTAAGGAAAAGTTGTGAAATGTCAATATATTTAGGAGTGGAAAGGCAGAATAAAGCTTCCTGTTTCTTTCTTCTTCTCTCAGGCACCCAGTGGGTTCAATGTCCTTCAGCTTAGTGTCCCAGCTAGAGTGGTTGACAACTGTTCATGAGAAAACTGTCGAGTAGTTAATGTTCTATAGTTATTGCTCCAAAAAGGACCTTTAAAAAAGAAGGGAAAACACCATCAATACAAAGTACTGAATCCTCATGCGGAATTCAGGCAACACTCAGAAAGTGTATTTTGCAGGGATAAAGGGGTTGGAGGGAGCAGAGGGAGAAGTGGGGAGACAGGAAAGAAGTGAAAAGTGAAGGGATCTAGCAGAAGCACAGTACCGGTGTTACCTCTATAAGCTGTCAAGCCAGTTAGGGACTGATCACATTTCTCAACCAGGGATAAGGGGAATAAAGTTTACTTTTGTCACTTGCCCAAGGTCATATGAACCAGAAGTACAAAGGCTGATCTGATTTTATTCTCTTTGTTATAAATCCCGTGTGTTGGACTTCCCTGGTGGTCCAGTAGTTATGGCTCCTCGCTTCCACTGCAGGAGGTGTGGGTTCTATCCCTGATTGGGGAAGATTCTACGTGCCACATGGCATGGCCAAAAAAAAAAATTACCCTGGCATTACTGCTCTGTCATCGTTCCAGGAGTGGCATAGCTGTGTTTAATTCTCCCAATAGCCGCATGAGACACATGTTCTCAATTTCAAAATGAAGGAACTGCCTCAGACAGGTTAGGTCATTTTGCCCAATGCCCCGCAGTAAAAGAGAGAGCCCTGAGTAAACGAGTGAGTGCAGAGCTCTGCCCTAGTATTTCTGTTTCTCGAACAGACCCTGAGAGTCTGTGAACCTGTTTTTAGAGTCCTGAACATCTTCTTTGAGAACTTTTAATTTTTTTTTTATTTTCAAGATAATATTTGAGATGTAATAGAAGCATATTTTAGATAGCTTCTAGGTTTAGATCCTTCTAGGTTTAGATAGATTTAGATCCTTCTTAGGTTCTTTGGCAGATCTATTGACTTAAAACAGATGAACAGCAGAAAAACAGATTTAACTTCATACATACAAGAACCCCTCAAATATAAGACTCTTCCCCAGCAGCCTGAGAATAGAGGCTTATAGGCCATCCTTGAGCTAAGGAAGAGGAGTGTAGGGGTCTGGCACTTGAAAGGGAAGGAAGGCAATTCACAGAAAGATGGGAAGAGCAAATGTTTGGTAGACAAATGTTTGCTGAATCATGCAGATAAGCCTCCCAATGAAAAAAGTTAGTGTTGCTAATGTTTCTCTCTCTCTGGTACAAGCCCCCTATCTAAATTCCCTAATGCAGTAGAGGAAGGGACAAAAAGCTCTTCTTGAATCTGTTGAGCCTTGATTGTCTTCAGCTGGAAATCATCCACATGCCAAAGTGACAATTTGGGGTAGCCTGCCAGGAGTCCCATCATCAAGTCATGCAGTGACATTTCAGTGCAGGCGTTTGTGTTCACATTTATAATCATCATAACCCTCAAAGTCTTGGCAAACATGTGGATTTGCCCCTGGATTGGTGTGTCCTCATGTGCAATGACAACTCTCCTTCACTTGTACCAAGAGTTCATTGCCGGTTATAAGACCATACTTCTTTTCTGCAATGATAATCCCAACTGAAAAACTATTAGAATGTTATTTGATATATCAAGACAGTTGCAGCTCTGGAGTTTCTACGTAGGAGAGACTTTAATGGCTCTTCTGAATGCTAAGTTGCTTCAGTCATGTCTGAGTCTTTGCAACCCCATGGACTATAGTCTGCCAGGCTCCTCTGTCCATGGAATTCTCCAGGCAAGAATACTGGAGGGCTTGTCATGCCATCCTCCAAGGGACCTTCCCAACCCAGAGGTGGAAACTGTGTCTCTTACCTCTCCTGCATTGGTAGGAGGGTTCTTTACCACTAACACCACCTGGGAAGCCCTTTAATGGCTCTAGTGGATTGGCATTAGGAGCAACAAGAGTTGTCCTGAAGCTTCATTGACGAGGGAATGGTTTTCTAAAAATAAAATTGAGTCCTCTACAGAGAATAGCTCTCTCCAGGGAACTCTTTTAACATTTTCATAAAATGGTCATTTTTCGATTACTGTGTGATGTCTTTCACTCTTGCATTTGTTTGAAATAAAGTTCATTTCCCCCTTAGCCTGGTGTAATTCCTTTGCTCTAGTAACTTTGTGTCTTTTCTGATTGCTTAATTTAAATGTAAGAAACTCTGGAAATTCTTAACCAGATGCCATGGATATGGCACTGATCAGAGCTTTGCTCTCAGGAGTTAAATCAGCATTGAGTCTCGACTGCCAAATGGCTTAAAAAGAGCATAGATTTTAATAGCTAAAGTCACAGTTAGCTATGTAGACCTTTTGATTTCAGAGCTATAACACACAAGGTTCCCCTTGTTATCCAAAGTCATTCACCAGACTCTCTGAACCCAGGAACTGAGTTCATTTGGATAGCAAGGGATAATTTTATAAAGAATAAAACATGTCCCCCAAAGCTCTTTGTCTTTAGACAAAGTCTAAGAAGTCTCATCCATGGAACCAAGAAACAATACTGACCAAAACCATTCATTCCATGAGAAAACAGAGATCAACATTTCTTCCACAGGTTCTTTTTGTTCCTCTTTAACATGTCTTGAAAACAGAGTCATTTGGTCCTGAAGTGAGAAAAGAAACTATTTATACCAATGGCATTTAAAAACAGTATATGGAAATGCAATTAAAATTAAGGATGATAGCAGGAAACCATATACATATTGAGATTTAAAAGGTGAACATTTCACTAATACAAAAAGGAGATTTTAGCAATTAGATGCACCTTTAGTGATGAATGATTGCATGAAAAAAAATTGCAAGTTATGAAGACACAGTCAATTTGAAGAAGTCTATTCAGCCTTGGACTCCCCAGGTGTCTCACTGGGTAAAGAATCTACCTGCCAATGCAAGAGTAATGGGTTTGATCCCTGGGTTGGGAAGATCCCCTGGAGAAGAAAATGGCAACCCACTCCAGTATTCTTGCCTGGGAAATCCCATGGACAGAGGAGCCTGGTACACAAGCCCATGGGGTCTCAAAAGAGTCAGACACAATTTAGAGACTAGACGACAACAATTACTTAGCCTTACCTAGTAGAGGGGGAAACAATTAGTATTTAAGACCTTAACTGTCCTCTGTTTCATCTGTAAGATTGTTGGGGGTGGGGGGCATAGCTTATATCCATGAATTATAAAATATGAATGATTCTATCTTTATACCATAAACCCCTTGCAGACAATGACAGTGAAATTAAGTCCAGGGTTTAGCAAAAATGTCATTGAGTCCTTAACTAAGTAAAGGGATCCTGAAGCTGAGTTTGGGCGCAGGAGAGTGAGCTGAATGGTAAAGCAAAAGGGGTTTTAAGCCGTTGAGATCCAGTAATACGGAGGTCAGAAGGGAAGAGACCTAGAAAACACCAAGGAAATTTTCAAGAACAGGAGAATCTGATTCCGTTTTGCTATAGTCTTGGACAGTACTGCTGCATAATCCTCCTTGCCCCTTTCTCCAAATCCTCATCATACATCTGATTCCACAAATAACATTTTTTTCTCATGGGGGATAATAGGAATCAAGAAAAACATGACTGAGTCACATGCTGGGGTCATAACTGAGAGAGAAGTAACAGCAAAAGGCAGTATTCTCCTTAAACTTGGGCCAGAGGGATCCAGCTTCAGACTCCAAGCCCCATTCTAAAGCAGAGCTAATCATACTGCTGTGTGAATGCAACCCCAAATGGGGCTTGTTAGGTTTTCAAGCAAGGCTGAGATTCTATAGTTCCAACAAGCTTCTAGGTAATATTGATGCAGCTGGTCTGAGGACCACACCCTCCGCCTTTCCAGACCATGCTCTGATACCCTGCTCAAAGGACCCCAGCCCACACTTAGGACCTTCACAAGCTTTTTCGCTGGGTCCATCCTCCTAATGATAACCCATCTTGCTGCTGTGCATGCCAATAGGACTAAGGTTTGCCCCACAGAGTTGTTATTTGAGGGCCAGCACACAGAACTTAGACATGCTGGAATGGCCATGGCTGCACACGAAAGCTTTTCATGGTGGGAGACAGTGGAGGAGGGGAAACAGGAAAAAGAAAATTGGAGAATGGACAGGGAGCAGAGGGATTCAGTTGGCAGGGTTCAGCTCTCCCCACACTGCCAAATTCCAGGGGTGAATCAGAAGTCCAAGAATTCTAAATTGCAGTTCCAAATGGCAAACAGACCTCCCTGATGGGGAGTGGATAAGAATCTGCCTGCCAATGCAAGGGACATGAGTTCGATACCTGGTCTAGGAAGATTCCACACGCCGCAGAGCAGTTAAGCCTGTGTCCCACAACTCCTGAGCCTACACCCTGGAGGCCCCCCAGCCGCAACTACTGAGCCAGAGTGCTACAACTACTGAAGCTTGTGTGCCTAGAGCCCGTGCTCGCAACAAGAGACGCCACCACAACAAGAAGCCCCTGCACTGCAACGAAGAGCAGCCCCTGCTCGCTGCAACTAGAGAAAGCCTGCCTGCAGCCACAAAGACCCAGCACAGTGAAAATAAATGAATAAATTGCAACCTGGCCTTCTATGTTGTTATGAAGACATATTTGTCAAAGTAGGAGGACAGTATTCTACTTAATAGTTTAGTATTTAAAAGTTCATTAAATATTTAGACAACTGCTGTGTGAGTTTTTCTTATTATTTCTACCCTGCCCTGGACTTTGCAAATGTTAGGGGCAGGTTCCTGCAAAGGCACAGGCCTCAAGCCAAGACAAGAGTGGTGTGGGAGCTGGATCCAGCGCGATGGAAATTTCATCAGAAAAGTGCCCATATTGGCAAGGGGGGGCCTTGGGAGGCTTCAGGTAACATTGGGTTACATTTAAATGTTTGGCAGTTATCACAATATAATAAGGCAGTCCTCAATAAAAAGATGGGGACCTCATTCCCAGAAAACTTACAAGATCCTTAGAGAATGTGTGAAAAAGAAAAGTAAGACCTTAGCCAGCTTATTTCATCTGTTGAAGTATGAGAGAAGCCAGTGACCACTCAACAAATTAAATAATATCTAAAACATTGAGAGTATTACATCATTTTTAGTTTTCCAGCTAACAGAGAAATGGCATAAGCTACAGAGAATTACCAAATATATTTCAGTGGTTCTGTACATGAACTTTCAACATGAAGGGTTACAGTCAGAGTACAACATTACAGTCACACTTCTATGAACACAGAAAATCACTGTGCTAATATTCTTTTCTTCACAAGGCCATAGGAAGTCCTGACCAGTCAAATTCAGAACATACTTGCTTTTTCTGACTTAAAATTATTTTGTGTTGGAAAATAGTTGATTCACAGTGCTGTTTTAGTTCCAGGTATGCAGCAAAGTTCATATATAGAACACACTTGCTCTTAATATCCATCAGATTTTCTTTCCTACTGGCTAAATTCAGTGTTATTAGAGACCAAGATCAGCAAGGTTGGTTAGGAGCAGCATGAAGTATAAACAGCACTGACCTAGGAATTGGAGATCTCTGGATTTTAGTCTCAACTCTAGACTCTAACAGCTTACAGAACCTGGGGAAGTCATTAAGCCTCTCTGTGACTCATCTTTAATTTGACTCTGTACATTTCAGCATACATTCTAGGGCATTTCTGAATGCATTCTTCATTTTTCCTCTTACAGTACTGCTCTTGATGATATTATTTTCTGCCACTGGAAGAACCAACATATCACAAAGAATGAAAGAGGAGATTATACATCAAATCTCATTTTTACTGGTGAGAATACTGAAACTAAAGTTCAAAAAGAATGTTTATCAGTTAAGGTCACTTAAACAGAAAGGGGGAATTTCCTGACTTGGAATCAGAAAGTCCAGGGCTAGGCAACATTTTCAGGGACACCTCTTCCCAGGTTCAAATTCAATGAAAGGGAATTACAGGACATCTCAATCACCCATTCAGCATTCTAGGATCTTCTTTTAATTTCCCAAGAATCCCTTGAGGTAGGTATTATTATTCTGTTTAATAAACACAAATATCTACTTCATGAAGTTATGACTTTAAAAGAAAACCATGCATTAAAAAAGCCCTCAGGAGAAAAAAAAAAAAAAACTCTCAGCACAATCCCTGGCACAGAGTCAGAGCAAGAGATGTCAGTTATTTAATATATATTTACAAGCCAGACTTCAGCAATATGTGAACCGTGAACTTCCTAATGTTCAAGCTAGTTTTAGAAAAGGCAAAGGAACCAGAGATCAAATTACCAACATCCACTGGATCATCAAAAAAGCAAGAGAGTTCCAGAAAAACATCTATTTCTGCTTTATTGACTATGCCAAAGCCTTTGACTGTGTGGACCACAATAAACTGTGGAAAATTATGACAGAGATGAGAATACCAGACCTCCTGACTTGCCTCTTGAGAAACTTGTATGCAGGTCAGGAACAACAGTTAGAACTGGACATGGAACAACAGACTGGTTCCAAATAGGAAAAGGAGTATGTCAAGGCTGTATATTGTCACCCTGCTTATTTAACTTATATACAGAGTACATCATGAGAAACGCTGGGGTGGAAGAAGCACAAGCTGGAATCAAGATGTCCGGGAAGAATATCAATAACCTCAGATATGCAGATGACACCACCCTTATGGCAGAAAGTGAAGAACCAAAGAGTCTCTTGAGGAAAGTGAAAGAGGAGAGTGAAAAAGTTGGCTTAAAGCTCAACATTCAGAAAACTAAGATTATGGCATCTGGTCCCATCACTTCATGGCAAATAGATGGGGAAACAGTGGAAACAGTGGAAAACAGTGGCTGACTTTATTTTTCTGGGCTCCAAAATCACTGCAGATGGTGATTGCAGCCATGAAATTAAAATACGCCTACTACTTGGAAGGAAAGTTATGACCAATCTAGATAGCATATTGAAAAGCAGAGACATTGCTTTGTCAGCAAAGGTCCGTCTAGTCAAGGCTATGATTTTTCCAGTGGTCATGTATGGATGTGAGAGTTGGACTAGAAAGAAAGATGAGCACAGAAGAATTGATGTTTTTGAACTGTGGTGTTGGAGAAGACTCTTGAGAGTCCCTTGGTCTGCAAGGAGATCCAACCAGTCCATCCTAAAGATCAGTCCTGGGTGTTCATTGGAAGGACTGATGTTGAAGCTGAAACTCCAATACTTTGGCCACCTGATGCGAAGAGCTAACTCACTGGAAAAGACCCTAATGCTGGGAAAGATTGAGGGCAGGAGGAGAAGGGGACGACACAGGATGAGATGGTTCAATGGCATCACCGACTCAATGGACATGGGTTTGGGTGGACTCCGGAAGTTGGTGATGGACAGGGAAGCCTGGTGTGCTGCGGTTCATGGGGTCGCAAAGAGTCAGACATGACTGAGTGACTAAACTGAATTGTTTTCATATTTTACTATACATAATAGATTACAGATATTCTGTTATCTACACTGGTGGGTTTTGAATTGTGCTCGAAGGAAATAAAAGGTGGCACAAACAATGAATTGTTTGCCACCAATAATGAGAATTACTGAATGAGGAGCTCATGTCTTGATTTCTTAAAATGTATATTGTATATTTGTGTTTTCCATGCAAGACTTTGCTTGAAAAATGGATTTCACTGCTAAAAATAGATTATATGACCTCTGACATATTCCAATCCATTAATTTTTTTTTTTCATTAATTTTACTGATGATGAAATTGAAGCACAGAGAGATAAATTCTTAAATTCTCATCTTGGAACATCTTAATCTATCTGTTAGGATATATTCAGCTGCAAATATATAACAGAAAATACATGTTAACTGGTCTAAATAATAAAAGGAAATAATCAGTCACATAATAACAGGAAGGCCCATAAATAAGCAAGGCCTATTTCAAGGCTGGTTTGATTCCACAGCTCAGTGGTCAAAAAAAAGTAAAAAGACCAACACCTCAAAACGAAAAACTATGCACTTGCAAAGTTTGTTCTAGCAAACCTGAACTAACCCAGTTTCCCATCATTCTAGGTATAGAGAATAACAGAAGCAATGAGTTGGAGATAGGAAATGGAGCAGGACGACGTGTAGTCTATTTTAATTAGAGCCCTGCTTCTTTTAATGTAAGACTATTTTGATGAAAGAAGCAGTGTACTGATAACTGGACAGCAATAGAACTTCATTCTCCAATTATAATGGTTATCAAAGCATCTCTGCAGAAGGCAACAACCAGGGACTAGAGAAGGCGGGTCACATTGGGACACACAGGGATCCCACCCATGGGTGTCCCCAGGGCACTAAATGCTCCGAAGTTTAGCGCTTCACGCAGCATCATGGAAAGCACAACAAGAACATTTTATGTGACCTCGGGGGCCTTGTGTCCTCATTATGCCATGATTACCAGCCAGACAACTTCCTTCATGTTTCAGCTTCCTTAATGTGAAACTCTGGGATTAGGCAGCTGATGCACAAGCCACCTAAATTCAGAAATGGCCCCATGCCATGCAACAAGTCAAGCTAGTACTAATCCATGTTGCATTTAGCTTTCTAGTTGATGTACATCCTATGTGATGAATTGTGTAACATTCCAGTTGTATATTCCTCTGGGCTATGTTAAATTACAAGACATTATTCATGGATAATGTCTCAAAGTTCTGTAGAAATGAGGTAAAGGGTCTTACACCTAGAAAACTAGATTCGCCACTTCAATGTCGTTATAATTTAGAGTTAGACGACCAGAGAAACAGTGTTGAGGAATATGAAAAACCCAGGCCTGGAGATAAACACATTTGAGTTCCAATCTCAGGTCTGTCCCATCAACTGTGTCACTTGGGCTACGTCTTATAAATGTAATATTTGTACTCGCTTCCTCAAATTGTGAGAATTATAGGAGCAATTTATCTGTAGCACTTACACGATGCCTAGCTCTTAATAAATTAAATTACATAAGCCAAATAAAATCATCAAATTAAGATGTAGCAGGGTACCGGTAGCAGTAAAGATCTAGGTTATTGAAGGAGACATCCTTTTATACTAATCCTGGTAGCCATCCGGTTTTCCTCTGAGGAATCCCTTATATCCTGCCCTTGCCCCCATCCACATGCTTCAGGATAACTTGATGCCATCCCAGCTGCAGGACTGGACTGATGACTAAAACCTAAGCAATCAGGTCACTGTATTCCACTGGCTTAGCAATGCTTTAGGGATGGGAACACGACCCACTCATGTATAATGACAGTTTTGCTGGGAAAGCTGAAAGAAAGAAGCCTAACTTTATTCTGTTGGGTCTGAAGCTTGAAGAAGATGCCTTGTGGCTTTTGGCAGTCGTCTTGCCCCAGATAGGGGGATGGGGCATGGGAAGCAGGGGAGCCAATACAGGGGAAAGCAGACACAGACACAGTGACAGCAAGAAACAGAGGCCTAATGACATAAGCAGATGCCTAAATTCACCTGTGCTAAAATTATCATTGACTTACACAATAAGTTCCCTCGTTGGCTTACATTACTTTTGCAATTAAAAGAGCCTAAATTGATACACCCAAAGATACTTATTTTAAGATATTTGTATTAGGAAATAGACTGGCAACTCATCCAGATGGCACTAGTGGTAAAGAACCCACCTGCCAATGCAGGAGACATGAGACACAGGTTCAGTCCCTGGGTCAGGAAGATTCCCTGGAGGAGGGCATAGCAACCCACCCCAGTATCCTTGCCTGGAGAATCCCATGGACAGAGGAGCCTGGTGGGCTACGATCCACAGTGTCTCAAAGAGTCAGACACAACTGAAGCAACTTAGTATACACACACCATATAAATGAACTAGAGGGGGGGGAAGGCGTAAGATCATTTGCATGGATGCAACAAAAGAGGGGAGTTGATAAATTGAATATCCATTGATGATTTTTAAAAAATAATAGTAAGGAATGTTTTAAAATAGGAATGGAAGAAATCTTCCTTATTCAGATAAAAGGTATTGGGGGGAGGAAGGCAAATAATTAACTGAGTGAATCAGTTAAATCTTTTCCCTAGAGGTTGCAAAGACATTTCCTATCATAGCCTCTGCTTAACTTTGTTGGGTATGCTGGAGGCCCTAGATTGTGCAATAAAGGAATAAAGGAAATACAAGATACAGCAATTGAAAAAAGAAGGGAAAAAATGTCATTTTCAGATTATACAATAATGGAAAAAATCCAAAAGAGTCTATTCATACATTATTAGGGCAGTAGGAGATCTTAGCAAGGTTCCTAGGATACAAAGTCCATACAGAAAAATCAACAGCATTTTAATACTCCCCCAAAAATTAGAAAATGAAATTTGAAAAGTGATATTACAGACAACAGCATTAATAATATTGAGTACCTAGAAGTAAATTGTTTTTAAAAGGCATAAGACAGACTTCTATAGGAAAAATGATAAAATAATATTGAGATACATTGAAGAAGCACTGATTAAATGAGGAGTTATACCATATTCATTAAGCAAAATTTTCAATGGAATTTGGGCAGTTTGTTTTGTGTTGTTTTGTTTTTAGAACTTGACAAGCTAATTTTAAAACATATGTGATGATGCAAAGGGCCAAAAGTCTCCAAGACATTGTTAAACAAGAAAAATGACCAGGGATTTGTTTCAACAGATATCAAGATATCAAAGCTATGATAATTAAAACAGTGTGGAATTGATACAGTCATAGACATAGAAACCAATAGATAAGAAAAGGATATCCGAAAAAAAAATAGGACCCACATATATGTGGAACTTGATTAGACAGAAGTGGCAATACAGGGCATGGAAAAAGGACTGTATTTTTTAATAATGATGCTGAGACATTTAACTATATATGGGGGGAAAAATGACATTGACCTGAAAAATACTGACCTCATTGGTAAACAGGAATGTGCAATTTAAAAATCACAAGGAGATACTACTCCATACTCGTCAGAATGGCTGGAATGTAAACATCTGAAGTACCAAGTGCTAGAGAGGGAGCGAAGTAACAGGCATTTTCCTACACTGTTTATGGGAGCATGAATTGGTTCAATTACATTGGAAAACAGATTGGAATGATCCATTAAAGGCAATGCACACCCTCTGGCCCAAACATTCAGTTCCACTCCAGGAATGTGTCCATGTTCTCAAGCTTCCAGCAACAGTAGAAGAGATGTTTTTTTTTTAAGTGTGATATATTTGTATAATGGAAGGTTGTCATTGTTCAGTCACTCAGTTGTGTCCGACTCTTTGCAACCCCATGGACTGCAGCATGCCAGGCTTCCCCACCCTTCACTATCTCCCTTTATAGCAATGATAATGAACAAGCTTTAGCTATCTACCACACAAGTGGGTGTTCAAAATAGTCGAGAAGCCAGACAACAAAAATACATGCTGTAAAATTACATTTTAAAGTTTCAAATAGGCAAAACACAAAATGTATTGTTTAGAAAGTTTACAAAGGTTGCAAAATTATAAAGAAAAGCAAGGATGGAATTCCTATAAAAGAAGAAGTATGAAAATAAAAAAAAAGAAGTATGATGGAGAAAGAGCCTCTGGGGACTGTCAATATTCTGTTGGTGCCATTCAGCAGGACTTCCTGGGATGACAGTAATTCTCTACATCTGAGCTGGCCAGTATCATAGCCTTTAGTCACGTGTTGCTATCCAGCATTTGAAATGTGGCTAGGGTAACCGAAGAACTGAATTTTAATTTTATTTCATTTTAGAATCTAAAATTATTTCATTTAAAATTTAAATAGCTACTTGGGGGAGAATGGGTACATGGGTATGTATGGCTGAGTCCCTTCGCTGGTTTACCTGACACTACCGCAACATTGTTAAAATTGGCTTTGTGTGTGTGTTTGTGTGTGTTAGTTGCTCAGTCGTGTCTGACTCTGCAACCCCATGGGCTGTAGCCCACCAGGCTCCTCCGTCCATGGGATTCTCCAGGCAAGTATATTGGAGTGGGTGTGTGTTAGTCGTTCAGTCATATCCAACTCTTTGCGACCACGGACTGCAACCATCCAGGCTCCTCTGTCCATGGGATTTTCCAGGCAAGAACACTGGAGTGGGTTGCTATTTCCTTCTACAGCTGGAGTGAGTAGCCATTCCCTTCTCCAAGGGATCTTCCCTATCCAGAGATTGAACCCGGGTCTCTTGCATTCCAGGCAGATTCTTTACTATCTGAGTCAACAGGGAAGCCCTGACTGGCTATACCTCAATACAAAATAAAAAGTTTAAAAATGGTAAGCCCCTAAAAATAAAATAAACTTTAAATAGTTACAAGCTGTCAGTAGTTACTCTATTGGATCAAGTTTTCGTTGGAAAACAGAGGGCTTGCTCAAAACAGCCTAATTTGAGAGGGCTCATTTAAAAGATGATAATTACAAAGGTGCAGGTGTAGGGAAGCATAAGAGATGGTTTTGCAACCGGAGTTAGTGGCAGGCACGCTGTTACCACCCTGAGCCTGAAGGGACAAGGGGAGGGCGTGATCCCTGGGGCTGGAGGGACAGAAATTTAAGCCGAGTCTACCAAGTTAAAAGGAGTGGAAAGACACAGCCAGCCTGAGATGAGCTCATATTAGGAGCCAAAGGAATAGAGTCCCTACTCCCAGTGTCTCTCCAAAGGGTCTCCTGCCATGGCTTCCCCTCGGGCAGACCCAAGAGACAGTCAAGAAGGCCAAATTGCTCACTGGTAACACAGATCAGCCTCCAGGCAAACAGCAGATAGAAAGTGGATCTGCGGGGATAAACAGAAGATCTCCAGCGGGTGGATCTTTTAAAACAAAACAAAAAACTTTATTTTATGCTGGAGTATACCTGATAACAGTGTTGTGATGGTTTCAGGTGGGCAGAAAAGGGACTCAGCCATCCATATACATCCATCCACTCTCTGCCAAACTTCCCTCCCATCCAAGCTGCCAGCTAACCCTGAGCAGAGTTCCATGTGCTGTGCAATAGGTCTTTGTTATCCGTTTTAAATATAGCAGTGGGTACCTATCCATGCCAAACTATCTCGTCCCCCCCATCCTTCCCCCTCAGCAACCATAAGTTCATTCTCGAAGTCTGTTCAGCACCTTAATCTTGACCTGTTTGCTTCATAATTATTTATTACACTGTACCTTTATTTTATTTACTTATTTAGGCTACACTTGTGGGATCTTCGCTCCTTGACCAGAGGTTGAACCCATGCCCTCAGCAGTGAAAGCTCAGAGTTCTAACCACTGAATTGACAAGGAATTTCCTGTATTTTTATACGCTATACTTTTTTTTTTTTTCTGGTATGGGACTACAGTTTACCAAAAAAAAAAAAGAGGAAGAGAAGGAGGTGGGGAGGGGAGGAAATGAGGAAAGATAAAAGAAAGATGAGTAAGAAAGAAAAGAACCAGGCCTGACCAGCTAGCACCTGTGTTACGCACTGGATTTAACTAAACTGAAAAATAATAATCAAATATCTGAGTAAATTCACATTATCAAATATTTTTATCAAGTCAGTAAAACAGTAGAATTTTTAAAGCTGTGTATCATATTTCTGAACCCATGATGAGCCTTAGACAGTAACTTCTATCTTTAAGCATTAATATCTTTCTGTTTAAAGTAACCGCAAATTAAATAGACATGTAACATGCCCAGAAATGTTGTGGGCAAACCCCACAATTGTGTGGAATTTTTATTTTGTTTGCCTTCCTATAATAGTGGGACTTCTCTTCAAGGTTCTGGGTAAAACTAGAGCTATGAAATGGAACTGTGGTTTGTTTTTAAAGATGTGTGGATCGGTTAGGAATGCTTTGGCTGACAGAGAAAGACAACCGGTTAACTGTGGTTTAACACGTAGAGATTGTATTTCACACATTTAGACAAAAGTCTGGACTTGAGCAGCTGCTGGTGATGGTTCAATGACTCAGTCATTTCTGGGCTGACATCTTCTGACTTTTCCCTTCCCATCACAAATGAGTAAAAAAAGCTCCAGGTATCAAGTTGAAGGTACTTGTTGAGGGGCGAGGGGAGGCTTTAGAGCACACAAACATTAACCTTTTGCTTTTATCATAAATGCAAAATCTGGGACTTCCCTGGTGGCCCAGTGGTTAAGAATCTGCCTTGCAATGCAGGGGACATGGGTTTGATTCCTGGCTGGACAACCAAAGATCCCACAAGACCCAATAAAGATCTGCACTCAAAGAAAAATTGAAAGAAAGAAAAGAAAAATCTTTCCAACACCCGACAGACTACCACCTACAACCTAGTGGCTAGCACTGTGCTGCCTGGCCACCCCTGGATAGAAAGAGGTTGGGAATAGGACTTTTTCACTTTTGCAAACTCTGTAGGGAAGCTGACAGGGGATGAGGGAACCAGAAACAGCTGTTAGTTCAGCCTGCTGAACTCTTATGCCTGAATTATGTCTCCCGCAATGTCCAAAATACCTACCACAAAAATGAGAATTCTTTGGTTGTAGGAATAGTTTCTAGAAGGCCTGTATATGTACATGTTGCCTGGAAGGGTGACATATCATCAACACATTATATCCCTTAAACTATTAGCAATAATTTGTTTCTGAAGATTTTCTGGGAGTTGCTGAGTATGCCACTAAGAGCTAAAAGACTAGGGAAGGTAGGCTTTATCATAGGAGAAATCTACCAGGAAAACTCTAGACACTGAGAGTGGATCTTTAGTATCAATTATCAGGAGTAGGCACTACATCTAACCAGTGTGGCAAGTAGGGCAAGAGGAAGTGAGAGAGAAAGTTGACCCAGTGTTCTTTGCCTAGAGTCATTCTCAGAGTCAATTCATAAAAAGCAAGGCAGATCCTCTCCAGTATGTGCCATTAAAGTTGACCTTGGCAGCTCCTTCCAAGCTGCCAAGAATCAATGAGACATGAAAAATGGACCTCATTAAGGTATGTCAGAAGAGAGACACAGACCTAGATTTGTTCCCTAGTGGTAGGGTGTGCTTTAGGAGGGCAGACTCCAGAGCTAGGCTCGCAAGCACCAGATCCTAGCTCTATTAGCTCTGTGACGTAATCATGGGGTGTTCCGGAGGATTAAACAGTTAATACACGTAACTTACTTGAAATCATGCATGGTGTATATTAAGTGCTATTTAAGAGCTGGCTTCAAAAAATAAAAATAAACCCTTTCTCCTCTGATCCTATTTGTATGATGCTTTAATATATGTATATTTTTTGCTAAAGTCTTTTTCTTTTTTCCTTATAAGAGCAACAGAGGTTTACTCCAAAAAGCTTAGAAAAGAGAAAAAAAAAGAAAATTTTGACAGTCAATAATCTCCCTCCTTCAGAGAAAACCATTACCAATTATATTTGATCCACTTGTATATTTTCACTTATAAAAATAAGGTCTGCTTTGCATACTGCCCTGTAATAAGACTTGTTTTTAAAATGTAATAACATGTTAGAAACATTTTTCCATACCTAGAAATACATTTGTACAGTATCTAGTATCTTTTTAGTTGCCACAAGTTATTCTGTTAAATGGGTGTTCCCTGATTATTATCCTTGCCAGTTCTCTGCTATTGGGCACTGATATAGTTTGTTTTGCTGATTTTCCCTGTTATAGATGGCACTGTGTGGAACATCCTTAGAGCTACTTTCTTGTGTACATCCACAATAATTTCTGTAGGATAAATCCTCAGAAGTGAAATAGCCAGGTCAAAAGTTATGCTTATTTTTAAGGCTGCTGATGGGTATGCTTTGGTTATATCCAGAAAAAAATGCATCCAAGTATATTTTCATTTCCTTACCCTTTGTGGGGAGGTGTTAGTGCATCGGGAAGCATGCGGGATCTTACTTCCCTAACCAGGGATGGAACCTGCACCCCCTGCAAAGGAAGCTCCGAGTCTTAACCACTGGACCACCAGGGAAGTCCCTCCTTTCCTTACCCTTGAAAGCACCGAATATTATTATTGTTTGATTTGCCATTTTCCAGCAATACTTTCTAAGATCCCAAAACCTGATATTCTTTGATGTAGTACCCACAACGCATATGTGTGATTTCTATGAATTATTTACCTTTAGCCCATGGCCCCTGACCCTTAATGTTAACTTCGCCTCGAGGACTTCTGTGGTGGGCTAGATTTTTGCCTTGGTGATATTTACAGTTCTTTATGTCAAGTTCTGATTTGTTTGTTTGGAATAGAGCCCCCAGATATTTTTGATCATCATTTAAGTGTGAGAACCCACTGCTTTTTTCAATGTTTTAATATAAATAAATACATTGACTACATTCCTAGGTTAAAGCAAAACAGATGGTATGATCATCAACGTCATGTCTTGGAACTAAAACTGAAATCTTTCAACACTCTTCAGTGTGCTGTTTACTCAATTATTCAACATTTACTCCTCACATAATAGATTCCTGACCTGTATACTAGGCATACAATGATAAATCATAATAATCCTAGCTCTCGAGAAGCTTGGGCTGAAGCAGAGGCAGATAGGCAAACAGACAAATCACAATGGGATGTGAAATGCGCTGTTGAAACATTTTCATTACATGTCAGCAGGGCACAAATTGCTATGTGGGGAAAACTGAACATTATATAACTTTTGGTTCACCTATTTACTTCCATAATACTTCCTAGAGTTCTGCCTTGTACTTTAAAAAAAAAAAAAATCTTTTGGCCGCACTACAAGCATGTGGGATCTTAATAATAGCTCCCCAATCAGGGTCAAGCCTGTGCCTCTTGCACTGGCAGCTCGGAGTCTTAAATACTGGACTGCCAGGGAAGTTCAGCCCTGTACCTTCATTTTGCAAATGTATTGCTTTTATTGTAACAAAGTAATACATACTGATTTCAGAAGGATCAAATACTATAGACAAGGCCCCCTCCCAAAAAGATACTTTGAAACTATAATTTCATCTACCTTTTTTTTTTTTTTTTTTTTGCCACAAAGCTTGTGGAATCTTAGTTCCCTGACCAGGATAGAACCTAAGCCCTGGCAGTGAAAGCCCCAAGTCCTAACCACTGGGCTGCCAGGGAATTCCCAAACTTTAGTATTCTAGGTTGCTTTCTGTTCTTTTTTTTGAAACAAAAGTAGGATCAAAACATTATAATCTACCTTTTTCGTTGAATATATGGTAAACCTATTTCAAGATAAAAGATATATTTCTACAGCACTATTTTAAATGGCTGCATTTCTACTATATGGATAGTCTATTATTTTAGCAATCTGCTACTGTTAGACATTTATAGTGTTTCTATCTTTTTACAATCACTAACAATACTACAATACACCTCATTCATAAGATGGTTGGATGGCATCACCAACTCAATGGACATGAGTTTGAGTAAGCTCCAGGAGTGGAGGGAAGCCTGGTGTGCTGTAGTCCATGGGGTTGCAAAGAGTTAGACATGACTGAGTGACTGAACTGACTGAACAATACTATGATGAATTTTTTTGTTGCTAAATATCTGTGCTCATTCCTATTTCCTCAGCAGAAACTTAAGAAGTGAAGTCACATAATATTTGAAATGCTTCACCTGTAGTCAGATTTAGAGATAAATGGCCACATTACATATCTTCCAGCTCAGTTGTTTTTTGCCCTCTTGGATTTTAGTCCTAGCTGCTGTAAATTAAACATGATCAAACAGGCATGTACCATGGGCCAAAATTCAGTGGCATTTACCACTGCAGAAGGCTGGAGGATATCATGTTGCTATAAAACATAGGAAGATGATTAGTTCTGAATGTAGTGTTTTCTTGAAGCCTGATTGGCAAGTTGCCTAGGATAACTTGAAGGCTACCTCCCCACTTGTTTGGGTTTCTTTTTTCCCAAGATATCTTTTTTCTGATGTCAGTGTTTATATCCCAAACTACCCAAGTGCACCCTTGGCACCCTTGGCTTGCGTTACATTTAACTGTGGCTTGCCAAAACCATGGGTATATTTTCTGCTGTAAACTTGTATGTGATCTTGGTCCACTCCAAGCTGACTGTCAGCATGTTAACTTTGCTCAAATAAAGAGCAGCTTGCTCTCTGGGGCTCATCTTTTTATTAAAAGAAAATGAGAGGCAGAATAATGAGGTGGGAGATTCCTTCATTGAGAAGCATTGAGCCAGGGACTCTGTAGCAGACACTATGTGGGCATGAGGGTGAAGTGAAATGAACGGAAGTGAAAGTCACTCAGTCATGTCCAGCTCTTTGTGACCCCATGGACTTTACAGTCCACAGAATTCTCCAGGCCACAGTACTGGAGAGGGTAGCCATTCCCTTCTCCAGGGGATCTTCCCAACCCAGGGACTGAACCCAGGTCTCCCACATTGCAGGAGGGCATGAGGGTAGGATGATTCCAAACACATGGCCCTTCTAGTTTCCAGGGTATCTGCGGTATTACTGGATGTAACACAAGACCCCAGTTATAAACTATGAAAACAACCGAGGAGTCAGATTGCTGCTGCTGCTGCTAAGTCACTTCAGTCGTGTCTGACTCTGTGCGACCCCATAGACGGCAGCCCACCAGGCTCCTCCATCCCTGGGATTCTCCAGGCAAGAACACTGGAGTGGGTTGCCATTGCCTTCTCCAGAGGAGTCAGATTACAGAGAACTAAAAGACATGATCCCCAAGAGTTCCTCTGGGTCCCCTTAGGCCACCAGTTTCCAGACTAAGTCTCAACAAGAGCAAATTTTATTCCCTCTCCAACACTCCAAAAAGGCAGATGAATTTCAACTGCACAGCATTCTGGAAAAGGCAAACCTGTGGAGATGATAAAAAAAAAATCAGTGGTTGCTACGGACTGGGGAAGGAGAATAAAGAATGACGAGGCGGAGAACAGAGAAATTTCAGGACAGTGAAAGTATTCTGTATGACACTAAAGTGGTGGATACATATCATTATACATTTGTCCAAACCCACAGAATGTGCAACACCAAGAGTGAACTTTAAACTGTGAACTCTGGGGGATGATGCTGTGTCAGTGTTGTTGCTATTCAGTCACTTAGTCGTGTCCAACTCTTTGTGATTCCATGGACTACAGCACGCCAGGCTTCCCTGTCCTTCACCATCTCCCAGAGTTTGCTCAAACTCATGTCCATTGAGTCGGTGATGACACCCAACCATCTTGTCCTCTGTTGTCCCCTTCTCCTCCTGCCTTCAGTCTTTCCCAGCATCAGGGCCTTTTCTAATGAGTCGGCTCTTTGCATCAGGTGGCCAAAGTATTGGAGCTTCAGCATCAGTCCTTCCAATGAGTATTCAGGGTTGATTTCCTTTAGGATGGACTGGTTGGATCTCCTTGCAGTCCAAGGGACTCTCAAGAGTCTTCTCCAGCACCACAGTTCAAAAGCATCAATTCTTTGGCACTCAGCCTTCTTTCTGGTAGCTATGTATGGATGTGCGAGTTGAACCATAAAGAAGGCTGAACAAGGAAGAACTGATGTGTAAGTTCATTAACTGTAACATATGTACCTCTGGGGTGAGGGACATTGACAACGGGGAAGGAAGGCTATGTATACACAGGGGCAGGGAGTCTACAGAAAACCTCTATACCTTCCTGTCAGTTTTGCTGTGAACCTAAAACACCTCTTAAAAAAAAATTCTAAAAAACAAAAGCAGATGATAGCAAAAACAGAGTCCCTAATCAAAATTATCAAATCAATTGTTCCTACAGAAATTTGGAAAGGTTGTAACAGATTTTTATATGAGTGGAAGAGTTGAATGATGTTGACTCTTCTTATTAAACTGCCAGAATGGATGCTAAGGCAGTCACAATCTGAGTCATCAACTTTATACAATTGTCACTTCAACAGTAAGGAAGAATAAAGAATACTGATTCTATTTCATCTGCTCCCTGTGAGTGCAAATTTTGTGTGGGGTTGTAAGGTAATTGGAAGAGCTACTTCACTAAGTTGTTTTTCAACTATTGACTAAGAGTTTGTGGTAACTCATCCCAGTCACTGGCCTAAAGGATGTTTCTTACTACAATCCTGGTTTCTTTCTAGCTAATCCATCCTATCTTGAATCTTCTTTGCCTGAAGAAAGAGTGCTTTAAATGTCCTACACTGTAGCATTTTGTAACTATTTACAAATCCTTTGCCATACAGTCTTAACAAGCAAAATGTGTTATAAGGAGATAGAACTTTCTGGTTTTGAGCAATATGTGTTGCATAATTCAGTGTAACTCAACTGAGTTTACTGCAACAAATATTTATTGAGTGCCTATTCTGGGTTTAAACTTTGCTCTTGGGTGGAAGGGGAAGGGTTTGGAGCAAGAGATATAAATCAGAGTTCTTTATTTCCAGAAATGGGTAATGTAGTTGGAAAGAAAAGACATACACCCATGAAACAATTCAATCACATTATTGGGCATACATGATAAGTGTCATTCATCAATCTGTTCCAAGAAAAAATGTTGAATGTTTTCCTTGTGACTAAGTAGTTACTGGGGATACACAGTTAAATGAAATAATCTCTGCCTTCAGGGTGCTGATAATAAAATGGGAAAGCCGGACGAGTAAATAAGAGCTGCACTGCTTAGAGGAGAGATGATTGCAGCAGAAATGGGATCAGGGAGTGTGTGGGGTCTGGAAAGTGATGGAAAGCTTCACAGAGGACGTGGTTCCAGGAGGCCCCACTAAAAGGCACTGGGGATCTGTGGAGAAACGGCCGAGCCAGGTCTGGAGCAGGGAAAGTATGAGGTGAGCCTGGGGGTGAGGGTGTCAGGGGTGTTCATTAGCCACCTCCAACAAAGTATCGGGTTGGCCAAAAAGTTCGTTCTGGTTTAAAACCTGAATGAACTTTTTGGCCAACCCAATACATTGTTCTAAGAACAGTCATGTATGAAATTGGTAAGAGTACTAAGTGGGAAATTAAAGTAGGCTAGACTGCTAGGGACAGTTTCATGGAGAAGTGGGGAGTGGGACCTCTGGTGAAAGATTTAGGTGGGAAAGATCCTCACAGTGTTGTTTGAAGAGCAAGAGAAGAGACAGACACGGAGAAACACAGAAAAGAAGGAAAGAAAGAAAGAAGGAAGGAAGGAGAGAAAAAGACAGGAGGGAGGGAGGGAAGAAAGGAGAAAAAAAGAAAAAATGAGAAAGGAAAAACAAAAGGAGAAAGGAATGGCGAAAGAAAGAACACAATAAAAAGCCTCAAGAAAAAACACACACAAAAAAGAAAAAACACAACAGAAAGCCTTAATAAAGGGCTAGCTGGAGAAAGTAAGGTACACCATGTAGTGGGATGTTATTCAGTCATTTTAAAAGACTGCAGTAAAATGCATGACTAACATGTAAAGATGACCATGATATCTTGTAGAACTTACTTATTACATAAATCCATTTCTGTGAAAAAAGAAAAACTAGTGAGTGTGTGCAGAGAGATGTGTGTGTTAAGCTTAAGGAAAAATTCTGAATGCCCAACAGTTAAGAGACATGAGCTTGAAAGAATGAACAAAGGACTTCCACCTCCTACTTTGTAAACTTTAAGTGATGGTTTTACGGTTGTTACTTCCATTTTATTTTTTTAAATACAAATTTTAAATATAGAAAAATATGTTAATATTTTAAAAGGCGCTATCCTAAATTGCTAATATAAACTTTAAAAGCATCTTTCTTCTAGCTTTGCTTGGGGTGATGATGACTTAAAAACCAAAACCCATACACAGGAAAAATAATTACTAGAGAGTTGCTCCCTTCAATAACCTATTGATAAATGTTTGGGTGTATTGGCTTTATTTCAGAAATTAAGAAAACAGAGTAACAGTAATTGTTCATCCTGATACCATGGAGATTTTCACGTAGGAGGGGAAACCAGTACCTAGGAAATTGTACTCTGAACCCCATAACCTAAGGAGAGCCCACATATGAAAGTGTCTTCTTAGCATCAGAGATGTATTTTGTGACCCCAGAGAATATTTCTCAATGTGAAACTAGCAAGACTCATAAGAATGGTCCCGTTAGCACAGTGGATGAGAGTCTGCCTGCCAGTACGGGGGATACACAGGTCCAATCTCTAGTCCAGGAAGATTCCACAAGCTGAGGAGCATCTAAGCCCATATGCCACAACCACTAAGCTCTATAGCCTGTGTTCCACAAGAGAAGCCACTACAACGAGAAGCCTGTGCATCACAACCAGAGAGTACCCCCTGCTCTCCGCAACTAGAGAAAGTCTCTGTGCGGCGATGAAGACCCAGCGTAGCCAAAAATAAATAAATGTCGCAGTATGAACACTCAAAGAAAAAAAGAATGGTCCCTTTAGGACTGTCTGAAACCACCGTGTCAGCCCAGCAAAGACGTAGATGAACCATTGCTCAGTGTCATGATACTTGAGATTTGCTTTAAAAATATTGGAGATGGGGAAGTAGGTGACAGTGTAAACAAGGTTGACCGTAAATTGATAATTATTAAAGTTGGGTAATGAGTATGTGGGGGTTCATCATAAATTCTATTTTTAATATATTTGGAATTGTCAATTATAAAAAGGTTTTTAAAAGTGTTTAAAAAAGATCATTCAAGTAGAAGTCACACATCTTGGTTATTAATCTTGGTTATTTATCAGGTTTTTGATCCTGATTTGTTGACCAAATTGAGGCAAGAACTTTTATGTGCTTCAGCGTTCATCTATAATACAGGGTCACCCCTAAAATCCAATAACCTCTTCAGTTCTAAGTTGGTTTCTTACTTTGGTTCAGAGTGCTTTTAAAAAGGACTCAAATAGGGGATTCACTGGCTGTGATTAAGCAATTTCACTGTCAATACCTGGGTTCAAACTCTGGTTGGGGAACTAAGATCCTGCAAGTTGAGCAGTGAGGCCAAAAAATAAATAAAATAGACTAAAATAGAGGCTCAATTTTTGACCCTTTGGTGTTAAATTAAGATACATTCCCATCATATTTGTAGCCTTAACTGTCTTCAAATGAATTCAGCATTAAAAAGCCTAAGGAGACCACAGTCTGAACTCTGAAAATCATTTATTCCTGTCCCACCTACAAATCAGCTATCCCTGGGCTTGGAGTTGCCCTTTCTTAAGGGCAGACAGAGACATCTTCAAATTTTGGAAGAAATTCATCAGTAGGAATAGCTGTTTGGTCCCAGATCTACCCAATCAGGAGATTTTAAACTTAAAAAAAAAATAAAATTTAAGATCCAGTTCATGATTAAAGAACTAGACTTTTTAAGTGAAAGCTTTTAGCAAAATGAACGAGAGTGCCACCTGCTGGAAACAGGAGAACTTCCTATCCGCATAGTGAAGAGTGAGTTTCCCGGGCCCCACCCCCTTTGAATCACCTGAGAGCCACTGGTTAAAATGGAATATTCTTAGGCTCTAGACCTGTTGTATCAGAGTCCCTGAAGGTGGGGCTCAAAATTTCATATTTTATACAAGAGACAAATGCCTTAGTTCCCAAACTTGCCTGATAAGAATCATCTGGGAATGCTTGTTTAAAATACTTTCACCTGAATCACACTCCAGGCTTATGGATTCAGGACATCCAAAACAGGCCCTGATAAGAATCATCTGGGGTGGGAGGGTGAGAGCAATAGGTGAGGGAGATTAGGTGGTACAAGCATCCAGTTACAAAATGAATGAGTCAAGGGGATGAAGTGCACAGCATGGAGGATACAGTCGATAATATTGTAATAACTTTGTATGGTGACAGAGGGCAACCAGGCTTATCGTGGTGATGGTTTTGTGATGTATAGAAATATTGAATCACTAGATTGTGAACTCAGGACTAACAGAGTGTTGTTGCAGGTCAATTATACTTCAATTCAAACACATACATACATATGTACATACACAGTATGGGGAATGGGAAATCACCTGAGAAAGCTTGTTTCAAATACTTTTACCTGGATCACACTCCAGGCTAACTGAATCAGGAACTCCAGGAAAGGCGACTGAGACTTTAAATGTGTGATAAGAATGCCAGATGAATCTTAAGAGATGAATGTTTAGTAAATGTTGCAAATTTAAATGTCATTTTCATACTGTTCATGGGGAAGAAAAGCAATGACCAACCTAGACAGCATATTAAAAAACAGAGGCATTACTTCACCAGCAAAGGTCTGTCTAGTCAAAGCTATGGTTTTTCCAATGGTCATGTATGGATGTGAGAGTTGGACTATAAAGAAAGCTGAGCGCCAAAGAGTTGATGCTTTTGAACTGTGGTGTTAGAGAAGACTCTTGGGAGTCCCTTGGACTGCAAGGAGATCCAACCAGTCCATCCTAAAGGAAATTAGTCCTGAATATTCATTGGAAGGACTGATGTTGAAGCTGAAACTCCAATACTTTGGCCACCTGATGTGAAGAGCTGACTCATTTGAAAAGACCCTGATGCTGGGAAAGATTGAAGGCGGGAGGAGAAGGGGACGACAGAGGATGAGATGGTTGGATGGCATCACCGACTGGATGGACATGAGTTTGAGTAGGCTCTGGGAGTTGATGATGGATAGGGAAGCTTGGAGTGCTGCAGTCCATGGGGTCTCAAAGAGTCGGACATGACTGAGCGACTGAACTTACTTACTTAAAAGTCACACTTAACTGTAGATATTTTCCACGCCAAGACAGAAGAACACAATTGCAGTTCATGGATAACTGGTGTATTATAACTGGGGATTTGGCAACAGTTCCTGGGTTTTCTGTCCTGTAGCTTTAATTCAGCCTTGTAACTTTAAGTTTCAGCCCATCCCTTAAAATTCTTGCCTTTAGCATCTTGACGGCTGCATCTCTAATAGCAGCTCTCACGTCTAAGATACCAGCTGCCTCTTGGAGAGCTACCTCCCCCCTCTTGGTTACTTTGTGAACTTTTTACTCGTGCCCGCGCCCCCCGCACACCACCTCCTTCTCCCCTGTGGCCCAGTGTGCTAGATTTATATTTACCTTTGGAATAGTACTTGTGTTCAACAGAATCATCAAATTCCAGCTTTGTGCAGGGGTCAGATGAACACTGACCTGTTCTGGGATTTATCTGGATTCATTCCAAGGGTCTTGCCCTACCACCACCGCCTGAGCAGATACATAAACAATGGAGCTGTCTTTTCTGCTTCAAATTAAATAAAAAGTCCCAGTCACTGTACAACAACTCTGTAGGCAGGTTGGAGTTCTCTGCCCAGTTAAGCCCGAGATATACGAGGTCAAAACCACATAAACAGAGTCTTAAATAAAATATTGCATCATGAATACAGTAGAGGGAGAAACAGTGCAATATTTCCCAAACTTAACCATTGAATCCTTTTTCACAGACTATCTCATGAGACTCTTCAGCAGAACATGCTGTGGAAAAGTGTATTTTTTTCCCCCTTAGTCAACTTGGGGTCCTTCGTTTCAAATGATCTGTATGTCTCTCTGTTTTTTGTCTATTTAATTTTAGTTTTTACAAGTAGAACTTTTTATTTGGAAAGTTTTGGCACTATCATGTACAAGAAAACAAAAACTTTTTCTTAAATTGAAATACAGTTGCTTTGTAAAGTTATGTTAGTTTTGGGTGTATAGCAAAGTGATTCATTTATATACTTACATATCTATTCTTTTTCAGATTCTTTTCCCTTATAGGTTATACAAAATATTGAATACAGTAGGTGTATTGTACACCTACAAAATGTATACAAATATTGATGTACAGTAGGCCCTTGTTGGTTACCTATTTTATATATAGTAGTGTGTATGCGTTAATCCCGAACTCCTTGTTAATGCCTCCCTCACTTCTCTTTGGTAACCATGTTTGCTTTCTATGTCTGTGGGTCTGTCTCTGCTTTGCCTGTCTGTCTCTTTAGTACTGAGGTCCAGAAAAATGAAATGTGTGTCAGGAATGGGCTACCTTGGGTCACAAGAAATAGGATTCCCTCATGGTTTCTACACCATCAGTGCTTTTTCAATAACTGAGTGCTCTGCTTGAAAGTCAGCTACCACAAGCTGTTCTGCTAACCGTGGCACATTCATCTATCTACCAGCATCTTTTTCAGCCTTTCTGGCATTCCATGGGGTATTTCCTTCCTTCTTGAGATGCATCAATCCATGTGGTGAGTCATGAACTGGTAATGGCCCTTGGAGGGTGGCTTTTGAGAAGCACTGCAGGAGAGTTAGTCTCATGTGCCCATTTCTACATGTTGGCCACGTGTTTTTTAATGGCAAGGGCCTTGTCTAATGTAACTTCATGGT
Source organism: Cervus elaphus (assembly GCF_910594005.1). NCBI lineage: Eukaryota > Metazoa > Chordata > Mammalia > Artiodactyla > Cervidae > Cervus > Cervus elaphus. The sequence continues at coordinate 78,199,445 of NC_057815.1, read as the reverse complement.
ACTTAGCACGTGTCCGACTCTTTTGTGACCCTATGGCCTGCCAGGCTCCTCTGTCCATGCAATGTCCCAGGCAAGAACACTGGAGGAGGTTGCCATTTCCTTCTCCAGGGGATCTTCCAAACTCAGGGATTGAACCCAAGTTTCCTGCATTGGCAGGCAGATGTTTTTTTTACCGCTGAGCCACCAGGGAAACCCAAGAGAGTTCTCTCTGTGCTTAAATAATATTAACCTCTTATCTTTCAAGATAAATTCTACAGTATTTTGTCCCCTTGAGCAAACTCCAGAAGATAATGAAGGACAGGGAAGCCTGGTGTGCTGCAATCCATGGGGTCACAAAGAGCTGGACACAGTGTAGCTACTGAACAACCTTCACATTGTTTATTTTGTAAGAAATTATGTAACAAATAGGAGACATCGTCCAAGGTAAAGTTTGTACATTTTATTTCAAGCTCTTGTCTTATATAACTTTTGCATAGGTAATCCCAAATCTGTTTTCAAATTGCTCACTCAACTGGAAATTCTCCCAATATTTGCTTTGGTTTCATCATGTTCTTTTTAACTTGTCCAGCCACATGACAGTCGTTTTTCTTCAAAGATTATGTTTAGGCCAGGCCTGAGTTAAGAACGTGGGTTTGCTTTCTCTTTTTCTGATTTAATTTGCATTCCTAAGATTAAGCACATTACTACCAGATTGCCTTCATCAAACACACACGTATATATAAGAAGCCACATCCATTCTTTGCTTAGTCTGAAGTTTCGTACTTTATCTGGCTTGCCAACTCCCCGAAAGATTAACTGTGGTCAGTTGGTTCATTTTTCAGAGGGTTCCGTGTACTTGTTCTCTATCAGTATCTTTCTTCCTCTTTTTCTTTCTCCTCCATCACATAGAACACAAACACAGACAAGGCTTAGTCTGTATCTCCAGTCCTCAAGAGGACTATAGAACTCCTTGGGAAATATATCAAAGACAAGAGATCTACGGTCTTAATCGTCTGTCATGACTTTCTAGCCCCTTTACCAGATGTTTCCAGAAAGATTTTTCTTTTTTGTCTGTGCTGGGTCTTTGCTGCCCCGTTGCAGACTTGGTTGCCCCTCAGCATGTGGGATCTTACTTACCCAACCAGGGATAGAACCCACATCCCTTGCATGGGAAGGCAGATTCTTACTCACTGGACCACCAGGGAAGTCTGTCCGTCTTCTTTTTTTAAAGGTAAAAATTACAAAACACATTTCAGTATGTGTCTCTAAAAGATGAAAACGTTTAATAAATATAGCCACACTACCATTACCACATCAAAAAACTAACAATGATTTCATAATAGCAAATATCCAGACAGTGTTCCTGATTTCCAATTGTTTCATAAGGTCAAACGTTTATTGATTTAAAAAAAAAGTTACAAATAAATTCCACACATTGTGATTGGCTGATATGTCTTCTAAGTCTCTTTCAGTATACAGGTTTCCTCTCCATCTCTGTTTCCTTGTAATTCACTAACGAAACTCAGTTGTTTGTCCAGTAGCATTTCCCACCCCTGAATTTTGCTGAACAAATCCTTGCATTGCAATTTAACACTCACAGGATTCTGAAATGTACTGGTAGGCATGCAGTTTCCCTGGTGGCTCAGACTGTCAAGTATCTACCTGCCATGTAAGAGACCTGGGTTCGATCCCTGGGACAGGAAAATCCCCCGGAGAAGGGTCTGGCTACCCACTCCAGTATTCTTGCCTGGAGAATCTCATGGACAGAAGAGCCTGGCAGCTACAGTCCGTAGGGTAGCAAAGAGTCAGACAGGACTGAGAGGCTAACACTTTCACTTTCATGCAGAGTGCTAGAGAATACCAAGGAGAGATAAGAAGGCCTTCCTAAATGAACAATTCAGAGAAATAGGGGAAAACAACAGAATGGGAAAGATAGAGATCTCAAGAAAATTGGAGATATAAAGGGAATATTTCATGCAAGGATAGGCACAATAAAAGACAGAAACGGTAAGGACCTAACAGAAACAGAAGAGATTAAAAAGAGGTGGCAAGAATACACAGGAAAACTATACAAAAAAGGTCTTAATGACGCAGATAACCATGATGGTGTGGTCACTCTCCTAGAGTAAGACATCTTGCGGTATGAAGTCAAGTGGGCCTTAGAAAGCATTATAACAAATAAAGCTAATGGAGGTGATGGAATTCCAGCTGAGCTATTTAAAATCCTAAAAGATGATGCTAGTAAAGTGCTGCACTCAATATGCCAACAAATTTGGAAAATTCAGTAGTGGCCATAGGACTGGAAAAGGTCAGTTTTCATTCCAATTCCAAAGAAAGGCAATGCCAAAGGATGTTCAAACTACTGTACAGTTGCACTCATTTCACATGCTACCAAGGTAATGCTCAAAATCTCTCAAGCTAGGCTTCAGCAGTAAATGAACCAAGAACTTTCAGATGCACAAGCTGGATTTAGATAAGACAGAGGAACCAGAGATCAAATTGCCAGCATTCACTGGATCATAGATAAAAGCAAGGAAATCCAGAAAAACACCTATATGGTTCAACTCTCACATCCATCCATGACTGCTGGAAAAACCATAGCTTTGGCTATATGGACCTTTGACTGCAAAGTAATGTCTCTGCTTTTTAATATGCTGTCTAGGTTTGTCATAGCTTTGACATCCTTTGAACCATAAAGAAGACTGACAAAGAATTGATGCTTTTGAATCGTGGTGCTGGGGAAGACTCTTGAGAGACCCATGGACAGCAAGGAGATCAAACCAGTCAATCCCAAAGGAAATCAACCCTGAATATTCACCGGAAGGACTGATGTTGAAGTTGAAGCTCCAATACGTTGGCCACCTGTTGTAAAGAGCTGACTCATTGGAAAAGACCCTGATGCTGGGAAAGATTGAAGGCAAAAGGAGAGGGAGGGCATCAGAGGATGAGATGGTTAGATAGCATCACTGACTCAGTGGACATGAATCTGAACAAACTCTGGGAGACAGAGAAGGACAGGTGAGTCTGGCATGCTGTATTCCATGTGGTCACAAACAGTCGGACACAACTTAGTGATTGAACAACAGCAACAAATATTTGATTCCTTTTACACTTTAAGTCATCAAGTAACTTGAATATATTAAGATAAATCCCGTTTGCTCTTTTCCTCCAAGATACATTCCAGATAGTTTCCTAGATAACCTTTCCATTCAGTAAGTTCCCTGTCTTAAATTTCCAGTTAAGTCATATTTGTTACTTTTTAAATTAAAAAAATTTTTTTTTAATTTACAATGTTGTGCTGGTTTCTGCCATACAACAAGGAGAATCAGCGATAAATAAATATATACATATGTGTGTGTTTTCAGTCATGTCTGACGCTTTGCAATACCATGGACTATATAGCCTGTCAGGCTCCTCTGTCCATGGAATTTTCCAGGCAAGAATACTGGAGTGGGTTGCCATTTCCTTCTCCAGGGGATCTTCTCTACCCAGGGATTGAACCACTGTCTGCTGCATTGGCAGGCAGATACTTTACCACTGGGCCACCTGGGAAGCCCCTTAGCTTCATACAGGTAATGCATATTTATTGAAAATTTTTTTCACCAACAATGGTGAAATCAAGACCCAAACTACAAAACATGATGGCAGTTGATGCTTAGAAAAAATAACGCGAAGGGTTATGTTTCACAGATTTGTGCAAACTTCTTTCAAATCTCAGTCTGTCCTTTGATCAAAGAGGAGATCACAGCATCTGTTATTCCTTGTGATTTAATAAATTAAAAAAAAAAAAACAAAAAACTGCACTCCATTGACAAAAAAGGAAAAGATTTGCTTCCAAACAGCACTAGTCTTTAAAGTGACTTTCCCCCAACATAAATATAGAAAATAGCCTTTATGGAGCACATTCGGCTTGGTCAGAACCTTTTCTTCCCCGACAACATTTAGATGTCGCCTGAGTCTTCGGTGCAAGCGCAGCCTGGGAGGTCTGAATACATGCATAAGCCGCCTCCCTCTTGATCCTCCCTCTCCCCCTCTCCATCCCATCCCCCAGGTCCTCACAGAGTCCCAGGCTGGGCTCCTTGTGTTATATGGCAGCTTCCCAGTCGCTACCTATTTTAGGGTTAATTTTTTAAGGAGGCGCACAACAAAAGGATTTAAAAAAAAAAAAAGAAAACCCGACAAAAAAAAAAAAAAAAACTTGGCAGAATTTATTTCCTCTAAATGTCCATTAGAGGGCGACATTTGCTTTACTATTATATTTCCCCTAATAAGACTTAAATAGCATCACATTTCTTTTCACATTTTTAAACAAATTGAACATCCTTACCTACTTCGACTTACTATCTCTGTTATACAAGATGTAGTCACATCTTGTGTCCTCTTTTGATTTGGTCCCTGCGGACTCAGCATCGTTCATTAGTATCAATACTTCCAGCCTTGACGCCATTCCCAGTTGTAAGCACCAGGCGGCGGTATTGCATAAATTAAGATGCGCTGGAAGGCAAAATTAAGTCAAAACTGCCAAAGCAAAAGGAGTTTCACCGGGAAAGGGCAATTAATTTAAGAAGGAGAGAGAGAAACCAGACATTTCTAGTTCGTATGCAACTCACGGCCCAAGGTCAAAACCCTGTGAGATATAGTACAAAGCAGCTATTCAAGAGCGCAGGAGGAGGCTGACCTGGGGGAAATGCTTGCACAATCTCCTCCTTGCTTTTGTGGCTCCACAGGAGGAGGCGTGTCCACGTTCGCGCACGTGTCTGTGAATAGTTACAGGACAGCTGCGGGCCGGAGTGGACAGGGCATGGATCTGCTGGATACCGCCTCTGGACAAGTGCATGAGACAGGTTTACAACCGAGGTCAGCTCTCATTTTACCCAGGAAGGAAAGGGAGTCCTGAGCCGAGCAGAGAGCTCGCCCGAGGACACACCGTTACGAAGAGGTGCGTTCAGCCAGGTGTTCCAAGCGCAGGCCACAACTAGGGACGTTTCTCATTTTCTCCCACCCATTACGCACGCGTGTAATACCCCCCCTCCCCCAGCACACACACTCGGAAACTGAAGCACAAGAACGATCCAGCACAGCAAGCGGCGTTGTACAGTTTAACAGGAAAGTCACCGACTCTTGCAAATCTAATCAGTTATGGCCTTCTCCCCGGAGTAGTACTCAGACTACTGCGTGTGTAATATTTCAAGTGACGGGGAGAGGTGAGGGTGGAATCGCAGCCCTCTGGAGGCTGTCCATTTATCAGTTGCCAGATTAAGAAGAATTTCTATTCTGATTGGAGCCTAGAAAGCAACGTAAAGAAAACCAGACGGATTTGGGAAGAGAAGCAAACAGGGGCAAACTCCTCCCTCCAAATACAACTGGAGTTTCGTCTCGGGAAAGGGGGAGGGGCTTGGCAGAAAGTCTTAAGAGAGAGGTGGGGCGTCTGACTTGGGTCCCCTCCCCCAGGCCTCGGTCCCCTCTTCTGGTCCCAAACCCCTCTTGTTCTCCTACCCATACTCCACTCGCTGGCTTTGGTGTTCGGCACAAAAAGGGTTTGAGAAGGAGCTGCGGACGCCCAAAGCCTGGACGGCGGGAAGGGGGCAACGCACTGTGGCTTTTCCTTTATCTCATTCTTTAATTCGTCAGCTCCCGAGCCTAAGGTCGATCCCCACTTTCCCATCCGCCAGGTCGCTCACTCGGCATCTCTTTCCCCCTCCTCCACCGCCCCCTCGGCTGCTCCTCTAGACCCTCGGCCTCCAGCCCCGCCTCTGCCGGCGCTGGGTTTCACCCGCGGCGGAGTGAAATCAGCAAAGTGACCGCCCCTCTGGAAGATCATTGGTGCAGCCCCTGCCCGTCGCGGCCGATGATTGGTGGGCCGCCCGGGTTATTTGCATGCCGGCGGCAGCCCAGTACCCAGCTATGCGGGCTGCTGGCTCCGCGCAGAAGTTTGCAGAGCGCTTTCTCGCCGGTCGGTCCCGGACTCGCGCAACGCCCGGAGCCGCCTCCCTCGATCGCCGCCGCCCTGTTCTCTCGGGATCCCTTCTCTGCGGAGGATAGACTCCCTGCTTCAGGGAAGTTGAAGTGGACCAGGGGGATTGCGGAGGAGGGGCGGCGGAGGGTCGTTCCAGTGACAGCTCGGAGTCGGGACGCCGGGAGCGTGGGGCTCTGGCCGCCGCGAATCTCGCCCACCTTTCTGCGGCCGCCGGGTAGGCGGGCGGGCGATGCGGCCGCCGAGCCCCGCGGTGCTGAGAGAAAGGAGGGCGCCCCGGAGAGCCTAGAGCTTGTTTCTGCCGACTTGGGGAAGGGCGCATGGAGTTGTGAGCGCCCCTCGCTCGGCGAGGCCGCCCCGGGCAGGCTCCCCATGGCCGGGACGTACAGCTCCACTCTGAAGACGCTGGAGGACTTGACCTTGGACTCCGGGTATGGGGCCGGGGACTCGTGCCGCTCGCTCAGCCTCTCGTCCTCCAAGTCCAACTCGCAGGCGCTCAACTCTTCGGCGCAGCAACACCGCGGGGCGGCCTGGTGGTGCTACTCCGGCTCCATGAACAGCCGCCACAACAGCTGGGACACGGTGAACACGGTGCTGCCCGAGGACCCCGAAGTGGCCGACCTCTTCTCGCGCTGCCCGCGCCTGCCCGAGCTGGAGGAGTTCCCCTGGACCGAGGGAGACGTGGCCCGGGTCCTTCGCAAAGGTGCCGGCGGCCGGCGGCAGCCCCTGTTCTCCGCCGAGGCGGTCCGGCGCCTGGCCGGGCTGCTCCGCCGGGCGCTCATCCGGGTGGCCCGCGAGGCGCAGCGCCTGAGCGTGCTGCACGCCAAGTGCACCCGCTTCGAGGTGCAAAGCGCCGTGCGCCTGGTGCACAGCTGGGCGCTGGCCGAGAGCTGCGCGCTGGCCGCGGTCAAGGCCCTGTCCCTGTATAGCATGAGCGCGGGCGACGGGCTGCGCCGGGGCAAGTCGGCGCGCTGCGGCCTCACCTTCTCAGTGGGCCGCTTCTTTCGCTGGATGGTGGATACCCGCATCTCCGTGCGTATCCACGAGTACGCGGCCATCTCGCTCACCGCCTGCATGGAGAATCTGGTGGAAGAGATCCGGGCCAGGGTGCTCGCCAGCCAGAGCCCCGACGGCGGAGGGGCCGGAGGCGGGGAGGTGTCCGCGGAGGCCCTGGAGATGGTCATCAACAATGACGCCGAGCTCTGGGGCGTCCTGCAGCCCTATGAGCATCTCATCTGCGGCAAGAACGCCAATGGTAAGCGCGCGGGCCCCGGGCCCGTGGACCCGGTAGGGTAGAAGTCCGACCTGGGCTACGCAGGGGGTGAATTTCCTAGGACCAAGGAGACTCAAGACCTGAGAGAAAGCGTTTGGTCTTTGGGTAGAGGAGTTCATTAGAGTCTTTCCCGAGGTTGTTCTTTCGGCGACTTGACTTTTGGAGGGCAAAGTAGTGGTTGACCTGCTTCCTGTTCTGCCTCGTGTTGTCGCTGTTGGGGGCCATTCATTGAACCTCTTGATGAAGCCACCCCTGAACCTCTCCTGAGGTGAAGCGGACTGCCTTGTGGCCCTCTGCCTTGCTTGATAGGTCTGTAATTGGCCTCTTTCCCCGACCACTGGGTAGATCAACTATGGTTCGGTCCTAGTTCTGTCGACTACAGTAGCAGCAGCCAGAGGGTCTGGGCTGCAGTCTTGGCTAAGTGGGATGGAAGGAGGGGAACTGGATGCCCAGGACCTAGCCCTGCCACCTTGGGCTTTGCTGGATTGAAGGATGCCTTTCAGGGCCCTCTGGGGGAAGGTGGAGTGGTAGTGGTGGGTTCTTAACTGTGAGCCCAGGGTGATGGAACATGGTGACTTCTGAATCTCCTTCCCAGAAAGGGAATCACACGCCAGACCCAACTTTCCAAGCTGTCACCAACCAAGTGAGCAATTAATTAAAACCCTATGTTGTATTAAGTGCATGACCTTCTAGACTTTGCTGAAAGAAAGGATGACCCCATAGTCATCAACCAAGCTAGGGGGAAGAGGGGTGGGGGATGCGCAGACAGCATGGTGTCAAGTGCCAGAAAGAAACCTTTGGGTAATTGCGTTTCTCTGAAAGAGGACATAGCTTCAGTGCAAAGAGTGCTAGGGAAGCACTTGACCTTTTCACTGGAAAGGTTACGGTGTGACCTGGGTTCAACAGTAAACTGCCTACCAGACTCCCAACTTCAGGAGTCAGCAAACCGTCAGTTCTCTAGAATGATACTTTGGCTAAGCATCCTTACAGTCTGATCTGAGGGCCATTTTAGGGGCTGCATTCAGTGGCAAATAAGTAGTACAGAGGAAGAGGCCAGGTGGGTATGGAAAAGGCATAAAGGGAGTCATATTTAAGTGTGGTTTTACATAATCATAATAGCTAAAATCTTAAACTAGCACTTAATAGCGTGTCAGTCACTGTTTTCAGCACTTTAATATATAAACTTAAGTAATCCCAGCCACCCTATTAGGTAGGTACATCTAGTATTATCCCCATTAGATAGATGGGGAAACTGAGGTACCCAGCAGTCAAGTAATTAACCCAAGCTTACATGGATATCAAGTGACAAGAATTTGAACCCAGGCAGGCTCCAGAGTTCAAGCTTTTAGCCACTAGAGGAGAGGAAGCAGTTTTGTTTTCATTGATCCAATTTCCAGGGGGAGCAGTTGCCATCTAAAGACTTCATTTTGAAGACAGTCTGTCTCTACCAGCATGGCTGACTTTGACTTTCTTGGGTTTTATTTTTAATTCTGGCACAGCTGAAAGGAGATGCCAGGAATGGAAAGAAGAGCGTTTGCCTTTTCATTTTCCTCCTCTTAGGTCAGAGTTGAGGTCAGTCCAGAATCTCAGCTGATGATGTCACAGCTGATAATTGTGCTTTGCCCGCCAGGTTTGTGGCATGAGCACGGGTAACACGGGCTCCAGGAGAGGAAGTGGAGGGCAGGGGGATTTCCATATGGTTGTCAGAGCCCAGGGGAAGCAGTCTGAACTTTTGGCTGAGGGGAGGCCCAGTCTGAACTCAAACAAGGAAGACTCCTAGGAGAAAAAACAAGACCCTAAGGTGGATAATAGGTGACAAACAAATAAACAAAACATGCCATTCACAGAGAACTGGTGCCCCTCAGGTTGAGAGACTTCTCGGTTTTTCTAACTGTAAATTGAAGCTGTTAAGAGCAGCTGCCTCCTCAGGGCCCTCTGAAAATTCAGAATGTGAGAAGTGTCTAGAACACAGGTGTCTTCCATGAACGGGCTTATTTCTTATCTAGGGTCATCACTCCTTGGGATTTTCTTTGCAGGGTGGGGTTTTGACCCCGTGATTTGACCTCTTCCTCTCCATCCCGCACCCCAAACAATCCTTCTTAAGCCGTGGTAGTTGAGACAGCAGGGCTCTTGTGTGACAGACGACACATCTCCTGGATGCCCAGAGCAAGCGTGGCCCTCTGTTCCCTTCAGTCTCCAGGGAGCTCTCCTGCAAGACAGGTGACCATTCGCTTCCCCTGAGTAATATGGATGCTCATTTTTTATACATGAAAACCTGAGGGAGGCCCCAGTAAACAGTAACCAGGCTCATTTATTAAGTCCCTTTAGACAAAGTGAAATGAATGTCTAGTAGAGAGGCAATGAATTACTTATGCCTGAAAGCTGACTTCAAAGGGAAGCACAAACTGTTTAGGAAAGAAGTGGAGAGATCCTAAACCTTTGTTGTACCAAAATAAGCCAAGGCCAGCAAGGTTACCGTCTACACAGCTGAAGTCTAAGTGGCAAATGGCTGCACACAGGAGGGAGAGTTACTGGCTCACACTCTTGTCCTGCTGCTCTTCCCTTCAAATTATATATTTATTGTTGTTATGCCTGCTAATTACACAGCAAGGGCACATGCATTTGAGTCAGCTATATAGGGCTCTTAAACTTTTAATATCTTCCAGCCGGGAATTCAAGAGCCCTAATCCATCTAGTCCAGTCCATTACTCAGAGTACTGGGCAAATATGGTTTTGCTCAACCCAAGATGGATGATAAAAGTTCTATGGTGTTTATAAAACATGATCTCAGCTTCATAGAGCAGCAGGAGTTATATATCGCTTGCTCATTTGGTATCGATGTGCCTGTTCCCAGGGCAGTGTCATTAAGGAATGCTATCTTCGTGGCTTCCTTAAGAGAGGTAGAGAAACCACTTTAATAGAGTGGTATTTATAAACAGGGAGCTGGCAGAAAATAGAAGCTTCTCTCATCCACACCTCCCTTCTTCCCTCCCTTGCTCACTGTTGTATGTCAGTTTGATGCTGAGCATCCCTTGGGGTTTCTCCCTGGCCATTTTTCTTACTAAACATTCATGAATGTCCATGCCTTGGAGATAATTCCCTTCCATTCAGAGATGCTAGGTTAAATGATAGGGTTTTGATGAGAATATTCCTACTCCAAAGCAGTAACCAGGAGCATGAAGGGAGCTCCATCATAATGGTAAGGAGCCAAAACTTTGGAATCGCAGTAAGGAAGCTCACCTCTGCTATTTCTATGAGTGACCTGGGCCATATTTCTTAACCATTCTAAGCCTCAATTTTGTTATCTGTAAAATGGGGGATAATAACAGCACTTAACTCCTCAGGTTGGTGTGAGGACTGGATGATATCATAGATTTAAAGATTGAATCACATAGTAAATGCTTAATAAATAGTTTCAGTTCATTCAACAAATATTTATTGACCATTGACCCTGTCTGCACCACTGTTAAAAGTGCTAGATTAATCGGGGGAGGGGGAGGGTCCTCCTCTCATGAAGCAAACTAATGGGGGCGACAAGGAAAAAGTGAACAAACAGGGATTTATTTTTAGCAGTAAGTGTTATTAACAACCACCAAAAGCAAAGTAATGGGATAGTATGATTGGGACTAATTTAAATGATGACCAAGGAAGGCCTTTCTGAAATTTCATTAGGAATAGATAATATATCAATACCGCTGCTGTCTAATGATCTCAAAGGGGAAAAAAAAGTGAGGACCTTTCTGAATTATTCACTTATTTATCAGCTGAGGCAAATCCCAACAATCTCATTTGCAGCGGAGAAATGAAAGGGCTGCGTCTAGAAAGCTCTTCTAGTTGTAGGACTCATTTAACACCGAGCTTATAGGATGGGTTTCCATCGCGATAATCAACTCCAGGAGCAAGGGTTAATTGAGCCGCTAGTTGCTGTTTAATCAGTTTCCACACCTGCGTAGTTTGGGGAGGGGGAGCAGCTACCCTCCTTTTTAACTGTTTTATTGAAGCCAAGAGAGCTAGTAAAACTGAAACAAAGCAAGCTTGTGGAAATGCAGACTTTTTTTTCCCCCTTGAATGTCTGAGAAATGCAACCCAGCTTTAAGTTGTTAGAAGAACAAGGTGGGGTTGTTCTGCCTCCTCCAGGAGTTTTACCTGCCTCCACACCAACTGAAGGGCCATGTCTCTGTGAATTTCCCCAGCACCCAGGGCCGATTCCTGAATCGTTTCCTGCGTGTGTCTCTCCCATCACTCTTTGGGCTCAAGGGCACCCGTGTCTCCCCTGTGCCTCCCACGGCGTCTGACACACAGCGGACACTCCAGGACTGGCAGTCAGACAAATGATTGATACCACCATACAAAATGTTTAATTCCAGAAACTTCATTTGCAATCCTTTGACCCCCTCAGAAGACTCTTCCCTGCTTTCTACCGCGGCTGAGAATTTCAAGTTCTTGGTGAAGAGAGGCAGCATTTTGGAGGGTACCCAAACCATGGGGACATCATTCAATCTTTTGATCCTCTAATCTTGAGCGGGGCTCCCTACACTGTGATGAGTCAGTGTAAATAGGAGGGATTTCTGGTTGCGGGGGCTTCCTTCAGTGTGCAGTATCCACAGCGGGGGTTTCACAGCAGCTGTCTAACTGGCCACAGATAGACCCACAGGAAGATTGAGTTCAAAGAGGCACTCAGATCCCCTAAGAATAGCAATAGCATCTTGCCTGCAGAGCTGCCCTAGAGGGCGGTCTGTGGATGACTATTGCTCAAAGGGCTTCCCGGGTAGCTCAGTGGTAAAAAACCCACCTGCCAATGCAGGAGACCCAGGTTCGATCCCTGGGTCAGGAAGATCCCCTGGAGAAGGAAATGGCAACCCCATCCAGTATGCTTGCCTGGAGAATCCCATGGACAGAGGAGCCTGGTGGGCTATAGGCTATGGGGTGGCAAAGAATCAGACACGATTGAGTGAGATAGCACAGCACTGCTCAGCAGAGGTTGCATCTGTGTTGTACCTCACCTGCCTCCAGTCTGAGGATGGCATTATGGCCTTCAACGACCTGGTCATCCCAGGGATGCATGGACAACATCTCAGGTCTGAAATGAGCCAGGGACGCTGGGCTGCGAACCCTCAGGCTGGTCCTTATCCCGTTTCCCCATCAGTACCCGTCCTTCCCCAGTGGGGCTGTGGGCAAGTGCTCTGCCTCTGTTTCCACATTCCTCCAGCTGTAATAACAGGCCTGACCTCTGCATAGCTCAGAAACCTTTTCGTTTGGGATCTTGCCCGCTGCCCATAAAAACCCATCGAGTGGGATGCTCTTTCACAGAAGGGTCTCTGGGAGCCCAGGATTCACAGCTTGGTGACGGCCGGGCCAGGACCAAGCCCCATGTCACTCACGCCCTAGGCCTGTGCTGCTTCTGTGAAGAGTCCCAGAAACAAAGGTAGAGAGGGACAGGGCAGTATTTGCCCCTCTGCCAGTGGAGGCGAGGGTCAGACTCACAGACTCGGTGATCTTGCTTGGAGATCTTGCTTGTTAAAGGCCTGCTGTGTCCAGGCACTTTACATCCTTTAGGTCAGAGAATCTTCACAACCAAGGTGAAAACCAGGCTTCAAGGCCTGAGTATGGATCTCCCTCCAGAGATGTGTTATGCTGTTTAAACGCTGCTTGCTGGTGGGCCCAGAGTGTCCCGCAGGTGCCATCCATTTTAAGGCGCCTTTATTGCTACTTCTGAGGGGCAGGGAACTCTGCCGCCCAGGGAGGGCCTTACAAGTGTCAGCTGCTGAGTGATCAACAAGCTTAGCTGAATGGAAAAGCTGCCGCCTCCATCTTCCAAGAGAGGGGAGAGCCAGCTTGGAGGAGGACACCCAGCAGGAGAGAACCCAAAGGGAGCCCATGTTTAGGCCACTGGCCTCAGGACACTCAACTCATTTGCTCTGGAGCCGGCAGAAAGTCTTCTGTGAAGGGGCCTTTGATTTCCTCCGAGTGCCCTACAGTGTTGGGCCATTGGTGAAACCTCAGAGCCGGGAGCACAGGGAGAGAAGAAATCGGCGTAGCAAGCGCTGAGATGCTCCGGCTTTGAAGTCTGAGCTGGGCCCCAAATTGCCTTGCCTCTTACCAGGGCCTGGAGCAAGTCACTTCAAGTCCCCGACTATAAAGCACAGGGCCGGCTCTCATCCACAGGCGGTTATGCTCCATGAATACTCGCTGCTCCCAGGACGTCAGAGCTGATGCTGGGTTGAGCGTTGAGAACTTGCCCAGGGTGGGGCGGCCCGGGTGTCATTCCTGGCGCCCTCCCTTGTGAGTTGTGTGATCCCGGGCAGGGTCACTGCTATGCCTTGGTTTCTTCCTCCGTAACAGGATTTGGACTGCATCACTTTTTTTTTTTTTTTTTAATTTTGGCCTCACTGAGTCTTGGTTGTGGGGCACGGGCTTTTCTCTAGTTGCCACACGTGGGGATTTCTCTAGTTGTGACACAAGGACTTTGTTGCCGTGCAACATTTGGGATCTTTGCTCCCCGAGCAGGGATCAAGCCTGCATACCCTGCACTGGGAGGCGGATTCTTAACTGCTGGACCACCAGGGAAGTCCCTGGCCTGGGTACGTTGTGTTGCAGGGCTGTCCTGGGCCCTGAAGTAAACTTAGCAGCATCCCAGCCCCCTCCCCCTAGATGCCAATAGCATCTTCCCTCCCCCACTCTCCCCACCCCAGATGGCCAGTTGTGACAATCAAAAATGTCTCTAGACACTGACAGATGTCTGTTAGGGGGGGCAGAATTGCCCCTGGTTGAGAAATACTGCTCTGTAGTAGAGCTGAAAAGAGGACCCAACTCGTAGGATGTTTGGGAGGATTTACTAAAGGTCTCTGTAAGGGACTTTGCACTAGACCTGCACATAAAATAGTCATTCTAATCACTGTTATATTTTTTTGCAAACTGTATTGCATGCACCCGTCGAGTTCACTTTTTGCCGAAGTGGGCATTGGTAGTGCAGGGGAGGACCGTGACCCAAATCCCAGGGTGACAAGGATGAGTCACACAGCTTTCCTGGGTGACTAATAGGGAGGAGGAAGTTACGGAATCTGGAAAAAGCACCTTTGCACCCTGCCCGGTTATGGCTCCACTTGCCCTTAAGATGAAGCAGGCTGGCAGCGGGCAGTGAGAGCCGACCCTCCCTCTGAGCTCCAGGCCGGCCCTGCCGGGAGGACAGTGATAGCGCAGACTCAAAGCTGCGCTCACTCTGCTGGGGAGTCACTCTGCCATGTGTCTGGGACCCCGCCTCGTGCAGCTGCCAAGCCCTGAGCCACAGGACAGCAGGTGTTTTGTGTTTGCCGGCCTGTCATGTAAACATACTTTGTGGTCGTCTTGCTTGTTTTAAAAAAGGCCTAAATGGTTTTGCAACTTTGGCGGTAGGCTTGGAGCAGCTTGCCGAATTGGGAGGAGAAGCTTCAGAAACACCACCCGAAGTAAGCCTGAGGAATGCCACGCCGGCCTCGTTAATCAACTACTTGCCGAGCGCCAGCTACATCTAAGGCCACGGAGACAGATGGGAGGAGGATGGGAATGGATCTTGCCCGTCAAGAAGTTTAGAATCTAGTAGGGACGGCAATGGGCTTTCCCGGTGGTCCAGACAGTAAAGAATCCGCCTGCAATGCAGGAGACCTGGCTTCACTCCTTAGGTTGAGAAGATCCCCTGGAGAAGGGAATGGCTACCCACTCCAGTATTCCTGCCTGGGAAATCCCAGGGACAGAGGAGCCTAGCGGATTACAGTCCATGGGGTCGCAGAGAGTCAGGCATGACGGAGTGACCATGCATGCTGGGAAAGCAAAGCATGTCCATGGATCCTTCCAAGGATGTAAGGTCCTTACATTTAAATGACAGATGATGCTAAAGCCACATCTTCCCCACTGCCCATCAGCGGTATTTTTCTTGAGCTGTTTCACTTAATCCCCCCGAGCTGCTCTGTAAGATAGATATACTGTCCACCCCATAGATGGGGACCCTGAAGCTTTGGGTGACTGGAGAGCTCAAAGGGGAGAGGTGAGCCCTGGCTGGGTGGGAGGGAGGGGGTCGGGGCTGCTTTGTGGAGGATGTGGCATGTGGTCCAGGCGCACTGGGCGGGCCGGGCTGTGATGGGGAAGAGGAAGTGGTGCTGAGAGCATGCAGGCTTCCAGGCAGAGGGAACAGTGTGAGCAAAGACCTGGAAGCCAGCGTGTGTGTGTTGGAAAAGTGACCCTCTCTGGCTGGAAGGTTCAGACGCATGATGAGGAGGAGCAGGGCAGATAACACAGCAGAGAGGAAAACTTTCCCACATCTTTTATCCAGATGTTAAGGAGCCTGCCAGAGCTCAGGAAGAGAGGTTTCCAAAACTCATTTTTATAATTCAGAAATGGAGTGTGTCTGCTCCCCAGCGCATCATAACCACAGCCTCAGACCTCCCATTACCCCTCTTGTTGATTGAAAGCTTGACCTCAGAAATGCCCCCGGCCTCTGTCCTAAGACTACAAGTAAGGAAAGAAGGTTTCTACCCCAGCAGACCTGGGCTGAGAGGGCCTGAAGAGCAAGGCTGCCATCAACTTTACTTCCCTCATGCAATTTGACTTCTGACCTGGCATTTCTTGCAAAGCTCTGAACATAGCATTTCAAGCCAAAGCAGTCCCAGTAGGGAATGAAGATTGGGGCTGGCACACCTGTTAAATGAGGCTGTTGGCCTGACTCTTGCCAAGGCAGGATTCTCCAATGTGGAGGCAGAGAGGGACAGAAAACAGGATAAGAGGGTCCCAGAACTTTAGAGTTGGGCTTGGTATGTTCAACTTCCAGTTTGGAGCGTATCATTTTGGAAAATAACAGCTCAATTCTGAGAGATTTAGTCACCTTCTCATTCTTGCTGAAGGTGTTTCCAGAGCACTGATAATCAAGATTTCAGTCCTGTTAGCTGTTTGATATTGTGGAACCACCTTCAAGGTCAGTGCCACCTGGATTGAACTCCCTAGGGTCCAGCTGAATTCTACTGACAGTAGTAAAATGAGATAGATCATCAATGGCTTAGCCCATAACTCGGGTGTTAGACCTTTTCCTGACCCCAGTGTTATAAAGGAATTTGTCACTTGAAAAAGAGAAATCTCATGAACATTTTGCTCGCTCTATGTATATATACACACACACAATCATTTATGGTTAATGGTTTGAGGTCCATTGTTTTCTAAAATTGAGCTAGGCAAGAGGTTGGGGGTAGGGGGTGGTCAGGTCCATGATGAAAAAATTACATAGGAAAGCTGAATTTGGAAGTACCAGAGGTAGAAGGTTAGGGGTGGGGAGAGATTAAAGAGGACCACAAATAGAGTGAAACAGGTCTTTCAGTGCATGAAAATCATCCCTAAAATTGAGGCAAAATTTTGTTGAAATTTTTACAGCTTTTCTCCTGTATCTTTTAAGATATTGAAAGCATTATTTGCAGGGAGGAGAGCTGTTCATGAACACTCATTTCACAGACCAAGCAAGTGTATGTGCACAAGCATCTTGGACCGTCCAGTTCTGAAGGCTGTGGATCCAGAAAATTCTGGGTTGGAGCTTGGCCTCTCCATGACCTGGAGTGAATCACTCCATCTTCTTGGCTCTCTGTTACTAATCTGTGGCGTGAAGAGGTTGGACTAGATTCTCCAAGGGCCCCTCTGTCTCCAATAATGTTTCTAGACCCCACGTGGATGTTGTGAAGTCACTTTCCTAAGGTCGAGCCCTGTAATTAGTATCCTTGGGAAAGAAATGGGCTGGGATTGGGGCTGGCCAAGCTCTCGAAAAGATGGCCCGGGTAGTAAGACCAAACACCATCCTTTTTATATCAGGATTAACCGTGATTATTCCGCTTAGATTTTTTTCTTCCCCAACTTTCCTCAGAAGGTGAGTTCTGTCTACTCTTGGCCGACCCACCCCTCCAGTGCTCGGCAGCTGTGTCCAGGTCCTGGCCGGCCTGCTGGGTGGTGGGATCAGCCCCGAGGTGACTTCATGCAGCCGGTGTTTGCAGCCCGCCTACCCAGCCTCAGATATTTATAGCAGGGAGCAGCTAAGAAAAAAAAAATTAAATATGCTACACCCTTCTTTATACTGTGTGGGACAGAGACAGGCATTGTGAGGAATTTAGAAGGCAGGGCAGTATAATCCAGCAAGATATTTTTAAATGCTATTTGTTGCAGTTGGCAGGGCCGGTTCTTCAAAGGCAGGGAAAGTTGAGAGTAAGTGAGGATGACAGGCTGCCAGGAATTCTGAAATTGAGACGGGAAGCTCGGGACCCCAACAGGTATGGGTTCTGAACCCTGATTTCCTTCAGTCGCAGAGTTTGAGCAGGGCTTGGGGAGGTCCCCACCAGAGCCAGGTGAGTGGGGCGGCTTGTCCCTCTCCCCACCCCGGCCCATCTACTCTACAAATTCCCCAGTTCAAGGTGAATCAAATGTTCTGGAGAAGCAGCACTCATGGCTGAAAAAGAAAACCAGAGACCCGGCGCTGCTGCTTTAACTCATTTCAGCAGCTGGGAAAACCACGTTGTACGTGGGGACACCGTTTGGAAGCAAGTGGCTTGCAGCTGTTCTCCGGGCTGTGTGATCTTTCCAGGACGAGCCAGGCAGGCCAGGGCTGTGCCGGGACCCAGTTCAGTAGCAGGTGAGAGGGCCTCCGGGGTAGAGCTCCCTCTGGAAATATGACAGAGATGCCCCCATGCCCCCCGCATCCCCGCCACCACCACCTGTCCCACGGATGCTTGTAACTATCCTGGGAGAGGCTGCCGTGTTTTCTACCGTGTTGGTCTTGCAGGACACGGGGTGGTTACTGTGGGAGGGCCTGGAGATTGCGATCCAGGGAGAGGCTAAGAGTTTGGTTTTGAGAGCATCAACTTTTTTGTTCAGCTTTTATGTATTGGGGACTTACTGTGTGCGGTGTTAAATGAATATGAGAGACTCAAAGGAGGGGAGGGTGCAGGCCCAGTGGATCGTGAGGAGGAGGGAAGTCTGCTGGAGGAGACTGGGGAGGCCAGCCAGGCTGGGGAAGACAGCTCTGGGCAGAGGGAGCAGCAAGTGTGGGGTGAGGCCATGGAGGCCGGCGGGACACGTGACAGGAGCAGGGTATATACGTATTAAGGAGATGTGATCAGAGAAGGAAGGGAGGGAGTGGTCAGCCAGGTAGGGCCTTGGAGGCCACTGCGTGGCAGCCTGGCTTCCAATTCTCAGTCTTCTGGGAGCCACTGGAGGGGCCGAGGCCCAGGACTGACATGGTCTGATGTACATTTTAACAAGATCACGCTCTCTGCCATGTTGGAAATGAACTGTAGCGTCAAGCAGGGGCACAGCATGACTGCTGAGGACGCTTTGGTGATGATCCAGGTGAGAGGATGGTGGCTTGGGTGTCAGTGGAGGAGGTTATTGATGGTTTTTGTTTGTTTGTTTGTTTTTTAAGATTCTTTTCATGTGGGCCATTTTCAAAGTCTTTATTGAATTTGTTTCAATACTGCTTCTGTTTTATGTTTTGGGTGTTTGGCTGCAAGGCATGTGGGATCCTAGCTCCCCGACCAAGGATTGAACCCGCACCGCCTGTATAGGAAGGCAAAGTCTTAACCCCCGGGCCTCCAGGGAAGTCCCTAGTGGTGTATTTTGAAGTTCGAGCCAGCGGGACTTGCTAAGAGCTTGGTTGTGAGGGATGAGTGAGGAATCTGTGTGACCCCCAAGGTTTATGGTCTGAGCAACAGAAAGGAGAGAGTGGCCTGGACTGAAAGGGGAACAGCTCTGTAGGAATAAGCAGGGCTGAGCCAGAGACCCAAGTGTGGTTGTGGTTGCTTGTCTCAAACTTTATACAGAGGGCAATCAAGCAGGAGGGTGGCCTCCTGTCTCCTTGACTCGGAGGAAAGGCCTCTGTGAGCATCTTCAGTCACGATGGATTGACACGCTGCCCTCCTTTGCCTTCCACAAGGGTAGGCACTGCGCAGCAGGGCCAGTTAGGACGTCAGGCAGTGGAGATTTAATTTTCAGTCTTATCATTCTTTGGTTGATGGCCTTAAGAGCCCCCCTAAATTTTGCCTTCTAGCTTCTTCACAGGCAGCCAGCAGCCTTTAATGAAGATCATCAGATCCATTGTTTCCTGTCATTAGTGTGAGGTCTGTTTAATTAGGCCCAGTTGTTCTGTGGATTGTTGTGACTTTGAGCATGTGTCCTTCAGTTCTGGGAAAGCGAGTTTCCATTTCCAAGCAGCTTTGGATTCCTGGAGGTCAAGTCTGGGTCAGAAATTTATCCAGAAAGAGAGCCGTCAGGGGGTGCTTTGTGAGGGCCCAGGGGCCTGGAGGGGCCTCAGAAGGGCCTTGGGAGCAATCAGGTGTCAGAGAGATGATTTGACCCCTGCTGCTCAGGTGACACAGGTGGCTGAGAGGTGGAATCTGAGCATCACCACTGCCTGATAGCCAACTTCGTCTCTGAACCTCAGTCTTCCTCTTCTGTTTAATGGGTATACCATGGTTTCTAACTTAGAGTTGTTTCAGGGACTCTTAGCCCTGGATTCACACTAGAATCACCTGGAGAGCTTTTAAAAATAAAAAGTGTGTGTATGTGAAGGCCCCACCTCCAGAAATTCTGATATAAATGATCTGGAGTAGGGCCCAGACCATGTGCCGTAGAGTTCTTGGGAGAGTCTGATGCTCTATAAGCACTCAGACATTAGCTGTTATTCGTGGTAAAATGAAATCATTGTTCTAGAGCATTCGAGTCTGCCCCACCCAGGATGGTGACTTTCCTTCGCTTCCCAGCCATGCTGATCTGGCTCGCTGCTCTGGCGGGATCACCAAAACACACCCAAGAGGAGCTTGAGCTGTGAGGTTCTCATGAAAAGAGCACAGTTAGATCTAGAATGGCAGTGGCACCATGGAATGATGTTACCCAGCCCACTGCTAAATGAGGGAGATTAATTCCATCTTTCAGAGGAGGAAACCGAGGCTCAGGGAATTTCACTTGATCAAAGTCATACAGTTAATGAGAGGTGGAGATGATAATCAAACGCCGGCAGCCTCACCCCTGATTCCCCGCTCAGTCATGCCCTGTTGCCTCCCAACGCAGAGAAGCTGAGAGATTCAGCGCTTAGCTCACATCTCCAGCACATACCTGCTATGTTTGAGCCTTTACAGAGTCCCAGCCCTTGCCACATGCTTCATGTGTATGGTATTGAGTGGTCTATAATTGCCCAGTGAGGTTTGTGTTCTTCTTAATCTCATTTGACAGCTGAAGAGATGGGGGCTCAGAGAGGTCAAGATAGCATAGCTGGAAGATCAGCTGGGCTCCGAAGTCTTCATCCACCAGGCTGCCTCTGTCCTCCCCCGCTTCTGTCCTCAGCAGCAGCCTGAGGTGCTGAGGTGAAGCACATGCGGAAATTTCCTGAGCCAAGAAATGAATGGGTTTGTCCAAGAAGTCTCAAGGAAAAGCATCCTTCATGGCTTCCGAAGGACCGAGCCATTTAGGTACCTTAAAATAGTAACATCTCTCAGAGGGGTGACCAGCCTGACCTGCCTGAAGGCTGTGGTGTAGATATTTGTTTCTCTGGGAGTTTAAAGCCATATTCTGCGAAGCACGGTGCTTCTCTTCTGTTGCTGTGAATGAAATAACCTCAGAGAGATTGTGTGGGTTGCTTAAAATAGTTTCAGAGGAAGAGAGTTTGGAAGCTGTTAGCTTCTCGAGTCTATTTCCTCCTGATTTATGACACCTTAGAGAATGCCGGGCCTCTTCTTGTTTACCCTCTGGTTTTTTCTTTCTACCATATTTTAGCCCTTGTGTCATCGTAAGATGAAAGAGTTTGTCACCCAAAAAAGTGACAACCTTTCCTAAGTAATCAGAGGCTCTATACACATTTTTTTTTTCTTTTAAAAGGAATAAAGAAATGAGGCGAGGCCATTTGTTTTCCAATCCGTCATTTCTCTCTTCCAGCTGCTGAGATTCCAAAATCATAGCGATGATGTTTATTCTGGGGCAGGAAGAATTTATTTTATTCCTTCACACTAAGGTCTGCCCTGGGAAGCGCGTGTTTTCTTACAGTCTTCCTAGCGTGGGAGCCAGGACACCTGACATACTGTGGAAGTGAAAGTGAAGTCGCTCAGTCGTGTCGGATTCTTTGCTACCCTGTGGAGTATAGCCCACGCAGGCTCCTCTGTCCATGGGATTTTCCAGGCAAGAATACTGGAGTGGGTTGCCATTTCCTTCTCCAGGGGATGTTCCCAACCCAGGGATCGAACCCAGGTTTCCCGCATTGCAGGCAGATGCTTTAACCACTGAGCCACCAGGGAAGCCCTGACAGACTGTAAGGGAGAGGAATTGCTCTATTCAACACAGCAGTCAGTAGCCCTGTGAAGCTACTGAAATTTAATAAAATTCAATATGGTTAAAACATCGAGCACATGACATTTCTAGTGATCACTGGTCATGGGAGGCAGGTGGCTATCAGATTGAACAAGGCAGATATGGACCATCTCCATCACCGCAGACGTTCCATGGGGCAGGTGGCCATAAAGTGAGTCATTGGTTGGTCACTTGGGGCCAGCTGAATTTTCACAGGTCTCAAAATTTTAACCATTATCCAGCCTCTCTGAAGCCATCTGTGCAGAAACAAGATTCATGGATGTGGAGATTAAGGCTATGTGGCTCTAACCTCTAGACCCTTGACACAAGGTCAGCTTTTATGATTTCCAAGCTGCCTGGCCTGGAGCAAGTCAGCCTCTGAAGTTATCACTGTAGCTTATCAGTGAACTGGTGATCTGAAAGTACCCTGTAGGGGTTTTGTGAGGGTTAAACAGAATAAAAAAACACACATACAACACTTAGCAGAATGCTTGACACATGGTAACAACTTACATGTGTTACAAAGTTGTTCACAGGTTTTCTCATTTGAGTCGTTCTTGTCATTTTCAACAAGGACTCAAATGAGTTGACTTCCTCAGTGGCTCAGACGGTAAGGTGTCTGCCTACAATGCAGGAGACCCGGGTTCAATCCCTGGGTCGGGAAGATCCCCTGGAGAAGGAAATGGCAACCTACTCCAGTATTCTTGCCTGAAAAATCCCATGGATGGAGGAGCCGGGCAGGCTACAGTCTGTGGGGTCCCAAAGAGTCGGACACGACTGAGTGACTTCACTGTCATTTTCAAGACAATGAAACAGGCTTGGGGGAACGCTATTGCTACTAGCCCTGCTGGTGCTCCTAGGACCAAGCAATAGGACTTGAACTTGAGTTCTGCTTTTTCTCCTCCAAGACTGATTTCCTCCGGGGCTGGTTGGGTAACCCTTTGTCATAAGTCAGAGGAGGTGTGTCTGAACTAGAAACTCATTCAGGAACTGCCTATTCCTTCTACCATTTGAGGTGAACTCTTTTCAGAGGTATTTTGCCTAAAGCCCGCCCATCATGTCCACTCAGAGAACTGCCAACAGGCGCGCTCCTTCCAGAGTCTTTGGCTTCTTGGAGGTTGAAGTTTGTCCAAGAGATTAAGGCTGTTAGTGCTCCACCTGCCCTGTGGCCCTTTTGTGTCCTTTGCTATATGAGGACTGAGCCTGAGAGAGCCCTCGGTGGAATTCTGGTAGAGGATGACTTTGAAAGGAATGTCCCCTGTAAAGAGTAGGACCAGGAGAGGCCTCTCCTGGTGATGTGATGAATAGAAGGGGTCTGAGAGGATGTTTGCTCATCCCTGGAGCCTGGGTTCAACCCCTGACTCTATTACTCACTTGCCCCAATCATATAGCTAATTAGTTGACCTTTCTACACCTCAGTTTCCCCATCCTTAAAATGGGAACAATGTAAGAGTTTACCTGGCATGGTGGTGGTGAGGATAAAATGCAAAATAAAGCACTTAGCCCAGTGCCTGACACAATGCGACCACCAGGTGCCTACGGCCGATGCCACCCATCGCCATCTCTGCCATCCTCCTCGTCATTGCTTCCAGGCAGTGGCATTTGGTTCGCTATTACTTTCAGGTGCTGTTTGCATTTCCTGCTTGAGGGCATCTTAGCTGTCTAGTCAGAAGTGGTCTTTAAGTGAATCTTAGCTCTTTGGGTGTCTTCAGTTTAATTTGCGTACCATGGGTCTCTTTGTGGTCTTTTTTTCTTTGTGTTTTTCTCACTCCCTTTTTCCCTCCCTCCCTCTCTCCTTTCCTTGTCTGACTGTCTGTCTTTCAGATGGTAGGGATAAACAGCATGACTGTGCAATTGTCATTTCAGTACCTCACCTGGTATCTACCAGCCTGCTTCCCTGCTGCTGGTGGTATGACCAGTACCACCAGTCAACCGGTATAATCTGAGAGAACTGGATTATTTCTATAGGATTAATTTGTGGTGTGAAATGCCCAGGGAGTTATGCAATTACCACTCATTTGCCCACATCCAGAACGTGCTAAATCTGCCTCTTGTAACGAAATCCAAATGGCTTGGAACCATATGTGGGGAATCGAGTCATTTTCATCACAGTTGTTACAAGAGATGGGTCTAACATCAGGGGGATCCAGATGCCACTAGCGGTGGTGACATCCCTGCTTTCCTTCTGCTCATGGCTCTCCTGGGGGAGGCACCACTCTCAACCAGAAGCTTCCAAGGAAAGGAAGTTGGGGGCCAGGATATTACATCATTGTGTTGACATTTCTTTAACGTGGGCCCCAGCGTGGGCCCTCCCAGGCTGACCAAACCCTTGTCCTTTGTGTGGCTTCCAGGCACTGATAGATCACCCCTGGTTAATGGATAACTCAGACTCTTCTTGGCAAATAGCCGCCTTGTTAATTATCTGTACTGTGCTCTCTTCCACTGTCCACTTAGTCACTCATTTGTGTCTGACTCTTTGTGATCCCATGGACTATAGCCCACCAAGCTCCTATGGCCATGGAATTCTCCAGGCACGAATACTGGAGTGGGTTGCCATGCCTCCTCCACGGGTTCTTCCTGGCTCAGGGATTGAACCTGTGTCTCCTGCATCTCCTGCATTGCAGGCAGATTCTTTACCACTGAGTCACCCACAAAAGCCCTCCATTAGCACTGGGGCCCCTCAAACCTCAAAAGAACCCAGTGGGATGTGTGTGTACATGTGTGTATGTATAGTATGAGTCCACACATCCTCCCCTCCTTCCTAAGATACAGAAACCACTTAAATCAGTCATTTCCAGGCCTGGCTCATTGCTGAAATACTTTAAAAATTCACCTGGACCCCATCTTGGATGTGTTAGGTAAAAATCTCTAAAAGTGAGACCAGGATATCTGTGTTTTTAAGATGCACCTCAGGTGAATCCCATCCTCTGTCACTTAGACTTGGGTTTTGCCTTCGAGGCTCCTTTGAGAATGTGCGCTGGGCAAATCACAACCTGAGCAACAGACGGAGCAGCTAAACAACAGCAGCAGCAACTGGGCAAAGCTCCCTTAGAACTGGCATGTGCGGCTGGCCTGTGAGGGTATCCTCCGGGAGCAGTGGGATGGAGATTTAGGTCCCTGAGCAGGAGGAGGTGTGGGAGGGTGTTGCCTTGGAAAAGAGAGCCAACCTTTGTGGGATGCTATCTTGGTTAATCATCTCAACCAAGCTGTGAGGTGGTGGAGATAAGGACACAGGCTGATACTCATCTTAAGCTGATATTTATTTATCTTTGGCTATGAGATAGGACAATTCTAAATGATTTGCATGGATTATCTCATGCAATCCCCACAACAGCCTAGAGGTGTAGGTTCTATTACTTATTCCCACTCTACAGATAAGGAAAACTGAGGCCGGGAGACAGTTTAAATGACTTGGGTTTCCCTCATAGCTCAGTTGGTAGAATCTGCTGCGATGCAGGAATCTACCTGCAATGCGGGAGACCCAAGTTTGATTCCTGGGTCTGGAAGATCCCCTGGAGAAGGGAATGGCAACCGCCTCCAGTTTTCTTTCCTGGAAAATCCCATGGACAGAGGAGCTTGGCAGGCTACAGTCCATAGGGTTGCAAGAGTTGGACACTACCTAGCAACTAAACCACCAAACCATCTCCAAGGTCAAGTCATGGGCTTTCCCTGGTGGCTCAGATGATGAAGAATCCACCTGCAAAGCGGGAGACCTGGGTTCAGTCCCTGGGCTGGGAAGATCTCCTGGAGAAGGGAACAGCTACCCACTCCAGTATTCTGGCCTGGATAATTCCATGGACAGAGGAGCCTGGCAGGCTGCAGTCCATGGCTAAGTTGCAAAGAGTCGGACGTGACTGAGCAACTTTCAATTCACTTCTTCACTTCCAAGGTCACACACAGCGTGTGACAGAACAGGAGGTTGAGGTTAGTGTGACGAGACCTCAGAGCCTATAAATTTCATTTCGGAACCTGGCTAGAGCTTTATACATAATCGTTAGGTTATTGAGAGTATATCAAATAAGAATCTTCTAAGTAGAATGTCAGGTTTTCCATAGGGATTCTCTGTGCCACCTCATTTTAAGACCCTGTCCTTTGGCCTTGCTAGCCCTGGTTTTCAGAGGTTGGTCATTCCACGCCCCGCCCCCGCCAACTGCCCATTTCCTTCTTCCCTACTTGGCCCCTGCATGCAGCTCTTCTGGGAAAGAGGCCTGGGGTCAGGGCCTGCCTCCATAGATAAATTAGTCAGGTTCTGGGTGTGCCATACTCACCACCCAGATGCAGACTCAGCACAGGCCCCCTCTTTGCCAGCATCCTTCTTAGTCACTTGTACTCAGATGGCTGTCCTCCTGTCTAGACTGAGAAGCATACAGCTTTGTGACTGAGGGCTTGGATGTTCAACTGGGCTGCCTGGATTCAAAGCCTAGATCCACTGCTTCCTTGACAGATTGCTTCACATCTCCATGCCTCAGTTTACTTGTCTGTAAAATGGAAATAATACTACCTACCTCATGTGACAGGTGCAGGAATTAAAGGAATTCTATCTTCTAAGATGCCTGAAATCAGCACCTGGCATGGAAGTGTCCAGTGCAGTGGCCGTTACAATGATGACGGCAGTGACTGTTTGGGGTGGGACATCTTTGGTGACACTTTCTGTACCGTGATGGGGAGCCCGCTCACCCGCAAGCATATGCTGAGCATTATGGTGGAAAGATCAAGGGCTTGGGAGACAAATCTGGGTTTAATCCCAACTAAGCTGATTTTTTTTTTTTAATGTGAAGCCCCTCTTCCTGTTTGTTTTGCTTTGTAATCTATAGAGACAACAGTAGCTGCCCTGTGCTGTCGCAAAGGAGAAATGCAAAAATGTAAGCAAAGCTTCTGACAAAGTGCATGGGCTTAGCTGGCAATGAATGAATGGGGGAAAACCCAGAGCTGAATGAACCTTAGAAATATGATAAGTGAAGGTAAAAAGTAGCCTCAAAAGATTACATACAGTCTGGTACAAGTTTTACAAAGTTAAATTTTTTTAATGTAGTGGAGAAGTTCATCACAGCTACAATAAATACTGCATAAAGGAGAAAGTTGGAGCGTGCATACTTAGGCACTTCAGTCATGCCGGACTCTTTGAGATGCTATGGACTGTAGCCTGCTACATCCTCTGTCCATGGGATTCTCCAGGCAAGAATACTGGAGTGGGTTGCCATTCCCTCCTCCAGGGGATCTATGTGACCCAGAATTCAAACCTGTGGCTCCTGTGAACCACCGGGGAAGCCCCAAAGGAGAAAGTGAGGAATGGAAAACACAGGTGATAGAATGATGGCTACACTGGGTCTAGAGAAGGAAAGGGATGAACTGACGGTGAGGGGGAGGGAAGTGATTGTCAAGGCTCTAGCTTTTGTTTTAGAGGAGAATTTACATTATTGTACCTCACTAAAAATGGCCATGAACCAAGCAAGCATTACACACTCAATTTGTGTAACTGAGGCTAAAATAATAGTGGGTTCTCAATAGGTGGTAACTATTATCATGACCCTGTGAAGCATCTCATGGCACAGACCACCATTAATACCGCCTGAGATTGCCTGTCATCTGTGCAAAAATACCCCGAGAACCATGCTTTTCCGCCTCCAGCCACAGTGGCTTCCACACGCTGACACAGAACAGAGTGGGTATTTAAGCTGCCTTGCTTCTTAGGTTTTCTGGGCTGGTCTTGGACATGAGCGCCCGTGTGCGTCTAAAGCAGCTGGACAAAGACAGGTTTGTTTCTGCCCATGCTATGCTAGATACAGAGGCTTTCACTGGAACCACTTGAACACTCATGCTAGCCAGGAGATTTTCTTTCCGAGGGAAGGAAATGTTTGGGTTGGACCTGATGGTATTTGCCTTGGTATGATCTGAGACCTCTCTGCTTCCATTGCCACCCCCAAGCATCATGACCTTTGCCTGTGGCTTTTCTTTGCCTGTGGCTCCCTCTCTTAAGGGAAAGGGGAAGCATTGTGGGGGGGCTCATGAGACACCCCAGTCATGTTCTTGTAAATCCCTGGCCTCTCTGGGCATTAGAGATCCTATTCTCACTCCTTTCCTCTGAATCTGTGAAAGTAGAGAAGATGAGAGTGTAGGCTTTGGAGGTCAGGACACCTGGCTTCAATGTGGGGATCTTCATTGTGTGATTTGAGATTGAGGCATTCTATTTTTTTCCCTAGTTTTAAATGGAGGTACATGAAAGGTAGAATCTTAGTGTACAACTTGATGAAATCTTCGCCAGGCACATACCTGTGTGGCCTATCCAGGTCAAGATCAAGATTCAAAACACTCCCACCCCAGGAAGTGCCTCTGGGACCCTTCCCTGTCAGTTTCCATTCCCTCCCCCACCAAGTATCCGTTATTCGGACTTTTGTCACCATCCGTGAGCTTGCCTGTTCTTGAACTTCTTGGGGGCTGGGTACATTATGAAATCTTTCTGAGCCCCAGCTCAGTCTCTCCATTTTTAAAACTGAAATTGTAGAACTTGTGTTGTAGTTTTGAGTTGAGAGAATCAAATGAGGCAACATGTGTAAAGCCATTAGTGAAACATTTGTAAAACAGTGAACAGTCAGGTAGAGCTGGTGATGGTGGATTATTGTGTGGTTGACTTAAGCCTTTGCCTGTTCTTCACCCAGGGACATAGGCCCTTCCCTGGGTCTCACTGCAATTCCCGTGCTCCCTCTGACCCATCACACCCTGGGACCACCCCACCCCCCACCCCCCCAACACACTTCTGAGATTGTGCCCTCTGCGGCTTTCAGCATTTCATAGTAAAACAAGTCCTTCTCGCTTAATAAGCAGAGGAAATGGGCAGGAAAGTGGAGTTCTGCTGCTTCTGCCTCTTTTTAAAGGAGGGTCTGTTTGCTCTATTAGCAAAATCAACAGAGGCGTTGCTGGCAAGGGCTGCACTGGACAGATGTCCCTGGGTCCCCAGACGCCAGGCTTGCCCAAGTGCCGGGAGTCAGGGGTCATCGGTGAGGTTTCAGGAGCAAGAGATAGAGCCACCTCTTCCAGCTCGTCCTTTAGAGAGCAAAGCACTCCAAACAATCTACTGCTGTGACTACCTGAAATTCGACAATTATAATTTATTTCCTTAGGTCTAGGGTGGGGGCCATGGAGGGAAGCACAGGCGTCAAGGTCTGGGGGTGGGGAGTCGTGTGTGGTGGGGGGCATACTTGAATGACGTATGATTCCATTTGATCTGAATGGTTTTTGCTGTGTCATTTCCTCTGGGGAGGTCTTTATGAAGAAGGAGGTAGCACTGTGCAGTTGGTGGGTGCAGTGATGACACAGGAGAGAGCTGATGAGGGCAAATTCCCTGTATTTATGATGTGGTCTAGGGCTCGGTCTGGCCACAGGAACCTCTACACACATTTACAGGATACCTACATCACATCAAGTGTTGTGTCAGAAGGCAGGTGAAAAGTTACAGTCCCTGCTCTTCAGGGAGAAGCTTTGAGTTGGGTAGCAAGAATTAAAGGAGCATTTGTAACACAGTTTATTATGTGCTATACTTGGAAGACCCTGGCCCCCTGGGGGTGGGGGAGGCACAGGGTTATTGCAGTCCTGGAGGTGGTGTCATTTGCATTGAGATCTGAAAGATAAACAGAAGTTAGCTCTCAAAACGCTTGACCCACATCAGTGCATCCTTGGGACTCTCAGCAAATACATTTCTAAGGTTAACTTCTGCCTACCCGATGAATGAGATTTTGTTTTTACTGAACTGTTTGACTCTCTTGCTGGTGGCCAGACCATTGATTTTCTTTTTCCCCTCAGCAATCTTATAGCCCCTCTCTCTTGCGCTATGGAATTTTGAATCCACAAGTCTTCTGATTCTGCAAAAGATTTTCATTTCCCTTCGAGGCGAGTGAGAAAGTCTGGGTGGGGAGATCCATCTGCAAACTGAAGACTTTATTAGTAAGGTTTTATGAGTAAGAGAGTAAACCTGCCACAGAACCAGATGAGCGATGTGTTTGTTATGGAAGAAGATACCCACTTGGCATCCCTCGAGGGGCCAGTCCTTGCAAACGGAGCCAACACGCCAAATTTCTCCAGTTACCATGGGACCCAGACTGAGACAGGAAATCATGGCAGGGTGGGAAAGAGTCCAAAATACACACAGCGGGTATACAGGCTGCAGTTAGAAAAGAGAGTCGGAGAACAATCTATCTATTTTCCTGAACGCGTACTGCAAAATCAAATGAGGTTGTTTTTCTAAGACTCCTTACATTTTATGGACCTGATTTTCAAGCTTTAATTTTTTCCACATTAAGCAATACTTAGGTTATTTGCAGTGACCCTTTTGTATGTTCCTGGTGAGTACTTCTTAGGCTTGTTTTGTGTATTTTTTTTTTTAAAGCTCCCAAACTGAAAAAGAACCAGCGTCCCTTTGGTCTAGGAGGTGACTTGTTCCTCCAACACCTGGAAGGAATATCTTTCTGGTTTTGCCAGGGCTGTGTCTTTCCTGTGGGCAGCCCTGGTAAACCCAGTCCTCACTCATTTTATGGGATGTGCCCGTGGAAAATGGGAGGGGTCCGCTGTAAGGAAGCCCCCCTCACGGTTGGGTTTCTTGGAAATCAGTGCTGCCAAGACCAGCAACTGAAATTTCTCATTCATAAAGAAGCACATTTTCATCCTGCCCGTGAAGCTGTTAAATTGAAAAATCAGGAAGGGGATCTTGTTCTTTTTGCAGATGTAGCTCTGGAAAAGTTCAGCACAGGCCAGACGGTTCATAGCTCGGGAACAGTTCCAGGCCTCCAGAGGAACGTTTAACAGGTCCCTATTGATCGCATTTTCCATGAACTGCCCCCATGTGTTTCTTGGGGAGTGTGCTACCCTGTTGACACAATGACAGAGTATGGAGTTTGCACCCTCATGCCCCACTGACAACACACTCTCTCTCCCTCTTCTGCTGGATCGGGTATAATTTATCAGTTGAATTCATTTTATTGAGTTTATTGCTTTTATCCCACACTGTGACCTTATAACCCATGACCAGTTTAGGAGTGAGGGGATGTGATGATGATAATCCCTAACATGGGTCTAGCGCTTAATGGTGTTTACAAAGTACTTCACAGTCTTTCTCATTTGGTCTTACAGCTATTATAGCTAACATTTATTGAGTCTTTATACCACATTTCACAAACTTTATTTTGTTATTCGGTTGCTAAGTTGTGTCCGACTCTTTGCGACCCCATGGACTACATGCAGCACACCAGGCTTCCCTGTCCTCCACTATCTCCCGGAGTTTGCTTAAGTTCGTGTCCACTGAGTCAGTGATGCTATCTAAGCATCACCTTTTGCCTTCAATCTTCCCCAGCTTTGCGGTCTTTTCTAATGAATCAGCTCTTCATATCAGGTGGCCAAAGTATTAGAGCTTCAGCTTTAGCATCAGTCCTTCCAAAGAATATTCAGGGTTGATTTTCTTTAGGATTGACTGGTTTGATCTCCTTGCAGTCCAAGGGACCCTCAAGAGTCTTCTCCAGTACCACATTTCAAAAGCATTTTATCTTATCTAATCCTTAAAATGACCCTGCATAATAATACTGATTATTTCCCTTTCACATATAAAGAAATATCTTGCCTGAGATCACCTAGTTAGTTGAGAGTGGACTGGGGATTTGAACCCCAAGCTTCCTGACTCAAAGCCCGTGTTGTTAAGTACCAGGTAGCACTGCCTCCCATTCTCCTGGTGTTAGAGGCAGATGGCTTCATTCGCCATAGAAAAGGCTTGTTTGAGATCCCAGAGCCAAGAGCAACCCAGTGGGGACTAGAAGTCAGGTTTCCTGAGAGACCAGTGCTTTGTCATCACCCAAGGCCTGTTAACCTGAAAAATATTATCCAGCTGAGATGATCCGCATTTCCAAGTCAGCCACCACTTGGTCAGAAGTGGCCAGTCCTATCCTCATTCTTCAGGGCAGGCAGATGGGAAGGAATTCTGGGAATCCAGTGCATTATGCTTACATTCTAAGTAATTTCACTGATGCTAAGAAGTCATAACGCTGCTACTTATAAGTGCACTTCCATTTAAAATTTCTACGTCGGGACTCTGCAGGCTGCAGACAGACACATTTCAAACCGATTAAAGCAAGAAAACATTTGCTGGCTTTTTTGAAAGTTCTGAAGATAGCATTGGCCACAGGGGTGTGTTGATTCAGGGCCTCAGTGGTGTCTTTGGGACCCTGTTTCCTCTTGCTGGCTGGCTTCTCTGGATTCTGCTCCTGGGTTGGCTCCATTATCCAGCAGCTTTTCTCTTATGATTATAAAACTGTCTGCAGCAGCTTAAGCTTCAAAGCCTAATAGCAAAGGGGACAAGGCAGCTTCCCCAACAGCTCAAACAAAACTGTATGAGCTCTGATTGGCCTGACTGAGGTCACATGCCCACCATTGAACCAATCACTGTAGTCCTGCCCCATGCTGGGAGCCGCCCCCGCCTCCCCGCCCGGGTCCAAGAACCGTAAGTGGGCTCTAGAGGAGCGGAGAGTGGATGTAGTGGAGACGAGACGTGGGAGACCTGGGGGTACAGCAGGGGGAAGCTGGGTGGTGAGATCCGGAGAGAAAAGTATAATGGAAACAACCAGTCTTAGAGAGAAAGACATCTGCCACTTAAGGCTGGGAAGGGTAAATTTTTTATTTGAAGAGTTTCAACAGACCATTAATGAGAACGGGAAGCTCACAAGTAGCTTTTTGTTGCAGCTATTAGGGCAATTATTATTTATTATATCCACTGACTTAGTATGTATTTGTTCTAATGTAATCTTTCCTCTCTGGAAGAAAAGTGCTTCTTTGGAGTACCTCTTAAATATTCAGATTATAGGTTTGGGGGAGAGAGCCATTTAGGTCCTGAATAGCTGGTGACTAGGCTTGTTTCTATCTTAATGGTATCTTCAAATCATGCCAGATGAGTTGAGTGCCTCTTCTCTTCAGTCTGTCTCCAACTTGATGCCACCTTGCTGTGCTTCAAGGTCTAGTGAGAATGTTTGGTCTGAGTGGCTTGTTGTCAAGTGTTATAGACGGGCTCATCTCACAGATCCTTGTTTTTAATCAGCTGCAGATGTAAATGGAAGGTGTGATAATATGAGAGACCACATGCTTTCAGGATCCTGGATGGCTTGGTGGCTCACTTGCTTTTCATTTCAGAACTAAACCAGACAAAGAGAGGTGTTATTAAATGTTCCTTTGGAAGTACCTACAGCTAACTGGATCCAGACAGTGGGACCGTTTAGCTGACGAGGGTTCCCTGAGTGCCAGTCCTGCGGCAGGCATCCCTGTAGCCATCATGGTGGACACAGGAGTGGTCTCTGCCCTGGAGGAATGAATGAGTCTGCTGCAATTCTGTTTATTCAACAGTTAATCTGAGAAGGCCCCATGCTAAGGATTTTGCATACATTATTTCTTTCAATCCTCATAACAGCAATGGGAGAGCAGACACTAAGTCCTTGGTTTGCAGAGGAAGCAATGTAGGCTTGGAGAGGTTAAGCCACCAGCCCCAGGTCACACAGCAAGCAAACCGCAAAGCCAGCCTCCCTCTCCAGCTGCAAATCCCACATCCCTCACCCAGTGCTGTGGACAGAGACTGTCATTGCAGGATTTCTCACAGTCAAAAAACTGAGTTCTCCCCCGATAGCAGATTTCATCACTCGTGAAACTGCAGGCCTGGGAAGACAGAAGATTGCCTCACGGCTGAGACCATTGCCTTTCCAGAAGGAAGATACTGGGTGGGCCTCCTGCCAGCCTTTCTGACCCACGTGACTCTTCCATCTGTCTGACTTTTGACTCTGAGCTGCCAGTCCAGCCTATCTGCAGCCAGGACAGCAAGACCAGTCTGAGTACGAACCAAATCTCTATTTCTGGAATCGGGCGGAATCAGAGCTGTCCAGAGTGGTGGAGGCCCCCGTGATCTTCGGATTTTCACACACGGGCGGATGACACAGCTGAGGTCTCAAGCAGTCTGGGGATTGAAGGTGTTAAATAGACTGCGAGGGGTTGGGTCTGGAAGCCAGACGGCAGACGGCACATCCTACCCGTGTAGCACACTGCCGGGGGCTTGTTGAGACCAACCCTGCCAAGGTCTTGGAAGCAGAAAACATAATCCAGAACCCTTTCTCCTGGGCAGGATCAGTTGAGTTTTGAAGGTTTTTTTCTTTTTCTTTTCCCCCCCTGTCTAGTTTCTCTTGGGAGAAATATATCTGGGAGGGGGGAAGAGTAGAAGTGAGGGAATTTTTTTTGCCCCCCATTGTTATCGATAGGGATGCAGAGCCCTGTGAATAGTATGATGCTCTAGAGTTGAGAATTTACCACTAGGAATAAGGGGATAATCCTGGGAATGGGATGACTTTTTCAACAAAGCCACTGACTTCTAATCCTTTTGGCATTGCTTTTTCGCTAAAGGTGGGCTTCCCAGGTGGCTTAGTGGTAAAGAACCCATCTGCCAATGCAGGAGACATAAGAGGTCTCTGGATCTTCAATCCCTGGATTGGGAAAATCCCCTGGAGGAGGAAATGGCAACCCACTCCAGGATTCTTGCCTGGAAAATTCCATGGACAGGGGAGCCTGGCAGGCTACAGCCCAGGGGGTTGCAAAGAGTGAGACATGACTGAGCACACATTCATGCCTCCCTCTGAAGGTAATTGAGTTTGGAAAGGAATCTGGAGCACGTGAAGATGAGTGAATGTGCCCGAGACCCCAGAGGGGAGAGCTGGTGTCTTTCTGCTCCTGGGTCCTCAGGGAGCTGGGAGTGTCCAGTGAGGAGAAGAGGACCTTTCTGCCTGCTCCCACCCCATCCTGTAGAAACTTCATCTTCTCTGATGCTTTATATAAAAGCTAGAGCTGTAGTATCCATCTCTGTCCCTAATAATTATCTTTGCCCTGGTCTACTTTATCTGATATTATAGCCACTCCACTTTGCTCTTGATACATGTTTGGCTAGTGTATTTTTCCATACATTTAATATTACTAGTTTATATCATTTACTAAGTGAGTTTCTAGTAAACAGTGGAGAGTTGCATATTCTTTTTTTATCTACTCTTATAATCTCTTTCTTAATTGGTGCATTTAGGCTATTTAACATAACTTTTGTTATATTTGGATCTAGCTTCTACCATTTTTTGTTTGTTCTGTTTTTCCTCCTTTGATTGTATTTTATTGTGTAGTTT
Organism: Cervus elaphus; assembly: GCF_910594005.1. Classification (NCBI taxonomy): domain Eukaryota; kingdom Metazoa; phylum Chordata; class Mammalia; order Artiodactyla; family Cervidae; genus Cervus; species Cervus elaphus. The sequence continues at coordinate 78,164,710 of NC_057815.1, read as the reverse complement.
TTTTAACTAGGTGCTCTAAGGTTTAAGAAGTATGTTTTCACAATCAACTTGGAATTAATATTTTCCTACTTGAAGTGTGGTATGGAACACTTCCCACCATGTAGGTTGCTCCATATAAAATCTGTTTTGAAAAAAAAAAAATTTATTTTGGAGGAAACCACCCTAACCCATTAGACAGTGTAGAGAGAGGAGGCAAACCTGGAAGGAATGCAGGTTGTTTTTATCTCACTCATTCATTCACTTTATCCAGCAGGCAACAGAATCTTCTCCCTTCTGGGTTGGGTAGTCTAGTATGTAGTTGGACTAGTATTAATAGTAAGAGTGTTAATAATGTTGATGAAAAAACTAATCAGTCAATCTAAGAAGGAAATGGAAAATGTTACTCAAGCCAAACTGAGGATTAAAACCCTGGAATAGCCTTTCAGAAAGCTTTGAGAACTGTTCTGCCCATTAGAGGTCAAAGCAATTAATTACATAAGTTTTTGAAAGAGGGGAAGGTACATTAAATGACATGTTTTTGACAGGTTACACAATCCAGATCTACACGTACAAAGAGCGGGTCATGGCCCCTTACAAAATTAAGAAGGAAGGTTATCTCCTAAGGAGTGGTGACCCTGGATGGGGTTAAGAGGCAAGGTTATCTCCTTAAGAGGTCTGGTTAATACAGATGCACAATACATGCTGAAGGGGAGGGAGGAGGCCCAAATAGGGAAAAATTTTTTCTTGTCTTGCCATAAAATATGAATTTTATTTCATCAGTAGTAATAGCTAGCTTTGAGCACTTACTGTGAGTCATGTACTGTTCTAAATAAGTTCTTTACAGGCATTACGTTATATTCCAACAACCATACACTGTAGGTACTATAATTATTTGCATCTTATAAATGAGGAAACTAGGGCGTCGAGAGTTTAATTTGCTCAGGGTCAGCTAACCAGTAAATAGCAGATTTTGGACCCATTGGTTTTATCCCATTTATCAGAAGGTCTCATGGGGGAAGAACATAGCTGAAGGTATAGGAGCTCCTAATCTGTCTTCAGGATCCTGTGCTCTCCACCATCTTCAGTCCTTCTGCTGGAGCCCACTAATGGTCCACTTCAGAGGGTCCTTTGTTTCCAACCTGGTCCACTTCCCCGTCCTCCTGTGAATGATGACAGGAGACCTTCTTTTTGCCAGGATGTATGCCTGTAATACCAAAGCTCTGAAAATGGACCTTGAATCTGAGGTTAGAACTATAAGGGACTCCGACTGGCCTAAGCAGTGCGCTTTTCAGATATGGAATCCGAGGTGGGAGGTGGTGAAGCAGGCTGCCCGGCGGGCACGCCAGTAGAAGCAGAGGCTGGGCTGGACGCAGGCCTCCTGACTCCAGCTTTGGGTCTCTGTGCCTCTGTGTGCTTTCTTGGCAGGAGGGTGTGGGAAGCCGAAGAGCAGCAGAGCTGGAAATTCTGATCTGTAACTGACAGGGACAGCCAGCGGTCCCCACGGGGAGCCCTTCCCTGCATGCCAAGCCTCAGAAGACTTTGGCAGCTGGGCTCTGCTATTTAATAACCTTCTGGAGGCTGATCCAGTGCTCTGGCAGTATTGCTTACCAAGGCTGAGGCTTAATTGGAGCCTTAGGTTTTGCATTTCCTGAAGAGGCAGGAATGGACCCCAGAAAGAACTATTGGAGGGGCAACTCTGTCACGCTGGCACCTGCCTTTTAATAGCAAAACCCAGCATGAGAGTGACAAGTAGATACCACTTCATGGGCCACACCTAATCAAATGATAATCACTTCCTGATGAATCCAGGCTCAGTGGAAAGAAAGTTCAGTTTATTCTTAATGAGTATTTGAGTACCTTCTCTATGCCTGGTGCTGATTTGGCACTGGGGAAAGATTATATAAGATATATGAGGTCACTCTTCTCATGGAGATTGTTCTATATGGAAGAAATAGACAATAACTAATAAACAGACAAGTGGGACAATTTCAAGTAGTGGTAAGAGTGTTGAACCACAGTGACTACAAAATCAGACTAAGGTAGAGAAGGACTGCAGAGCTACTGGTAAACTCAGAAGATGGTACGTGGACAAAGTCCTGAATCTGAGGAGGAGCCAGCACAGTCATCCCTCAGTGTCTATAGGGGACTGGTTCCAGGATCCCTATGGACACCAGAATCTGAAGATGCTCTGAATGACTGTAATGCCTAATACCATGTAAATGCTATGTAAATAGTTGCCAGCGTGGCAAATTCAAGTTTCGCTTTTTGGAACTTTCTGGAATTTTTCTTAATATTTTTGATCCATGGATACTGAGGGCTGACTAATGCAAAGATCTGGACAAAAACATTCTAGGAAGATGGACGAAAAGGTGCAAAGGGTCTTGAGGGTGAACAACTTGAAGGCTTGGTAAGCTTTCAGGAGGCAAGCTCAGAGATATATTTCCTTACTTATGAAATACTTAAAAATTGTTTGTTATGAAAAATTTTCAAACATTAAAAAGAGTAGAGGGACTTCCCTGATGGCTCGGTCCCAGTGCAGGAGACATGGGATCGCTGATCTCACATGCTTCAGAGCCACTAAGCCTGTGCTCGAGAGACCTTGCTCCACAACAAGAGGAGCCACCACAAAGAGAAGCCCACTCACCACAACTAGAGAAAGCCCATGCAGCAACAAAGACCCAGTGCAGCCAAAAGTAAATAAATTTTAAAATAGAGATGTATGTAATGAACAACTGTATATCCATCACTCAGATGCAACAGTTAGTTACTACCACTTTGATGCTTGCTTCATGGCTTCCTCTCTTTGTCTGAAATAGGTTAAAGCAAATCCTAGATGTTGTGGTATTTTTATCCCTAAGTACGTCAGTATGCATCCGTTTTGTTTTTTTTGTTTGTTTGTTTTTTAACTGGGTAAAGAAATTTTATTCATTCACTTTAACAGAGTAGGAAATTTATTGGAATATAGCTATATTACCCATATAGATGTATGATATAAATATGATGATATGAAAGTGGAAGTGTTAGTCACTCAATCGTGTACAACTCTCTGCAACCCCATGGAGTGTAAATTGCCAGGCTCCTTTGTCCATGGAATTCTCCAGGCAAGAATTCTGGGGTGGGCAGCCATTGCCTTCTCCATGAGTCAGTCCATGGGGTCACAAAGAGATAGAACTGAGAGACTAACATTTTCTCTTTCACTATCCTGATGCAAACCAAGGGGTAAAAAGGGAAATAACTTGAGTCCTTGATGACAGAACTAACCATCTTGAAGCCACACTTCCAGGGATGTCTTTTTATGAGACAATAACACCATTTTTTTGTGCTCAGAAACAGCCTATTCATAGGCATCTTTCTAGAAAAATAAATATCATCTCCAAAATGTTTGATTTTCTTTGGATCAGAAAAGGGGGATTGACCTTCATACCCTATCTGTACCCTCCTGCTTAAACCTATTTATTTACTATTTATTTTAAAATTGGTTGATTGTTTCCCCTTTTTCTTTGAATTCCTGGCACATGGTGCTCTATGATTTGTCCAAAAACATTTATGAAGGTTTGACTTATCTGGAATGGGAAGTGTGTTCCTTCTCTCCTTGCAAAGACTTAACCCAAAGTGAAATATCTTTATATAGTGCAAAGTAAAACTTTATGGAAGATTTTAGCACAGATGGCTGCAAGAAAGATAAAAAACCTGTTGGAGATTGGTTAAACTTGCGTGTAGAGTGAGATGATAGAGTGAGGTGTCCTCAGGGGACGGCAAGCAACAGTTAGGGCTTGTCCAGAGGAAGTAAAGTTAGAATTTGGCAACACTCTAATGTGAACACATGGTGCTTGTGGAATAAGTACTTGGTGAAAGGAAGGTGAGTGAATGGGAAAGGCATTCAACTCAGTCTACCAAAAATGACCCCTTGGGTTTCCAGGTTGTACTCTGCTTTACAAAGAAAAGATGCTGCTGTAATGAGGCATGTCTATTCAAGTGACCTGTTGTCATAAATCTCTATATCTGTGCAGAGTTGCAATAGCCCATGGCCTTTCCAGTTGGGGAATCATCCAGGGAAAATTCGTGTCTCATCATCTGCTAGAACTGCTTCAGTCACTGGGTACATTTCTGTCTAAGACTCTGTCTTCTGACATGGCTTGTCCAGGAAATGCAAAATATTTAAATGTTAGCTCAAGTCTAACATCCTTAAGAAAGAAAATCTGCTCCTTCATCCAATGAAAACACCAGTGCTTTCCAAAGCTAGAATTATTAATAATTCCTGTTTGGGTCACCTATGCACACACACAGGGAGACTGAATCAGATCCAACTGTGTTGGTAGAGATCTCCAGGAAGAAGCTGGATATTAAGGATAAAAATAAAATAAGTAATGTGTTAAAGGTTTTCTATGTTCCAGGTAATGGATTAAATGTTTTATACCTATTAATTCTTTGTAATGTACTTGCTTTCTGAGATCAAGTGTCTCATTTTCCAGATGACAAAACTGAGGCTTGGAGAAGTTAATTAACTTATCACAAGGTGATGAGTGACAGTGAGGGGATTCATGCCCAGGTCTAGCTAACTCCAGCACCCACCTTGCTGACCACTTCCCAAAGATGGCAGCATAGCAACCACTTGGTTTTATTGGCCATTCCCTTCTTGCCCAAAGCCCATCTTTGGCTTGGAGCTGTCTCAAATTTAGGTTTTCCCTGCCCCACCTCCTAGACACTGACCAGCCCAGGCGTCAACTGATCCTGATTGGACCTGCTCCTCTATGACAAGGTTGGAAGAAAGCTCAAATGAGCCTTGGCTAAGGACTCTGTGACTTTCTTTGCTTGGCTGTGGAATGACCACCTGAAGTCAGTGGGATGGTGAGAAAGACGGCTTGAATCAAGGCTTCCTGTCTGCTGGGTCCAGGCAGTAGGAGCTTCACTGCACTGCCTTGCCCCCTGCTGTGTACTCCTGGAGTTTGGGGTGATCTCTACTCCAGTGATGATCCTGCTACTCTGCAAGGCTGACAAGCTGTCCCCAGCTTCAGGAGCCTTTGCTGTCACTCTTGCTAAGGCAATGCTGGTGTCTGACTCTGGAATGAGAGCCTGGGAAGAGGTGCCTTTGGCAGCAGAGCTGACTCAAGACTAATAACTGGGGCGGTCCTTTGAAAGGCGTGCCAGCTCCTTTCCTTGGCCATGAGATGATACTTGGTATTCCCTCATCAGAGCATCTTGTTTCTCTAAACAGTGGGCTTTATGGATTTCTCGAGAAGACCTGAGAGCAGCCTGTTGGATCCTTATCACATTATGTGTCACCTCCCAACTCAGAACACTGCATTCTGATTCCTCAGCTGGCACTGAATGGAAAAGAGTCCCCTGGGCTCTTGGACTCTGTATTTATTTGGTGACTCACAATCCAGTAAAACCACCTTCTTTCAGACTGCCCAGAAATCTAAGTTGGATTTTGATGACTGCTCCGTCCTGTTGTTAGTGGCTGAGACTCAGAGTCATGTCCTGGCCCCACCACCAGCTGACTTGAGTGATGTCTGCCAGTCCCTTGACCCCTCAGAGCCTATGTTTCCTTCTTGGGGAAGTGTTGGGGTGTGACTTTTTAGGTGGTCTCTGGTTACCTTTAAAATCAGCAGTTCTTTTTTTTTTTTTTTTTTTAAATATTTCTTTGACTGTGCTGGGTCTTACTTGTGGCACTCAAGGATCTTCGATCTTCCTTGTGGCATGTGAACTCTTGGTAGTGGTATGTGCAATCTAGTTCCTGACCATGAATCAAACCCGGGCCTCCTGCATTGGGAGCACAGAATCTTAGCCACTGGACCATCAGGGACATACGTCTCAGTGATTCTTAATCTTGTTGATGAGCTCTTCTTACTAGTCCTGGCTACATGTGTCCACCCAGTCAGCACCTCCCCATGGAGCCACCTGAGGGCCAAGTGCTGTCCTGGGAAGGAAGAATACAATATAGGGGAGAGGACACATGTCCCAGCCCCCTTGCCCACAGGAAGATTGTAGTCTCTAGGGTAGAGAGGGCTGTGAGCAATGTAGTAGTGACTCTGATGACCATCTGAGCCGAGGGCAGCAGAATCAAAGGGTGAAGTTTCCCTGAGCTAGGCTGTGTCAAGCTGAGCTAGTGTAGAAACCAATCTCATGGATGACACATTTAACCTGCCCAAGACGGATCATGTTTTATGAAACACCTGAAAATCCACTCTGCATAACCGAGGATTCTCCCCTACACTTCTAAGTGCAGTTGCTCCAACTCTGTTGGTTCTAGAATTGGCTGCTAGTGGCAGAGAATCAAATAGGCCTTTTGCCTCTCCTGCCCTAAGCACTTCCTGCATAAGAATTCTGGAATTAATGCCGATCAGGCCCGGATGTTCTGCCCAGATCTTTCTATCCCTTGTGCCTTTCTGGGCTTCCCCCAAAGAGGTCGTTAGTGGGTCAAGAAACTGTGGAAACTGTGTCATAAGCTGCTCACCTATCCTTGGGCCTACTGCCTCATATAGATCCTTGGTATACCCATCCTAGGGGGTTCTCAGGTGGCTCAGTGGATAAAGAAGCTGCCTGCAATGCAGGAGACACAGGAGACGTGGGTTCAATCTCTGGGTTGGGAAGATCCCCTGGAGAAGGGCACAGCAACCCAGTCCAGTATTCTTGCCTGGAGAATCCCCATGGACAGAGAAGCCTGGCGGGCTACAGTCTATGGACTATGGGTTGCAAAGAGTTGTACATGATTGAGTATGCTGCACATATACCCATCATGTGGTCAAGTAGGACAGGCCCAGTCCAGCTTTATTTTTGGAAACATTTTGTGTGTGGTTTTTATTGTTACAGTTTGGTCATATTTGAGCACACAATGTATTTGAAGAAGAAAAACTATATCTGTATCTGTATATGTATATTCTGAAGCTCACAGATTATCTGTAAAGTTGGGTTTTAGCAACCTAGCACCAGTGGAAATAGTAGCTTAGCCTTGCTATTTTCACCACTCTGGCCTGGTGTGTTTGTAGTTGATGAAATATTTGTGGCAAACACATGTTTGCCCTTGGTCACTGACTTAAGCCTGTGGGTTTTAGGGGAGCAAATGAGAAGACTGTAGGAGTTAATCCAAAGAGTATCTTTGCTTCCCAAAAAGGATAAAAGGGAGCAGTTTGCAGCTTTTCGAATACTCATGTGACAAGTGCCCCTGTGAGGGGCAGGGTCTGGGGCTGACCGCAGAACACAGTTCAGTGCCCTGGGCTGGTTTCACACCCTGCCCCAGGGCTCACCCTTTGGAGACTGGAAGTCATTTCCATCCTGCTGGGCAGGTAAAACAGTGCTGGTGATATTTTTAGCCCTGTTCTAACAAATCCAGCCACTTGGTCCCAGGGTTGGTTCTGGTCACGTCAAGTTGTAGGATAAAGTAAGGTGTTTTTTTTTCCCATTCCCTTTGAACTTGAATTGCATGTGTTTACTTAGCAACTGGACATGGGTTGGTTAGAAATTGCCGTGTAAGCTAGCCTGGGGGAAATTCTCCTACGCCACTGTGAGTCCCTTCTCTGTAAAGGGGCTGACCCGCATGGGGGTTTGGGGGTTCTGTCTGTGTGTCAGGAGCATTGAGATTCTGCGACGAAAGATGGTCTAAACCATGCAGGGTAGCTGCTCCTACCTGGAAAAGGGAAACTGAATTTGAGGACACCTGTGCACTTAAGAACTGAACTCTTGGTGAGGAAGAGTCTCCGGACCAAGGCCAGCCAGGGAGTCAAGCCCTCACTTGGCAGTGGGAGGGCTCTGATCTGGGGTTTGGGGGAGGAGGATGGAGCAGGAGGGAGCTGGGTGGTGGAAAAAGGGGTGCACGGGAACCCAGAACTCGGCTCTGTAATCAGCCTAATTGTTTCCATTCCTCTTCCTGAATATTTGGAGCTGTATTCCCCAGAGCTTTTTGGACTTTATGTCAGAATTTCCCAGAGATGTGTTTTTTGAACCCCAGAGAGCCAAACCCCAGACCCCTCAGGGCCCAGGGTCAGGAAGGGCCCAGACACAGGTGATTTCCGACACTCATTTCTCTGCGTCAGCAGAAACCAGGCAACCCTGAACTGGGTGTGTTTACTCAGTGAAACCCAGCAACCTCAGGCCCCTGGTTTTAATCAGGACACCGCTCGCTCTGTGGGAACTGAGGCTCCTCAGCCCTCGAGGCTCTGGTCCCACTCAGGCTTCCAATGCCAGGCAGGCTGGTTTCTACGGATAGGGTGTCTGCTGCTCACGCGGCCTCCTGCGAACGCAGACTCTCCAGAAGACAGACTCGCCCAAGTGCTGGCCTCCTCTTAATGTGGAATTTCCAAGTCTTCTGGCCGGGAATTTTCCAGTCTCCCCTTTTTCAAAGGAGGGTAAGATAATACGTGGCGGCCTTTCTGGAGAAGTCATTTGGAGAGATGGGCTGGAACTTGGCAAAATGAACGTTGGGACTATTACGGGGTTCATTAGCCTTGTAAACTCCGTGTCGCCCTCAACTTCTCAGCACCAGCCCCAGGAGGCAGGGCGGGCCTCACGGGTATACAACCTGTGGGGTCTCACAAGTCGTGCACGCTCAGCTCAGTGACCTGTCGTTGCTGTCTGAATTCTTGTGAAATACTTAATTTCTGAATGAGGGGGGCCCCACAGGCGCATAGTCATCCTTGTCAAGAGGGTTCAGGCTTCAAGGGTGGGCATCTGGGATGAAGGCTAGACTCTGCCATTCATCAGCCAGGTGTCTTGCGCTAAGGCAACGCTGATCTCTTTAGCCTCAATTCCCTCCTTTCAAATGAGAATGCCCTGGCACCTCTGCCCTAGAGCTGCTGGGGGAGAGAAGAGATTATGCCCTGTAGCACCTAGCATGGTGTGTGGCATAGTAGGCCCTGGAAAACACATATCTGGCCTGCCTTTCTAGTTATTCCTTTCTCCATGCAACAAGTACTACTGAATACATAGGCTCTGGGCTGAACTGTGAGTCCCTCTGCTCCCACTGCATGTGCTGAAGTCCTAACCCTCAAAATGACTCAATGTGGAGATATGGTCTTGAGAAGGTCATTAAGGTTAAATGAGGCCATGAAGGTGGGGCTCTCATCCAATAGGACTGGTGACCTTATAAGAGGAGGCGAGGGGTGGGGGGATGAGAGAGAGATGATGAGAGACAGATATGGAGAGAGAATGAGACGGAGGATAAGCGAGACCCGCATGTGAGGTCACAGCAAGAAGGCAGTCATCTGTGAGGCAGGTAGAAAGCGCGCATCAGAAACCAAACCCTGCTGGACCTTGATCCTGGATTTGCCAGCCTGCAGAACTGAGAGGAACTGAATTCTGTTGTCCAAGCCACTTGGTCTGTGGTGTTCTGTTATAGCAGCCCTGGCTGACTAATACAGCACATGTGTGCCAGGTACTGGGTAAGACTCGTTAAAAAAAACATCCATGGTCCTTGCCTTCATCAGGATTGAAGTATAAACTCAGACCCCCACCTCCGTCTCTGAACAGATTACAGAAGTCTCTGTTCTGTCTCAATATTTCCAAGAAGAACAGCTTTGAAGTCTGATGGGACCAGCTGGTCCATGGGACCTCAGGGCATGCAGAACGGCTGTTCATCCAGCCTTCCCTGGCCCTCCAGGGTGCCCTTGCTGGGTTTGGGATGCTAGATATCCAAGAATTAAACAAAGCCATATGCATGGGACCATTCCAGGCAGCATTTTCCATCGTCACTCTGCCACTGGCATCAGTCAGTCCCCTTTGCTATCGTAGATTTGGGGTCCTGTCTGTTTCTGAGCGTGTTGAGTCATTCACCCTTCCCCTTTACCCTCCCTCCCCTGCACTCTGTGACAACCAGGTCATGCCCTTGTGATCCACCCCCTGCTTGGAGGAGAACTTCCTGAGGAGGTGCTGGGGGAAGTCCCTCTAAGGGCAGCAGGGGTTGAAATTTTTCCATAGTGAATCTATGAATTCTTGCTACCCATCCCAAGGGCAATAAGGGCAGTGACAATTGCTAGCAACACTTGATGAATGTTATAGTAGGCACAGGCACTGTTCTGAGTGAGGGCTCACATGTTTTGCCTTTTGCTGTAGAGAGTGAAGCCTTACTCTTAAGCCTGTTAAGCAGGAAGAAACTGGGGTAGGCAAGTCCTCACAGTGGCATTGCTCTCACGTACATGGGATGGCTGATACCATCCAGTGTGTGCGGCACCAACTCCCCTGTCTCTTTGCGTGTTTGAGACGACTTCTCCAGACATCCACCTGTCAGACGCTCCCGGTCACAATGCCGAGCGTGTTTATGAAGGGAAAGAAGGGCCTTGACTTAACCAGGAAACTCTGGCCCCACTGGGGCAAGAGGTGAGTGAGTCTCACAGTGACCCAGGCTGCAGCTCAGGTGCTGGCTCGCCTTCTGAGCCAGGTGGCCTGCAAGGAGCTACCAGACACTTGAAAGAATGTGGTCAGACCACATCCTCCCCAGGAGACAGCTGGTGTGCCCAGGAGCCAGCCAATAGGGCGGTCTGTCTGGGAGCCGGCCCTCGGAGCAGCGCCTGTGAGGAGCGTCTGGCCGTCCCCTCACTCCTTTTTCTGCCAGCTGCTTGCTCTCCAGAAGCTGACCTCACTCCACAGAAGGCTCCAGAACCTCTTGAGCAAGAAATGCACATGGGCTCCTGTATACATTGCCCCGCTGATGATGACGAGCTGCTATTAACCCTTTCGGTCCCTGGCCCGTTTCCAAATCAAGGGTATAAATTTGACTTGATTATGCATCTTTCACTAGGAAAGACTTTTTTTTTTTTTTTTAAGAACACAGATTTTATAATTACTTAGGCTTGTGTTTGTGACCCCACTCTGCCACTTGCCTGCCCTCTAATCCAACATAAGTTCCATACTCTCTTAGAGGCTGTTTCCTCCCACAAAATGAAAATAGTAGAAGCTACGAGACAGGACTGTCAAGGGGACTGAATGTTATAATGTGCGAAACACATCTATATAGCTCATGGCCATCAGTGAACATGAGTTGCTGCTGCTGCTGCAAAGCGTAGTCTGAGGTAAAGGACTGTTCTTGGGGAGGCTTATTTTTCTTAAATCAGTTGAGAGAGGAAAGGAAAACAAGGAGAACACTGAGGACTGCAAACCACTTGGGAGCAGGGAGCGTTTTGGAGTGGTCTTTTTGGTCTAAATAGTAAAGTACTGAACACTGTACTGGAAACAAAAGCTGGAGACTCGGTTCCAATATAGCAGATATTTGCCCAACCCTGTGCAGGCTGGAGAATCCCATGGACAGAGGAGCCTGGTGGGCTACAGTCCATGGGGTCGCTGAGAGTCGGACACGACCGGGCAACTTAGCACGCACGCACCTGCAGTGTTTGCAGGTGACCGCTGTCCCTTGCAGCAACCCCCTGAGGGCAGTCACCGCCCCCAGTTAGAGCTGAGAACTCTTGCCCCATTTGCAGATTTGAACCAGAAGCTTCTGACCCTCGCCGAGTCCAGTGTTTCTCACCTCAGAGATCCTCTGAAAGTGGGTGGACAGTACAGGTTCTCCTGGGATGCCAGTGTTGAACCAAACAGGGGAGTGTTTACGGTCCATCTGGATGTGTACCGTCCGTTTGAAGATGCCCTTCTGAGCAGACCCACCTTTTGAGTCACTTTCTCTGAATGAACTGACAGAAGTCCTGTCTCAGCACAAGGCAGGGGTTGATTGTCCTTCGTTTATGCTTCCTCTCAAATGAGAAATTACCCTGAGACAGAAAGCTAGTAACTAGGGTTACACTTGCTGAAGTTAAAGCTCCAATACTTTGACCACCTGATACGAAGAGCTGACTCATTGGAAAAGACCCTGATGCTGGGAAAGATTGAAGGTGGGAGGAGAAGGGGGCGGCGGCAGAGGATGGATGGTTAGATAGCATCACTGACTCATTAGACATGAATCTGAGAAAACTCCAGGAAATAGTGGAGGACAGAGAAGCCTGAAATGCTGCAGTCCATGGGGTCACAAAGAGTCGGACACAACTTAGTGACTGAACAACAGTCCTACCACACCTCGTAACACACCCTAAATCACATGTTTAAATAATTGCATCCCATTGGAAAAAAAACTTAAAAAAAAAAAAATAGCCCTGGAGAATGATGTCAGCTGTTACCCTTACAGAAACATTTTCTGTCCTCAGTTAAAATGTCAGCGGCAGCTCCAGAATTCCTACTTAGGTGAGGTCTCAGCCTAAACTTGATTTTAGGGTGTGATTGAGGGACCAGTGTGAAGCTTGTGTGCATCAGGGGCCTATAGTTTTCTTTTATAGTAAATCAGTTTGAGTTGGTTTGGAGCTAAGGGGAACCATGAGGACTGAGGCCTTGTCCAAGCCACTCTTAGACTCGCATGATTAAGCATCACCTTTGATATTTTTAGACTTCTCGGCAGCAGATAAATTTAGAAGCACTTGCAGTGTGCCTCTCTGGGTCTGTAGCCTGGAAATGCTGTGCTGCTGTCCAGCCTCACTTCACAGGTCTCCACTCTCAGGCACAAGGCAGCCCTTCCGGGGCCTGGCAAACCAGGGTGTGCGTGAGGCCTGGCTGGGTCCACTGGAATGAAGACCAGGGTCCTGGAGCAAGCTGACAGGCAGAAAGTTAGGAAGCGGTTCTTCTCACAAGACAGGGGTGTGAGATAGGGGTGGGAGCAGCAGCTAGGGAGAGGAGCAGGTTTGGGCCATGTCCAGCATGGGGTGTCTGTGACATATTTAAATCAAGCCATAACTAACAAGTTGAATCTGCAGATCATGCCTGGAAAAGCACCAGCATTTAGATGAGCCACATTTAAAGGTACTTCTGGAGTCCATCCTGGCTCTCAGCCCTTTCTGCGTTTTATCTCATTTCACTGACAAGCATGAGATACTCATTGTGCTTATCCCCGTTTCAGGAAGGAGAGTGGAGGCACAGTTCCGTGGAGGGAGGTACCTCTCACACCACACGGTTAATTAGTCTCAGGGTCAGGCTCACACTCTTCGATGGTCAGGGGCAATTCAGATTTTGTGAGATCTAGTTTATCCAGTTGAGAAAAAGAATCCAAAATTGCAATGCAAGAGAAGATGTAAAAGTAAATATTTATTTATAATGAGAAAAATATTGCAACACACTTTTGGGTTTTTTTTTTTTTGGTTTTTTTTTTTTTTTTTTGGCCTGGCCACATGCAGCATGTGGAATCTTAAGTTCTCCAGTCAGGGATCAAACCCGTGCCCCCTGCAGTGGAAGGGTAGAGTCTTAATTACTGATCCACCAGGAAAGTCCCCCAACACATTTTCAAAAGCTGACATGTGCCACAAAATCGAGAAAAACCATTTTATTAAACTGCCTGGCAATTTCAACAGTGTTTTCCCCCTCTTTTGGAGGAGCTTTGATCGCCTTTGTATATGACAATGAATAGAATATACTATTGCCTAGACAATGAATAGAATTTACTATTTTCCATGAGAATATATTAACTATACTTGGAAATGACTGCTTACCAAGCACTAAACTCAACTGACTGTCTCCCCAACTCAGCTTCCCTTCAACCAGCTCCCAGAAATGCATTCCTGATGTCCATGGACATGTAAAGGAGGGTCAGTTGGAGTGGGGAGACATGGCAGCCCTAACTGATGTAGCTAACCTTGTTACCTAAGCCCTCATCTTACATTGGTCCCAAGTTGTGAAAGCACATGTTCACTTGAACACATTGCTAGACCCCCCTCAAGTTTTTGGAGGGGACTGCTACAAGCAGGGGCTGCCCGAAGTTGAAACTGCCTTAGCTTTGCAGTAAATCTACCTCCAAAATCACTGCAGATGGTGACTGCAGCCGTGAAATTAAAAGAGGCTTACTCCTTGGAAGGAAAGTTATGACCAACCTAGACAGCATATTAAAAAGCAGAGACATTACTTTGTCAACAAAGGTCCGTCTAGTCAAGGCTATGGTTTTTCCAGTAGTCACGTATGGATGTGAGAGTTGGACTATAAAGAAAGCTGAGCGCAGAAGAATTGATGCTTTTGAACTGTGGTGTTGGAGAAGACTCTTGAGAGTTCCTTGGACTGCAAGGAGATCCAACCAGTCCATCCTAAAGGAGATCAGTCCTGGGTGTTCATTGGAAGGACTGATGTTGAAGCTGAAACTCCAATACTTTGGCCACCTGATGTAATAAGTTAACTCATTGGAAAAGACCCTGATGCTGGGAAAGATTGAGGGCAGGAGGAGAAGGGGATGACAAAGGATGAGATGGTTGGATGGCATCACCGACTTGATGGACATGGGTTTGAGTAAACTCTGGGAGTTGGTGATGGACAGGGTAGCCTGGCGTGCAAAGAGTTGGACACGACTGAGCAACTGAACTGAACTGAAATCTACCTCAGTTTGAAATGTCCACCCAGGAGACCGTAGGGGTGCCCATCATCCAGGGAAACTGCACAGTCATGTCTTATAAGTGCCCGCACTTCATCGTTAATAGTAAAACTGCTTAACTCTTGAGGGCCAGAGGCTTTTTAAAGCATTTCACACAGTTTTGTTTTCTTGAACAGACCGAGCAGAGCAGATGTGAGTGTTCGCGATGACTCAAGGTTGTCGTGTGAGTATTTTTACAGCCCTGTGCTTGCTGAAAGGGAGTGATTCACTCAGGGACCCCAAGGTGTGGCCCAGGGTTGACTCCAATACTAAACAGCCCCACATTCAGTCTTATTTTACATTTTTATACTAGCTTTCTCATTTTTCAGCCCTTATAATGCTGTTAGCTACCATTTCTGGCTGCTTTGAACAAGCTGTGGTCTGAGAAACAAAACCAGCCAGCTTCCTTTCAGTCAATAGACTCTTTTGAATATCTGCTATGTGTCGGGTGATAAGCGGCTGGGAAGTGTACATGTACTATGTACTAATTGTTGTTGTTTAGTTGCTAAGTTGAGTCTGACTCTTTGCGACACCATGGACTGTAGCTGACCAGTGCATGGGATTTCCCAGGCAAGAATACTAAGAAGAGTGGGTTGCCATTTCCTACTCCTGGGGATCTTTGTGATCCAGGGATTGAACCCGCGTCTCCTGCATTGACAGGCAGATTCTTTACCGCTCAGCCTCCAGGGAAGCCCACATGTACTCATAATGGTTAGTAACAGCATTCATTGATTGCTTGCTCTACACTAGGTGTTATCTCATTCCATGTGTCTGCTCAGGTAATCCTCATAGTCATCTATGAGGTAGGTGCTGTTATTATCCCCATCCTGCCAGAGAGGATGCTGAGGCACAGAGAAGTCAAGCGACTTGTCCAGGGTCACAGAGCAAAAGGAGCAGGGCTGAGATTCAGTCCCCGGCAGGCGGTCTGAGGCCAGAGCCACAGTCTTAACCATGGTGCCCCGAGGCTCAGGGTGTAATCTCTTATCTCACAATACCCGTAGAGAGAAGTTTTAGACTGTATATAAGAGTAAGGAAATGAAAACTCAGAGTAGTGCAGTAACTTTCCTGAAGATGTCAATTCCAGAACACCCAGCTTTTTTATTTCACTGTGGTGTAACTCCTAGAGATTCGTCTACTGTGGGGCCAGACTCATAACCATTGGTAATCTAAGACTCAGACCCAGAGAGCATAATATGTGTTCCCAAGGAAATCACACTCTTGAACATATGTGAAAGGAAAGAATTGTGGTGTGAGCCTGAAGAGCTTCCTCAGAGCCGTGAATATGGAGGTCATGGCATTTCTAGAGTGCAGGTTTGATAGTTGTAGCACACAGGTTTAGTTGTCCCGTGGTACGTGGAATCTTCTCAGAAGAGATCAAACCCATGTCTCCTGCATTGGCAGGCAGATTCTTAACCACTGGACCACCAGGGAAGTCTGGTTATGGCATTTCTGTTGATAGCTTAGACTCTTTTCCATCATTTCCTGATCATGGCTGGGTGCTGGGTGGTGGAGATTGCTGAAAAGCTGGGTTCTAGGTACGTGGGGTGTGGAGTTACGCAAGAGTTTTAGGACGTAGAGGTAATGTGGGTTATGCACATGAGATCAGGGAGGGCAGAGGGATAAACGTGTGACCTGGCTGAGAGAACAGCATCAGCCATTTCTTGGTCCTGATCTTGTGGGTACTTTAGAGAAATGACCTAGTTATTCTGAACTTCTCCTGTTGGAAACCCTTTTGAAGCAGAACAAGCATGGGATGCTGTCACACTGTTCTGGCAGCACCAGGAGGAAGTCTGGGGGATGATACCTGCTGATTTGGGTTGTCATTGTAAGAGTTCTTAGGATACCAAGCTCTGAATAAGTGGATCATTCAGGGCTGCCTACAGGAAAGTCAACCTCACTCTCATTGAGTCTTGATCAAAGCTTTGTTCTGCTTTTTCCTTTTTTTTAAAAGTCCTCTCTCATCTTCTCATGCTATTAACATGTTAGTTGTCATTTATTGCTGTGGCTTGGAAAACTAAGCACACAAGCTGTGAGTCAGTCATGAGGCCCTTCTGAGTACCCCTCTGTGTTGAGCTCATCCAAACTCTCATATAGCGAGATTTTCTAAGTATTATAAAGTAATGTTTATTTATAAAAAGGAAAAAAACAACAACTAAAGGAAACAGTTCACCTTCCAGTCTTGTTTTCCCTGAAGGAGAAGTACGTTTTAACTACATGGCAAAAGGCAAGAACACAGGCAAATGATGGAATGCCTTTTTAAAACAATCTCCCAGATGTGTGGTGGGGTCCAGGTGCGTTGAGCTTATCCCCGTGTGGGGTCTACAGTGTTGAATAATGAGAAAATTAGTTTAAAATCATGCAAACATTTATCCATTGTATGAAAGTTATTTTACTTGCAGCATTGTTGTACTTAGTGCGCTCTGGTACATTATAGAATTATTTTTCCTTCTAATAATTTAAGTGAATCCAAGTTGTTTCATTTTATTTAAATGAGATTTTACTGACTCTCAGAAGTAAATATAATTATATTCCAAGTACATATATTTACCTCATAACATTAATATCTCATTAATTACAATTGTATCACAAGTCAACATAATGTAAAAATAAACATTAGATAACATTACTGTGTCAACATGCGCTTTCTTGAGAATGGCGGTCTATTTGTTCAGCTGCACTGCGCAGCATGCGGGGATCTTAGTTTCTCAGCCAGGGTTTGAACCCATGCTTCCTGCAGTGGAAGTGCAGGTTCTTAACCACTGGGCCACCGGGGAGGTCCTGGCAGTCTTATATAGAAGAATGTCTCTCATATTAAGTGATACATGCTAAATTATCAGTAGAGGAAGCCGGGTGTCTTCACCTTTCAAATGGTTCAGCAAAAAAAAAGGAAAAATAATCATGGCAGCCTATTAACAACTTGTGAATCTAGGTGAAGGGGATGTGGGTAAAGTAACATTCTAGTCCTTTTGTCCGGTCCTTTACCCATCTCTGAAGGCAGAAGTCATCATGAGTGAAATATACTGAGATAGCAGGTCTTTGTCATAAGCCTCCTGGTCCTTTACTTCATTCCTTTTCGGTGACGTCTCAAAACCACCAGTAGAACATTCATTTATGTGACTTGCAAGATTATTTTCTGCCAGGAAGGAAAAAAAAAAAACCAACTGCTCTGTTGACTCAGTTTTTCAGTTTGCTGGAAAAGAGGTCCATGTGATATTACTACCTCAGTGGTGATGCTTTTGTGAGTATCATATCAAATGTTGCAAGGTGTTCATTTTTGGAGAGAAGATGGCCACGTGTGAGACAGAGTGTGCGCAAAAACGATCAGCTTGTCTGATAAGGGCTTCCCCTCTGAGCTGTTTCAGGAAAATGGGCTGTTTCAGCTGCCATTAACAAATGGGCCCCAGAGGTCTCTTGGGTGTGTCGCTGAGTTTAGTGTGGAGACTTTAGATATTTTGATTTTAACCTGCAGATACAAGGAGCTCTTCCAGATCAAGTCCTTGACCAAGTCCTTGATCCAGTCCTTGGACTGGACCTTGATCAAGCTCTTCCATTTAAAGTCCACGTTTTCTTGAGCCTGAGATGTGTGTTTCGATGTGGGTGCTCTGCAGTTAGATGTCTCAGATGCTCTCCCAGGAGTCCTGACCTTACTCAGGGGTGAGGCTCCGATGTCAGTGGACACAGCAGAAATCATACGTGGTCAACATTTTTCTGCAGAAAATTTCTTCCATGACTTGGAAAGTATACTACATGAGGCACCTGGAAACTGGCCCAACAGGGAGCGCAGGTTCACGGTCCTGTCCATGGGCACCCTGGGGCCTACGCCCTTTGAAGGGGAGGGCAGTGCAAACGCTGGTCGGCAGGGCCTCTGTGGCCACGTGGTTGGTTAAGAACCCTCTGCAATTGCATTGCTGGGTTCAAATCCTGGCCCCGCCACCTCCAATCTAAGTGTCCATGGACAGGTTACTTGACCTCTATGTTGTTTTTTCATCTGGGAAATGGGAATCATGCCTACCTAATAGGTTATTAGGAAGATTAAATCAATTCATTTATAGGAAGTGCTTGCAACAGTGCTGGCACACCATTAGATTCATGTAAGTATTTAACACTAGTGTATTTTCTTTCACATGTTTATATTTGCATTCATGTATGTTAAATGCATTTAAAGTGCAACTCCACTGAAAAGGATAGAGTTTGCATTGGCGCTGGCAATTGAAAATGAAAGCACTTGATCTCTTCCTCCCCTCGACAGGAAGCTTCCACACTATGCCACTCACATCTTCCTTTCAGTCGATTCCTATCGCCTTGAATGTAGGGAGGCTGTTTCCAATCCTCTTATCATGGTGTAAAGTGCTTGACTGGCTGATAGAAAAGGAAGATGGAGTTAGAAAGGAAACCTTTGTAAGTAATCCTCGGTTGATGGTTGGCTGGCAGCGGTTGGGTGCCGCCTCAAGAAAGCATTCAGCACAGGAAGTGACCTTTGCACCCCTTCCTGTGGCTCTGCCTCTTGACCAATGAAGTGAGTTGACCACTGTCATATTCATAAATACCACAGTCCAGTAAGATTGTGGGGAGGGGGAGATGCTAAGTGTGTGGTCTGTCTATTTGGGAAAGACCTGAGAAAATGTCCTGGGACCTCTGCCTGAAATCAAAGGACAAGAATGTTGAGATTGAAACCCATTAGGAATATATCCGCCAGAGACAGGAAATTGAATTGGAGGTGCCTTATCAGGTGCCCATCTTAACCCTCCCAGAGAAGCACCAACAACCCAAGATACAGATCTGCAGATAAGGTTCCATTGACAACTGGAGGCTTGACAGCTCCAGACCCCTGGGTAGCTTAGAACCTCCTGGTGAATCTGTAATGCCTCTGGGTAATAAACCAACTGCCAGGAATGTCCCAGCTCTCCTTCTGATTGGGGCTCTGGGTGCCAGGCTTCAATAGGTCTGATTTCTGAGGGCTGGAGGCTCCACAGCATTAGCTGGTCACAGGGAGCATCTTGCTTTGCTTGCGGCCCCCAGGTTCTCACAAACGCTGGCACAAGTTGGTGACAGAAATAGCAGGCAGACCAAGTTGATTTCAGGCCTTGGTAATCTTTCTGGCTGCAGTTTGAGCCCCTCTCTGGGGCGGGGAGAACCAGTGGGCCTTCTCATGCCAGAGATGTTTATGCAGGAATGCCTGTTATCAAGTTTCCCCAGTAGAATGTCCATAGACAGGCTTGAATTTATCTAGTCACGGGTTTCAGATAGGAAGGTAAGAGTTTAATTTTAGTAAAGTCAGGGAGAAATTTTTTATTTTTGTATTTTTGTTATTGTAGTAAAACGTACATAACGTAACATTTATCATTTTAAACAGAAACATTTTCAGGTGTACAGTTTGGTGGCATTAGGTGCACTCAATGATGTACAGCTGTGACCACCATCCATTAAAGAAGACATTTCTGATGGAAGCCTCATGGCATAGGAGAATGCTCCCCAAATGTCCAGAGATGGGAGACAAGAGGGCAGAGGCAGGACACTGTATGCCCTGGTCCAGTTCTAGGAAAATGTACGTGAATGTCTTATGAAACTAGGCCCAAGTGTTATTAGTGATTATCTCAGGGTGGTGGAAACACACACAGTTTTTGTTTTCTTCCCTATACTTTCTGCAATTTGCCAAATTTTATGCCCTGAGCATACAAACACGTTGAAATGTTTTCTAACATTAAGGGTTCCAGAGCGAAGAGAAACAGAAGAGTTCTGAATCCTCAGAGGTGGATCCCTCTTTGGGTTGTAGACAGAGAGAATGGTGCTAAAACACGTATGTGCAACAAAGTTCACAGGCCTTTCCCCCTTCTCTCCCTTTCAGCTTTGAGGCCAGGCCTTCATGCTCTGCTAGTCGATGTGATTATACCAATTTAAGCTTGTTTATGCTAACTTTTTTTTTTCCCCTTTAGATTTTTTAATCTTGAAGTACACTTGATATACAGTATTATATATTACAGGTGTGCAACGTAGTGATTTTCACAATTTTTAAAGTTACACTACATTTATAGTTATTGCAAAATACTGGCTGTATTTCCTACATTGTAAAGTATATCCTTGTAGCTTATTTTATTCTAGCTTTCTGATGGACAGGAAGTGTGTACAATCCAGCTCGAAAAGAGTTTATGATTCACGTTCATTTCATGAGAATGGAACACACAAGAAAGGCAGAGCAAAGGAAGGGAAACAGAAGGGTGGAAAGAAGCATTTAGTCCTTCTGGGGCTGTGGCAACCTCTTCTCGTTGGTTACCTTTGTTGAACACCCAGAGTTTGAGCTCATCCCCCACCCCCAATTTTCTTTTGAAAGAAAGGACGAAAAAGCTATGAGGAGATGTATGAGCTCTGATTATGCCCAATTACATTTGGCAAGCCGAAGACCAGAATTAATGGGACCGGATTATTCTTCAATGCGAGATGCCGTGTTGCCCAGCCTAACGATTTTAGCTCTGGCCAGGCTGTAGATCGTCAAACAAATTAATAGCATGCTAATAGGTGCCTTTCAGGCTTCTCGTTTATATTAATGAGTTCCACTCCATCCGATAACCAGTGATTTATAACTCTGGAACTTGGAGCCTGGCTATAAAGATTGTCTTTTTGTCACTGTTTCTGGGGTGGGGCAGCCAGCCTAACAAGCTAAATGGTAGGGTTTTGTAATTGAATTCTAAAACGCGAAACGCCTGATGCGAGAACATTTCATTCTGATCATGGCTTGGGAAATTGAAAAGCCTTCAGTGTATCTCCCACCACCCAAAGCTGAATGCAGTCTGATTCGGGTTTCCATGACTCGTGAAAGAAGAGTGTGACATGATTCTTAATGTAGGGGTATTCATGCTGAGCTAGCATGGCAGTTAGATTCAGTGCTCCTCTAAAGAAAACAATGTGTTTTTAAAAGCCATACAGGAAACCCCTTCCTTACCTTGGAGGTGCAGGCATCCATCACCTTCAACCCCCAGCCCTCCCTGGCCGCCCCTCATGAATAAGAGGCAGGGAGCGCTAACTGGGCTCCAGGCATTGTGTGCGCTAAGTCACTTCAGTCGTGTCTGACTGTGCGACCCTATGGACTGTAGCCTACCAGGCTTCTCTGTCCATGGGATTCTCCAGGCAAGAACACTGGAGTGGATTGCCATTCCTTTCTCCAGGGGATCTTCCCGACCCAGGGATTGAACCCATGTCTCTTATGTCTCCTGCATTGGCAGCTGGGTTCTTTACCACTGGGGCCACCTGGGAAGTCCGTCAGGCACTGTACCACCTACTTTATTCTTGTCTCATTTAATCTTTCCAATGACTCTTTGAAGTAGGAAGTAATATTATTCCCATTTCACAGAGACAAAGCTGAAACACAGGGGTTAAGTAGCTGACCCCGGTTCTTTGAGCTGGTGAGTGGTAGAGCCAGGATGCCAACCTTGGCCACACCCTGCCACCCTGCCCAGATGGCCCTGCTTCTATCTTCCTTCTGATGGAAGAGCCATACAGAGTGGGAGCCTCAGATGAGCCCACTCTTGACAGGAGGACCTAAAGTAGCTACTGTCAGTTTGAGCCTCGGGAAAAAATGCCAGTTTCAAATGGAAAGGCCCATCTCCTAGGCTCAGGCAGGGTTCATTTGCTGGTCAAAAACTCCCACCAGGAGCAGTGGGCTGGCAGATCCCTGGTGGACCTGCAGCCTCCCTGGGCTTCGCAGACTCTGCCTTCATTGTTTTCCACGAGGATTATACTGTCACAACTTCGAAACACATGGTCCTTCTAAACCAGGGAACCCAATAATACCCTCAGAGATCTTGGCTTAAACTTCACAGGAACATCTTGCTTAAAAAAAATTTTTTTTTTTTTTTTAACATCAATTTAGGTTCACTTTCCCTGGTCCTTGGCCACTGTCTATAACCATGTCCTAGAAACAATCCAAAGACAGCTTCTTTTTCATAAGCAATCATCTGGAAATTTAATTGATGTGCCATTCCTGCCTCCCGGTCCAAACCCTTGCCCAATCCAGTCTCTTTACCTACTTTGATTATAAGTCTTTTAGTTCTACCTATTTTACAATCACCAGCCACTCCAGAAAAACATCTGCTAAAAAGATTCATCCACTGTAGTGGGAATTAAGTACATATTTTAACTTCAGACAATTTTACTTAATGTTTTCTACATTGCACAGAGAGGAGGATTAATGCAGACGTCCCTGAGAAGCTTCTATGAAACGTTAAGCTGCGTCTTCAATCACTCAAACCTTTCAAGGACCAGAATTTGAAAGAGGGTGAAGAAGCACCAAGAATAAAATTAGAACAGGGATCTTTATTAACTTAAACATTTATGCAGGTCCAGTTGTGTGTAGGAAACTTTTGCTTTGGTGTACCCAAGCCGAATGCTGTGTTTTTTAATGGAAAGACCAGAAACTAAAATGGTTTTTTAAAGTAATTGGTTTAAAAGAGAAAAGAAGTGAGATTCCACCCCCACCCCAAGTTTTTTTTTTCTGTAATCTTCTGTATTTTAAAGGTAGAAATTAAGACCTGAGTTTTATGCCAAAGGTACACCACGAGTGATTGAATCTGGTAATGTTGTGGTGAAATGTGAGCATGTGTTTATGATGTATGTTGGGGTGGTTGGTAGCCAGGAGTCCTGGGTTCTGGTTCTATTTCTTGCACACCATGTGTGATCTTGGGTAAGTCACTTAGCCTGTCTGAGTCTGAGTGAGATGATAAAAATAGGACAAGTTGTCTGTTTACACTCAGCTTGAAAATTCTCTAGTGTGGTTTTGTTTTCATACTAAGATGTTCTTCTGCTCGACAGCACATGAGAAAAAGTTAGCAGAATTTGGCCGTCTTTTTTTAACTACTTAAAAGACTGGAGAGAAAGAATAAGCACAAGACACAAAAGCTTCAGAGGGGCAGGGACCTTTAAGGAAAGGCAAATATATTCCTAAATTCACAGAGCATTTGCTGTGTGCCAGGTACAAGGGTAACAAGTTGAGATATAAAATGAATGTGTACACAAGTGACTAAAGCTAAATCTTGTCTTCCTTAGCTAAATACTTTTACAAGGTGGGTTTTTTTGTTTGCTTTTTTCTTTGCCTTCTTTTGCATAATACACCATATACACAAAGCTAAATTGTATATATGAATAATAGCCTAACTTACTAATAGTATTCTTCAAACTCATTATGAATGGTGGTAAATTTTTCAAGGTCTTTGAGAAAGTTATCCAGAAATCCAGGGCTTTAAAAAAAAAAAGTTCCTTTTCCATCTTGCTGTATGGAAATCTGCCTGAATCTGGAGTGTGTTACTATCCCTACAGCCTTCTGAATTCATGGCTATTTCTTTCTTTCGCACCCTGTGTACACAGAGTTTGGATACAGGTAAGGATTCTCCTTTGTTCCTTATTGTCATTTCCAGACCATTTCTCCCTTGTTTTCTCCTGAAAACGAAAAGAACATCCAGTTTCTTTGAAGCCTACAGCACTTCAGGTTATGTCACCTGCTTTCCCGCCTTCAGTTCAGTTTTGTCTTCAGACCACACCCTGGCCTCACTGCCTCTCTTTTGACAGTAACTCCCACCTCTTTGTGGGCAGCCTCAACATCCACAAAAGATGCTGGTCTTTTGGTTCCTTCACCCCCTCACTTCCAATGGTCTTGCCCTTTATCTGACTTCAGTCACCTGCTCCCAGGGTCAGACTCAGGGCTTTTTGATGACCAAGAATAACTACAACATCTCTGAAATTATCTTTTTAAGCTTCCTTCCCTCTGACCACCACTTCCTGTCTTTCCAGCCTCCTTCTCTTGGTCCTAGCACTCAAGTGATTCCTCTATTCCAGGAGGACCTCCAGCCCATATTGACTGCACTGTCTATGAACACCCTTCACCCTTTTTCTCTCCCTACTCACCGTAGATTTCATCATCATAATCACTGCCTTTCCTTTCACTCTATCTTACACTCTCTGGAAAACTTGAACCCTGGTTGAACACAAATCTGCCTTCTCCGTGCCATCACCCAGGCAGCTGAACGTGGCTCAGAAGAACATGTACACAACCACGATGATTAGATTCACGTTAAATTTATGGCCACATACTTCAGCTGAGCCTTCTGCTTTTCTTGGCATACCTACTACATTCCATAGTCAGCTCACTCTTTTATTTTCCCACACCTCCTCTTCTCTCTGAAACTTTAAACACCTACTCTCTTTCATGTTCAGCTGGTGACTTTGTTTTATACGTCACTGAGAAAATAGAAGTCAACAGGAGGAAATCTCCTTATTTTTCCTTTGCCAAATTGAAGATCCCCCTATGTCTGAACCTCTGAACCCCCCAACTCTGCCCTGCCTCCAGTGATTGACCTCTCTCTCCTCCTAACTAGTGCCAGCCCTCCACTTGTACATCAGCGCCCCACCCCCTGTAGCCTATGGAAGAGCTTTGCTTCTGTGGTTCTACCATCTCTGTTGGGTCATTCTCATCAGCAGACAAATACACCATTTTAGATAAGTACCACCTTTACTTTTTTTTCTCTGACCCCTTGCTCACTGTCCCCTCCCATTCTGTTTTCCAGTGTATAAGGAAACCTCTAGGAAGTGTTGTCTGCAGTTAGTGTGGTCAGTTTCTCAGCTCTTATTCTTTGTAGGACCCGTTGCAAGCAAGATTCCAGCAGCAGCACCCCGTTGAAGTTGCCTTGTTAAGGTATTAGCAACTTCTGCTTTGTCAGACTCTGATCCCTTCTTAGTCCTCATCTTACTGGCTCTCTCAGAAGCATTATTTTCTTTTCTTTTAACTTTTATTTTGACAAAATTTCACATGTAGAGAAAATGACAAGAACAGAATAAAAACATCCCCATACATCCTTCATCCAGATCTCTGGCTGTTAATTAATATTTTACCACGTTTCCTGTGTCCTTACCTCCGTCCATCTCTCATTGTGCGTGTGTGTGCCTGCACACCGCAGATTTCTTCCCCCAGCTTTCAAGGGTGTCTCGGCAACATTTGATACAGTTGGTCACCGTTCCTTTTTGAAACACTTCCTTCCCATATGGCCTCTGGGGCCCCATGCGCTTGCCTCACAGTCCCTTTCGTGAGTTCTTCCTCCTCCTCCTCCTCCTCCTCCTGAGGGAGCTCTCTGGCACTCAGCCCTGAGACCTGATCCCTGGGGTAATCTCATTTGGTTCTGAGATCTCATTTTATACCTGCAGCCTGGACTGCTTCCCTCACCCCAGACTCTCCTTCTGTCTCCATCAAATGTTCCATGCCCAAAATTGAGGTCCTGATCTCACCTTCCCAGACCCTGCTTCCAGCCCAGGGCCTCCCTGTATCAGTGGCACATTCTGGTCTCGCCACCAAAACCACAGCAGTTATGCCCCATTCTTCTCTCTCTCATCCCACACCCAGTCCATCAGCCAGCCTCTTGGCTCTGCCTTCAAAGAATCGTCTGTTCCCACTGGTCTCTCGCTGAGTTGTACCATGTCTTCTTTCTCCTCCACTGCATCCTCCTGTCTCCCTGCCCCGACTCTTGCTCCCTGGAAACCAGCTCAGACCATGGCCCTCCACTGGCCACAGGCCTCTCATCACACTTTGAATAAAATGCAAGGTCCCTCGGTGACCTCTGTGCCCTTTGTGGTCTGGCTCTTGCCTTCCTGGGTGAGCCCTTTGTTACCACCCCTCAGGGCTGTGTACGCGCTGTTACCTTCCCTCAAGTGGCCCCATGCCAGGCTCCCCTTCTTGGTGAAGGTCTTGACTTCCCCGCCACCTGCTCCAGGAAGCCTTCCTTGACCTCACCTTAAGAGAGCTCCATGCTCTCATCCCTCTCCATTCTCTCTCCGCTTAATTTTTCTTCGTTTCAGCAGCTGCTCACTGCCATATGTATTTGCTTATTGTCTATCAGACCCTTGGGACAGGATGTTGCTCTGTTTACTAGCAAATGCCCTGGCACATAGAAATATTCCATGTTCCAGAGGGGTGAAGGCATAATGACTGACTGGTCTCTGAGAAGAGTAACGACCAGTGACCCTGGCCTGGTTGCCGTATTCACAGACCATGACTAAAAAAATCCTCAAGGAAACTGGCTGGTTTCAGTCGAGGCCAACGTTTTACCAATGCAGAGTCGGAAAGATCATCTTTGTGCCACAAGGCATGTAGCTTCTTGCAGCTGTTTTAAAAAGTTTCCAAGTAAGTCTTTACTAAATTGTTCCCAGTCCTCCCTTAGAACGCTGTGGCTTTCCCTGCCTTCATTACTGGGGAGGGAGAGGGGTTATTGGATGAACAGAAGGAATCCAGTGGACTTTAGATAAAGCTTCATACAGATTGAAGTATCTATTTGCTTTAAGGCCTACTTAGATGTGCCTCCCACCTTCCCCAGTTCATTAGATCTAGAAAATATATGGACTGGGGTTGGGACTCAGCAAATTAGTATTTATGGCCTATGTTTTAGATGTTTAAATCAGTCAAGCTCAGATTCCTACTGCATTCGATTCAATGTACCTTTTTGTTATTTGTGTAAGCCACTCAAAACCTTGAAAAAAACCCAACTCAAGTTACTAGTAGGGATGGTGCTGTGCAGACCATTTTGCCCAACTAAAAGCCCATTTGCATTAAGTAATAATTTTCAAAAGCAGATATACTCAAGATCAGCTAATGAAACACTCTTCAGTCCTGGGTCCCCCCACAGAGAGCACGGGGCCATCTCTGTGCCAGCCTGTGATCTGACCAAGCAGACCCACCAGTTTTGCAGCCTGTGTGTTCAGCCAACAAAGGGGCCTCCAGCTCTGGCTCCCTCCAGGCTGACAGTGTGCTTACAGACCCCTCACCCGCCGGGTGAAAGGCTGGCTGGGAAGCAGAAACTGGTCCACTTGGGATGAAGACATCAAAGCGGATTCTGATCCAATTAGGAAAAGATACTATTGTCCTCTGAATTCCCAAACTTAGCAGGCTGTTATGAACACTTAGCCCGTTTCCTTGGGGACTGCTGTGGCATTGACTTAGATCCGAAGCTCATTGATATGCACACATCTCAACAGACCCCAGTCTCTGCTACGTGCAGGGAGCCTGGGAAGCCCGGCACCAACGCTTCCTTTCCCCTTGCCAGATCAGGGTGTTCAGAGTTTGTGCGGTGGCTGTAAAAGGCTGTTTTTCCTCAGTCGGTCTTAAGCGGGTGTTAGTCTCTTGCGTCTTAGAAAGGAGAATATGAACACTTTATTAGAGAAAAAAATTTATAACTGTTTCCATTTATAGCACTTCAGAGAAGGAGCATGGGAAACAGTTTAAGCTGGTAATTTTAGCCATTAGTCCTGACTGTGGAATTCCCGGAGACACTTATCCATCTGTGTTCAAGTCACAATTATTCTGCCCTCTCTGGCACACACTTTTCTTTTGTTCTACTTTTATTTCCCCCTCTGAAGCTTTTCTGAAGGCCGCCTGTCCTTGACGATGTATAGATGATGTTCATATCTGCCATGTGGGCCTGATGAGCTGCTTAAAATATCTTTCTTTGTAATAGGTGGCCACCTATTACAGAGAAGAACTACACTCACAAAGTTTAGAAAGTGTTTTCCTGGGGTAATGTGGGTTCGCATAGATTGCTGAGGTCAGGGAGGAATTGGATATATTCTTGACAAGAGAAAGTTGAGCCTTCTCTGTTCCCAGTCCACAGTGTAACCCCTAACTCCAGCTGCCATCTTGAAAATGCAGATTATGGACCTTAAATGGGACTGAGCAAGGGAGGGTAGCTATTATACTTCCACCCAAATTCAATCTCCTTTTGCAAAGATACATGTCCTTGTCCAGTGGTTTCAATACTTTAATCCTCTAATGATTTCACAATCATTTTGTCTATATCTAAATACCACATAACTACATTTTTCTACTCAATATTTCTCTTGAAATCAATTTTTTAAAATCCAGCCTTGTTCTGAGTAATACTATCCATAACACTGAGTTTTTGATGGGTTTATTGATTTTTCCTAACACATTAAAATTTTTTTGTTTCATGTTAATCTAAGTACCACTAAATTTCTCAGCACTGCAATTGAAGAAGTATTTCTTTAGTATAAGAGCTGTTTGTCTGAAATAATGATTTAGATATTACTTTGGGGAAATCAGAAAGTCTATATTTAGACTATACATAGATGATAATCTCCATTCTGGTTTCAGAAATGCAGAAACTCAAGGAGTCATGTGCATAAACACAATATGGTTCTATACAAAAGTCAAGAATTTGCAGAGCCCTCTCTGAATATAAAAAACAGAGCTTTTAGAGGCATGGTTCAAGAGAGACGCGTTTATATCAGTGTTTTTGGATCTCTCTTGCTCTCACTCTGTTTCAAATAAGCGTAACTTCAATGGCCAGCACCCTGACCCAGATGTCTCAGATGGAGTCTATTTGCCAACTATTCTAGAGTAGTACATCACCCAGGTAATCCTTATTAATGAATAATCCCATATCCTATCCTTAGAACCCTGTTAAACATGACATTCTTTTTTTTTTTTTTTTTGAAAAGGTTCTCTCTACTTATTTTTGTCTGATAATATCCAATCATTGTTGAAAGAAAAACAAAAATTAAACCAACCCTGAGGGTACAAATGGATTCAATGATCCTTCCCCCAGGGACTCCCAGACATGCTGCAGTATTCATCCTTCCTATCGTCTATAATTGTTTTTTTTTTTTTTTTTTCATTTTTAATGTTTTTTGAACTGTGGTAAAAACCTAGCATTTACTGTCTTAACCAGTTTTAAGTGTTTAATTCAGTTGTGTTAAATATTTTCAAATTGTTGTAAAACATATCCCCCCAATTTTTCATCTTGCATATCGGAAACTCTGTACGCATTAAACAAGTCCCCTTTGCCCTCCTAACTCCAGCCCCTGATACTCTACTTTTCTGTTTCTATGAATTTTACTACTTTAGATACCTCATGTAAGTGGAATCACACAGTATTTGTCTTTCTGTAACTAGAGTATGTCTCTCAGCATGATGTCCTCAAGGTTCGTCCATGTTGTAGCATGTGACAGAATCCTTCCTTTTTAAGGCTGAATAACATTCCATTTTATGTATGGACCATAGCTTGTTTATCCATTCATCCATCAATGAACATCGGGTTGCATCAGTCTCTTGGCTATTGAGAACAATGCTGCTAAGAACATGGAAATGCAAATAGTCTCTTCCAGACACTGCTTTCAGTTCTTTTGGATACACACTTAGAAGTAGGATTGCTGGGTCACGTGGTTGTTCTGTTTTTAATATTTTGAGGCACCTCCATACTGTTTTCCACAGTGGTTGTACCATTATACAGTCACACCACAGTATGCAAGGGTTGCAGTTTCCCCACATCCTCTCCAACACTTGTTATTTTCTGATTTTTGAATCATAGCCATTTTGATGAGTGTGAGGTGGCATGTCGTGTATCCTTGCTGTCTTTATGTGTCTGTGTAGATGTAAAAGTATCTTACCTTTGAAACATAAATGTAATCATAATTATATGTGCTTTGTAGAAAATGGCCTCTCTCTCTTGCTATATTTTTGGAAAAACCTATTAACTTAAATAGTTTAACTCTTTAGTGTCAAAGGAATAAAACAAGCTAAAGCAGAAGACTAGGTTGGATTTTGTTTTGGTTTTTGTGACCAGGTATTTTTTTAACCACAGTTATAATGGATCCATTTGGAATCATCTTTTAATCCTATTTTCATGTATGACATTTTTTATAATAAAAATTTTAATACCCCAATGTTTTTATTAATTCACATTTTTTTCTGACTTTAGGAGAACAAAAATTGGAGTGAGCTAGTATCTGCTTGTTTGCAGACTTTTATTGGTATACTTACTTAGGGCTTCCCAGATGACTCAGTGGTAAAGAATCCACCTGCCAACGCAGGAGACACAAGAGACGTGGATTTGATCCCTGGGTCAGGAAGATCCCCGGAGGAGGAAACGGCAAACCACTCCAGTATCTTACCCAGAGAATCCCATGGAGAGAAGAGACTTGTAGGGCTGTAGTCCGTAGGGTCACACAGAGTTGGACATGACTGAAGCAGCTAAACAGCAACAACTGGTTTACTTAAAGAAGTGTTAACTTGTGAGCTAGTATGGAAATTGGTGTTCTGAGAAAGTCCAAGGTAGGAGCTTTGGGATATGTAGAATTCAAGAGGAGCATTTGGGGGGCTGTATCAGATTTCCATGGTAGGGTCAATACAGCTGATTTGCTATGATTTAGCAGTTCCATTCAAATGTCTTCAGGGGCTAGGACATTCATCTCTGTTGATTTGTTTTAATGAAGATGTTGGAGGTGAGGCAGTTGGGAATAGTGGGGACTCCAGTCAGCTCCAGGTCCTGCCTGAAGACTGTTCATACTTCAGGTTTAATGAAAGCAAAGCTGTGTGGGCCAAACAACACACATCTGGTTTGAATTGGGCTCGTGGGTGCAATTTGACATCTGCTGTGGATTGTGGTTCTTTATGGGATATTGTTTGCCTTGGGGGTTGGTTCACCATCTCTCAGGTTTTAGTTACGTGCCCCCAGGCCTCCCTTGTTTAGGCCCTAGGCTGTCGTACTCCTGGCTCATGGCCCAGGCCCCATACTGCCTCCTGCCAGAAGGACCATCTCGTCAGCTGACTTTAGTAAACCATCTGATGGGAAGAAAGATTTGGGGCCGGGGTAGCTGCAAATTGTGACCTGAGCAGAGTTGGTTTGTGGGAGTCTCCAGATGCCATGGGTGTTGTGATGGTTCTAGAGTCAGGTTTGGGTAGGTTCCAACTCAGTTACTTACCAGTTTCTGGAGTTTGTGTACCAGTTCAACCAGTTTGTGTTTCTAGGAGAAAACTGCCTTGCCTATCTAAGCCTCATGTTCTACCTCTGAGAATGGTAGAGTGATAAAAGGTTTTCGTGAGACTGAATAAGACAATATAGGGAAAGTGCCCAACACATGGTCATATAATGCTACATTAGCATTAACCATGACTTTTGGGATACAGAGGCCTCACGGATGTACCATGGTGAACCCTAAAATTAATTGCAAAATGTTGTGTTGTTGAACACTTTATTTCTGCTGGGGAGGAGATCCCTTACCTGCCATCAGATTCTAAACTTCAGCTGTGGTAGAAGAGGGACCCCGATGCTCAGGGATGCTGAGGGAAAGTCACAGGACTCGGATGTTGGAGAACTGGCATGCAGGTCCTCCTGGGCCTGGAAGCACCAAGTTGAGTTTGATTCGCTCTTTCCATCGCTGTCAGGCAGGGCTTGACTGATTTATGCCACTGACCCATTTTCTCCAAGGGCAGAGCCAGTTTTCCAGGCAGTGCCGACGCCAAGACTGGAAAAGCAGATTCTCAGTCAGCCAACATGACCTTGGTAAAAATGGCCGTGGAGCTGGGTTTCCATCTGAAGGCAGGGGTAGGGTGAGGGGACGGGACGAATAACCCCGGAGGGGCTGTGATGGCCACTGCTGATGTTAGGACCAGATGCAGGAGTGTCCAGCTGAGGAAGGCTGTGCTGCATGTCGGGCCGATAGGGTGGAGCTTCTCGCAGTACACTCTGCCTCGACACCTCTCTCCACCTTCCTCGTGAAGCTGGGGATGAGTTTCTGCAACCACGGAAGCTTGGCTTTCTAGGGTGGGGTCTTGGCTGTGTGGCTGGGGCCATCCTTCACTGTCTCCCCCTGCTGGACCTGTGAGTCCCTAACCACCCCATCCTGTCCCCCCACAACACCCCCAGCTGGAAACACCACTTAAAAGATTAATGAGGTAATGGGATAATAACACATCTAGTGCTCTGTCCTTCTGTCTTATTCTTTCAGATCCAGTTCAGAGCACTCATGAAACTTGGGAGGGATGCCCAGCTTCCAGGGGACCAGTTACTGGAAATCTTGATGATTCTTGCAGTTAGGATTGCCTCCAAGAGTGTCCTCCTCTGTGGTTTGTTTGCTTTCTTTATGCAATGGGCGTTTTTAGATGACTGAATAGAAATTGGTGGAGAAAAAGTCAAATAGGTTAAAGGATGGACAGTGAGACAGACAGATGTCTAGATAGGTGATAAATAAGAATAGCAAAACGTTAGTGATAGCCTCTGGATGGTGGCTATACAGGTGTTCATTATAAAACACATTCAATGTTGTGGTCTGTTTGAAGATTTTAATAATCAAGTGTTTGAAGATTTTAATAATCAAGTGTCATAGGAAATGAGATGAAGTATTTGAGTGTAAAATCTTTGGAAAATGGCATAAGAGAATTCATGGATTTGGAATTTCACCTCTCCTTTTACTCCCCCGAAATGGTTTTCTAATTTTTTTCACGCTCTTTCTTCATGGCCTGTTCACTCCATTTGGGGCATTCAGGGGCTTGTTCTTGGTCATGTGGATTCAGTAGTGAGTAAGGTGTTCCTCTGACTGGGACGCACACCCTTTCATTCTTTCATGGGGAGGTCAGACAAGTGAGAGTAAAAAGTTCTATAAAAAGAAAAAATGTTAAAAACAGCCGTGGAAACAGAGAGTGGGGAGCGAGCAGAGCTGCTGTCCTCTGAGGGCTCAGGAAGGCCTTGCCTGTCTGAGGAGGCATCTGAGCTGAGACCCCAGTGAGCCGAAGGCCCTTCCTGTGCAGGGGTGAAGGAAGGAGCAGTTCTGGTGGGGAGAAGCTGCCGCAGGGGCATGGCGGTGGACAGACACTGGGTGGATGGGAGGAAAGGAAAGAAAGCCAGTGCATGAGACATGGAGTGGCTGAGAGGCAGGTCGGAGGGGAGGGGGAAGTAGCCAAAGGCTTACAAGATAGGCCTAGAATGTTCCTCTGATTGCAAGCAGCAGTCAAGATGGGGGAGGCATCCTGCAGATGGTGCATCTACATTACATATGATGAAAGGGGGTCTCCAAAAGTCAAGTCATGCATGTAGAGGCCCTGGCTTGGGCAGAGGGGCTGTGTGTGTTGTGTAAAAGCTGTCTTCAGACACTGGAAGAGTTTTGAAGAAGTGGATCTATTTGGTGACTAGGATCAGTTGACCATTCATAATTACAGAATTTTCCCACCCCTGTCTCAGGAGTTCAGTTCTGTTGGTGCATATATATAATATATACCTGTAATTATGGTACAGTAAAATCAGCTTTGGGCTTCCTTGGTGGCTCAGTGGTAAACAATCTGCCTACCAATGCAGGAGATGCAGAAGACATGGGTTCAGTCCTTGCGTCAGGAAGATCCCATGGAGAACGAAATGGCAACCCTCTCCAGTATTCTTGACTGGGAAAGCCCATGGACAGAGGAGCCTGGCAGGCTACAGTCAATGGGGTCGCAAAAGAGTCGGATACGACTTAACGTCTGAGCAGACAACATCAGCTCTGGGGAATGTCTATACAGTTCTGTTGTACACATTTGAGTAACCACTGTCGCAGTTAAGATATAGAGCAGTTCCATCACCCCAAAAAGCTCCCCCTGTCTACACTTAATAGTCACATCATCCCCTCCCCCACCCCCTGACAACCACTGATCTGTTCTCCATCAGTATAGTTCTGTCTTTGAGAAGATCATACGCATGGAATCTTGCGGTATGTAACTTTTTGAGACTGGCTTCTTTCATGTAGCATAATGGCCATGAATATGTTTTTAAGCTTCCAAGAGGACATGTTGAGAATAGTAATCAAATGGCTTTTGTTTTCCTGGGAGTGAGGGAAGAGGGAGGAAGCAGCATGAAAATGGCAATGGATGGTGAAAACTGAGGACAGAATGGGGGACAGAGAGGTGGGCTCGGGGAAAGGATGGTTAAGGAATTAACCTGGTATCGTATCATGCTATCTTCTATAAACATGCGATGTAAATCTCCTTTGATTTTCCCCAAGAGACCTTCAGTACTGGAGGCTGGGCTATGGAGTTGAATTTATTTGGGGCTTTTGGCTGACTCCTGCCAGGTACACATGGATCGAGGACAGAGGCTGCCCACTGGGTTCCAAGCTACCCAAAATACAAGCTGCAGGGGGGCAACTTTTGGCTTAAACAGGAAACAGTGGAATGAAAGGATAGGGGAGAGGGTGTCTCACTGTGTCCTGCCTGGGTCCACGTTCCTGAAGGCAGTGAGAGGCTGGCTGGCCAGATGCTATAGTCTCAGGCTGGGAGAGGGGCTGGTGCGCTCCGCCCAGTTCTTGACAAAGCCTGAATCCCCAAGTAAATGGAGCAGTTTGTGCACATGTGTGATGGGGTGAATGTAACAGGACCCAAGGGCAGGGGCTCATGCCTTCCCAGCTTGCTGCTCAGGCATCGACCCTTCCCTGGCCTCTCTGAGATCACATGTGTAGAAAGACTTTGTAAACTACAAACCTATTGTGGCCTTTTCATCGTTACCGCCCATTTCTGCACCTTCATGGCTAAGAGGCATGCCAGATAATTAAAGGGGGGAAGTGGAAAAAAAAGGCCAACCTGTTTTTCCATTAGCAAGGCTGCATTGCTGTGTTCCTCTGGTTACTGCCAGAGCAAAGCGCACACTGGACCCTGCTGCATAATGACGAGTCCCCAGAGACCCCCGATAGTGATCGATAGCGCCCGCCTAGCTCCAGGGCTCGCATAATGAGCTGCGCAGCCCCACCAGAGTCCCCGGCCAGCCTCAGGGAAACCTCCCCTCCCCCAGCGTCCACTTCTACAGCAAACGCCCCCTCCCCACCCGCCACCCCGGTCGCGGTTCCCTTTGATTGGCAGAGGCCCTGTTATTTCCGCCTGGGCTGCCTGACAGACTCTCCGCCTGGTCTAATTATGCTAGGCCTATTCTCGGGCCACGGAGACCCCAGGAAGGCTTTATCAGATTGTCCAACTGACCGTGACCAGATCTCCAGCACCTGCCTTCCTTGCTGATTGAGGATGGAAGGTGTTTATACACAGCCGAGCCGGGGGCTGATTGACTGGCCAGGGTCCTGGGCTGGGAACCGCCTGTCTGAGTGTCAGTGATGAAAAATGGAGTCAGCCACACCACCCAGCCTCATTAACGCCCCTCGGGGTCCAGACGGTATCAAGTGGGATGTGTGCAAGCAGAGTGCCTGCTGCCATTGTTCACGGCCCTCGGGGACAGGTGTCCGGCTGCAGCAGTGTTCCTTGGGTCCATCTCTTAACGTTTTCATTGTCCTCTGCTTTCTCCACCTTTCCCGTTCCTGTTACCCATTCTCCGCTTCCTGTTCATCCTTCTCTAATCCATCCTATCTGTGACCTCTCCTACCACAGGAGGAGAAGGTAGTCTTCCCCGCTCCTACCTTCCTTCCAGGGTCAGCTCTCAGAGCAGCCAGTCAGAATTCTTACTTGGAGGTTGATTCATTGGGGTCATGAGCCTTCTGTTTCTGAAGGGAATCTTTGGGGTTGCCAATCTTTTTCAGGCACCCAAGGCTGTTTCTGGTTAATCCCAGAGTTCCCTGGAAGGCAGCCCAGACACTGGGGCTGCTCTCTCTGGTAACTGTGGTAAATGACCTATTTTGATAGGAACATTGATCACCAAGGTCCTTTAGGGTTCCATTTGCTAATTGATTGCTAGTATCCTGAGAAGGTAAGAGTTTTCCAAAAGCCAGGCCATTTCTCCCCTCTTTGAGGGATGGGATTTGGCCCATTGTCTCTTAACCTCAGTTTTCCTGGGCTGAGCCAAGTTCTCCTATGTGAGAGGCACAGGGAGGGCTTTATTACTCCAAACGTGATCTCTGGACCAGTTGCAGCCTTTTAACAATTACTGCAAGCTCCCTAACAAGCCTGGGAGCTTGTTAGAAATGCAGAATCTCAGGCGCCACCCCAGACCTCCTGAATCAGAATCTGGGTTGTGACAAGACCCGTAGGATTGAGCGTACAGTGCACTTTGAGAAACTCTGTACCAGGACATGAATCTGATAGGGAAACCCTCCTGTGGATTTGCCAAGAAGTAAGAGAACTCAACAACATCCATCAAGCCAGCTGGTGAAACAGTCTCCCTTCCTTCTGGCCCGGTGAAGGACCTTGTCAGGAAACAAGAAAACCAGTTTAAAGCATGTTTGCCAAGACTAAGAAACTAAATGTGGGTCTTGGGCCCGTGGGACTAAGTTTCTTGGCAGCAGCCTCTCCTTATTCTCAAGGAAATATTTTGGTATTGAAAGACCGAAAAATAGTGTCCTCTCAAGCCTCCTTGGATGGTACCCTCTAGGTTGGCTGGTATTTAGTGACAGTTTTTCTGTCTTGATCTGTGCCCTAAATTACTACTAC
Organism: Cervus elaphus; assembly: GCF_910594005.1. NCBI lineage: Eukaryota > Metazoa > Chordata > Mammalia > Artiodactyla > Cervidae > Cervus > Cervus elaphus. Next base: position 78,128,219 of record NC_057815.1, on the reverse strand, counting down.
TTATCTTTGGTCAAATTTGAAACTTTGAAGTTTGGATTTATGAGATTTTTTTTTTTTCCTCAGTATATATTTGTACATTTGCTAAGTGAACACATATTGCTTACTTCTTGAATCAAAGCAAAATTTTTTATAATTTTATTGTACAGCCTATATGTTTAATGTAGACATAATTTTTAAATATGGGTCATCAAAAAAGAAGATAAAACCGTCTGTATTCTTATTGTTTGGAGATTATATCTTCAAGATATTGATTCACATACTGAGAGCTTTGTTTCATATACAGAGATTTCTTTAATTTTCCACACAATTGGGCTTCCCTGGTGGTTCAGATGGTAAAGAATCCACCTGCAACGCTGGAGACCCAGGTTCCGTCCCTGGATTGGGAAGATCCCCTGGAGAAGGGAATGGCAACCCACTCCTGTTTTCTTGCCTGGAGAATCCCATGGACAGAGGAGCCTGGTGGGATACAGTCCATGGGGTCACAGAGAGTCGGACACGACTGAGCGACTGACACTTTTACTTTTTCACTCAGCTTTATAACCTGCTTTCAATTCAATAATTAGCAATATCTTTCCAAGTCAGTAAATAGAGCTCTTCTATATATTCATTTTAAATACCTTATGGATTATTTCTTATGGAATGTTCTGTATAATGAATTTATGTAATTCATCACCTATTTCTGGGCATTTTCGTTTACAGTGTTTTCTGTTATATCAGCATTGCCATCTGTAGCTATTTATTTGCACATGGTCTTAATGACTTATATAGAATAACTTTTCAAATAAATATAAAAAGAAAGACAGTGCTCCAAGAATGACAGGGTGGACTGAGAGTCTTGACTCCGTCCTGGGATGTAGCTTTGTGTCTTAACGGCAACGTCAGGTGATAACCCATCAATATGCCAAAGCAATGTGGTGCAGCTTCGCTGTGGAATCATCTCACTTTTTTTTTTTGTTTGTTTCTTGAGTGTTTTTTCTTTTTTTGGCCACACAGCTTGTAGTGCGTGGGATCTTAGTTCCCCTAGCAGGGATCGAATCCGGGCCCTTGGAGGTGAGCACATGGAGACCTAACTACTGGACCACAGGGGATTCTTTGGGTTTTCTGAAGAAAACAAATTATCTGGGCTCTGCAGTGCAGTGGCCCACCTATCAGGCAGCCGCAGAAGGCTGTGCTAGAATTCGAAGTCTGGTTGGCAAGGCATTGGTGATAGTCTCAACAGAAAGGCCCAGGGGAGGTATGGAGGCTCCTGGGAGTGAGTGGGAAGCATGATGCTGCATATGTATATTGGGGCCACACCCTGGATTTCAGCCGGAGCCAGAAGAGATTGAGGCTTGGGTGTGGGCAGCTGTGCTAAAAGGGGAACTAGAGGTGGTTTCTAGCCAAGGCGGAGCTGGGAGCCAGCACTGGAGAGGGGAGTGGCCTCCATACCAAGCGGCAGATAAGGATTTGCCAGGCAGCCTGGGTAGAACCAGGATGAGCTGTCTAGGGAGCAGGTGGTGGAGATCTCCTGCCAGATGAACGCAGAAGGGACATCGGAACCTCGGTGCATACTCCTGGTGTGGGAGGCAGTCTGCTGGGTGTCATGCCATAGCTGAGACTGTGGTTTGGGGTGGAGGGTCTCGTTCCTGGAGTGCCGAGAACTTAGCTGTTCAACCCAGCGTGTTGCCCTGTGAGAGGCAGCTGCAACCACTTAAATGCCACCACCTCCTCCTGGCTGGAAGCAACCTCTCCAGTGTTGCTTTATCCGTGTCACTGCCAGGGCCTTTCCCATTTTCTCCTTTCTGCTGTAGTTGGTTTCATGCATGCCTTGGGAAAAGCAGCCCTGTGTGGTGGGATCTCCCAGGGATTACAAGTCCACTAAGCTCTTTACTTAGCATTTTGCCTCCTGGGTCACCCTTGGGCGAGTTACTTCTCTGAGCCTAAGGGTCCTATTTGTAAAATTGGGTGATCGTAAGGATTAGAAGTAATAACATAGAAAGTATCCCCTTAGTAGCTGGCTGGATAGTAAGTGCTTAAATTGCCCATTTTTATTGAGGGCTTAACATAGTCCAGTCTGTAAGGGTTGATGGATCATTGTCTGTGGGCAGACATGCCTGTTAGATTAGTAATAGGGGCCTCGAGGTCAAAAGGCTTAGGACAGGGCTGAGCAAAAACAATCACTGCCAACAGATGATTGAGCTGTGCCTTTCTGACAAGGCAATGGGAGAGAAGGAAGGGCCCTGGGCCAGGTGGTTGAAGCTTGAGAAGGGCATTCTGACCTGGCACAGGGTCACCTCTCTGACCTGGACGACTGCAGCCAGAGCAGCCCAGCAGGCAGGCTGCAGAGCCACGTCCAGGAGCTTGACCTAGTCTCATCAGCTCAGCTCCAGGCTTGCCCCTGGTCTCTCTTTGCTATGCCAAGTAGTGCAGTGGTCAAGCCCACACATGCCAGGGTCCCATCCCAGCTCCATCCTTTCTGTTTGTGTGACCTTGGGCAGGTTCTTAACCATTCTGTTCTCATCTGTACAATGGGAATAATAGTACCTACCCTCATAGGGTTTTCATGAGGATCAAATGAGTTTATTTATACAAAAAGATTTAGAATAGTGACTGGATACAGAAGGCATTTTCTTTATCAGTGTTTGCCAGTGACTCTGTCTGCCTCGGGCCTTTCATCTTAACCTCTTCTTTCTTCCTGAGAGCAGAAGCCCTGTCTGATCCATTTAACCCCCTCTTAATAGGGATTCCTAAATATTCATTGGATGGATGAAGGGGAGGCTCAAGCTATGATACCAGATCAACCCAGCTTCACATTTTGACTTTGCCCCATCTGTGGACCTCTGACTTTGCTGGCCTCATTACTTCATTTGTAAAATGGGGTAGAAGAGACTCATCCCAGGATTGAATAAAGGATTAAAGAACACATGCAAAGCCTGTGACACAGTGAGCTTTCAGGAAACGGTGGCACCGATGCTGATGAGTGGAATAGTGCCTCAGTAAGGCTCATTCTACCACATTGAGTAAGTGGTTCCTGCATATTTTCAGGTTTCATTTTGAAGTAGGAGGATGATTTCTGGTTTCTGTTTAGTTTTCCCCAGTGACTGTCAGACGCAGGAAGGAAAACAGGACACCAGCACACAGGCACCCTTTCCCACCTCCCACGGCTGTACCCGTAGAGCCGCTTTTCTGGATCTCTTTTCATATACACACCAGCATCAGACATTAGACCACCCTGGAGGTTCACTGTGGCCTTCGGAGTCCATTCTGTGTCCATCGTGGCCAAGATCACTGGGCATCTTCCCAACCTCTCTGTGGTAGCCTGGCTTGGAGCACATCTCTGGTTTCCTAGTTGGTGTTCAGTCTCCTGCTTGGACATGCTAGCACGTGGCTTTGTGCGTATAGTGATTTAGTTCTCATGAAGGTGCCTTGGCCACCTCCACTCCCAGAAGGATGTTGGAAATTTGGGAGACCTAGAGGGCTTCCCTGGTGGCTCGGCAATAAAGAAGCCACCTGCCAATGCAGGAGGGGTGGGTTTGATCCCTGGGTGGGGAAGATCCCCAGGGTTGGGAAGAAGGGAATGGCAACCCACACCAGGAGTCTTGCCTGGGAAATCCCATGGACAGAGGAGCCTGGTGGGCTACAGTCCATGGGGTCGCAAAAAAGTCAGACACAACTTAGCGAGTAAACAACAAACAGCAGACAGTAAGCTATGTTACTGACAAGCTCAGACCCTGCAAGGTGCTATAGGGAATCGGAGAGAAGACATAGTTCTGTCCCACGGGGCCTGATGACACTCAGCCATTCCCTAAATGCATCAGAATGGAAGCCAGCACACTGGACAGCTTTAGTTTCCTTATCTGTGAGCTTAGGATGATGATTATTAAGTAGAGGACTTACTTCAGCCTCAACTGATCCCCAGGGTAATTCTCAGAATACTGGTCATGTGAAACAGACCACAGGAAAAGGTTCCACGGCCAAATATGTTTGGGAAATGAATTGCTTGGCCTTTCCTTCTTGGCATTTTATTAATGTTAGCATCCCTAGAGGCTAGGTAAAAACACTGAAGATATCTAATTATCCTACAAGAGTTTATAACAAGCGATTATGTGAACATTAAGAAAGGAGAATCTGTTATTTTTTAAATAAGACATTTAGAAAGTGGTAGGATTAAAAGTACTTGGCAAAAGTATTTTGTTTTGGTAACCGGTCACTTATAGATTTAATCATAAAATATTCAATATTTCACTGACCCACGGCCCTCTTGAAATAGCAGGGTCATGACTTGCTAGGAGATGCCTCCAACGGGGGTAAGACTTTAACTTGAGTGATAGAGGTAAAGTCTGACATTTCGAAGATGCTCTTTATGAGACACTGGATTAATTAGGGCAATTCATTCGAGTAGTTTCTTTAACTTTAAACACATATTTTTAGATAAGTGAGCATCTCCTGAGCCTGCCCTTGGTCTAACTGTTCCAGCTTGATCCAGAAGTATGAGATTAGAGCACTATGAAAGATCTGGAGTCATCAATTTATCCTGAAAAGTGTTTTTCATATACTTTGTGTCTTTGGGGGATAGCATTCATCCACAAAACTGCCTCACAATGGAACTGCTTTAACAAGAATCATTTGAAAATGTCAATGTCCTCACTGTGCTAGACCATGGAAATCAGGATGGATGACCAGATCCCCCCTTCCCCCGCGCCCCACCCTCAGGCCTCCCTGAGCCTCATTGCTGACTTGCTCTGATTGTTCCGGTAAGACATGCACATCACCACGATCCTGGATCTGAAAGCTGGTTAGGTCACCTCTGAAACCTCTGCGCCAGCCCAGCAAGAAACAGTGGATCAAGCTCTTGTTTGTTTTTACAGTCCTCCAGTCGTCCATCCTTCTCACCCCTTCGCTTCTGTGGCTGGTCAAGCTAATTTGATTTGACGTCCTGGCATTCGAGATTTGTCAAGTATTGTAACCCTAAGCGGTACTAATATTGAAAACCGTACTTGAAATTTATATAATCCAGATGTGCATGCCAATAGAGCAGAGATGAGATGGCAGGCTTGGGCCAGGGGAGGGGGAAGGGGGTTGGGAGGTGGGGGAGTGTGTGTGTGTGCATGCGCGGGAGAATCTTGTTGCTCTATATTTTTTCCACATGGTATATAGCCAAGAAGGATTTTATGCATTAATATTTTCCCTTAAGAATAATAACTGGATTATGAAGTATAGCTTTAAGTAAGTCCCACCATTGGTTTTATTCACAGCCAAGAATAACTGATTAAGTTTGGGGGAGCAGGAAGGTGATCTATTTTAAGTGCTTTTTAAACACTCTTAAATTGGTCAGGACCCTTCAGCAGTGTGGTCTTGAGAATGGTTAGTCACGCCGAGTCAGGATTTTTGACATGGCTCTCTTTAGCATTGAATGTTTTCTATTTTAATGTACTGTTTTTCTCACTGGAGGGCCTTTGGCCATTTGGAGGGGTCATTCAGAGGCCCCTGCTTAGACACAAGGGCTTTGACCCCTGAGTTGTCAGTTCTGAGCCCCCAACATTGGTAAGGCCCAGATGCCATTTCTATTTTCCAGAAGCTCATTGAGTAGCTGAACTAAATGTAGAAAGGTCTCTGTTCAGATGTTTGATGGTGGCCTTGCTTGGAGTGCTTGTCCAGCATCTCCCTTCTCCACCCCCCATCAGGGGCCCCCTGTACCGTCTCCAGCAGGACAGGCATCTTCCCTAACCACAGCCTTGCCCACCTATGCAGATGATCATGGGGTTTTGTCCAGCCGATAGAACTAGTGCACATTGCTCGCCTGACAGGGAGACCTGGGGTGTAAGTTTTAGCATCCTAGACACGGAAGGAGAGCAAAATGTATTGTTAATCCTACGCTTGTTGTGTGTAATTAGCATCTGCCCTTAACCAGAAGCCCAGGGAGAACTGGTCATGCCAGCTAGTAGCAGATGACAATGATGCAGAGAGGGATGCAGAGAGCTGGGATCCACATTAGCGGATCAAGGCTTCCGGAGGACCTGGATATTCATGGAAACCAAGGCTGCGGTTGGTACCCATGCCATCTGTGGTTATTTCCAGGCGAGAAATCTGAGATCCAGTTGCTCTTTTAGCCCCCTTTGAAGGCAGAATAAAAGGAAAACGATGTCCAAGATTCAGGGGGAGCTTGTGGCCTGCCATTGTTTTTCCCTCACTAAACGGCTCTGGAGAAAGTCTAGTGTGTGCTGTCCCCGCAGCAGGAGTGGCACATTCCCCACTGGGCACACCAGCTTTTCTTTGGTCATAACTTAGAGCCCTGATCCCATGAGGGTGAGGAGGATAATGCCTGCCTCTGGGGCTCTCCTGAGCTGAGCCTCAGCCTGTGGGCTGCAGCCCTGTTCCGACTCAGATCTTGGGTAAGGCATGCAGTTGTGGCTCCAAGCCAAACAGATTCCAAATGATGGAATCTGATGTTTCCCGTTGGGTTTTGAGGTAAAGAGTCAGTGTGGGATGCGATCAGGCCTCCATGGTTTGTTTATCTGCTGTTCAGGCCCAGACTGGGGCTCTGGGCAAGAGTGGGGTGGAGCCGTGTTCAGGGCCGGCATGGAGCGCAGGTGAGTCATCCCAGTCCACTCTGCAAGGCTCAGCAGTCTGGGACTGGGGCCCAGGCAGGAAGTAGATGGTCAAAGCTGCCGGTTCAGTTCTCTCCACTGGCGTCATCGCCTCGTGTAGTCTAGAAGGACGGAGGATGAGAGCAGGCTGGAAGTGGAGAAGCAGGAACTTCCAGGACAGAAACGTTTCAAGGCAGGTTTCAAGGCATATTTGCACAGTGTAGCTCCAGGAACAGTTGATGTGAACTGACCCATGTATCTAATGGGATTCCAGGACAGAAATGGGGTTCTGCGAAGCCACTGGTCTAACTTTGTACCTCTCAGATCGTAGACTGAGACCTGCTTGGCCAGAAAAGAAAATATTCTTCTTCCTTTCCTTAATGTTATCTAAATGAGGTGTGCATTGTTTTGTTGTTGTTTATTCATTTTAAAGATGTAGTATAACCATTTCAATGCACTAGTTAATGCAAGGGTGGATGCATAAGAATATTGTAGAAAGGCTTTAACCAGAACTGAACCATAGCATTAATAAAGGACACAATGAGAGCCCAGCCAGGAGGAGCTGTGGTCATGAAATAGGGAGTACAGCCTGGTGGCTAAGAGCTCCAGTCTGGGAGTTTGTGATCCTGGGTTTGGGTCCTGGCCCTGTGGCATATTTAGCTGTGACCTTGGCCTCTCCAGCCTCCTGTTCTCTTGCAATAAGATAGGAAGGTGGGAGGGATAATATAGAGGTAAGGGTAAGAGGTACAAACTATTAGGTAGGAAAATAAACTATGAGGATATATTGTACAATGTGTGAAATATAGCCAATATTTTATAATAACTATACATGAAGTATAACCCTTAAAAACTGTGAATTCGTACATCTGTAACTTCTATAACATTGTGCCACAACTATACTTCAATTGAAAAAGATTTTTAATACAGAAATTAAAAGGTGGGGAGACGGTATTACACCATAAATTGGCCTGAGAACTGAGTGCTTACTAAGTGGGAGCTGTTAGTATGATGGTTGTCATCCCTTCTCCCTTAGCAACAGCCTGTTTTGGGGTGAAGCCCTCCATGCAGCTGAATGTATGTGGTTTCCTTCCTCTTTTCTACCTCATTGCTCTAATACTAGTGCATAAGGGCGTGTCCGCTCTTAGGAACTGTGACCTTGAAGCCAGACCTGGTGGCCAGGACCAGTTCTCCTCCCAGGGGACCCATGGTCAGGATCAGGTCTTGTGTCATCAGTCTCCTCTGAGGTGGGCCAGTGCTGCTCAGCTGTAAAGTCCATCTAGGGGACCACCATTCAGATGGATGAAGGAGTCTTTAAGAGCAAGCAAGAGCTCGCTGCGTTGGTGTTAATCCAGGGTCAGGCGCTGGCCTCTGCCGGCTCTGCGCCTCCCACGTCCCTTGCCAGCTTACCCTCCAAAACAGTGAACCTGGAGTCAGCCGAGGCTCCCCAGCAGAGACCCCGCCCTTCCAAAAGCAGGCTCCTCAGGCCCGGGACGGGGCCTGGAGTTTTCTCTTCAAGTTACAACGTGGGTTTATTCCAAAATAACAAAAGCAGACCCCTGGTGTTTCCTTGGCTCACTTCTGTAAAGCATCGTGACCATTAAACAAAGGAAAAGAAGATCTGAGCCTTGCAACAGACAGAAGTTAGACCAAAATTATTCTCCCTACTCCCTTCCTGGCTCCCAGGAATGGTGAAGCTAGTGAACATAATAGTAGCTTAAAGAATCATGGAGTTTTAATTAAGTGCCTGCCTGCTACTGTTTAAGCATTTTACATATATGAAGTTATTTAATCCTCCTAGTAACCCAGTCAGAGAAGTACTATTATTGTTGTTCCCCTTTTACAGAGAAGGGGGCCCATGGCACAGAGCAGTGAAGTAACTTGTTGAAGGTCATACAGCTGGGAAAGGCCAAATCAGTCTGAAAATCCAGCCTGGCATTAGATGCTTCACACTACCCACAGCCCTATACTGCCTCTCATAATAGTTAAAAAATAGTTACTATTATAAAAATAAACCATATACACATGTGATAAAATGGCGTAAAACTGTAATACTTTTCCAGTGTTGGTTTCTTAGTTTAGCTATTGTATGGTAAGACATAACCTCTAGGAGAATTGGGTGAAGAATATATAGGATCTTTCTGTATGATTTTTGCAGCTTCCCGTGAATCTGTAATTGTTTCAGAACAAGAGGTTCCAGCAAACAGACTATGGCCAACATTGTATTGAACTAGGATTCTATGCCAAGCATCATGCTAATAAGTGTTTTACACTCATTATTTAATCCTCCCAGCAGCCCAGTGAGGTACAGGTGCTTTTATTATCTTTAGGTACAGATGAGAAAATCAAAGGATGGCAAAGTTAAATAAGTTGTATAAATTCAGGAGAAAGCGGTGAGGCCCCTGAGTCTTTCTGACTTCAGAGCATAAACTCGTAATGCTTTTTTGAATGTAAGAATACTTAGAAGGCACGTGATGGGGGGGCCTAGCTCTGTGTTGGGCTCAGATGTAGAGTAGGTCAAGCTCCCCAGGTGGCAGCAGCCTTGCAGCCTTGTTTGGTGACAGCCCTGTAAGGAATCACACCTGTCAGTTGCCATCATCTTTTCTCTTTCCCCATCATCCCTTCCTTTCCATGAAGGAGCCATACTAGCTCAGCCACCCTAGATGTATGTTTTAGGATCTGAATTGCAAATGCCGTTCACATCTCAGTGAAAGAGCAGGCTTTGGGTTCAGACCTGGATTCACATTCTAGTTTGACTTCCCAGTAGCTCTTTTACCTTGAGAAAGTTAAACTCCTAGAATGAAACAGGAATAATAGCAGTACGTACCTCCTTATTTTTTGTTTTACAAATATCAAATGAGATAAAATACCTGGTGCATGGGTATTCCATAGTGTTGATTTCCACACGCTTGCTCAGCAAACATGGAACCCTGCCAGGTGCTACAGAGTGTGAACAGGGAAGAGGGTACCTATCCAGCCTCGAGTGCCTTTCTCTGGATCCAGACAGAGTCTGGATGTTGGACCCAAGCCAGGCACCTTCCTGGGACTCAAGGACATTGCTGCGATTTGGAAGAGGGAACATTATCAATCACCATGTTGGAGGGCATCTGTGATTATCATCTTCATTTCCATCAAAGGTGTCTTGTGACAGGGGATCGTCAAGTTCAATTTAGTCTGAATCAGGACCCAGCAAGGATATATTTTTTTATTTCTGCCCTGGGCTGAACCTGTCTTGAATAATTCAGTCTCTATCTATTTCCAAAGACTAAGCTTCCACGCCTCCTAGCTTCCATCCTGCTTTATTCAGGGTCATGTGGTTGCTTGTTTCTCAAAAAAGTGCATGCATCCTCCCCTCTCTGGCTGCCAGTAATGAGCGTTGTTAGGAAAGAGAATCATCTTCTTCTATGTACTACAAGATGGCAACAGCTGCTCAAAGTCTAGAGACCAGCCTCAGGGTAAAGGCTGCACACAATGGCCTGTGATATCTTTCGACCTGATACTCTTAAAAGAAAAATTCTTATGCTATCATTAAATTATTAGGAGATTTCCAGATCTGGCAACTGTTGGCTAAAGCTGAGTAGCATCTACCTCCTTTGGGTGGAGCAAGGAGCAAATGTTATCCAATTTGCTGCAAGCCCCGACCCCTCCCACCCCCCAACCAAGGTCACTCATTTACCTTGCGTTCTCAGTTCACAAGCGTCTAGTTGTCAGCTCTTGACAGAGATGAAGGAACTCTGTCTCCAAAGGTGCAGCCTGTTGATGCTTTGGGAGCTAATTGGTCCACAGTTGATCCCGAGACTCTGCTTCTTAGTGTATGTGGATACAGTAAGAAGCAGTAGGCAGCTGCTCATTGTCCTTCCTTCTGTGAGGTCAATGTCATGTCTGACTGTCTTAGGTAGGAAGCTGGGATTCTCAAGGAGAGTTCTCAGCACTGTACCAACCCCCTGATTGTGGCAGGATTAGGAAAAGTGATCTGAAGCATGACACATACAGACTTGGGGAGTTGTGGGTGTGTACATATATCTGTGGGGAAGTAGTTGACTTGGAGTATAGTTCTGTGATGTGAAATATTCACGGGGGGACCAGACAAGAAGCTGGAAGACATAAGTTACAGTCTGGTTTTACGACTTGCTAACTGAGCACTTGACTTCTTGGAGTCTGTTTTCTCATTGGTGAAATGGGAATAATGTCAAGTGTGCCTCGCAACGGGGTAGATAAGAGGATCAGGTTACATGATCCTGTGAAAATGTAAAGCTGTATTGAGAAATCAGGTGATATGACAGAATGGTGTGCTATGGATGAACACACAGTACACAACCTCTGTTTGTAGAGGATTGTGCTATTTGTAGATCAGGGATCAGCAAGCTGTGACCCACAGGACACATTCTGCCCTCTATATGGAAAGCTTGAAAAACAATCAAAAGATAAATAGCATTTCATGGCGGGCAGAATTTCTATGCAGTTCCAATTTCTCTGTCCATATAAAGTTTCATTGGAACACAGCCACACCCATGGGTTTAAGTATTATCTGTAGCTGCTTTCTCCACGCATTGGCAGAGCTGGGTAGTTGTGACAGTGACCAGATGGCCCTCTGACTCTTTACAGAAAAGGTTGGCCAACCCCTGCTGTAGATGGTGGAGGGGCAGTGACTCAGACCCTCCTCCTCTTTCCCTCACTTCTACCACCCAGACGCAGGTGCTATTGCAAATGGGTGGCCCAAGGATATTTTCAGATGTAAAACCAAGAATTTCTCTCCATTTAACTGCCATAGAGCAACACTTCCATCTGGGCTCCAGCTAGGGGTACTTCCTGGTGAAAACCACAGCATTTTTCTTAAACCAATCTCTATTTCAGCAACAACCACAAAAAGAGAAGAGGCTGTTCCTGTCACAGTGGGCATTTCTCCAGTGTTATTAACCATCCAGTGGGCCTGGTCAGCCGAGTTTCCCTCAGCCTGGGGCTGACACGGTGCAAAGAGGGCAGCTACGGCTCTGATAAGCTCGTGAGGGTAGTGTTAGGGCTGAATTGCTCATGTGCTTAGACGTGTCTGACTCTTTAAGGTGACTCCATGGACTGTAGCCCACCAGGCTCCTCTGTCCGTGGAATTTTCTAGGCAAGAATACTGGAGTGGGTTGCCATTTCCTCCTCCAGAGGATCTTCCCGACCCACGGATAGAACCCACGTCTCCTGAATTGGAGACAGATTATTTACTATTGAACTACCTGGGAAGCCCAGGGCTTAAGTCCCCCAAAAGATGTGTTGAAATCCTAACCCCTGTCACTTCAGAATGTGACCTGATTTAGAAATAGGGTTGTTGCAGATGTAATTAAGTAAAACAAGGTCCTACTAAAGTGGGGTGGACTCTGGACCTAACATGACCAGCATCTTTATAGTAAGAGGGAAATTTGAACATTTGAAAGTGGAGGCAGAAACTTCAGTGGTACACCAGTACACCAGGGAAGGCCAAGGATTGGTGGCCACAAGCAGGAGCTAGGAATGAGCCAGAAAGACCTCTCCCCAGGGTCTCAGAGCAAGCATGGCCCAGCTGACACCTTAATCTCCAATTTCTGATCTCCAGAAGTGTAAGAGAATACATTCCTGTTGTTTAAAGCCACCCAGTGTGTGGTATTATGTTACAGCAGCCCTAGGAAACCCATGCGGGCAGCTCGCCCATGCCTGGTGCCACCTTCTAATGCCATTCAAAGCTCTTGGCATTATCCACATTCTACAAACGAGGCTGTAGAAGCACTGCAGGTTTCAATGACCTGCCTGAGGTTTTGGCTGGGGGCAGAGCAGGATACAAACCCAGGCCTTCTGATTCCAAGCTGCTGGGAACAGCCTTCCTCTGCCTGGCCCACAGCTTTTTTTTGTGTGTGTGTGTGTGGAGGGAAGGGCAGGTCCTCAGAATCATGGAGCCTCCTGCCTTGTGTTTCTCATTCCAGGAACTCTGCACAGAGTATTTCTTCACTGAGTTATCTGAGTTTGTTCACTTGGGCTCTCAAATGGGTAAGAGGAAAAATTAGTCACTAGCTCAAAAAAAAAAAAAAAAAAAATGGAGACTTCCCTGGTAGTCCAGTGGTTAAGACTCCATGTTTCCAATGCAGGGGGTACGTGTTCAACCCCTGGTTGGGGAATTTAGATCCTACCTGCCTCACAGCATGGCCGATAAATAAAATGACGGTGAAGATATGTTTTCATACACCTGTGTGCTTTTTACAGTTGTAAAATTGGAAGAATAGTGAACTATCCTTTTCTTTTCTTTTCTTTTCTTTTTTCCATTTATTTTTATTAGTTGGAGGCTAATTACTTTACAATATTGTAGTGGGCTTTGTCATACATTGACATGAATCAGCCATGGATTTACATGTATTGAACTATCATTTTCATAACCAACTTTTAGAGCATCTGAAGAATGTGCCTGAGAGATCCTTGGGGAGATACCCCACATAAAACTCCAGCGTAGAAGGCGATTTAATAAGGGAAGTCTCCAGTGACCTCCTGGAAAGCATAAGAGCACTGATACTTCCTTCTTAGGTATCGTCTAGTTGGCCAAGCTCATTTGTATGGCAAACAAATGAAATCAACACCCAAAGCTCCCGAGATGCTGTGCTTCTCTGTACCAGGGCGATTGCTTGAAAACTCCCAGCTCACACACTAGTGAAGAAACTCAGGTTGTGAAGGTAATCTTACTGTTGAAAGTCTGAGATTTGTTTAAGATGGTCTTTGTCTCTACTGTGACTATTTTCAAATGTACAGAGAAGTGTCAAGAGTTGTATGAGAAACTCTCCATGTTCCCACCGCCCAGGATCAGAACTCCCACTTCCCCTATTTTTGCCTCACTTCACCTATTGCTTTGTCCTTGTTGTTGCTTAAGTATTTGAAAGCATGTCGCATATCATGTCATCTTTCCCCCTCCTACTGCAGTATCTCTTAAAAAAAATATTGCCGTTTTTATAACCACAATTTCATCTTTGTGCCTAATCACATTAACAGGGATTCTCTGGAGCCAGCGCTACCCAGGTGATGTCCAGAGTTCAAGTCTGTCGTTTTAAAACTACATGAATGGAAATGTGGGCCGAGGGGAAGGGAGTGATGCCCATGGGACAGATAGGAGGCTGAGGTCCAGGAAAAAGAACTTGAGCCAAGTCCTCTTGGACTTCAGGGGTTTTCAGAAAGTGTGCAAGACTGAGGCCAAGAAGCAGGGCATTTGGTGTTTCCCCCCTCGGCTGTGGTGACCCAGGGCATTGGGTGCTTACCCCCCGGCCGTGGTGATCCAGGTTTCTCCATAGAATTCTGCTAGTACTGGCTGGTTCTCATGAGGGTCACTGCCTCTTGGACACTGGAGAGTTAGGTGCCCAACTTCAGCTCTGGAGGGCTTAGCATTCGTGACCTATGGCTGGCGGCAGTCCCTGCGCCTTCTGGTGGCGGCAGTGAAAGAGAATTGTTTCTTTCTCTGAACGTGGTGTTTTTTAATATCAAGAGAACTTTTCTCTCCTACTTCTACCATCCCACCTACCCCCCGAAAAGGAGGAAAGAGCTTTTTTTGGAATTTGTTTTTAATGGGCTCACTCAAAAGGAGCTTTCTGTTTATTTTTTGAGTGGCTCTCTGGACTGTTGTGTCCATTTATCATGCCTCCCTCCCAGCTCTCCCCCGTCTCTCCTTTACTCTGTGAATCTAAACTTCATCAAACTGTTCCTAACGACTACCACATGTCCGCAGAGGGCGCAGGGGGCAGGGAGGGGGGGAGCTGAGAAATGAAGGAATCCTCCAAGGAGCACAGTAGCATATTAAAATTCAATGGCTTAGTCATCAGAGTTTTCAGCCCCAGCACCGAAGAAAAATAAATGAATGTTCTGTAGCAGTCTTGTGGATCTCAGAGGAAGGGGGTGGCCGTGGGGAGGGAGGGAGGGGAGAGGTTGTGGTTTTGTGATAGGGGAACTCATGCTGTAGAGAACAATTAAGGCCTTTGCTCAGAAACAACAAGACACACTACTGTTTTCCTGCCCCATAGAGGAGCACGCAGTGTCGGCCAGAAGGGATCCTTCCGATCAAATAGCTCAGCTCTCAAATGGGGAAACTGAGGCTGGGTAGGGGATGTGACTTCTGCACAGTCCTAGAATGAATTAGTGGCAGAGGCAGGACCAGATCCCAGGCCTTGGCACCTCGTGGTCAGTGTGGCCCCCCTGCCTCCTCCATTCAAAAAGGGTATTTTCCTAAGAAATGCTGGAGAGGGTATGGAGAAAAGGGAACCTGCCTACGCTGTTGTGGGAATGCAAATTGGTGCAGCCACTATGGAAAACAGCGTGGAGGTTCCTCAACAAGCTAAAAATAGAGTTGCCATTTGATCCGGCAATCCCTGGTCTTCCCTTGTGGCTCAGGTGGTAAAGAATCTGCCTGCGATGTGGAAAACCTGGGTACGATCCCTGAGTCGGGAAGATCCCCTGGGGAAGGGAATGGATACCTGCTCCAGTATTCTTGCCTGGAGAATTTCATGGACAGAGGAGCCTGGCAGGCTACAGTCCATGGGACTGCAAAGAGTCAGACACAACTGAGCAACTAATACCTTACTTTCCAGCAGTCCCACTCCTGGGCGTATATCTAGACAAAACCATAGTTGAGAAAGATACATTCACCTCAGTGTCCGTAGCAGCACTCTGAATGATTACTGACAAGCCAAGACATGGAAGCAACCTAGATGTCCATTTTCAGAGGGATGGATAAAGAAGATACAGTGACTCACTTTATTAAGGTATTTGCTTTATTGCAGTGACCTGGAACCGAACCTGCAATATCCTCAAGGCACGCCTGTTGTTGTTCAGTTGCTCAGTCATATTTGACTCTTTGTGACCCCATGGACTGCAGCATGCCAGGCTTCTCTGTCCTTCACCATCTCCCAGAGCTTACTCAAACTCATGTCCATTGAGTCAGTGATAACCCTCCAACCATTTCACCCTCTGTCGTCCCCTTCTCCTCCTGCCTTCAGCCTTTCCCAGCATCAGGGTCTTTTCCAATGAGTCAGATTTTTGCATTGGGTGGCCAAAATATTGGAGCTTCAGCTACAGCATGCGTCCTTCCAATGAATATTCAGGATTGATTTCCTTTAAGATTGACTGGTTGGATCTCCTTGCAGTCCAAGGACTCTCAAGAGTCTTCTCCAGCACCACAGTTAGAAAGCATCAGTTCTTTGGCACTCAGCTTTCTTTATGGTCCAACTCTCACATCCATACATGACTACTGGAGAAACCATAGCTTTGACTGTACTCTTGATGTGCTGCCATTTAATCATATGGGCAGCAGAAATTGAAGCACTCATTTCACAGAGGGAGAAATTAGGACAGAGAGCTAGAGAGGATGGTACTAAGGGAGAGTTGAGGTTGGAATCCCTGCCTTGGGCTCTGTTCACTGGGCTCCCCATCCAGTGCTTCCCTCCTAGCTGTTCCTCAAAGATCAGGTGGGCTTGGGGACCCTCCTGATGGAGCTGGGACTCCCTCCCTTTTTGTCCCTTTTTTGCTGGAGAAGCCAGGTAAGGCCTGCCTGGGTCGCTTCTCTCAGAGGAGATGCTGGGAGACTTTCTCTGACAGACTGTTGATCTTACAGAGCAAAACCAATCAACTGCCAGAATCTATAAAGCTGTCAATGTGGAAAGGAGAGCTGCCTGGGCTTGCAGCAAGCCCCGCACCAGCCTTACTGGCAGGCAGTTTCGAGGTCTACCTCCCAGGCCCCCAGATCACAGCCACCACCCCCTCCCCAACACACACACACACACACACACACACACACACACATGCACGCGCACGTGCACACACACACACACACACACACGTCAGCAGGAGGGCTGGGGTGGAGCAGAGTGGCGGCTGTGTTGTGCAAATTAGATGTGCCTCTAATTTCTGACTGAGATCTTGCCCTTTGGACTTGGAGGACTCCTGAGGTCCAATGTGGGCTCGTGTGTCTGTGTTTCCCCAGTGGGCCTGGAGGGAGATGAGCTCTGTCCACGGCAGGTCCTCATGATTTACAGTGAATGAGAGGGGGTGTGTTAATCTTGTGAGGTGAGTGCCCCACCCGCCTGCCTTCCAGCCTCCCTAAGAACACGCCAACTCACACCTAGGAGACCCTCGGGGAAGAGCCAAGCTCTTCTGATTCAGATAAACTTGGTTACCTGGGCTTGTCCCAGGTGACAGTAAAATTAAAGCATGAGGAGACCTTATGTTTGTCGGCACGGGAGTGGAGGTGAGTACTGTCTACAGTACTGTCTACAGAGGCATGCTCATTAAAAGTTGAGCACCTGTGAAAGAACTTTTGTCCGAACCCTCCCCCCCTTCACATTCGCTCTGCCTCCTTCTGCTGGTGGCTTTCGTGGCTGTGAAAGCCTCTGGTTTCCCACACTGAGCCTGTATTAATGAACTTCTGGTAGAACTCCAATGATTCTCTCTGAACTCTTGAGAACCCAGGCCCTCATGCAAACACGTGCCGGTGGGGACTCCCAACAGGAGCCCCGATGCGCAGTGGTTCCCCTCTGTGTCCCCTCCATCAACACAGGTTCTCCAGAGATGCACCCTTAACTCGTCACAGCTGCCGCCGGCCCAGGTGTCTAATGCAAACCAGGGTTCCCCCGGGGCATCCCTGACGCTCACCCAGCCCAGATCTATTCAGCTCTAGGCCCTGGGCTGCAAGTGAGCTCAGTTCAAACAAACCTGGGGTGCATTATGTCCTTGGCCTGGTTTTGTCCCCCATGGCTGCCTCCTCCATTCCTCTGCCAGGTCTCTGATGTGCTGTGCTGGGCCCTTCTCCCCTGTCCAGTTTTCAGGGCCCTGGAGAACCTGTAAAGGTGCAATTCAGGCAATACCACGTGGAGAGGGCAGTGCTGGGTAACAGGGCCCCAGGCAGCTGAGGGTTTGCAGATGAGAACTGCCAGCGAAAGGCGGTGGGGAGCGGCCTGGCATTGGTTTGGCCGGCCCTCGCGGAGGCCCTTGAGAAAACAGTATTGCGTTATTGTCACTATTAATAATGGCCCTTTATTTGAGCCTTGCTAGGACAATGCTCCAAACAAAGCTGAGAGGAAGAAACAATCCCTGCTGTGGGGCCTTGTAATTTATCAAGGCTGGTGGAGGAAGACAGGTCCGCTGGGGCAGCTTGTGGGGGTGGGGGGATAGATTCTCTAGTTGCTGGAGGTGTAATTAGACGATGCCCCTGGCCGTCCTGTGTATCCCGGGTCACTTTGTCACACGAGTGTCTCCAGCCCCTCCTTTGTCTTTATTTCACCAGAGCCGAGCCCCTCCAAGGCTCTGGGAAGAGAGAGGATAACGTTGAGCCTACTCAGGTCTACATCTTGCCTCTGACACAGCAGGGTGACCTTGGGCAGGTTCCTTTATTTCTCAATCTGATTCCCACCTGCAGGGGAGCACCCGGATTGGAGATTATGCCTCGCTCAGGGAATACTAGCTGCCCAGACCGGGTGGCAAGAGTGGTACAAAAGAGGACTTGCTGGAAATGCCTTTGCACCCCTAAAAGAGAGACTCCAGTTGCGGTGCTGACAGCTAGCTAACAGCATTGTTTATGGAGAGCCACGTGCCAACCACCGAGCCTGCTGCATTGCTGGACCTCTTTTACTTCTCGGTCGTGAGAATGGTGGCCTTCCCGCTATTCAGACAGGGATGTGAGGCTGTGTTGTTTTCTTGTTGGGTGCTGCGCTCACCGTACCAGGGGGTGTGGTGGCATTTGGGGACTGGACAGGCTCTGTGAAAACCAGCAGACCACCCTGCCAAGTCGGAAGTCCCGCTGTCCCCCAGAGATGCTGGCAGCCGGTCGTTGCAGCTGTGTGGCAACAAGTCTGATTTAATTTGGGGGGTGGTACAGACGGCACTGTGCAGTGTTTGTTAAAAACCAGAAGAATGCAGCTTATTCACCAGTCTGTGAAAATGGCTGTGCCTTGGGTGGGTGGGGAGCCAGAAGGGAATGGGTGAGAGCATTTTAAAAGAGTGAAAATGCTGATAATTATAAATGTATCATAATGCCCATTATGCATGAGGTCTACATGGATTAACTGATTACAGCTAAGTAGGCTCCAGGTTTCCTTGAGACCTCTCTTCTGGGGTTTATAATTCTCTTCAGACTTCTCTATTAATCTAGAAGATGGGAATCTAATCATTGTTGTCAGTAATCATCACCTTCCCTCTAAGTCCTTTTATCACCACCTTGGTTTCTCAGAAATTAAAAGCCAGGCAGGAGAAAAAAGTACATTTTCCACATAATACAATTGGTATAAACAAAAATGTTTGAGGGGGGAGGGTTTTGTAGATTAAATCCTCTTTCAAGTGCACGAGAAAAACAGGCTACTTATTAGAATCCTATGGTAAATAGTTTCATCGAGCAAAGCAGCAAATGCATATTTATCTTTTAGTAAATCTGGATTTTTCACATCCACAGTTATTACAGTGTGTACTCAAGTGGCTAGGTCATCCATTCCAGCAGTATTTCTCTTTTCCTATCAACTTAACATCTTTTCTGTGAAAAAAAATCTTTCAGGTTGTTAAACCTAGGTGAGGGTAACTGAGACAGAAGATATGAATGTGCCTTATGAAGTATCATTTAAATGTAAAGATGCTGTGAAGCCAGTTAGGACAGGAAAAGGCATTTGGAGGACGTGTGGCTGGGAAGAGGGTGGTGGGAAGCTTGGAGAAGAAATTCTGAGCTTTGGTGTCCCCTCAGCTCTGCTGTCACCTTTGGTTGGCCTTGGGCAGGATGCTTGGTCTCTCTGGGCATTAGCTTTTATATATGTAATAGGGGGATTTGAATATTTAAGAAAAGTCATGAGATAAGAAACTATTGTGGAGTTCTTCCTATGAGGCAGTGCTGGGCCAAATGTCAGTTTAGAAAAAACTGTGTTACTCCCGGTTATCAGTACAGGTTTACTCCTGGAAGATGCAGGCTTGTTTCTGGACAGAGGTCTGGGGAGAAACTTGATCTGGGAATTCTGCCTTCTCGAAGTCCCAGAACCTCAGCGCTCAGTGGTGTGTCCTCTCCGGAGACCCCTCATTGGGTTACACCGTGATCAGCAGCAGGGACCTCATGCATGTGTTATTCAGGAAGCAGCACACCGCCTGGTGAGGGCAGGTACTTTATCGGCTGGGATCAGGTGGGTTATTGCCTTCAGAAAATCCTTGTTTTTTATTTGTCTTGTTTCTCCCTGTCTACTCGACCAGGTCCTCATCCTCGGCTCTTAGTGCCTCTGGGGAAGCCTCAGAGGCTTTCTACAACCAGGTGTATAAGCATACAGTTATGTTCCCCACGCATACACACACACACACACACACACACAAAACACCCTTCTCACCAAGAACAGACACTTTCCCTGTGCTGGGCGCATGGCCGAGCAGCATACATACTCTGGGTCACAGCGATCCTAAGGGGCAGGCCCTGCGGTTCTTCCCCTTTTACAGATGACCTGGAAGCAACGAGAGGTTCAGTGACTTGTCCAGAGCAACCCGAGATCATCCTCACTGTTTCGCTGGGTCGTTAACTCCGCCTCTGTGAACCCTTGACAGGTGTACTTAAAACAGGTGTGATTGTACCTGCCTCTGCCTCTCTCATTGTGAGGATCAAATGGGGGAAAAAAATAAAGTGAGACAGAAATTGGTAATTTTTCCTTTATTCAAATGAGCTGCAGGGAAAGCAGGTGAGACGTATACTGTAATGATCAGTAACTTCTGAAATGAGTGGCGTAAAATTTATAACATGACAATCCATAAGGTATGCCATGGGACTTATCTTAGAGGTTTTTGTGGGACAAAACAGGTTGGGTTTCTGATGGAAAGTGGAGTTTTGGGGTCATTAGAACCCTCTGCCTGCAGGCCCTGAAAGAGAGCTGGGGTACTGCCTTTATTCCAGCCTTGTCTCCCAGGGTCTCTGGGGTCAGGGGCAGGAGAGAGTCAGGCACCATGGTCCATGGTTGGGATGTGCTTTGGAGAGATTTGGCGGTGTCAAGTGATTGATAACAACCCTCAAGTGGAGAATGTCTCCTCCAGGGCATGCTTAGGTGTCCATTATGGCTGGAAGATGGTTTCTCCCTAGTCAGCCTCCTGGGTGTTGCTGCTCTGTGCCCTGGTGTGAGAAGATGTGACTTTGAGGGGCCCTGAAGGGCCAGGGGCTATAAAAAGGAAAGGAAAAGAATAACTGTCAGATAACTTTGCTGGAGATGGTTCTTGGACTTTCCCATAAATAGTGCTTTGTGATTTGATCTTACTGTGCTGCTCAACTTGCGAGACTATTTAAATTTACATTTTAATTAATAGTAAATAAGATTAAAACTTCAGTTCTTCAGTGGTATGAGTTGCATTTTGAGTGCCCAGAGTCAGATGTGACTAGTGACTACTGTGTAGGTCAGCACAGGGACAGAGCATTTTCATCATTATGGAAAGTTCTAGCAGTTACCTGCTTCTTCTGGGTATATGTCAGCAAGCCTGCTCTTTCCCAGGCTGAATTCTGTGGCCCCTTTTAGTCTAAAAGTGAAGTCAAAGTCATTCAGTCATGTCCGACTCTTTGTGACCCCGTGGACTATACAGTCATGGAATTCTCCAGGCCAGAATACTGGAGTGGGTAGCCTTTCCTTTCTTCAGGGGATCTTTCCAGCCAAGGGATCAAACTCAGGTCTCCCACATTGCAAGTGGATTCTTTACCAGCTGAACCACCAGGGAAGCCCTTAGTCTAAAAACTCTTCTTCGTATCCTAGAGTCCAGAGGTCTCTCGAAGACTTGGTTGTTCTGAGTTGCTTTTGACGGGTTCTAAATGTTTCAGTCATGTGTTTTCTTCTCTGATGCTGTAGAACTGGGTCTTCCTGAGCCGCCTATGACTCCCAGCTTCATTTTCTTTTCATTTCTCCATCCCATGTTGAGGGATCAAGGGATATTCATTCATTCTGGAGCAGTTGTCCTCCACATGTGCTCAGAACAGACTCTGCTTATTCAAGTCAGAACGGACAGGTCAGAGGTCAATGTCAAGACCTATCTTCATGAGAAGTCAACTTACGGGACCAGGACTTGCTGCCCTTCATAATTTCATATGTGAGGAATAATGGGATTTTATTGCATAGTTAGAATTTTTAAATATGTTCTTGTTTAAGCAGCTAAACGCCTGAGAAGGCATTTGAGTCTAATGAGTGCCCTGTATCTGGGTGAACCAAGGTATGTTAGTAATTCAGAGCAACAAGATATGTGAGGCTGCAGACAAGGCAAATTCTGTCTCACTCCTGCAGCTGCCCAGCTGGGACAGTCCACAGAAATGGAGAACTCACCAGCTAGGTTTTGCAGGACATAGTTTTCCTTTGGGGTAGCCCAGGGCTCCCCTGGACCATCCGCTCTCAAGTGACTGTGGCCTGACACTGAGAAAAGAGACTCCTTGAAACATTTTCTGCTTGGGAAAGAGAAAACAGAAAAAGAATCGTCGGCAGTTTTACCTTGAGTGTCTGGAACCTGACACCAGCCTCGTTTTCCTCCACTGAGCCTTCACATGTCACACCGTGCAGGTTGCCGACACCGCGTCTCATTACTGACTTAGTCCTCCCCACCCTCGGCCTCCTTTCCCCAAACAAACCCCTTACATCGTGAAGGTCAGAACCCCGGACAGATTTTTATGCAGCCACCAGATGGTGTTTGCTTTAGCATAGATCCATAAACGATGTGTTATTACAGTAGAGGTGCCGAAAATTGTTTGACAAGACTGGGTTTGTTCCTCTGCTAGAAACCCAAGGCTGAAATACTGCAGTATGCCTTCAAGCCTGACTCTGAAAACGAAAAGGAGCCTTTCTCAGAATTAGGGGGCATTCACCAGGGACCAGAGGGAAAAAAGTAACATTGCACTGGTCACCAGTGGCTGGGCTGATGGTTTATTTTCTGTCTGTGTTTTATTAAACTTGGTTTTCCATTTGACTTTTCCTTGTGTGATTTATTTCTGCTTCTAGATGTCCTCCAGCGCCACCCCCACCAAGAGATTATAAGTTGATGGTAATGTAGGTGTCACAGTTAGCTAAGACTCATCAGTTGGATTTCTCAAAGGAACAGGAATGGGAATGAATGGGAATGAATATTGGTTTAGTGCAGGGGTGTTTGGTAAGGACTGAATGCCCACCCAGTGCATTATACCATTTTTGATGAAATGGCCATATCCTAAGGATTGGATTGATCCTAAAGGAAATGATCAGGAATTTAGTTTCATTTAAGGAGGCTTTGGAGGCCAGCACAGGGTCATACTATTTTTTTCCTCCTTTAATTATGGCTCCTGGGACAAGACTATTGGAAGAGGGAAAAGAATTAATCTAATTTCTCCCACCCTCTCCTCATTTTTAGAAAAGTCACTTGGAACCACACAGCAACTTAGACGGATCTTGAATCATGACCACCTAGTAGTCCCTCTGGTCCGAGGAGACCATGCCCCAGGCTCTGTGAAACCCTCCATCCTGTGGCTTCTCAGCACAGTGCGAAAGTGACTTGTCAGGTTAATGATGGAGCCAGACTGTGCCTCCGTCAGGACCATCCCACTGGCCCTAAGGTCAGAGGTCAAGTTTGGCTATAAAAGGTCATGTAATGGAAATAGTTTGGGAACTTAGAGAGTGAAGGATTCAGCTTCACTTGAGCAAACCTCAGTTTCAGTTTTCTCCTCTGTACTGAGGGGTGCATAGTACTTACCCAGCTTACCTGAAAACTGAATGTTATGATATGGATGTAAGTACTTTATACAAAATACAATTCTACACCTGTGTTCTCCAGTGTGGTAGCCACTAGCCACATGTAGCTATTAAAATTTAATTAAAATTAAATAAAGAGAAATACGTGGTTCCTGATGCTCACTGGCCTCGTTTTAAGTGGTGAGTGACTACCACATTCACTAGTGCATCATGGAGGAATGTAAGGAAGGGGGTGGAAATAGAAGCTTTCCTTCATTCTGGGGTCAGAAGGAAGAGGGGCTTGGGAGCTTGCAGTCGTGAGGAAAGTTCAGCGAGGGAGGAAGGGGTTTGATTCCAGTCCCCGCCAGTCACCATAAGCCACAAGAGGATACCTCGACTATCTGAGCCTCCACTTCCTCATCGGTAACGCAGAAAACATAACAGTCCCTTCCTCCCAAAGTGATTGTGAGGGTTTAATGAAACCGTGTCTGTCTAGCAGTCAGCTCAGTACCTGGCACGTCATAAGTGCTCGGATAATGTCTTGAATCATTGAAATCATGACTTGTTGAGCTGTGGGTACTCCTATTGCTCTGCTCCTATAGCATATGGGAAAACACAAGTCAGCGCGTTCACTGCCCTTATTACCTTCCCCAGGGGAGAACGGCCCACTTCACTGTGGGAGATTGAAAGAGGGGAGTCGTAGTTTTAAGCCCAAGGGGGTGACGGCCAGACAAGGTGGTTTTGTCTCAAGGGCCCTGAACCGGAGAAGGAGCCCATCCTTCGGGCACAGAAGGCGGCACTGAGCTCCCTTCCAGGGTGGGGCTGGGAGGAGGGCCCTGATCCCAGGTAGGAAGAGGCTGAGATAACTGGGACTTTCAGCTTCCTCTGGGGCTCCTGTGGAGTGGTGGCTACAGAGGGTGGAGGTTAGGCAGAGGGGCTGGGCAAGGATAGGGCTGTATCATGAGTGGTGCCCCCGGTCTTTCTGAAGGAAGGAAGAGAAAAATCCCAGTTATCTGGGTCTCCTGGCCCAGGTGAGGCCTCTAGGCATGCAAGTGACCCAGATGCAGATGCTAAGATAAGAGATGGTGGCGGTGATGCTCCTAGCCTGGAAGGGACCCGTGTGTGTGACTTAGAGTGAGCAAGTCCTGTTGTCATCAGGGAAGAATGCTGGGGAGATAACAGAGCTGGGTCTTCCCCCGGTGGACATGGAGGTTAGCTGGGGGCGGACAGGGAGCACGGGGCCGGCACTAATAGGTGGTGGTTTTTCTACTCAAGGCAGCTTATGGAAATGGCTCTTCCTCCTGTGGATGGAGGGATGGAGTCAGGCCCTGAGCTGTGCCCAGGCCAGGAGAAGGCCAGATGTCCAGTCACCTTATGGCTCCCTGGAGACCACCCCGCCTCCTCTGGCCCAGTCGGTAGTTTCACTGGCCCTGGCACTAGGTTAGGAAGGACTCTTGTGGTTGCAAGTTATAAGAAATACACTGGAGTATTAGGTGGAAATTAAAAAGGAGGTTTATTAGAAGTAGGTGGAGCCCAAGGGCAGGAGAGCTGAGCCTCGGGACAGTCCTGGGACTCAGGATTGGGAGGATAACTCCCTCTTTCTCCTCTTACCTCCTCTTCTCCTTTCTGCTTTCCTCTCTTCCAGAGCTTCCTCAATAACAAAGGGATCGACTGCAGAGTGGGGTCAGGGAATGCTCTAAACACACTCTCAGGAACCCAGTCACTCTCCCTCCCCCCCTGTTCTGCATTCCCTGGGAAGGAGTCGGTGGCCCTCCTGTGGTCCAGCCGGGCTGGGATCCTGCTCCCCAGACTCCACCTTCCCACTGTGACGAGGTGGACTAGTTAAGCAGTGGTCACTACGAGCTGCCTGCACACCCCAAAAGGTGCTACTCCCGGGGGGGGGGGGGGGGTCAGCCCAGCAAGGGCACAGATGTGGCTGCTTCAAGGAACAGACCAAAAATAAGTGGGGAAATGTGAAGATTCAGGAAGGGGCCTGTGTACCTGGGCCCTCACTGTGGCCCCACTCGTCACCTTCCCAGGTGTGGCATCGTGGGGCTCAGGCGTGGGGACCAGGCCTGGGACCAGCCATCAGGTCAGGCGGCTCACCCCTCTCTTCTGAGCCCCAGAGCCTGAACTCAGGCTTTCCTTCTCTCAGGAAAGTCTCCTCCTCCCCAGCTGAGCTGGGAGCTCCTTGGGGGAAGAGGCTGGGGCAGGAGGAAGGGATGACCCGGGACTCAGCTCTGCAAGCGCCCTGCACACCACACTCCGGGAGCACTCCAGGTGGGCTGGGGGAGGAGAGTCCTCCGTCAGCTCCCAAGTTCCCTGAACACAAGCAGAGTGACGGTAACCAGGAGCCTACACACTCTTCTTCCATCTTCCCAACTACGGTTCACTCTGCTGTGGGTCACTTCTCATTTTCCTGTCAATACCCTTGTACTGTCCTTTAGTTATTTCACGAGGGACAGTGACAACTCCATTATAGTTCCTTTGGTGTGTACCTTGTGTCTGTCTGAGCAGTGGTCTGACTGGAAGAACATTGTAACCTGTTAGCATTGCGCTTGGTCCCAGGGGTGGCTGGCTGGATGGTGGAATGCTAAGGATTCTTACAGAGATGTGCGTAATATGAGATTAAGTAAAGAATTCTCCTTTTATCTCTCCAGAATGACCATATCTCTTGCAGTTCATCGATGGCATGTGGCTCCCCTGCCCCCAACATCTAACATCCTGCTGGGTGTGGCCGTGGGCACCTGGTCAGCAGTGATGGAGGGGAGAGAGGCAGACAGCGTCTTCCACAAAGCTAGTCACCCCAACATCCCTGTGGTGCTTGGGGGAGGGGGCTGTTTCTGGGGGAAGGGACGCTGTATTTCTCCATTTAACAAAGCGCCTGCCTCTCACCCTCCAGCCTTAGGCTGGCAGAGTAGAAATAGTGTCTGTCTGAGCAGCACCTCACCCTTCAGAGGCATGATTCACTTGGGAGCGATGTGCTCCCACGCCCCCGGCAGCCTCTCCCTGTCTATTTTGGTGTGGTTGTCATAGGAGAAGGGAGGAGCCACCCTCCTTGCCTCTGAGAGGCCTCTCCTACCTTCTCTGCCCCACAACCAGGCTGGGCCCTGCTCCTAAGCTGGGGGAATGTCCACCTCTTTGCCGCCAGCTTCTCCTTGCCATTGCTCGGGCACCTGCCCTCCTTCCTTTCCTCTTTGGTGTAATGTCAGAGATTCGGGAGGGATAAGTATAGAGATCCAGGACATGTATTTTGATGTCAGACCAGTATTAGTCCTGCTCTGCCCCAACCAGCTGTGTGACCTTCTGAGTTACTTTAACCTCTCTGAATCTCAGTCTTCTCATCTGTAAAATGGGGATGTGGTGCCTACCTCTCCACATCATCCTGAGGGTTAAATGAGCCAAAACTGATTTGCACAGTGCCCAACATATGGTATGGGACTTCCCTGTAGCTCAGACGGTCAAGAATCTGCCTGCAGTGCAGGAGATGCAGGTTTGATCCCTGGAGGGAACATCCCCTGGAGGGAGGGCACGGCATCCCACTCCAGTATTCTTGCCTGGAGAATCCCATGGACAGAGGAGCCTGGCAGGATATAGTCCATGGGGTCTCAAAGAGTCAGACACAACTGAGCAGCTAACATTGCATTATTGCCACGTGGTAAGGTTGCAGTAACGGCAGCTGCAGTTTCATTAAAGGAGACACCTGATCTACGTGCTGCAGAAAGAAGCTTGGAGTTGATGCTGTCCTTCTTGAAAGGGAATTTCAGTCAAAGCTGCTGAGGATGTGCAAGGAGCTGGTGTGGAGACTGAAAGATTGTGCCGTGACTGTTCACATTCCACATCCATCTGTCCCCTCCCTGAACTGAGTTTCATCTTCACATAAGCAGAGGGCTGACCCTCCAGCTCATTTGAGGAGTTGTCTCAGTTGGCCAAAACCTTGTTGTGTCTCCTCCCCTCTGCTGATGGTGTGCAGAGACGGTACTGAAGAAGTGTTTTCCTGACCAAGACAAAGCTCTGAGCTAGGTTTCAGGTGGGGTCAGATTCAGATGGCCTTGCCTTTCTCAGAAGGTCATGGAGTGACCTAGCCAGGTGGCCTGCCCTCTAGCCAATGTTCTGTGCCTTAGCAGTTAAGGCCTTGTCCTATTAGAGAATGTTGCCAAAGTGCTTCTGACTCTCTGAGAAGCCTCATGGATTTTTCTGGTCAAAGATGGTTTAAGCTGTTTGCTTTTGTAGAATCTGATTTAAATTTCCTTCCAGTTATGGTTAGTTTGGGCTTCTCTGGTGGCTCAGTGGTAAAGAATCTGCCTGCCAGTGCCGGCGATGCAAGAGACATGGGTTCGATCGCTGAGTGGGAAGGAACTCTGGGAAGATCCCCTGGAGGAGGAAATGGCAACTTACTCCCGTATTCCTGCCTGCGAAATCCCATGGAAGAGGAACCTGGTGAACTACAGTCCATGGGGTCTCAAAGAGGCAGGCATAACTTAGCAACTGAGCATGCCTAGTATTTTAGCACTTCTTTGCAATGTTTTCAGTTGCTCTCGGATACCTATGTGATAATATCAACACATCCACTGTAGCTCAGGGGCCAGACTCAGACTTGTCCCTAAGGGCACGATCCGCGCAGGTGCAGGGCACAGCGGAGCTCCCATCACTGAGTCAGCGCTGGTCCTTGGGTCCCGACTCTGGCCAGCATCCACAGAAATGCAGGTCATGGTCACCTTTGCAATGGATTTGTGTTGCAAGTGTCATTTCTATAATACATGCAAAGTTTTAGGCTTTTAAATAAATGTCATATCATGACTTAAGTAAATCTGGGTCATCTGGGTGGATTTTGCAGTTGAAATACTGCCCCCAAATTCAACATGTCCTTCTTTTTTAAAGTTGTACATTTGGATTCATTTATGAAAGCCACACTCGTGAACTAATTCACTCTTTCTACACACTCTTAAGTGAACTGAGGGGAGGGTGTGGTGATCACATCGTTCAGACGATGCCTTCAGGTCCTTCTCCAAAGGCAGAGCCACCTCTGAAGCAGACTGGGTGGAAATTCTGCTTCACAAACCCTTCCCGCTTTGGGTGACGGCTGCCCTGGAGTCTAGGAAAGCGGAGTGAGAATGGAGTGGTAATTAGAGATTGTGAGGAAGTCTCTTACAAATAGGAGACTTGCAGTTAACCCTTTGAAAGAATGAACCATTACTCCGTGGCATTCCCTCTGTGTAAATATGGGTTTTTCTGCAGTGGGTTCCCAGCTGAGCGGGACCCCAGCCCCCGGTGTGGCCCTTTCTCCCATGCCTATGTGCACGCCAAACACACACATGCTTTTCACCTGACATAAAGCCCCGAGATACTCCAGTTTAAGTTTCTTTCTCCTGTACACCTCTGGACCTACTTCTTCTGTAGAAAATAGTGCCAATAACAGCTTATCTCACAGAGCTGTCGGGAGGCTAAATGATAGGATGCATGTGAAGTTTTTAGCAAGGTGTCCGGTTTGCAGTAAATGTCCAATCGCCACCAGCCTTTGTTGACACAAGTGGTGAGAGTTGCTGGTTTGCTGAGACTCTTGGGCCTGCTCTGTGGTCCTTGGATCCTTGGTGGATGGATCTATAGCACTTCTTGCAGAGCTGCTGAGGGCAGCAGAGGCGGTGGGGGGGGGGGGGGGGACGAAGCCTGCTTGGCAGCCTGTTGGTGCCCATAGCACCAACTGGTCAACAGGCCAAGGCAGATTCATACAGGAGTAACTGGCCCGACTTCTTAAGAAACAACCTCTGGCAAAAAGTGATCTGTTGAGCCTTTCTAGTCCGAATGTCAGTATGAACTTTATTTTTTAAAAAGCATGAACCTAGAGAAATAAGTAGTGTTTTCTGTTTTAAGAGGGTACAGAGCAAGTTTGGATGTTTGGTGTGTAGATATTGAGAAGGTTTACGGAGGCCAGATTCATCTTCTAAAAAACCAACAGAAAGCTCTTTTATCACAGATTGGTCAAGAGGCTGCCTAACCTTGGCCACTCTTGCTGAACTTGTGTAAGAAACCCACCCGATGGCCTGACTGGTTTCTTGTTTGGCTGAAGCGCCTTCACTTGAACAGAATTCTCTCCATCTAGGAGAGGAGGTAAGGATTGAGAACCAGATGGTGGCTCCTGTGGCTTGGGCTCTCAGAGTCCCAACTGGTCCCGCACACCCTGCCCACAGCCCTCAGGTCCTCCTTGGGGCTTGTGCCAGTCCCACTGGGGGCATTGGGCCAAGGAGAAGGCTAACTCGCATCTGGTTTCCAGTGTGTCTGGTGGGGAGTCATCCACACCAAGGCCGACCCCGAGGGTGTGGATGTGACCAAGGCAGCCTTAGGAAGGAGGTGCTCCGGGAGTAGCAGGGACAACTGACTCAGGTTGTTGGGGATGGGGGAGCAAGAAACCCAGGCTCCCAGCCAACCCCGTGGCCCCTCCACTGGCATTTGTATGGGGGCGCTACTGGTGGACACACATTGCCAGGAGCTGACAGCAACGACCAATCCATAAATGACAGACATCTGTGGCCCTGAGATGAGGAAGACCTCTCTCCTCTGCTGGGGTTTGTGTGTTTCTGTGCTGCAGCATTGAGGGCTAGGATTCATCAGTATTGTCCAGAACAGCACTCTGGCTCTAGACACTAGGAGAGGACAGCCTTGGAAGGAGCTGGTGGGTCCTGGGCATTTCAGCCATACCTAGCTGCTGGATCTTTTAGCCAACTTCCTACAAGTAAGGGCAAGCACAATTTAATTTTCAGAAAATCTCTGCTTGGAGAATCCTGTCTTAGGAAGAAGCATTCTTTGAGGAACCTGTAACACAGGCAGAGAGGATCAGCCTTGAACATAGACGGCTAGTGTTTGGATCTGGCTTGGCCTCTGGGTAGCTGGGGAAGTTGGTCCAGGTTATGTCATCTGTTTGTGCCTCAGTTTCTCACCTGTAAGCTGAGGATAGTGATGGAGTGTGTGTGTGTGCGTGTGTGTGCTCAGTCGTGTCCATCTCTTTGTGACCCCGTGGACCATAGCCTGCCAGGCTCCTCTGTCCACAGGATTCTCCAGGCAGGAATGCTGGAGTGGGGTAGCCATTCCCTTCTCCACGGATCTTCCTGACCCAGGGATCCAGCTCACATCCCTTGTGTCTCTTGCATTAACAGGCAAATTCATTACCAACAGTGCCACCTGGAATGGAGTAGCAAGCTGTTGAAGAGCACTTTCTATATGTTCTAAGTATTATACTTCGTACTCCTGCATTGCTCACAATCACCTTGTGAGGTGGGTCTACCTATCACCATATTGAAGGTACACAATTCATCAGTAATTAAGCAGGTTAACAATTTATAATAGTGCCTGGGTCAAAATGTGCTTTCAGTAAATATCATTTATTTTTAATTTTCTGTTGGGTGTTTCCGTTCTGCCCTTCAGCCTCATAGCTAGGGTTAGACTTTTTCTTGAACTTGAGAAACCTCAGCAAGGATTTGACTGATAAGAGTTTTTAGAGATCCAGGCTTTAGAGAGCAGCTGTCTCTGATGGAGTGTTCAGACTCTGAAGTGGAGATGCTCAAGGCAACCAGAAGTACCTGGGATGGCCAGTGTAAGGCCTGGTATCACCCGCCCACAGGTGGGATTCTCTCTCGGGGGAGGGGCTGGCAGCAATGCATTTACCCTCCCTCTGGTAGGACTGGTAGGAAGTCATTCCCTCCCCTCTTCTCCCCCTCCCCCTGTGCCCCTTACATTCTGGGGTGTGGGGAGAAAGGCTTTCCCTGACCCCCAGATGCAATTAGCGCTTCTTCTTCAGGGTGCTCACAGGACCTCTGCTTCCTCTCCATTCGTTCGTTCATTCATTCATTCATTCACCCATCCAATAAATATTTAGCAAGTGCCTGTGAGGTGCCAGACACTTTTGGGTGCTCAGGACATGTCAGGAAATAAAGCACATAATCCTACTGGGGCTGGGGGGTGATGGGAGATGGTACACGGTGAACACAGGCAGTATATACCAGAAGGTGGAGAGAGGGGATGAGCAAGGTGAGGTGGGCGGGGCGGGGGGGGGGGGTGGTGCGGTGACAGGGGTTCAAGGAGTGAAGTTGGAGTTTGAGATAGGTTACTCAAGGTGGGTCTTATGACTGTTAAGTGTAGGCTGGAGGGAGAAGAGAGATTTTTACCATGTGGAAAATGGAAGAGGAATATTCCAGGCATGGAGGACAGCCTGCATGATGGCCCACAGGCCTGACGAGTTCCAGTGGGGACCTGGGCAGTAAGATCTGCGGAGTTCCAGGGCAGCCCTGTAGGGCCTGAGAGGACATCTTCAGACCTCACCTTTGACTCAGACAGATGGGGGACCCTTGGAGGGCTTTGAGCAGAGGAGTGACATCATCTGAGGTGTTTAATGAAAGATTATCTAGATGGGAAGTGACTTCACTGGCATTTCTTTTTAAAAAATATTTGGCTACACAGGGTCTTAGTTGAAGCATGCAGGATCTTTAGTTGCAATATGGGGGATCTAGTTCCCTGGCCAGGGATCAAGCCCAGATCCCCTGCATTGGGAGTATGAAGTCTAGTCACGGGACCACCCGGAAAGTCCTTCGCTGGCATTTCTTGATCCAAATCTCTTTCCACTTGGATCGTAGACCCCCTGTGGGCACAGGCTGTGGTCTTGTTCTGCCTCAATGAACGAATCAAGGAAGGCTGTGCTGGGGCCTTTGGTCCCAGGTGTGATAGCAGCAGAGGGAGGCGTGGGCTTTCATGCTTAGATCAAGGTTCTGGCTGGGTTCTGCCAGTGGCAGCCAAGCTATGGCCTCCAGCTCAGGGTAGAGGAAGCAGTCCACCAGAAAGCATCTGTTTGTCTTCATTATGAGAGCCAGCGTGTTGGAAAGGAACCCAGGGTGTGCAGATGTGTATGAGGAGCCTCAGGGGGGAGGCGGGCTGCAGCCGAAGACGGCCTCCCTGTGAGTAACCCCGACGTCAGCTCCTGCTCATCCTGCCCTCTCCCAGCCCCCTTTGGATCAGAAGAGGAGACAAACAGAACTAATACGGCCAGAGACAAACTGCCTTCAGACACCACTGGTTCCTCAGGTGTCTCAGCACCTTGGGTCTGCCCAGCACACATGTCCAGTGATTGATTGGTTTGCAATCTGCTTCCACAGACCCCCAAATGCATTCCTATTCAGGAGGTGATTTCCTAATGGGAAAACCCAAAGAATCTACAGGCCTCTGGCCTTGAGGCAGGTTTTGGGGGAGGTGGCCTCAGTGGTCTCACCCACTGTCCCCAGGGAGGCCGTGTGGTGAGCTGGGTGCGAGTGTCAGGAAACTACACAAATGTGAGTTGGTTCTGACCTTGGGCAGTTTCAGTTGTATCACGTGTAAAATACAGAGATGACACATAGCCTGTCACCGGGCTGTTTGCAGTCATCAGAATAATAGCAAAAGCTAACATTTTTGGAGGACTGTGTCCCAGATCCTAAGTTGAGTTCTTTCTATGGATTTATTTATTTAATGTTGAGAACAATCTTATAAGGTAAGTTCTAGTATCCCAGTTTACAGACTGAGGCCTAAAGAGATTATTAAACAAGGTGCCCAGCATCACCCGTGGTGGCTCAATGGTAAAGAATCTGCCTACAATGCAGGAATTGTTCATTCTCTCAGTCGTGTCCGACTCTTTGTGACCCCTTGGACAGCAGCACGCCAGGTTCAATCCCTGAGTCAGGAAGATACCCTGGAGAAGGAAATG
Source organism: Cervus elaphus (assembly GCF_910594005.1). Classification (NCBI taxonomy): domain Eukaryota; kingdom Metazoa; phylum Chordata; class Mammalia; order Artiodactyla; family Cervidae; genus Cervus; species Cervus elaphus. The sequence continues at coordinate 78,095,274 of NC_057815.1, read as the reverse complement.
GCAACCCACTTCAGTATTCTTGCCTGGGAAAGCCCATAGACAGAGAAGCCTGGTGGGCTGCGTCCATGGGGTTGCAAGAGTTGGACACGACTTAGTGACTAAACCACCACCACCAAGGTTGTCCAGCCAGGAGGTGGGGGTGGGGAGGGTGAATGGGGGTGAATATTGACAGTAACACAGCTAGACCAGCTCTAAACCCAACTCAGCCTTTACAGTGAAGACTTGATAAGTTTAAAGGAGATGATCTGCTTGAAAGGCTTAATACAACCATTCTCGCTTAGTCCTAAGGAAGGCTGTCCCTGATTTCTGCATGCTTTATTATCCTGCATTTTGTGCTAGGGGCCCAGCTGTGGATTATTCTAGTCACATGCTAAAAATGTGCAGGGTTTTCAGTCTCTTTGTTGCTGGCGAAACTGCTGGTTATCTGCTTTTCCCTCAGCCAGCCAGCTGAGGCCTCCTGGCATTTTCACTTTGAGCTGTCAAAGGTCAGGCAAGTCCTGATAGAGTGTCGTCTTATCTCTTAAGTGTTTTAGAGTTGTTTATTCGTTTAACGACTAGAAGTGATTTTTAAAAAGAAAGAAAGCACCTCTTTTGGCCAACAGTGACATCTCCAGAGATGAGCATCTAGGTCCCCAGGACAGGCCTGCTATGGCCTGCCAGTGCCCAGGATGGCTGCTCAGAGAGTAATCACTCTGATTTCTCTTTGTATCTCCAGGGATAGTGCAGGGCCTGGCATGGCGTTGGCAAGAAGGAAATAGGTAATTTACGAATTACGACCCCAAATAGCAGCATTAGACTCGGGACCCAAAGCTTCAAATTCCATGCATTCTCCAGGCTTGTCCACTCGTCTCCTCCAGTAATAAAGGGTCTGGGTCGCAGGCAGGTGGCGTTTTCCAGACAATTTCCTATCAGTCAGTAGAATGCCCTCTGCTGAGTCACTGCCCTTGGGGCATGGGGGGCTCTTGAAGAAAGAGCCCCTTGGGGTAACCTGAGGGGCTCTGTCTGTACCTGCTCAGGGCTCCATTCTTGTCCAGACTGATGCTTGACCTCAGGGCTATACCTGGACTTCTAGTTTTCACCTTTAAAACACTGAAGTCTGTGCTAAGTGCATCCCATACAGGTTTTATCAGGTCTTCATGGTAGCCATCTAAGAGGATCAGTGTTGCTGCTCTCATTCTTATAAATAATAACAATCTGTAATATAGGGGCTTCCCTCATAGCTCAGTACGTAAAGAATCTACCTGCAATGCAATGCAGGAGACCCGAGTTTGACCCCTGGGTCGGGAAGATCTCCCGGAGAAGGGAATGGCAACCCACTCCAGTATTCTTGCCTAAAGAATCCCATGGACAGAGGAGCCAGGCAGGCTATAATCCCCAGGGTTGCAAGAGTCGGACTCGAGTTAGCGACTAAACCACCACAATATAAGACTAAGGCTAGGATTATTTTTAAGGATTAAATGAGATACTCAACAGGGCATATTGAGCAAGAGTTCTAGAATGGACTAGAATGGACTCATCCGGAGTTGGTGATTTCTGTGGTTGGAGGCGGAGGGAGAGAGTGGTGGTTATGGATGAGGTTATGAAAGTGGGATTTAGAGGGGTTAAGTGACTTGTCCTCAGCAGAAGCAGGATTTGACAGGGGCTCTGTCTCACACGTTCCTTTCTTTCAGTGGGCGGTAACAGCCTCCCCTCCTGCAGCTGCAGAGTGTTCTTGAGGTTATCTTGGGTGTGATAGGAAAGGTGGAAACTTCCACCAACAGCTATTTCCCCTCCTCAGTCCTCTGCTTCTTCTCAGCAGGCTCCATGACACAAGCAGCCTGTGAGCCGGGTGGAGCTGGAGAGATAGGGGAAAGGGGGGGATTGTGCCTAGAGAACCCCAGGGATGGGGAAGCCTGGTGGGCTGCCGTCTATGGGGTCACACAGAGTCGGACACGACTGAAGTGACTTAGCAGCAGCAGCAGCAGCAGGAGGAGGGGTAGGACAGTCTTGTTTGAAGATCAGCTTTGATGATTTTCATCAAAGATCATCAAGATGATCTTGTTTGAAGATCAATTTGAAGACCACATAATTCTTAAGAGTCATAAGCCTGGGAGTTCCTACCAGTGGGAAATGGTGTCCTCTTGGCCCCCTTGGTTCAGTCATAATTCTTGGTTCACCTGGGCCATGCCTGGGGTAAACCCTCAGTAAGCACCTGGAGCCCTCCACTCAGAGACCGGGAAGTGGCAGGGTTGTTTGACCTCCAAGCTCCAGTTTGCTCTTCTGGAAAATGAAGACACAGGGGCGCCCGTCCTGTGGAGACTTTGGTGAGGCGTCACTGAGGGGACGTACCTGAGAGTGGCTCAGCTCGGTGCAGAGGTGCTCAGAAGCCTGCGGGACTAGCTAGCTCCACCTAGCTCCACCACACCACATGCGTTAGGACCGAAGACCCCACCTGGCCATTTTTTCCCATAAGTCCACACTCCCCCAGGACACCAATCTCTCTCTTACCTCACAGTTAAGACAGGAACACCTGGGGAATTCTTTGGCAGTTCAGTGGTTAGGACCTCATGCTTTCACTGCTGAGGACCCAGGTTCAATCCCTGGTCAGGGAAATAAAATCTGGTGGAAGTGAAGTTAGTTGCTCAGTCCTGTCTGACTCTTTGTGGCCCTGTAGACTGTAGCCCGCCAGGTTCCTCTGTCCATGGGATTCTCCAGGCAAGAAGACTGGACGGGGTTGCCATTTCCTTCTCCAGGGGATCTTCCTGATCCAGGGATCGAACCTGGGTCTCCTTCATAGCAGGCAGATTCTTTACCATCTGAGACACCAGGGAAGCCCATAAGCTATTTAAAAAAAAAGTACAAGTACACCTGCTACGGAGTCCTCTTACAGTGTCCCTACTCCTCCTGCCACCCCTGTCCCCCAGAAAGAAAAGCCACAGTCCAGCAAGAGCTTCCACTCACTGAGGGCTGTGTGCAGAGGTGGCAATGGGCAGGTGTCTGCCTCACCACCATCGCCATCAGGACAGTGTGTCGGATTCTGTGTATTAGGAACCTGACAGTCACCGTCTTGTTTGAAGATCAGACCACATAATTCTTTGAGTCATAAGCCTGGGAGTTCCTACCATTGGGAAAGCATAAGCCTGAGAGTTCCTACCATTGGGAAATGGTGTCCTCTTGGCCCCCTTGGTTCAGTAATAAAGCCTTAGATCGGGAGGCCGTGGCTAGGTCTGACTCATGGGTGACACCGAGGCACGTCACAGCCCTGCAGTCCCAACCAAAAGGCAGCAGCACAAGCCCCTGTCGATTCCCGTTTCATGTATAAAAGCCAAGACTCACTCTTTCCACACAGAGTCGTCGTGTGGTCTTGGCAGTTGAGTAGGGAGGAGGGTGGCAGGGGGCCCCAAGAGGACAGTTAAGGTGAATGGTGACTCTGCAGAGAGATTCAGATGCCGGCGTGGGTAAGTGCACTCTGCTTTGTGATTCTCTGGTTTGTTAAAGCAAATGAGGGTCTGGGAGGTAAGATCAACCTGTAGAACCTTCATCAGACACCTCAGAAGGGTTTAACTTCCATAGCAGCCTTGGATCCTAAAAGTTTGCCGTCAGTCAGTCAGTGGTTCTTTTCCCCTCTCAATCCTAGACTCCCAGAGACAGCTATGTGGTTCATGGTGTCCTTCCAGTACCTTCCCATTTCTTCACTCCTTTCGTGGTTCTTGGGCGGCTCCGATATCATCTGGCTGGAAATCCAGAGGATGAGGTTAGATACCCTTGGACTGCCCTGGGCAAACTGCCTCCTGTCTCCACCTTCCTGCCTCATCCCAGAAACGCCTAGTTAGATTCTCTGTCCCCCACCCCTGTTATGCTTTAGAAGCAGAAGTGTTAATCCTCATAACACTCCATGAAGGAGTGTTTCTCACTGCTTGTACAGATGAGGAAACTGAGGCATTGAAGGTTTAAGTAATTTGCCCAAAGTCAGACAGTAACTGGTAGGGCTGAGACTGAAACTCAGCTGTCTGTCAAATCCTTTTAACCACCATGCCATAATGCACCGCTTCTAGAAAAAGGGCAACTCTGACCTGAAAAGTCTCCAAGTCCCTCCCCCTCTCATCCCCCAAACCTTGAGAACTTGGCCTCTCTGAAGATTTCAGCCCAAGTAGTCACGGGCAGGCTCCTCTGATGGGATGGGGCAGGGGAGATCCGTGACTTGAACGTCTGTGGATGCATTATTCGTTTATTATGAGAAAATCTCTCGTATCTCTGATTACCTAGTGCTGATCCAGGGGGACCCTCTTTTGGGGGCTGGTTGGCAATGAAGAAAGTGAAACCCTTTCTTGGGACTCCCTCAGTGATGAGGTCATCCCTTATGCCTTGGCTAGGTTGGATCATCAGAAAGTCCCTAGAATCGTGGTTTCCAGCCTTTGAGCTGTTCCTGTCAGCAGCTTGGCTTCCCTGCCGGCTAATGGAGTCAGTTCATCAGATGGAGACGTTTCGGAAACTGTGGGAAGGCAGACACTTTTTAAGAGTTCACTTGGCTTTAGGGTGGGGGGAGAGTGGGAGTCACACACACACACAACCTTTTTCTTTTCATTTGTTCTCAGAAGCCCGGGAAAAAAATGTTTAAAAGGTCTATAATGAGTAGCAATTGAGGTTATGATGATTTTCATATGAATTGTCAGATCTTCTGTGTCCATTAACTATCTTTTGTGGTGAGGAAGTTGATTGTGTAACTGGAAGAAGAAACTCCGGAGAACTGTTAAATGATAGTTCAGTCCCCCAGGCTCTTGGCTCTTTATGCAATGGAGGGTGGGAGTGGGCAGTGTTCATGACCATAGACAACTTGCTTCTCTGGGAAAATGGTCAGCTCGAAGTAGAATGTCGTCCTGCTCTTCGGATGGTGGTGGGTCTCTGGTGGATCCTTGCCAAGTGGTTGGGAGGTGATGGGGGAGGGGGACCAGGCCAGAGGAGAGTAGCAACTGCAGTCAGCCGCCCAAAGGTCAGTTCTTCCCATAGACTTGTCAAAGGGACTTACCTTGTACAACTGCAAAGTCAGAGTTACAGCCTGTCTTACATTCTGTTTGGGTAGTTGTTCTTTGCTGGCAGAGAGCCCAGGGTGGGAGTGGGCAGGATAGGAAAGAGGTAGAGGCCTGAGAGTGAATTCTTGGCTTGGCTCAGCCTGAGGGCAAACTGCCTTACATGCTGCTGAAAAACTGTAGATGGGAAGGCAAACCCAGGAGGTAACTAAAGGGCCTGGCAGTGAATCCCCTTCATTCCTTATCAAAGGGATTCATTCAGATACTTCCTGAGTGCCAGAGATGGAGTGATGAACAGGCCAGACACAGCCCTGGCCTTCACAGAGCTTCAAATCCAGCAGGGAAAATAGATGCCAGTGATCACAAGGGAACATGATGAGTAATGAGATCAGATGCAATGGAAGAGAACAGCCCAGCTCAGGCAAGGCACTTAGCTTCCACGTGTCAGTTTCATCATTTATAAAGTGGGGCCAGATCTCCCCTCACAGGCTGTTGCAAGGCTAACTGGGATTGTAGATGTTAAGTAGTTGCTGTATGGTAGATACTGGATTAATATTTATACAAACCCACGGATGAATATCCAGGCTTTCCTGGTGTCTCACTGGTAAAGAATCCGACTGCCAAGCAGGAGACGCAGGTTTCATCCCTGGTCTGGGAAGATCCCCTGGAAAAGGAAATGGCAACCCACTCCAGTATTCTTGCCTAGGAAGTTGGACAGAGGAGCCTGGCGTGCTGTAATCCATGGGATCACAAAAGAGTCGGATACAATTTAGCAACTAAACAGCAACAACAATGGATGAATATAAGTATGGTCATAGCAAATCTCCATTCAACAGCTCCATTCAAGCATCTCCTATATTCCAGGCATTGTTCTGGAGTTTAAAATACGAATTAAATAGATAAAAGCCCTGCCTCTTGGAGATAATGCTGTATTCGGAAAAGACAGATAATACAATACAATAATTAAGTAGAAAGCATAGTATGCTTGTTGTTATGGTGACAAGATATGAAGAACTGACTCCTTAGAAAAGACCCTGATGCTGGGAAAGATTGAAGGCAAGAGGAGAAGGGGATGACAGAGGATGAGATGATTGGATGGCATCACCGACTCAATGGACATGAGTTTGAGTGAGCTCCGGGAGTTGGGGATGGACAGGGAGGCCTGGCATGCTGCAGTCCATGGGGTTGCGAAGAGTTGGACACGACTGAGCGACTGAACTGATGGCAACAAGTACCACCAGGAATGCAAACAGGGGGAGATGGAGGTGGGCAGATAATGGGGAGGGAAAACCTCACCGAAAGGCAGCATTTGTGAAAAGTCCTGAAAGGGGTGAGGGAGCTAGCCAGTGCAGATCCCTGGGAAGCATTTCAGGAAAGGGAACCGCAAGTTCAGCTGCCCCGTGACCACAGCTTGCCTGGTGTGTTTGGATACAGCAAGGAGGCCAGTGTGATGTGGCCAGAGAGGTGGGGCTATGGAGGGTGACAAAGGGTTTTGAGGTCAATTTAAAGACTCACTGAGAGAGCTGTGCTGGGGGAAGGGTGGACATGCAGAGGGTGGGGCCCCGGAGGGCTTTGAATAGAAGAGTGCCCTAATCAGCCTTGGCTTCTTGGTTTGAGCAGGATCCCTCTCTTTGTTCTATTGGAAATGGAGCACAAAGAGTGAAGCAGGGAGATCAGCTAGGCTATTACAGAAAGCCAGGTGAGCACGGATGGTTTCCTGGACCACGTGGCATCAGGGAAGGCTGGAAGAGGGAGACTGAGCTCATAGGGGAGGAGAGTACATTTCTGGAGAGAAGTGTCTGCCCCGTCCCATCCTGACCTCCCTTCTTAAATGCCAGAGGAAGTGGATGGTAACCACAGTGCCCTGACCGTAGGGTGCCCTGGCTTCCTGCCAGTTTGCCTTGAGGAAACCAGAGCAGCTCAGAAAGTCAAAACCAGACTTTTTCTCCCCAAATAAGAGAAGAGCTACAGAAATACAGGTGGGCTGGACCTGATCTGGCCTCGGAACATGGGTGTTTCCAGGATTTCATTCCTTTAGCTTGGGGCTTTGTTTTCACTAAGGTGTCTTTGAGCCTTCGCAGTTGTTTATGCCTGTGGTCTGTCCTTTCCTCACCAGTAGCTGTCCTCTCTAGAAGGAGATGCAGATGCTGAATTATCCATACCTCTGTGAGGACCCCTGGCTTCTTTACTATGTGGCCTCAGGCTCTTCTTGAGTTGGGGCCCCGTTTCACAGCGTTAAGTGGGCAAGTTCACGCTTACACAAATGAGAGTTCAAAGAGGGAGAATATTCTTCACAAAGAGCATATTCTAATCACAATTATAAATAATCTGCCAGAGGGATTTTAGAGATAACAGGAAATCAATTTGAACTCAGAACATGCAGAAATAGGGACTTTCCTGGTGGTTCAGTGGTTAAGACGCCACACTTCCACGGCAGGGGACATGGGTCCGATCCCTGGTTGGGGAACTATTAGTAAGATCCCACATGCTTATAGGTGCTGAAAAAAAAAAAAAAAAGAACATGAAGAAATATCATGAGGGTATAGTTGGGGTAATCGTTATAAAAACGGCCAACATTGAGTATTTACTTTATCCGTTAGCCCATTTACTTTTCATAGCAATCCTATAGAAGTGGTGCTGTGGACTCTGTTTTTCAGATGGGGAAAACCACACACACAAATGGACACACACACACGGACACACAGACACACAGGAGGATTTAGTAACTTGCCCAGAATAATTCAGAGGTAAATGATCTATCCCCAGAGCCCGTGCTCTTGGCCACAACTCCTTAAGATACCTCTAAACAGCTTGCTTCCTTCTTACAGTTTAAATGATGTATTTTGTCTTTGTGTTTACATTCAACTTTATCATAAACTTGAGGATCACAGATCATAGCTGCCAAAACATTCCCAGGGAACCGAGAGTCCGGATCCCTGAGGGTTCCCAGATGGCTCTGGCAGGTCCGAGATGCCGAGGCCATCCAGAGTGATTAGGGCAGAGGAAGGGGCTCATCCATCAAGGAGAGGCGCTTTGCCGCTGATGTGAATTCGTTTATCCCCTTCCTCCTCTTTGTCTCTTTATCCTGCTTCCCCCTCCCAGCCCTGAACACAGGCCTGATGTATCGGCATCTCAATCACTTCTGCTTCCCCTAGAGATCAAGGCCCGGCCTTGGGCCCTGAGGCCTCCCAGAGTAAATTAGTAAATTGGGAGGAGGGGGGCAGAGAAGAGATCAAAAGAAAACGGGGTCCTCTCTGCTGCCAGCTACCTGTCCTGTGCTGCTTCTCCTGAAGACCCAGGCGCTGGGGCGGGGGAGGAAGAGAAGGAACTGCCCTCGGGGAAATCTGGAGGGAAAAGGTCCTTCTCCAGCCCTAGAAATTAGGTCTCTGAAACCTATCAGATGAAGAAACCCAAGGCAGGGAGAATTCTGTTCTTAAAAAGCATATTAAACGGAATCCTGTGTTTTCCGCCCTTCACACAAGGCCGAGGTGGAAGGCATGCGTGAATTTTCTAAACTTCAACTGCAAGAGCGAAAGAAGGAGAAAATTTCCACATTTTCTCAGCTGTTTCAAAATGTAGTTTTAAACATTCAGATGAAGGGATTGTTGTTCCAAAGGACCTCTTCTTTCAAGGGATATAACTTGCTCTATTTTGGTTATTTTTCCTCCCCCTTTTTCTCCAGTCTGTCTTTTTCCACTTTCCCTCGCCCAACAGGAGGAGTCTCCAGGGATTTCCCAACTGGAAGCTCTCCTTTCCATGGCGGAGCAGTCTCCACTAGCCCTCATCTCTCCCTGCAGCTCCTCTTTCCCCTCCTGGAGATGGACCTGCCCTGGGTCTGGGCAGCGGAGAAGACAGGTGCTGCACTTGCCTCAACCAAACCGCTCTCTCTTGGTTTAGGGCTTTGCTACCTGGAAAGTTTGTGTCAAGGGGAGATGCGTTCCACTCTGCCTTCCTGTCTTCATCTGTTACCTGGGGCACAGAGACTGTTCAATTAGCCAACGGCTGGCCTCTTGCGGCTTATTAGTGCTGTTAAGCGGCCTGAGCAGCTTGGATCAGAACAAGCTTTGTGACAATTAGTGATGGATTGCCTGTTGCTGCTTCCTAGGAGTCATGTCAGTAGGACCCATGACTTGTGGCTCACCAGCTTTGGGGCCCCCAAACTTTGGGGTCGCCCCTCAACAGTGTCCTGGATGGTTCTGATGGGCAAATCCATTTAGGAAGGTGGGATCGTGGGGACCAGGTCCTTTTGATCTTTCGCTTCCTGTGCAGCTGGTTGAACAAAGACTAGCTCATTAAATATTGGAAATGTGGCATGTGTTGAAGGGGCCCAGATCTGTTCTTACCTCTGATAATAACAACAGAACAGAGCCCACTTATTGGTTCCTTGGCAAACTCTTGCCACGTTTCAGGCATTAGGGCTTTGTGTGCATTTGCCCTTTTTAGTCTTAACCCTAACCACTAGAGAGAAGAAACCACCTTCATTTTACAGAGGAAGAAACTGAGGTCCTGGTGGCCGATAACTAATGTGGGGTCATGGTCAAACAGCAGGTTGATGGCAATCATTTTTTTCCCCCAGAAAGTGTTTATTGAACATCTACTTTGTGGCAGACATTGTTCAGATAACCCCTGCCAGAAGGAGTTTGCACTTTGGAAGGGAACACCAGACATTGAACATCTGAGCAAATACATAGACACAGGAAGCTCTGTGTAAATGCTTCCGGGGAACTAAGAGGGCTCTTGTCCATGGCAGAGTCAGTATTCCCAGAGCTCTGAGGCTGAGAAGAGCAGGCAGCATCACCTGGTAATCTCAGGGGCCTCACCAGGGAGACTTAACTCACCTGAATGTCCACAGTGCTTCGCTGTCCCTGGTAGCTGTGTGTTTGCATTAGGAAAAGATTGTGTGCCTTGTTTAGTGAGAGGCAGAGCCGGAACTGGCACGAAAAGTGAAGTTCTCATGACGCTGGCACTCTGAATTGCATCTCCTCCGCGAGCCCTGGAGTCACGCTTACCCAGCCTCACCCTGGACATAGATGGCCTTGTTCTCAGTGAAAGTAACCCAGGAATCCCCCTGATGGGAAAACCTGGGGAATTTACTGTGGTTCTGACGTTCTGGGTACAGCCTCTGCTCTAGGAAGGGCAGGGAGGGGCGAGCCCAAAAGCTCTCATCCTCAGCTGATACCTGTTCCCGCCTGCCTGACACCGAGGCCACGGCATTCACTCCTGCCTCTCTGAGTCACACTCAGCTGGCCCTGCTGGGTGTCCACAAATAGCACCTCAGTGTGACTTCACACCGGAAGCTCATCTGCCTGACTCATGGCCTGCTATGGGCATCTCCCTGGGGAGAGGCTCCTGGCTCTGCCCCCACCCCCACAGGGGAAGAGCCAGGAAAAGGGGGAAATCCCTCACTAGGACACCTGTTATGGGAAATACCTGCAGCCCCAGCTTGGCTCTGCTTCAGGTGCCCTGGAGACTAGATGCCTGTGAGATTTGGGGGGCGGGGGGGGGGGCGGTGGCAGAGCTGTGGGCACAGTTCAAATTTGGGGAGGCATTTACAGCAGAAAACTGCAGATCTTAAAGTATATTGATCTGAAAAAGTTGTCCACAATATACAGGATTCAGTGTTAGGTGAAAAGTGATGTCATTAGAATCCTATCTGTGAGATTCCTCCCTGGCAGTCCAGTAATTAAGACTCTGAGCTCCCAATTCAGATGGCACAGGTTCGATCCCTGGTCAGGGAACTAAGATCTTAAATACCGAGGAGCATGGCCTTAAAAAAAAAATCCCATTTGTGGTGAGGGGAGGGAATATTGATATGGTGAATTTATGCACCAAAAGAAATGCTATTTGAAGAAAAAAAAATACAGCATACAGGAATTATCTTTAGAGGTAAGAGTACAGAAAACTCTCTTTTTCTATATTCATTTGCCTTTCTGGTTTTTAAATAGCAATCATATTTATCATTATAATCAGAAAAAAAGATTTGGAGGAAAAAATCCAAATAAACCAAACCCAAGTATCCTAAAACATAATAGCCTTGTTAAATGCCTAACAGTGACCCAAGGGTGACTATTATATGCAAGTGACTGGGGTGAACTTAACATTCACCCAGCAAGCTTCTGCTGCCTCCCTAGCTACAGAACAAACAAGTCAATTGCCCAGGGCATCTCCCCTCATGGTCCCAGCAGAGCAGAGAGGAAAAAACACCTGTTCTCTGAACCAGTACATCCTTGAGACCCAGCACAGTGCCTGGTCTCCAGTAAGGGCTCAGTAGAAATGTTTTATTTGGAATGGACATATGAATAAATAGTGTTTAAAAAAGGATTGCAGAAGATGATTTAACTAATACAAACTTTAACACTTGATGAAATGAACAGTCTCCTTTTGGAGAACTGCAAAATAGGGTGGAAGGCAGGAAGCTTTTATGGAATAAAGAACAAGGAGGAGGGGGAAAAAAATAGCTGATTGGCCAAAGCCACATGGTCAGCCTTGTTTGGGGTGAAAAAGCCCGGAGTTGGCTTGGCACTTGGGGATCAAATGACTGGATCCGTATTGCATTTCTGGTCAAGTGGAACGTTGACAGGGATGCAAAAGTTATCAAAGTTTCAGTGTGCTGACGTGGCTGGAGTGGCTCCATCTGGAGCCCAGAGAATTATGTCAACAATAGATATACTGTTTGAATTCCCTGGCAGTCCAGTAGTTAAGACTCTGAGCTTTCATTGCCAAGGGACTAGGTTCAATCCCTGGTCGGGTAACTAATATCCCACAAGTCTCATGGTGCAGCCAAAAAAATTTAAAAATCCCAATAGATTCAATGCTATTCCCCTCACTAGGAATTAGGGAAGTCCACATGATGCCATTTCTGGGACATTCCTTTTGTTTTTTGTTTGTTTGTTTTTAGGGTTTACTTATTTATTAACATTTAATACATTTTAAAGAACAGTTTTAGATTTAGAGAAAAGTTGCAGGAATATTACAGTTAAGTCCCCAGATGCCTCAAACCCAGTTTTCCCTATTATCATCTTACATTTGTCACATGTACATTTGTCGCAACAAATAGCTCAGTTTGATACAGTGTTATTAACTGAAGTCCATACTTTATCAGGATTTCCTGGGTTTTCACCTATTGTCCTTTTTCTGTCCCAGGATCTCCTGTTACTACATTTAGTCATCCTATCATCTTAGATTCCTCTCAGCTGTAATAGTTTGTCATCTAAGCCTTTCCTTGCTGCTGTTGTTAGGTGTTTTTTAGAAGGTCTCTCGGTTTGGGTTTGACTGAGGATTTTCTCATAATTAGGTTGGGGTTGTGGATTTTTGCAGGGAAAGACCACAGAAGTAAAGTGCCCTTCTCATCACATCATGCCCAAGATACATGCTATCAACATGACCTGTCACTGACAAGGTTCACCTTGCCCCCTGGGATGTTTGTCAGATTTCTCTACTGTGAAATAGTGGAAGATTTGTCTGTTTTCCCCTCAATTATTCATTCAGTCAGTTGTTCAATTATTGTTAATCATATGGATACATGGATATTTAGTTTATACTTTGGATTGTAATCCTCTGTTGCTGAAATCGTTCCATCCCGGATCATTGAGAGCTCTTTTCTTTGGCCCCTGCATCCCTTTGACATGCCCCATCATTCTGGTTTTTTTGTTTGTTTGTTTTTTGTTTTTTTTTTTTTAGCACTCTCTTACTTTCTGGCATTACAAGATGCTTCAGTTTCATCTTGTGTATTTCCTGCCCCATTCCTAGAATCTGCCATTTCTCCAGGGAGCTCTGGGTCCTTTCGGTGGTATTAGAAACCAGGATCTGGGTTTGGGATGTGCTGGTTGCTACTGGGGAAATAACAGCCAAATCTGTACAATAGTTCTGTGATGAGAATAACAGGGAAGGGGCTGGAAGAGGTGGTCACTAACTAAGCCTTCTGCCAAGTCAGCATTTTTAGGTAGACACTAGTCAGCCCCATTTTACTGATAAAAGACTAAAGGCTTGCCCAGCATCAGGGAAATGGGAAGGCTGTGCGTGTGTGTATACTCTCAGGCATGCCTGTACACCCTCACACAGGTGTGTAGCTGTCCATCCCATGAACTCTCCAGGGGCACCCAGAGGCTCTGCTTCGTGAACTGAATGTTGGGAAGTTTTACAAGAAAGTGGACACAGGTAGAAGAGCAAATGTCAGGCAGAGTAGTAGAACCTGAAGCAGTGGCAGTTACTGAGTAGACACTTAAAGACTTTTTCAAAGACATTTAATGTCAAGAAAATAGTGTGTAGTAAGTAAAATGAATCAACACTGTATGTTTAAAAAATATATCAGTACCTCTCTCTAAGTGCTGAGATTATGGGTGATTTTTATTTTCTACCTTGGACCTGACTATATTTTCTATATTTTTCTGCAGTCAACATACATTTATTATAATGATAAAAGTAATTTAATCTGAATCCAGTAAGTGAGTTTCATTCTTAGGGTCATCTAACCTCCTGTGACTGATTTTTTGTTAGCTATGTTTGTCTTATTTTTTAGGTGCTTCTTTCATGTCTTTTGTAATGGCCCTCAAGGAAGTCCATTCTGGCATAGAATCACTGTCAAAGAATCAATAATTTTTTAAAAGATTATCACATAGTGAGATACTGCTTCATGCATCCTAGTAACCAGATAATAACGAGTATTGGCCAGGACGTACAGAAATCGAAACCCTCATGTACTGCTTGTTGGTAGAAATGTAGTGATGCAGACAGTGTGAAAAAATATTCTGGTAGTTCCTCAAAAAGGCAAATGTAAAATTACCATATGACTCAGCAGTTCCACTCCTAGGTGTATACCTACGAGAAATGAAAATGCATGTGCTCACAAAACTTGTAAGTACATGCTCACAATAGCATTATCTGTAATAGCTGAAAAGTGGAAAGAATCCAAATGTCCATCAACTGATGCAGAGGTAAAGTGTGGTCTATCCATACAGTGCAAGATCATTGAGCCACAAAAAGAAGTAAAGCACTGATACAGCATGACATGGATGACCCTTAAAAATACTGTGCCACGTATGGAAAAGAAGCCAGACACAAAAGGCTACATATTGTATGATGCCATTAACATAACATGCCTAGGGCAGGCAGATTTATACAGACAAAGTGGATTATTAATTGCCAGGGCTGGGCAGAGGTGGGGAAGACAGGGAATGGGAGTGTCTTTGGGGGGCTATTAAAAATGTTCTGGAATTAAATAGTCGTTATGGTTTTACAATTCTGTGAATATACTAAAAGCCACTGAATTGTACATATTCAAAGGGTAGATTTAATGATATGTGATTTTTTAAACGTCTTCAGTTTTGATTTATCAATGCTGGGCCCAGACTCCCTACAGTGGAGCAGTGTAGAGCGTGGACCCTGTTGCTTCGTGGCTTGGAAGTGGGATCCTGGGCAAGTTGCTCAACCTCCTACGTGTCGGTTTTCTTTTCTTTCTTTATTTGTGGTTGTGGTGGGCCGTCGTTGCTGCGCAGCCTTGCTCTCGTTGCGGCGAGCCGGGGCTACTCTTTATTGCGGTGCACAAGCTCCTCGTTGCAGCGGCTTCTCCTGTTGCAGAGCACGGGCTCTGGGTGCCCGGGCCGCGGTGGTCGCCGCCTGTGGGCTTAGCTGCCCCATAGCCTGTGTAATCATCCTGGACCAGAAAGTGTGTCCCCCGCATCGGCAGGCAGACTCTCAACCACTGCATCACCAGGGAAGTCCCAGTCAGTTTTCTTAGAGTAAAATGGGGCCCATTACGTTACCAAGGGTCCTTGGGCATTTTGTGTGGACCCCATACTCCCCTTTCTGTCCTCTTCTAGTCTGCCAATGTTGATGACTCCCTAGGAGATGAGGTCGTCATTCATGTAAGGCGATCTTGGGTTTTGCTTCCCATTTCCCCAGGAAAGCCCCTGCATTAAAACTACCTCTTCCAAGAGACGGGGCTTCTAGGTAGAGGCCAGAGGGATGGCTTATCCTACCAAGCCGTTTCCGGTGTTTGTTTGAAGAAATAGAAGTCAACTACGCGTAGGTGACTTCTTCTGAAACATGTAGTTAATACAGGTGTCACGGGGCTTCTGAGCTCAAAGCACTCATATAGCACATGTTTATTTTTCAGACACACTTTCTTCTCTCCCTTTCTCCCTCTTCCCTCCTTTTCTCTCTCCTTCTCTTTCTTTCTAAGGGAAGGGAGTAGGGGAGCTAGGAGCTGAGGGTGGGCTCTGTAGTCTGCACACACAGCGTGGAGCCAGAGCAGTTGTTAGAGCGTGATGTCGCTAGGACCTCACAGGGCCTCCCCACCCTCCAGCTCGTCTGTGGGCCAGGACCAGGACCTGGAGTGGGGAGGTGGAGGGCAGACTCACCTGCCCTCTCTCTTTCCATCCTGCTTGAGTGCCTGGGCCTGCAGAGTCAGGGCCCGGCCCTCTGACATCTGTCCCCCAGACGGCCATCTCCTAACAGACCAGGCAAAGGGAGGAGGCGCAGTCAAGAGAAAGCTATTCTGAAGCCAAAGCTATTCTGTGGTTTGCTTTACTAGTGAGAGGGTCCAATGTTTTCACTAAGGCTTAAAGTTAAAATAAATTCGTGTTCTCTGAACATGGGTTTTTCCTACTTATGAACTATCTATCATGTTCTTGGAACTGCAGAGATGACAGAGAGAGGGAAGTAGTAAGGCGAAAAGCATAGCCTCTGCCCTTCATAAGCTTCCAGTAAGAGGGTTGTCAATATCACAGTAGCTGATGGGAGCCTGAGAACCCTGGGAGAGGGCCGAGGGCCATGGTGGTAAAAGACCACATCCCCACATGATGGGGATGATGGCACAGACCAGGACACTGCCCCTCTATCATTTGCCCAGCACTGTGCACTCCTGTGGTCTCAACTGACTGTCGCTGGTGCTCTCTGAGAGCAGGTGTTATCCCCATTCTACAGATGGGGAAACTGAGGCTCTGACAAGGTGTCACATGTCCAAGGCCACAGGGTGAGTAAGTGGTGGAGCCAGCTTTGAGGCTGGGTCTGCCCAGCCTGTAAGCTTGTACTCGTGACCACTGTGCCATGGTCTGCCACGGCTCTGGGAAGAAGGTGTTGAGCAGGCACTGGGTAGAAAGAGGAAGGACAGGAACGGGGGATGCCACCAGTGCAGAGATTGCAATCGTGAGTGTTTCAGAATCTGGAAAGGGGAGTGGACCATCCTCTGCTCTTCTGGACCAGTCAGGATAGACACGTACAACCTCGTCCGGGGGTGTGCTCGAGTCCTGGGCTCCCAGATCTCAGTGGGCTAGAGTCACACCAGGTGAGGACCTGTGATGGAGGGAGGGTCCCCAGCATGGAAAAGGGAGTGGGTTTACCGGTGTGGACACAAGACAAGAGGCGGAAGCTGCAGCAAGACAGTTTGGATTAAATCAGAACTTCCTAGCAGTTGGGGCTGCACATGAGCTCCTGATCACCGGAACTGAGTCCTCGGGCAGCTACTCAGGGTGTCGTGCGGGAATGTCAAACATCAGGGACTGATCAGACAGTGCCATCTGTACTGGGGGGTGTGGTGAATATTGATACCATAGTGGCAGCATATTAAATAAAGACGAATCATGGGGATGTGCAAAATGAGAGGCTGTGTGGTTTCTGCAGTCCTTTCCAGCCTTGGCTGTTAATAAATACATGTCAGGCCCTTCTGAGTTTGGAAGGAGGAGATGCCGTGTGTGTTATAGTAAAGCCCGGGGACAGAGAAGTGATCTCCTGAAACCTCAGGCAGTTAAGATTTTGATGCTTTCTCACTTCGACCATCTGGCAGGGGGCCTGGGGGTGGACAGTAAGGTCTCTGAGGTGACTTTGCTTCCACCTCGGAGTCATCTGCGGCATGCTGACTGGTCAGTGACTCGAATAATGAGGTTGATGCTGGGAGGCAGGAGTATACGTTTCTCTGCCCTCCATTCACTGCAGCCTTCCACCTGCAGGGCACAACCCCTCACAGGGGCATGAGCTGCAACGCAGAGCTGACGGAGCTGGAATAGGAGCCCACCGGAGACACCCAGGCAGGAGAAACACCCCCACAGAAAGATAAGGTTAATCTGCTCAAGGTGTGAGTGAGAATGTGGGGAGCTATGTTGTTGGCAACCGCCTCTGCCTGTAAGGATGGTTATAGGGGTTTGGACGCAGACTTGGGGTGCTGCAAAGAAAGTGAGAAAAAGCTGAGAGCCGCAGAGGGTGTCAGAGAGGCAGTTCTTTCCCTGCTGTTAGTTATGCTGCTCAAATCCAAGTGCAATCCAGCCCAGCTGGCCTGGAAGGCCGTCGATGGCCTGCCTCTTCTCTGGCCAGTGGCTGACACAGCCTTAGTGGAGGAGGGGGTACTGCCCAGACAGGCTGATTCACTGTTTCCACCAGGTCCGGGCCATCGTGGTGGGCGGATCACACGCCAGCCTCGTAAACTCACGCTCTGCTTGTCTATGTGACGTTTATAGCCCCATGGGGAGCTGGCTTTTTAATAGCCTAATTTGAGACTCTTAAGTAGGAGTTTGTAAAACAAACAGGGAGGGACTCTGGCCAAAGCCCGAAGAAGTGCACAGGGTCATGTCCAGCTCTGCAGACAGGCCACAGTTCTAGGCATCCAGGGCAGCAGGCAAATGCACTCCCCAAGGACAGGCCTCTCTTCCCAGGCAGCATGCTGCAGAAACCCCCGGAGGCTTAGCAAGACCTTCCCCTTTGGCTTCTTCGGGGAAAGCACAGGGGGGGTCCCAGCTTTCCTGGTGGGAGGAAAGGAGTGGGCCTGTGGTGCACATCCAGGGCTGGATGTCGGTAGACCAGATGGCCTGATTGCTCCCTGACCGAACAGCAGACCCATAGCCAGCCTTCCAAGGCCTCTGGGAGCCAGAGTCTGCAACCCACAAACACCTGTGAGGAAATGCCACCTCTTCCTGCCACTTTAGTTCAGTTTTTGTGACACCCGGTTCTCAAATTCAGAATGAGATGGTGCTGACGTCTATCATGAGGCCCTGTTAGAGCCACCTCTCTCTAGCAGGTCCCATGTGGATGTTTGAGGCTCGCCTCTAGGGCTGGGACCACAAGCAGGGGCCCTGTCAGTGCTCGAGTGCTGGGGTTTGATGTGACTAGGAGGCCACTGCCCACGATGTCATACTGTGGGACTCTGTTGACTCACCCAAAATAACAGCACTTGGTACTGTGAGCCTTTAGAATGGAGCGTGCTGTAGCCATTGAAAGGGATCATGAGAAACCATATTTGGGGCCTTGGAAAGATATCTGTGAAATATTAAGTAAAAAAGGGTGATTAAAGTATTAATTTCTTAAAATTAAAAGCGTGCAAGCATGCAGAAAAATATGCACACACACGCCAAAGCAGAGGTGCATATTCAAAAGTGCAAAAGGATGTTAAACTGTAATGCCAATGGTGATTATTTCAGGGCAGTAAAATTACTATTTTTAGTCTCTTCTTTTTGCCTATCTGCATTTTCTTAAATGGAAATAAGTTGTGGGGATTCTGCCGTGGTCCAGTGGGTAGGACTCCCGTCTGACATGTGCAGAGTCAGTGCCACAGAGAGGAGGCGGTGAGCTCACATTGTCAATCTCTATAGAGATGCAGGGGCCCCGGGAGTGGGGAGATGGCTTTATCATCGGATTCACCATATGATTTCATTTGAACAAATGGTTCCATGGTTTAAAAAAAAAATTTTTTTTGCAAACTAATGATTTACAGAAACCATCTTGTACTAGAAAAGTTACTTCATCTGCAAGTCAGAGAAAACTACTATGGTGATCTGAATTGTGACCCTCCAGAATTCACTGGGGCTTCCCAGGTGGTGCTAGTGGTAAAGAAGCCGCCTGCCAGAACAAGAGACATAAGAGACACAGGTTCAGTCCCTGGGTCAGGAAGATCCCCTGGAGGAGGGCTTGGCAACCCACTCCAGTATTCTTGCCTGGAGAATCCCCTGGACAGAGGAGCCCGGTGGGCTACAGTCCATGGGGTCGCAGAGAGTTGGACACGAGTATAGCGATTTGGCACACACTCATGCACACAAAATTCATAGGTTGAAGTTCTACCCCCAGCACATCAGAATGTGACTGTATTTAAGGTAAGTAAGGTAAAAATGAAGTCCTGTGAGTAGGCCCGAATCCAGTCTGACTGGTGTTCTTATAAGAAGTGGTGATCAGGACGCAGACACACAGGGAAGACCACAGGGCAAAGACAGCCCAGGAGAAAGGCCTCAGGAGAACAAAGCAGCCCTCCCCACACCCTGATCTCAGGCGTCTACCCTCCGGAACTGTGAGAAAACAAGTTTCTGTTGTTTATGCCACCTGCTCTGTGGTATTTTTCTCCAGTAACAAGTTCAGAGATTGGCAGTTCCTGGTGGTGGTGGCGGCTAGCTTGCTCAGCAAGATGTTCGGAGACCCAGGCTCTTTCTACTTTCTGCCCTGCCATCCTCAGCACGTAGGCACTGGTCTTGTCCCTTCCTGTAGCTCCACGCCCTGCATGGTGGCCTGCCTCCCGGAGGCGTAATGGCTGCTGCTGTCCTTCTTCAGACAGTCTGTCACATTTAAGACCAGGAGAAGCACGAAGGTCCCGCCAGCTGGACAGCCTGTCCTTTTAGATCAGGGAAAACAGCGCTTTCCAGAACCCCTGATGCCCTGAGTTTGTGTCTCATTGTCCAAAAATCATGTTGCACAGCTGTAAGGGAGTCTGGGAAGGGGGCCCCCAGGGCTGGTATTGCAAGTCATTCTGGGCAGAATCAGGGTTCTCTTAGCCAGGGAGAAGGACAGCATTGGCTAGGTCACTGAGAACATCGGTGCAATTTCAAGTATCCGGATAATAGCTGGAAGTTTTCATGCATCTTGGCAGGGGAAGATCATGGGCTCCTGGGAAAGACCCAGTGAGGTTTGGGTGTCCCCATCCTGAGAATGAACATTCTGTGGGGACATCCTTCCCTGCACCTCCTCCCCACCTTCAGCCCACCCCGTGTTGTGTGATGTTGCCCAGCCACAAGATGACCAGGGACTGTTTGCAACCCATAAAGTCTGTTCAGTCCCTTTAGGGTTCTTGAAGTAAGCAGGGGCTTTGTGAAACATCCTGTTATTTTTCTTCCCTTGCTGACAGCACACAGCAAAAGCCCTCTCTTCAGATTCCTTCTAAGCTTCTAGTACCTACTGCAGACCCCTCTCCTCTACCATTTATTATGGTGTCTTTTGATTATCTGTCTACATGTTTTTCCTCTCCTCTAGCTTCAGGGACCTGGGTCTTACCTCTGTATTTCTAAGACTAAGCTCAGTGTAATTAATAGACATGTGAGGAAGGTTTGAGTGGGTGAATGAGTGATGGGAAAAGCACAGTGCTAACATTCCCTGAACCTACTTAGATTCTTGTTCCTTATTAGAAGTCACCAGTCCACTTTGGGACAGAAGGTCCCATGGCCTTAGAGCATGTGTTCTCTGTCTGTGGGATTTAACTGCCTGCAAGCTGCCCTTTCTGGGTGCGGGAAGGCAGGGTGATACATGGGTATGTCCATTTGTGCCATAAATGAGGTGATGAAGGGAGTGACTTCAACTCTGGACTCGTGTCCCCAACCCACTTGGCATGGGGATGTCTTTTGCTGGCCCAGATTTTAAAGCATGTGTTGAATTCTCTCACTCTTTGTGAATTAACTTTTGGAGCCATAACAACTGAGACTGAAATTTACTAACTGGTTTAATTTGATCCGGAAACATCACCAATTTTAAAAGTAGTCCAACATGTTTTTCACTTCTCTGGTCTTAAAAATGATTCCTTAATGAATTTTAGTTCCAAAATTTTACCTGCATCTTTGATATTTAAGTGCTTAGTGCAAAAGCTAAAAGGAATGAGCAGCTTTGTTGAAATGAGTCAAAGCAGTAGCCCAGGTGGATCTTTATGCTGTGAATTCCCTGACAAAGAAGATGTCTTCAGTCTGCAGTGGGGTTCTCTAATCTAGATACTCCTTTCCACCCCTTTCCCACACTGCTACCCAATTTATCTGTCTCACTGTGTGTATGACCCTATCATTCACTTGCTGAAACCCCTTCAATGAGTCCTCCTTGCTCTCAGGACAGAGTCCCAGGACCTTAGATTCCTGTGACCGGTGCCCTCCTCCCTGGTTCCTCCCCAGGAGGCTTGTTACACTCGCCCATCACTTCGAGTTACCCTCTGCATCCCTCTGAGGGGCTCTGGATTAGTAGTGAGGTGTACAAGTGCAGAACTGGGGCCAGATCCCACCTGACACCTGTTTTTTTGTATAGCCTGCAGGCCAGTGATTAGTTTTATATTTTTAAATGTTTGAAAAAGTATTAAAAGACTAGTTTGTGACACATGAAGGTGATATAAAATTCCAAATCAGTGCCCATGTGGAGACTTCCCTGGTGTCCAGTGGCTAAGACTTCACACTCCCAAATGCAGGGAGCCCAGGTTGATCCTTGATTAGGAAGCTAGACCCCACATGCCACAACTAAGATTTTGAATGCTGCAACTAAGACCCAGAGCAGCCAAATAGTTATTTTTTTTAATTACTTTAAAAATAGAGCATCTGTGCGCATCTGTTTATGTGTATGCGCATGACACTGGCAGAGCGGTTGTAACAGAGACCCGCACAGCCAAAAATACTTACTCTCTGACCCTTTGCGGGAAAAGCTCACTGACCCCAGCTTCGTACTGGCTCCAAGGTGGGTGGAGGGAGGACAGTGGTCTCCCTTAGCCACCTCCCAGGCCGCCCCAAATAAACACAGAGTCTAAGTATGAATAATGTGCTTCGTGACAAGTCCCAGGGGACCCCTCCCCAGCCTATCGCTGCCCCAGAACCTCCCTACACAGGCCCTTCCTCTGTTTGAAAGCCCCATCCAACTGATGTCCACTCATCAGCTATGTCTCTTCCTTCAGGACGCCTCCCTTGACTACTCGGCCTACATAGTCCACTTAGAGACCCTCCTCTGGGCTCTTTGGTCCAACTCCATGTAGCTGTTTTCACATATTATTGACTTGGCTGGTATACCGTCTGCCCTTCTTCAGTAGACTGCAGACATCAAGAGGTCGAGACTATGTCCTGTTTACTTTTCAATCCCCAGAATTTAGCCACTTCTGATAGATTATTAGGTCATCAGTAAACAGAAGAAGGGAGTGGATGAATGCAGAATAAATGATTCATCTATGGTGAGTAAAGCATGACTCTTTATCAGCACAGGCCTTTAGGAAAAAAATGGGATAGGTTGGCCTCGGGTCCCTTACTTCCTGCAAATAGTGATATTACTTTTGTATGGTATCTGATGGCTCTATCCCAAAGCCGTTGGCCCTGGGAATCAGTGAAGTCTTTTATAAGAATATTCCCATTTATTACATGTTTGCTCTGTTTCAGGCATTTTGCTAAATGCTTACTTAACTTCTAATTCTCAAATAATCCTGTGAATCCTATTATTAGGCCTACATCAGTTCAGTTCAGTCGCTCAGTTGTGTCCGACTCTTTGCAACCCCATGGACTGCAGCACGTGAGGCTTCCCTGTCCATCACGAACTCCCAGAGCTTGCTCAAGTTCATGTCCATCAAATTGGTGATGCCATCCAACCATCTCATCCTCTGTTGTCCTCTTCTCCTGTCTTCAATTTGTCTCAGCCTCAGGGTCTTTTCCAGTGAGTCAGTTCTTCACATCAGGTAGCCAAAGTGTTGGAGCTTCAGCTTCGGCATCAGCCCTTCCAATGAATATTCAGGGTTGATTTCCTTTAAGATTGACTGGTTGGATCTCCTTGCAGTCCAAAGGGACTCTCAAGAGTCTTCTCCAACACCACAGTTCAAAATCATCAATTCTTCGGCGCTCAGCTTTCTTTATGGTCCAACTCTCATATCCATACATGACTACTGGCAAAACCATAACTTTGACTAGATGGACCTATATACAGATGAACAAATTGAGGCTCAGAGAGGTTAAGTAACTAGTCCAAAGTCACACAGTTAATAAGATTCATAACTGAGTTTTAAACCTTCTTCCCTCTGATTCATGTTCTTAAATCACCTGAAAGATCTAAAGCAAAGCAGGTTATATTTTTAGAAGGACTCTAGCACAGTGCATTTCTGACTAATGTGCTCATATTCTATTAATAAATATCTTGGCCATCTGCCCTGGACTTTATGATATTACCTCTTTTTACTTAACCCCCAAGGAATGATTGTGCTCAGGCTGATTTATCCCTCTCCTTCCTTTGGGCTGACACGTGGAGACGTCTTCCACCCGCCTCTTTTACCTGCTGGCAGCACTGCCCTCACTGGGGATGTAGCTCGGAGATCACTCCCAGGAGGAGCTTTGCCTTCTGTCCCATCTGTGCGCCCACCTTTGCCCCCACCCACCCCCAGCAATGGCAGTGGCAAGCCCCCCTCTTCACGCTTGGTGATTCCGGCCCTGTGACATAAGGATTTCCCCCAGCTCCACCCCCCGCTCTGGGACCTCTCAGTCCCAGCACATTGCAGCTTCTACTGGCAGCTGAGGCCGCCGTGTAGCTGCATCACGATCACACAGGTTCAGTGTGTTCACGGCTGCGCCGAGTGTCGGCAGGAGGCCACCGGACATGGCTCCCCAGTCACCACCATCTGGCCAGGTGAAGGAGCTGGCCTTCAGCGAGGCTGATTCTTGGAATGAGACTTGCAGACAAAATCTCACCTCCTGCTTAGGAATATGGAACAATTTCTGAGTTTATTTTCCTTATTTTTTTATTAATATTTATGTAAAACAAATAGGTTTTTTTTCTATTTGCTTTTTGTGCCTCCATGAGCTCACAACAGTTGTAATAATGGTTTTATTTTTATTAAAATATGTATGTTCATTTTTTAATCAGTAGGAAAAAAGTATGAAGAATAATGGAGGAAAAAAACCATCTCAAATTCTCCCGTGCAGAAATAACTTTTATGTTAAATGACCTTTGTTCTGGGCTCTTTATAAGTAATTAGATCATAGTTTTGTTCTTTTCCAAAACATTCATTTGTTTTCTTATATAAAAACTTAATTTCCGTTAACTTTCTGCCATATTTGAAATTATGGATATTCCTGTGCTCAGAAGAAATGATCTGCCATCCTCTTCTCCCTCTAAGTATATCTCCCCCATCTCATCCCCTATTTCTCTTAGAACAGTCACTTTTTACAACACCAATAAATCAAATTTGTATAAAGTTTAGAAAGTGTAGTAGTTAAAACATTTTTATAGCCCAAGCATAGAGAGAACCACTCTCACCGTGGTGGTGTGTGCATGAGCTGGGGGGTGGGATGATATTTCAGGGTGATGACTGTGTGTGTTTGCATTTTACATGTGCTGTTGCCTTTATACAAGTGTGGATGGCTGTTGTCCTTGGCTTGCAGGAATTGATGTGCTCAGTCACCGTGGGTCAAGGATGGCATGTGACAGAGGACCATCGTCAAGTGGTGGATTTTCCTTTTTTTTAGGAGGCGGCAGTTGCAAGATTCAGGCTTCCTGGGTCACTCAAGTTCTTGATGCGTTACATCAATACTTTGGAAAGAGGCCACCCAGAATCTCTTAAAAAGTACTCTAAACACCACGGGGATCTTATTCCACAGGAAAAAGCTCAGTGGTTCACGTGTGAGTTCTGCGCTCCGTACTGCCCCATGTTGTGACTGTTGCTGGGTTTTCCAGAGTTCACCTTTAGGTTTAATTTCCTGAAATTGATCTGCTTGGTTACTCTGGCTTTACTTTACTCTCTTGCAAAGGAGGGAAATGACAATGAACAGGCTGCATTTTGTTACGTCTTTACTTCAAAACAATTAGGCAGCAGTCCATGATCTTGACTCGTTCTTTTAGGGGCATTTTCATCCCCTGGGTCTGGGATGGAACTGATATGAACTTTAATTAAACAAATCACCAAAATGCCTATGAGGTGGCATTCCTAGTGGAGATTTCAAATTCACTCCCCACTGTTTTGTTGGTCTGTTTTTTTTCCTGGTGGCCCCTCTCCCTGTCTAAATCTTCACCCTGCTTGGAGCCGCCTGGGAATTGGGTGAGCCAGTCCTGAGTTCAGAGGTGTTGCTGCCAACGGGAGGGGAAAGAGACAGCCCAAGGCCAGCTCCCCAAGCTGGAGCCCCACCAGCAGGCCCAAGACTGTCAAGGATTCCAAAGAGAGATGAATTCCAGCCCAGTATTCACTATGAGGTTTGCTTTTTACCATTCTTTTTTAAAACCATCTTTTTAAAGAGAATTTGGCTCTGGCAACAAGCATGTTGCACTTCATCAGCCTTTGATCTTGCCCTGGGTTCTCTGGCCCCTGGTTCCCTGGGCAGTCATAAACCATTATTATTTCACGGTTTAATGGTAAGCTCCCAGCCCTCTGGGCCTCTCTTAACCGGAAGACCACCTTCAGCCCTGGTGGCGTTCTGATAACTTAGAGCGGGGTGTTAACCAGAGCATGGCTATGTTTGCTTTTAATTTCCTGACCTTGAGGAAGAAAGGGAAAGGGCAGTGCTAATTGGCCTGGTAAGCGGTGAAGAAGTCTTCTGTCGCTGAGCTTGTAGACGGAGCCCTGTGGGAGAGGCAGTGTGAACTCGAAGGATGGGCAGGCTGAGTCTGAATCCCACTTCCTCCGCTCACTTGGTGACCTTCACCAAGTGACCAGTGCCATCCAAACCAAGTGTCCCTCATTGGTAAATAGGGGCTAGTAACAGCACTGGCTGATAGTAATGAGACCATTCCCAGGGTCTTCAGAGGGGCTCAAATGCTGCTTCATCTGACTGGTAGTGTTGCCCAGTGTGGGGTGAGCCATCTTCATTACTCACTCGTAGTTCAAACCTGCTTCCCAGACTCAGCTTGGACCCCCACTCTTCTCTTTCCCTGCCTCCCCACCTTTGCTCCTCACTTGAACGCTTGGGTCTCATAGCATGGTGCTCTCATCTTTAGGTGGGTGCTGGCTGAGAATCACATGAGCATTTGATTACTCTTGAGGAATCATTTTTACAGGGAAGACTGACAGATCTTCAAGTCAAGCAGATTTCATTCCAGTTCTAGGTTTTCCTCCTTATTT
This sequence comes from Cervus elaphus, assembly GCF_910594005.1. NCBI lineage: Eukaryota > Metazoa > Chordata > Mammalia > Artiodactyla > Cervidae > Cervus > Cervus elaphus. The sequence continues at coordinate 78,069,258 of NC_057815.1, read as the reverse complement.
CCTTCATCTTTCCCCTGCTTCAGCACTCCTCCCCCAATCTCTTTGAACTTAGACTATCAGGAGAGACACCATTCAGTGAAGGGAGTTGTTTTTTTGTTTTTTTTTTTAATCAACTGTCTTTATATTCCATTTGGGTCTCTCTGGAAAATATTCCGGCTTTAACTCTTCAGCACCTTGTTCAGTGTGACTAATATACAACAACTGGGCATTAAACATACTATATATAAAATTCCAGATCGGAGAATGGAAACACTTTTAAAATAAATAAAAATGGTTGGATTATGTGAGCTATTTGGAAACTGTTCAGTGGGGCAATATAATTTTTATTTTCAGAAGCTTATGGATTGAACCCCACCCGAGTGTCCAGCTCCTAAGAAAACTGGTGAAAAAAGATGCCTTGCCAAGTTTCCTCTCAAGGGCAGTAAAAGAGCAATCCTCTGCATCCTGGGTTTCATTTTAAAGAAGCAGGAAACGGACGGTGGCCTTGGCTGTCGTCACAAATGAGCTTCCCTAAGTCGGCCAGCAAGTCGGGGGAAGTGTGTAGGGGCCAGGGACAGGAGAGGGTGCTAGGCACACGGACTTGCACGGGTCTCTGGCTCCACTGCAGTCACAGCTCCCTGAAAAAAACATTTGCAAGTCTGCACAGAGCTCTGGGAGTAGAATGTCGAGTTGAGGGGACAGTTAAGTTACAGTCTTGATGGCCTTTTTAAAATGTTCCCACTTTTAATTTTATTATTATTTTTAATTGATTGCATTACAATATTGGTTTGATATCTGTCATACATCAACATGGATGAGCCATTGGTGTCCCTCTTGAACCTCCCTCCCACCTCCCACCCTTTCCCACTCCTCTAGGTTGTTACGGAGCCCCAGTTTGAGTTCACTGAGTTTACAGCGGATTTCTATTGGCTATTTATTTTGTATGTGTTAGTATATACCATTGCACTACTGTCTCCATTCATCTCACCCTGTCCTCCCTCTCACCTACCTTGTCCAGAAGTCTGTTCTCTGTGTCTGCATCTCCATTGCTGCCCTGTGAATAGGTTCATCTTGATGGCCTGTTGATTACTGGTCAGAAAAACTGAACTGTAAATCTATTTAGTTTTCACAAAAAAAAGCTTATCTTTACATTACAATTTTGTGTCTATATGTATGTATGGGGAGGGGGTGTTGTTATAACTGGAGGAGAATGAAATCATAGGAAATAATACTATCAGGGCCTATTTGTTTCCACTGTTGACAATTCAGAAGTTAAATAGTGGAATGAAAGTGGGGGAAAAGGTTTTGAAGTGTATACTTTAGTGCTGGATCAGACTTAAGAGGCCGTCCAACTGACTGCCTTATCTTACAGAGAAGAGAATGAAATTCCCATTGGTTTGGTGTTTGGGCTGAGTCCTGCTTCTGAAAAACCTTAGCACTCTGAAAGTCTGGACCCAGTGTGCAGTCCACTGGCTTCTGCCTTGTTGCTTGCTTGCTTGGAGGAACCAGCACCTCTGCAAGCTGAAACCCAGCTTGAATTCCTGGTTGACTACCGGAAAGAAGGCAGGACTGTCTTCTAGGCCCTGGATTTCCCATCTGACTCTATGGCGCCCTCTCTGGGGACTGGTGGAGAATCACCTGGAAAGGAACCTGAGACTGAAGCAGAGCCAAGTGACCAAACACGGAAAACAGCTTGAGAAACCAGGATCAGGTGTGCGTAGGCTTCTTAACTCTGCTGATTTCGTGAGAAGTGCTGGGAATTTCCCCCTTTACTGGCAGAATTATTTTCGTGCCTAGGTATCACAGACAGAAGAATATTCTCTATTCTTATCTATGGAAAGGTGTTTGAACTATTCATGAGGTGGGGTGTCATTGAAGAGTTTAAAGCCAGAGAAAAGAAGAGTGTGTGACCAGAGTAACATACTTTCCAGGTGGCGCTAGTGGTAAAGACCCCACCTGGTAAAGACCCCTCCTGGTAAAGACCAGGAGATGTAAGAGACACAGGGGGTTCTGTCCCTGGGTCGGGAAGATCCCCTGGAGGGCGTATGGCAGCCCATTCCAGTATTCTTGCCTGGAGAATCCTATGGACAAGGGAGCCTGGCAGTCTACAGTTCATGGGGTCACAAAGAGTCGGACACGACCGAAGCGACTTAGCACCCACGGCCAGAGTAAGGGATGTCAGGGACTGGTGAGATGGAGGTGGGAGACAGGGGAAGGGCTGCTCACAGGGTCCAGAGGGAAGCCCGAACCAGCAGTGACAGAGCTTTGAGATAGGAAGGTGGTGAGAGCAGCAGGGCTTGGTGGTTGATTGGATGTGTGGGGGAGGAGGGAGAGAGTTGATAAGGATGACTCACAGGTCTGTCCTTGGGCAACTGGGTGGATGTCATGCTGTGCTCAGAGAAAGGACTGGCAGCTCTGGGGAATGAGATAATGAGTTCTGAGATTCAAGGGTTGGGCAACCTGCTTGAGAAAAATGGAGAGACGGAAGATTGTGGTTGTGTGTGTAGATTGAGAAACTTAGAGGCTTCACATAGGGCCAAAGCAGATGGGGTGGAACCTTGTTTCAACAGAAATGCCGATTTTGGAGATGAGAGAGGCAGAGGATGCCTGGATCTTGTGTGCTCCTTCCCCGCCTCTCACGCAGTAGTTCATTTCACGGCCATGATCTGAGCCATGCATGTGGGTTTTCTCTGTAACTGTTACAGCGTTCAATAGGGACTGATTTGGGTGTCCTTATTAACTAGTAAAGGAATGAAGGTTTCACTCCAGCTTGCTTTCTTTTCCATCATGACTGAAATAAAGTTTTTTCTAAGGATTTTAGTAAAGGGAAGGGAGATGCTTTGCCTTTCTTTTTTTTTTTTTTTTTTTTGGAAAACCCTTTTTCCAGAATAACCTTGCCCCAGGCCCATGTCATAAAGCTGGGAATTTCTGTGGGCAAAGAAGGCATAGTGTTGAGAGAACTTAAGGCAAACGTTTTCCATCTCCAGTGAGAATGGCTGAGGATCAGGCTTATGTGGGAGAGAGAAGAATTTCACATTAACAACAACAAAAAAAAAGCTTCCTTAGGGGACAGAATCAGCAGATTCAGAAGGCAAGCTATGGGACTGCATTCTGGAAAGATCAGGGGGAAAAAGAGAGACAGGCTTCTGCCCGTAGAGCTTCACTCGAGGCCTCCAGGGATCCTTAGCAGGTGGTGCCTGGAGACACATTAGAAAGAAAGTCATATTTCTGGATCTTTATATTTCTTCCTCTCAGACTCCAGGTCCAAACAGAACAGAACCCCTTTTCTCGCACATATCCTCATTCTCTCTAACTAAAGGACAAGGTGGTCAAAGTTAGGACGTCATTTTATTTCAACATCTTGAGACTCAAGAGATTGACATTCTAGCCCCAGTTCAGTTCCTGATCCTCAATAACCTTGGGAAGGTCACTTAACTTTGGGGGTGGGGGCCTTGGTTTTCTCATCTATACGATGGGTGCAAACATTACCTCATGAAGCCTTGGGAATTGAATGTGATCTTGCATACAAAGTTACCGCAATCCTGGCACATAGCGAGCCCTCTGTAAAAGTCAGCAGTGGCTATTACTGATAATGACTGCTCTACCTCCCTTGCCGGGAGAATAAATTACATACTCGGTGTTAGAAGTCTCTTAAAAGCAAAAGGTACTATGCAAAAGCTGTGATGCTATCAATTACTATTATTAATAAGAGGCTCATAATTACCTTTGCCACAGTATTAAGTGAAAGCCCCTTTGGGTGGGTGATGACTGGGAAAATGGGAACAATTATTAATGGAGCTGCCAGCTCTTGTTACTAGATCCACTGACATAATATTTCTCTCTGGGAATCCTTTGACAAATCAGCTGACCTTCCTATTCCCTTGCCCTAAGCACTGTAAATTTGATCCACATGTCCCCAGCATTGTTTCTGTGGATTAATAATGAAGAGAAGGGGGAGAGTGAGGCCTGCATTAGGACCTCTCGTTGCGTAGAGACTCTCCCAAATGTTTGGGCTGTCCGTGGGGTTGAGCTTTTTTAGTTGAGGGGGTGGGTGGGTAGGCGGGGGTTGTCTTTTGTTTAACTTGTTTTAATGCCCAGAGCCGGCTCTTCCTAATGTGTTTGGGCCCTCAGCTGTCAGGGAGAGGTTCCGCTTTGGGGACGCAGATGGGGGAGGGAGGACCCAGTCATGCCCTCCTCCTCCCACTGGAAGCAGAGCTTTGAGGAAGTGCTTCGATCACCACTGCCATCCTGGAAGGGTCGAAGGGAGACTCAGGGCGCGGGTCTCAGGCACGCAGCAAGGCAGAGAGGGAGCACAGAGGAGGCCTGGAGGCCGGGCTGGGGGACGGGCAGGCTAGGGGGCAGGGCTGCACCGCAGCTGAACCTCGAGACCGGTCAAAGACCGCTGCCAGGATCCTGGGCAGGAGGGAGACTGCTGTGTGCGTGAGGCCTGGCACCGGGGCTTCCTGGAGTGAACCGAGCAGGAATAACGACAGCTCTGAGTCAGGACAGCCATAGGTGAGCTTGGCGGTGTGCATCTGGGCTCACAGGAGTGCGTATATTCTAGGGCCAGTCAGACCTGGCTTCGAATCCTAGCTCTGCCACTTGGTAGAGCAAGTTATTAAAACTCTCTGCACAGTATCTAAAATGGAGACAGAGGTGCCTGCCTTGATGAAAGATTAATGCATGAAGTCTGTGTTTCCAGCACATAGGGAAAATACCTGTAATAGCAACTGAAGAGCCTTTAACTCTGAACCACACAGCAGTCCAAGCACTGACATTCAACAACTCAAGTCATTCCTCACTGCCACACCGTAAGCTCAGTAGTAACCTTTATTTTCTGTAGTTAACACGTGAGGAATCTGAGGCACAGAGAAGTGAAGTAACTTGCCCAAGATCACACAGCTGGTTCAGTGACAGAGCCAGAATCATGAACCCAAAGGTCCCAGCTCTAAGGCCCTGTCTTGAGCTCTTTGCTACAGGACCCATTCCTGTTGTCATCCTTGTGACAATTTCTGTGGGCAGGATAGGGAATTCTAGCCCGGATTTGGCCGCATCCCAGGGGCTCTCCCATTATCTCAAGGAATTTTAAGAGATTTCTCCCAAAAGTGACGGATTAAACTCCTGTGGGTATTTTGCTTTTTCAAAAAAAAGTTCAAGGGGGTTGGACCAAGATGCCTTGATCGAAGAAATAGCAGTTATCAAAAACCGGGAATCTCTGTGGCCACATGCTCTTAACCAATGCCTCAATTTTAAGCCAGTCTGATTTTGCTTCTCTGGTGTTTTCTAAGAAGCCACACAGTGAGTTGAAGAAATTTACACGCTGTCACCCTCTGGGATTGATTCTGACAGCTCTGCTCCTCTGTTGTTGAAGTGCTAATGAAAAACACTAATTGGCCTTGGCCAGTGGCTGGAGTGGGGAAAGCCAGCATCCTTCTTTCTGGTTTCTCTTAGTCCTGTTCTTGGCTTGAAGGAGAAGGGGGTGGTGTGTGGGCAGCATGAGGAAGTGAAAGGACTCCAGGGGTGATGCTGGCTTTTGGGTGGGCAGGGTGGACCTTTATAGCTGATGCCCCATTCTCTGAGCAATGAGAGGACAAAGCCAGGTCTCTTTGTCACCCTGGAATCCTGAAGACAGCACAGTGCCTGGGAAGCACTCTGAATATTCAGCGAGTGAAGAAGGGAAGGAATGAGTGAATGCTTGTGTGGCCCACAGGTGTCTGGAGGCCAGTTCCTTGTGCAGCTTCAGGAAAGGGTGGTCTCCACTGCCTTAAACCACATATGCAGGTGGGCCACCCCGCATTCTGGCTCCCACAACACCGGCCACAGTTAAAAGTCAGCTGTCCTAAGTGGAACCTTGCAATTGGCCCACTTCCCATCTCCTGCTCCACCAGATGGGAAACAGGGCTATGGACTTCCAGCTTTGCTTCCTTCCTCAGGTGACTTGTTGATAAAAGACATTTTCACATATTGAGATATAGGGAAGTCATTCTGGCTTGTACATGAGTTAATTTGATGTTGTTGTTATTGCTGTCTATTTATTTATTTGGCAGCTCCAGGTTTTAGTTTTGACATGTGGGATCTTTAATTGTGGCATATGAACTCTTAGTTGCAGCATGCGGGACCCAGTTCCCCGACCTGGGGTTGAACCCAGGCCCCCTGCATTGGAAGCTTGGAGTCTTAGCCACTGGGCCACCAGGAAAGTCCCTAACTTGAATTTTATGCTAACCAAAATAACCTGGGGCCTATCAAACATACACTGTACATCTGCTTTATTGCTGAAGAAAAAGGCACATTGACCGGAGGTAAATAACGTCTATGTTAAAAATAAAGGTTAAGGACTTCCCTGGCAGTCCAGTGGTTAAGACGTCACCTTCCAGTGCCAGGGTGGGAGTTAGATCCCTGGTTGTGGAACTGAGATCCCATGCTGAAAAACTGAAACATAAAACGGAAGCAGTGTTGTAACAAATTCAGTGAAGCCTTTAAAACTGGTCCACAGCCAAAAAAACCTTTTTAAAAAATTTTAAAAATAAAGATGAAATGCCCCTCTTCCTGGGATGGTGCTACTGGCTCTCCTTTGATGATAAAGACTCCCTTCCCAGGTGCGAAGGCCTTAATGACTCTCTTGTGTACATGCTGGTCTGTTCTTTTTTTTTTTCTTTTCAAACCTTGAAGATATGTAACCCTGACTTGTTTAATATTCTTTATTCTGACAAGGTAGAAAACTGTTCTGAAGACTCTGCTTCTCCAAAGCAGTTTCTCAGAGTAATCCGGGCAGCACACTTCTAGGCTAGTCCTCCGTTTGGTGCAGATAAAACTCTACTTTATTCTTACCATCGATTGTTTATTAATTGTATTCACTGACACGCCACCTTGTCTCCCCACAGGGGTCCTCTCCCTCCCCGCGTACTTCAGCCCCTACAACGGGGGGTCCCTGGGCCACGACGAGCGAGCCGATGCCTACGCGCAGCTGGAGCTCCGGACCCTGGAGCAGTCCCTCCTGGCCACCTGTGTGGGGAGCATCTCCGAGCTGAGTGAGTGTAGCCCCCACAGCCCGCTGGCTCCGAGGGAGAGGTGGGGAGGAGCCCGCCTTCTGGGTCCTGGCTTCCTCCTCCTCTGCGCGTGTCCTGCCTTCTCTGAAAACTACCCATCCTTTAAGGCCAGAGGTTGCAAACCAGTGGCCCACAGACATGCGTGGTTTGACCAGCAGGTGCATTTAATCACATCCAAACCCAGATCTCTGATTTCTCTAGAGAAATCAGACTGTCTGACACCACTGTGCCCCATCCCTGGATGGCGGTGATCAGGGGAGCTGAGCGGCAGCTAAGGGGATAGCAGGAGTTCCCTTCATTGTCATATACCTTGGTATCTCATACCTGACCTGTCCCATGCATCTATTTTACCTGCCTGGCCCCAAAGACTCTGAGTTTATAGCCAGTGTGAGAAAGAACGCACCTCCTGCAACCTCAACATAGAAGAAGAAAGAAAAAAGCAAAACTCTGGCTGGAAGGTGGCGGGTGTGGTCGGCAGACACAGCCCTGCAGCACCCTGGGCATCTCCCAGGACCTCGGGGCTCTCTGAAACACGCTGGGAAACCCCTGGGTCTAGGTCATTATCGCTTGACAGCTGCTTCAAAAAAGCATGTTAGGAGGCAAGAGATCCCCATGTCCCCCAGTCTTTCCCTCTCATTATCCTGATTATTTGAGCAATCAAACTGCGCTCTCAGCCTCCTCAGTTCTCCCTTCCTGGTCGTAAGCCCACCCAGCAGAGGGTGGGCACACTTGCCCAGGGTCATAGCACACAGCGTGGAAACAGATGGAGTTTCACTCTGCTCCCGCTTTTTCCGCTTGTGATTTCTCTGAGGTTTCTGGCCCCTGAATAGTGAATGGCAAGTCTTTCTGCTTCTTTAGGACACAGCTTCCTCCCTTCCTGCCCGCAGTCTTCCTTCCCTCCCCAGCACAGGAAGTGAAGGTGCCTGGTTCAAGGTCATAGAGCAGATTGGTAAAAGGGCTGGTTCAGAAAGCAGGACTTCAGGCTCTTTGTCTCCTAGGGGCATTCCAGCATGGCCACCTGGGTCCCCTGCCCTTGGGGACCCTGCAGGAAGTGGGCTTGGGTGTGTGGGCTGTCTGTGAGCTGGGTGTGAGCTACGCAGAGTCTGTGTGATGAACTGTCTTGGCCCGAGGACAATGAGGAACAAATGTAGGCTTCAGTCCACTGGAGAGCACTTGGGTTTTGTTTTGCATTTGGAACATTGTGAGCATTTACTGTGTGCAAGGCAGTATATGAAGCAGCTTGGTCACATGATCTCATTTACTCTGCAGAACAGCTCAGCAAGGTATGTCCTGGTGAGGGAACTGAGGCTTAGAGAGGAAAAGCCATTGCCCCCAAGTCAGACTGCTGATTGGAAGAATCCGAATGAGGGCTTGACTCGCGCTGTGTCTAGCTTTAGCAAAGCTCTGAATTACTTAGGGCTATGGCGGGCTACAGCCCATAGGGTCGCAAAGAGTTGACTGAAGTGACTTAGCACACACGCATGCATGGACTGCCTAGATGTGGCTAGCAACCCAGCCACCAGCATCTCAAGGCAGCTGAGGTCAAGATAGGAATCTGATCTTGACTTTTATCATAGAGCCTTTTATTGTAGTAATCTCCATACCCGTTACAATCCACAGGAAGACACAAGGCGGGCATTCAGAAACTAGTTCGGGAGACAGGCTTGTCATCTTTCTGTCCTTGTCATTCAGCCCAGGGACCAAGTCCTGTTGTTTCTACCTTCTAAAACTATCCTGATTTCTGGTTTTCTCCTTTCACCACCTTCACTTCCAACAACTCAGCCCAAACCAGGGCTATTTAAAACCCAAATTGGATTATGTCACTCTGCTGCTCAGTATCCCCTCCATTCTCCCCCATGGCTTTCCAACACACTCAGTGAAATCCAGGACTGGACACGTCATCGATCTGGCTTCATCACCTACTATTCTTCTCTTGCTGAGCGCCCTGCAACCACCCCGGCCTCCTGGCCAAAATCCTCCCACCCCAGGGCCTTTGCATTAGGCATTCCTCTACCCGTGACCCTTTCCCCCAGGTGCCCAGTCATGGCACGTTCTTTAAGTTTCTGCCAAATAACACTTACTAGACAGGGCTTCCCCACAGACCCTGCAGAGACTCGAGGTCCCCGCGTCATTCCTCTGTGTCCCATCTTGTGGCTTTGGTTTATTCCAGGCACTGATGGACACTTGGCAGGTGAATAGTTGGTCATCTCTCCCATGTGATTAGAAAGTCACCATCACAAGAATGGAGACTTTCTCTGTTGTACCCCTGGAGTACGCATCACCCGTGTTGAGAACACTGTCTGAGCCATGTGTGTGTGTGTGTGTGTGTGTGTGTAGAAATGAATTCTCTGCATGCTAAGTCACTTCAGTCGAAGTGACCAATTCTTTGTGACCCTATGGACTGTAGACCGCCAGGCTTCTCAGTGCATGGAATTCTCCAGGCAAGAATATTGGAGTGGGTTGCCATGCCCTCCTCTAGGGGATCTTCCCAACCCAGGGATCGAACCTGTGTCTCCTGCATTGGCAGGCAGGTTCTTTACCACTAGTGCCACTTGGGAAACCCAGTGAATCCTCTATCATATAGTTTTTGCCTCCTAAAGCCCACCTAGGGCTGATTCTCATTCTGGCTCAGCCATTCCTCAGGCCAAAGGCAAGAAGGAAGCCCAGAGCATCTTTTACCGACAGTCCAACTGGCTATGTCATGTACCAAGACGCCCAAGCTCTCTCACTCTGAAACCACTGTTTTTGCTAGTCATGGTGAATGAGGAAGAAGGTGAAGGTGGAGGCAGGTATTGCAGTTTTTCCCTCCGAGACTAAAGAACTTAATGAGGCTAGTGATACTTGGCACTGAGTTCCTCGTCCCTGAAAGTTTAGCCCAGGTTTAACACGCATCCTCTCACTGCACTTCGCCAGGACCAGCCTGCCAGGTCGGTCGGGAAGTCTCACTCTTGTATCAGGTCCAGCTGCACGGGGAGCTCCAGCCACTTGTCTTTTCCTCTGTCCCTCTCTACTTATAAGAATGTAAATGGGAGGGGATAAGAAAGAAATGAAACACTTTTTTAAAGGGAACCAGGTGGTGTGGGCCTCATTTTCGAGACAGTGTTAAATCCCAGGTTGCCCCTGCTCCTTTTTTTTTTTATTTGACTTCACCAGGTCTTAGTTGCAGCATATGGGATCTTTAGATGCAGTATGCAAACCCTTAGTCGTGGTATGTGGGATCTAGTTCCTTGACCAGGGATTGAACCGGGCCCCCTGTAAAGGGAGTGCAAAGTGCTAGGCACTGGACCACCAGGGAAGTCCCTCCCCTGCTCTTTTTATTCAATGGCTCCTGATGGGCGTTAGACAGACCAGAGGGAACCCATAGCACCTCTGATCAAGGTTCTCATGACTAGCAAGCAGAAAGGGTGTTTCTCCCTGCTCCTGGGTGTTCCTGGGCTTTAGACTGAGGTCTCATCAAGCTTAGGGTCAATTGATTCTTGAGTACAAAGACATCTCAGAAGCAGCTTTGAGAACCCAGTTTTGCCATACCAACAGCACAGCCCCATTGGGCCACAGCTTCTCAAACTCGCTGTGGTGATGGGCCAGGAATGGTATATCCTCAGCTCTATTGGGCTTCCCAGATGACACTAGTGGTAAAGAACCTGTCTGCCAATGCCCGAGATGCAAGAGATGTGGGTTCAATCCCTGGGCTGGGAAGGATCCCCTGGAGGAGGGCATATCTTCCCACTCCAGTATTCTTGCCTGGAGAATCCCATGGACAGAGGAGCCTGGCAGGCTACAGTCCATGGGGTTGTAGAGAGTTGGCTATAACTGGAATGACTTAGCATAGCTCTATTGCAAACTGAAACTTTTATAAAATAAATAAAAAGGAGTGTCTAGAAACACAAAGTGCAGGTCAGATGCAAGTCATCTTATTTTATTATTAGATTAAATGGGCATAAAATAACTCTGTCAAAAAAAAAATCACTCTGTCAGACTGCTCTGGAAATTTTTTCAAGCTCACTTTCAGTTTCTGAACTGAACTTCTGAACCAGTAACCACCAGTTTCGCAGACCTGTTGCAGTCTGCAGATCGCCCTTCAAGTAAGCAATGTTGCAATGGTCGAAAGCATGTGTTTGGTACACAGGGATCGCAGTTCAAATCCTGGCTGGTCCCCTTGCTGCTTATGCCCCTGGACACATTTAACTTGTGTAAGCCTGTGTCCTCATCTGTGAAACGAAAATGCTTTGCTGATGGGGTAGCTGTAAAGACTTGAGATTTTGTTGTATCTTTTCATGTCTGTCACAAAGCCTAGAAAATAGAAAGTGGCAGGGAGGACAGTCTCTCAGGGAGAACATCCAGAGCACACGGCTGTCTTTGCCTGTTACACGGCACTGCAGTGCAGCTTAAGTCTTTAGATGCCTGATCAGAGTTGTCTGCAGGCATCTGTCTTTTTGGTCTTTGAGAGAGACTGGTAGCCCGCAGCTTGGCTTGGAGCAAAGTATCCAGGGTCTCCATCTCTAGTTCCCATGCCTTCATGGAAAGGCCTTTTGGAAAGGCCTTCATGGAAAACTTCATGCCTTTTCTGAAAGCCTCTCTCTTCCTGGTTTCCCTTTTAGGGAACCCTTAGGAGGCATGTCTGTTCCTTCCTTGACTTTCTTGGCTGCATTCTGGCTGGAAGCGTGCTGCCAAGGGGTCTACACCAGTAACAACACAGTAATCTTAAATGTAATGAATGGTAACAACTTCTACCTTATCAAATTTTGAAATGATATTTCACCAAGGTTTCTTTGATGCTATCAGGGACTCTGAATTCTCCTCCTCGTGGTCCTGTGGTCGTGCCAACGGTTATGACATTCAGACCTGGAGACACGGGAGCCAGGTTTCAACTTATTGCAGCCAACATAGGTCTACAACTAGCTTCTGGGAGGTGGCTTGGCCTGGAGTTATTGGGACCAGTTTCTACCACCCAGGACCTGAGGGCAGAGCTGGGATCTGGCATTGTAGGGCTGGACTCCTCCTGTCCTGGGAAAGGTGGAGCAGCCCTTGACTGCAGGCAGAGGTCCCAGGAGAAAGAGTATGACAAGGTGGCCTGTAGTCTAGAAGAATAACAACAAAGGACAGGAATAATAGTGGTGATGTATTTAACTTTACCAAGCCCTTTGTGCCAAGCATGATGTTAAATGCTTCACATTGGTTATTTATTTGAATTCTCAGAACTTGTGGTTAGAAGCAATTATTTTTACAGATAAGGAAACCGAGGCTTTGATAAGTAACTTATAGAAGGCGCACAGTTAGTTTGAAACCTAGGCAGGTCTGACTCTGGAATCTATGCTCTTAATTCGCTTACCTGGTGATCCTCAAATCTGACTGGACATTAGATTCAGCAAGGAAAGTTTTACAAAATATAGATACCTGGGTCCTGCCCCAGGCCAATTAAATCAGTTTTGGGGATGGAACCAGGTGTTGGGGACTCTGCTCTCAGCCCTCTTGGCCCTGGGATCTGGCAGGAGGCACCCGAGCTGCAGCTGTGGGCTGAGCAGGGTCCGCTGTGTAGAGAGGAGTGAGGACCCAGGGTGAGGGGGCATGGAGGGCTCTTTCCCTGCATGGAGGTCTCTAGTTCCAGGGCTGTCACTGTCCCTGCTTGGAAACCAAATGTTGTCACTCTGGCGGTCATGGGAGGACTTGGCATCTAATGAGCTCAAGTCAAGTACCACCAGAAATGTTTCAGAATGAAGTGAATGTGTAAGGCTACATTTTCACTCTTCAAATGCTTGCTGAGCACCTGTTGTGCAGTAGAACCCGTGCAGGGTACCAGGGGTACATAGAACAGAGTACCAGACCCAGATGCTCCGCAGGGAAGTTTAAGGGAATAAGTAAATGATTTGGTCCGGTCGAACATCAAATGACGCTTCACCTGCCATAATACAACCTGCTGGTTTCTCCCTCCATAGGTTCAGCTTTGCTCAGAGGCTTTCTATCCAAGGGGCTATCTGTGAGGAACTGCATGGGTCTAGAGGAAGCTGACCCTCCGGAGACGCTCCCCTGAGTTCTCAGGCCTGAGAAGAATGGAAGGCGCCACTTTTCCTAGAGTGAGGGGCCCGCAGGTGCCTGGGGCTGTTTCACCCATCCTTTCTCAGCATTGTGGCCTCACACAATGATGGGATGTTTCCTGTCCTAAGCTGGTGGGGTATTGAAAAGACTTGACTGGGGAAGAAACCCAGCACAGGATATAGGAACCTGAGGACCCCACGACCTTCAGGAGGGCAGGCCGTGGCCTGGGTCTCCACTCAGTTCATGGACTTTGGAGACACACAGATGTGGATTCAAATCTAGACGCTACCATTTACTTAACCTCTGGACACCGTGGCATCCCTGAGACCAGGGAAATGCATGGGGTCAGTAAACGTTTACTTACCAGATGAGCCTCAGTTTCTTCATCTGTAAAATGGGGATGTACTTCGACCCCAGCAGTGTACAGATCAAATTAAATCCTTTTTCTAGGAAATGGAACACCCGGCACATAGTAAGCATAGTGGATGGTGGTGGTGAGAGTTTTCCTTGGGGCATGGAAAGGGAAGCCCTTTTCTGCAGAAGTACCTGCACTTCTGGGGACTCCCCTGGTGGTCTAGTGGTTAAGAACCCGCCTTCCAATGCCGAGGACGTGGGTTCCATCTTTGGTCAGGAAACTAGGATCCTACATGCCACGGGGCAGCTAACCCCTCACTTCTCAACTACTGAGCCTGGGTGCTCTAGAGCCCTTGCTCTGCAACAAGAAAAACCCAAGGGCCACAACTGGAGAGAAGCCCCCCATTACAACCAGAGAAAGCCCACACACCACAGCAAAGGGCCCATGCAGCCAAACATTTAAAAAAAAAGAAAAAAGAAAAAAGAAGTACCTGGACTTTGCCCCAGAGAGCACGGGAAAGAACCACCACACAGCCTGGCACAGGAATTAGAGGCTGAGAGGAGAGGCCCAGAGAGATTCCCATGGTCGGAGCCGGGAGAAGGCCCGTGGGATGGTGGAGCGAGTGGGGATGTTGAAAAAGAAACTGTATTAGCATAAGGTCTGGTGGGGCCGGGCCCTGCCTAGAGTTTCATTTCACTGTTAGGGCAGGACTGGAAGTGAAAGGGAATCTAGAATCCTATTGTGCGTCTGGGTGACAGTTGCCACCTCCGCCTGCTGCCTCGGGGTAAACAGTAATTATGCATGCCGGCTTAGGCACTGTTCCTCTCGCCAGCAAGGATCCTTGGAAGAGTGTGCACTGGGAACTGACTTTTTCTCCCCCTCTCTCCTGCCCTCCTCCCCGCCAGGTGACCTGGTCTCCCGTGCCATGCACCACATGCAGGGACGCCACCCGCTGTGTCCAGGCTCCAGCCCCGCCCGCCAGGCCCGCCAGCCGCCCCAGCCCATCACCTGGTCCCCCGACGCCCTCCACACACTGTACTACTTCCTGCGGTGTCCACAGATGGAGTCCATGGAGAACCCCAACCTGGACCCCCCGAGGATGGCCCTGAACAATGAACGGTAGGGCTCTGCCTTGGGCTGCCTACCTGGTGGGCCACGCGACCCCGTGAGCATGTGGAGTGACTGACAAGGTGGCCGAAGAACCCTGACCCTGGCCTGTTTGCCTGTGGGGAGGTGGCCTGACACGGGCAGGGACTGTGTATTCAGTTGGAAGAAGGTCTGGCCCTGGAGTGCAGCGGGGTTTGATGACCCTGGGCTGATGTATTTTGGGTTGTTGAGGCTCAGAAGTTGGGCTTTGGCCCCTCTGCTTTATCACTCACCACCTGGGCTCTCAGAAAGTCATTTGCCTCTTTTATAAAATGAGGTATTCACACCTGCCTACAAAGGTGGGTGGTAAGACACACGTGAGCTCGTACTCTGAGAAAAAGCACTTAGGACAATGTCTGGGTGGTAGCTGGCCCTCCATCAGTGGTAGCCGTCACCTCTGTTGATGACCGTGATGTCATCATTCTTGTTAGAAATCTCAGGCACGTTTTGCCCCGTCCACTCATTTTACAGATGGGAACATCATGGCTCTGGCTGATTATCTGATCTCCAACAACTTAGTGGATGAACAGCCCCAGGGCCCAGGCCTGCTGGCTTCAGTCTAGCGCTCTCCCATAGGGGCCTAGCCCTTTTGCAACTGATGGAATTGGATCATCATCATCTTAATCCTCTGGGAGCTACCTAGTGAATGCAGGGCCGAGGCAGGCAGGGCCTGACACAGAGCGAGAAGGTGGCAGGTGGAGGCCCCAGCTTCCCTGAAGGATGCATCAGCAGGGAGGTGGGGTCAGAGCATGGGCCCTCCACCCCAGCTGTTTCTGCTTTGTGGAGAAATTGTTGTGGTTGCCAGAGCTTGGCTGAGAAGGCAAAAGGGCCGAGAAAACATCTGGAGAGGGCGGGGACGGGGAGCGGGGGGGCTTGCTTATTGGTCGGTGAGGTCCCCCAGGGTGCCTGAGGCTGGGTCACCCAAGCAAAGGTGACTGGGAGAGGAGGTGGAGGTACCTCCCTGGGACCTGCTGCCCCCAGGCTGGGCGGCTTGGCCCTCGGGCTGTGACCGTGGCCATTGGCTGCGGCGCCGGCCAGGGAGGTGCTCTTCTGCAGGCATTGTGCCTGGAACCCCTGGGATGTCTTTGTGGCCACCCTCTGGCTTTCCTCCCGGGAGGATTCCCAGGGCCTGACGCTCCGAAACATGGCATCAGGGTTCCTGTGTGACCCAAACTGCTCGTCTGTATGAGATTATCGCAGCCACTCTGGAGTGGTAACATACACACGAGTGTGTGTTTAGATAGCCCATTATTTACAAACCGCACTGTCTGTGGCACAAAGACATTGGTTGCAAAGTCATTTTTCCATGAATCATTTCAAATGAGTGTTAGACACATGGAAAATTGGAACCACCATGAGGAAAAAAGAATCCCCAAATGTCAGATTTGGGCACGGTAAGGAGGACACCTTAAGAATACCCAGGCGGGTGGACGGCCCAACAGCTCTCTGATGGCCCAGCCCCTGGCTGCTAAGCAGGTCCTGCTAGGCTTGGGCTCCCTCTGGGAGCCCTGCTGCCCTTGGAGAGTCAGGTTGGCCTTCCTGCCGCAGGCCAGGCCATGTGTCTCTGTGAGGCGCTGCCGCTCTGACACCCTCAGCAGAGCTCTGGGGACCCTCTTCCTCCTCTGCACAAAGAGGCTAGAGCTTGCCAGGGCTCCAGGGAGACACCCTTTGCTTCTGCGAGTCTGGCACTGTCTCTGTCCTCTCCCCTCTCCCTCTTCATTCCCTTGAGGTTCCTCCCTCTGTCCCAGGTCTGGAGCATGGGGTCAGGTCTCCCAACCAGAATAGGGCAGAACCTCTGGGTCTGCTTGGGGATTCAATGGTTTGTCTGGCTCTTTTGGGATTAATGGACCTCTCCCGTGATCTCCCACACGTGGGCTAAGGAGCTCAGTTCGGTAACTTGGGTTGGGCCCATGACACCATTGATGGTGCCACTCCAGTCCGTCTCATAGGTTTCCTCTTTGAAGAAACTGCTCTTCTCCCTTCCCGCTGGGGGCTGTGTGTGACCACGAGCATGCTGACAAAGGGCGGGTGGGTCATGCGTTCATCCCTCCGTGAAGCTCATCCTGGGTCCCTGCTACCCACAGGTCGCCTCTACGCTAGTCAGTGGGGCCCCAGTATCTCTCCATAAGGACTGTCCTCCCCATGGCCTCCTGCTCTAGGTTTGGAGGGAGGAGGGAAGTAGGGACTGCAAGGGGGCAGCTTTGCAGGGGCACAAGGAGGCACTCTCACGTGCTTCCATCTGCCACCACAGTGAGCCGGGCAGCAATGGGAAGGGAGCACAGGCTTCAGACAGAGACTTGAGCTCAGATCCAGCCTCCCACATAGGGCCCTCCACGCCTCAGGCTCCCCATCTGTAAAATGGGGCTGTGAGATAACACACGTGAAAGGCGCCGCCTCTTCCTTTTTTTTTTTTTTTTTGAAATTTAAAGAAAAAATTTATTGAAGATCTGAAAAACAATTTCTAAAAGATTAACTTTTCCAGAAAACTGTAGCTACACAATGCATTGCGTCTATCATGTTAAAACGTGCATTAGACACAAATACAAAAACCATGAAACAAGCCACCATTCTTCAACAATCTGAGCAAAGATAAAATGCCTAAGGAACAACATGGATGGATGACTCGCAAAGGATGGGCTCTTTACTTTAAGCACCATAAAAAAAAAAGGGGGGAGCACAAATGGATGAGTGTTCAGTTATATACACTGAATTGAACCTTTGGCACTAGGAATCAGAGCATTCTGTCATATAGCATTAACACATATTATAAAAGTGCGTAGTGTCAAAGGAATAGAAACCACCAGCGTTCAAAAGCAGCTTTGTCAACGAAGCAATAAAACACTCTACAGTATGTCTCTCTGTTGTCCATCACTGAATACACTGGTAGCAACTTTGAAATGAAAAAAAGGAAAGAAAAGGAGCTGTAACTCCTTTTATTTTCTCTGTTTAAAATCAAACAGAAAACAAACATCAATTTTGTTATACACGAACATTTCCAAAGTACATTGTTTGTACAAGAGAAGGACTAAGAAACAAAAAGGTGTTTACAGAGATCAAACATGGGTGGGTGCACGCGCCTCACACGGCTTTCCGATGGTACTCAGGGGGAGCCACTTCATAATCACTGGCACTAAACAAAGTTGCAGAGTTCTTTGCCAGGTATTTTAGGAAATCGTGAAGATAATTCAGTAATAAAGCAAGGCTCTTCTCATCCAGAGGTGTGTAGGCCAACATTGCTCCAATTCGTACAAACAGTCTCAGGAGATGTGGCGCCCCGTACACCTGGGACATGGGTGCATCAGGGTGGTCCGCAAGGATCTCAGCGTACTGCGGCCTCTCAAATTTGTAGAGCAGTTGAGTGCCCAACATCACATTGAAGTATTCCTTTATCCCGGCCACAACCTCATTGACTGCATACTCCTTATTATCTGTGTTTCCTCGCGATTTCTTGTAATTTGCATAATCCTCTAGGATGGAATCCACGTTCTTCTTGGCGGGAAGATAGAAGAGCTGCTTTTGCCGGGTAATTAAGTCCCAGTCATCAACAAGCCATGGCTTCAGTTCTTCAGGAATCTTGACTTTAACTTCAACTCTGCTCATAAATGTTTCCTCATTTTCAACAGTAGGATCTACTCGAGCCCTTTTCTTGCGAGGAGGCTGAGGTGTTTCACTAGTGCTGCCACCATCTCCATTTCCAGGTGTCTTTTGTTTGTTCTTTTTCGTCTTCACTTCAATATTTTTTTGTTGTAGCCCAGCAGTCTTCTTTCCAGGGGCAGCCCCTCGCATCTTCCCCTCTGCATACTGCTCCTGATTGGCTTTTTGAAGTTCTCTCTGTTTTTGTAAGTTGGTATCCACGTACTTGAGTACTCTGCTTTCTGGAACCCATTCATCCCAATGTTTATTCCAACCACTGTAATGGATGAAGTATTTGACCTGTTTATCCTTTATGGCAACTTTTACACACTTTGCTTCATACAGAAGAGGCCCATGAAAGCACAGCACTCTCTCACCCTCCTGGAATTTAGGCTTCGGGTCCTGCTTCGGCGCCATTTATAAAAGATTCACAGCCGCCGCCTCCTCCTTCTCCCACCACCCCTGACTACCGCCCCCTACTCTCTACCCCACCCAGCTCCGCGTCAGACGCGCCGTCAGGCACCGCCAACTCTACATCCTGGGCCCGATTTTCCGCCTCTTCCTTTTAAAGGGCAGCTCTACCTACTTCTGCTTCTTCCGTGCCCCACAATGAATCAGCAAGGCACGTGCTAACATTACAAATGAGGGCACAGGGCCGGGGGGCACCGAGCTGCTGAGTACCCAGGCAAGGATTCAAATCAGGTCTCTCTGACCTGAAGCCCTTCACCAGCCAGGCTACAGCATTCCCACC
The DNA here is from genome assembly GCF_910594005.1 of Cervus elaphus. NCBI lineage: Eukaryota > Metazoa > Chordata > Mammalia > Artiodactyla > Cervidae > Cervus > Cervus elaphus. Next base: position 78,050,315 of record NC_057815.1, on the reverse strand, counting down.
CATGGCTGAGACCCAGTCCTAAAGCTCTAAGAAAACCTGAGTGGGTCCCATCCCTGGGGACCCACCTCCTCCAGGGTCATTCCGTCCCCACCAGCCTCTCCTCTCCCAGGACACCTTCCTCGCCTCCTGGGGAGGACCCCTGCAGCTGGAACCTTCCTGCACCCTCCCAGGATCCCGTTCTTGCTGGCAGCTTTGCATCACAGGCACCAGCGAGGCATACGGCAGAGTCTCAAACACAGGATTAGTCCCAGCTGCCACCCTGCAGGGCACATCATCACCCATGACCGAGCTCCGAAAGTGAAAGCACTTGCTGTCAGGGATCCAGGGTTACCCAGGGAGATGGGGGGAGCCTCCTTTCCCCTGCTTCATGGTCTGGAGGAAAACGGACAACCATCTGGCTCAGCATGGTCCTCGCTCGCTGTGCCGGGAGGCAGAGGGACGGGGGTCAGAACAGAGGGCATGGTACTCCTGGGATTGCGGAGTTTGGGGAAGTGGAGAGGGAGGTCGTGGAGACATGCAGGAGCGGAGGGAGGTCTGCTGTCTTGCCAGTGAATTGCTGGACAAGAACATCATGTAGCAGAGCACATGGAGGGAGACAGATACAGCTAGAGAGGCAGAGGGGGCGGAGGTGGGGAGGGGGCAGAAATCTGGCTTTCTGCCTCCGAACCTTGGGCATTGAGGGGGGCTCAGACTTCCCAAGAAGTGCTGCCAGCAGCCCGGAAAAGCCAGACACCTGCGGAATATCTGGGAATACTGGGAATGAAGATGGGCCACTTGTCTACACCCCAGTCCGTTTGCTTGAGCTTCACGCCCTGGTCCCTGACTTCCCTCTCCCCGGCCCTGCACGGTGCCCCTCTATGCGGAGAAGCACGCTCCAAGGGCTCGGGCCCTGCTGGTTTTCAGGAGGCTGAGCCAGGAGGAGTGTCTGATTTGGGATGCAGCTTAGAAACATCTGGTGTCCTGTTTCTTAGCCAACGGAGCACAATCAGAGGGGAAAACTGCAATTCAAAGAGATCTCACTTCTCACTGTCTGATTTTAGAACCTTCAACCTGTCCCTTAGTCTCTGCAGAGCCCGAGTTCTATAGACAAGTAACATGTACTCCTCACAGTCACCCATAAGTTATGAGTGCTAGGGAAATAATGCAGGCAGGACTTTTTTAGAGCGGGACCTGGACACCGTGAATGCTCGGCATTAGCTTCTATGCTGATTAGTATCAGGCAGAAGGAATAAGCGAATGCCAAGACCACGTGGCAGGAGATAGAGGGAGGACCTGGGGGGCAAGAGAGAGAAACTGTGTGAAAACAAGGAAATGCAGTCCAGAATGATGCCCGAGGGGGCTGGGACCTCAGGGGCCAAGGCAAGGGGAGGCCTGAGCCTGTGGCCTAGGAAGCCTGACCTGCTGCCTAGCTCCATGGTCTCTGGGATTGACTGGTTCCCACTTTCCCTCTCCCCCCACCTCCCCTCTCAGCACCTGGACTGCTCTGAGAATAAAGGTGCTAGGAAGGCCTTCCTATGCTGCTGTGAGGAGAGGCCCTCCTACTAGAAGCCACCCCAGAGCTGTCTGGTACGTGCTCTTGCACCCCGGGCAAGGTCAGAAGTGGCACGGGGCCTGGAGTGCTGGTTTGATGCCACACTTAGTCCCCAGTTCCCATGGAGCTATTTTTGCTCAAATTCCCTTTCCAGGTGGGATCCCAGAAGAAGGTACTATGTGTCCAGCCCAGCCCTTGGGTGCCCTGATCCATGTCTTGCTGGTCAGGAGGGTTCCTGCAAGTATGTGGACAGAACTCGGAAAAGCTGGAGTTAGCAAAGATGTGAGCCCACAGGGTTCTGGCCCACTCTACCTAAAGTCCACACCATGACCTCAGCTACTGCCCAAGACTGGGGGCTCCACTGGCCTCTTGGGTCATCCCAGAGGTGTCATCTCTGCTATCTTCTAGCAGTGTGACATGTCAGCCCATCTTTCCAGGCCTCCAGTTTCTTTAATGGTAAAATGGTGGAGATAATAAGATGCTACTGGCATTAAATGAGTTGAGTACAGTAAAGCTGTGTTAAAGGTGGCTGGCGCCCTGCCCCCCACCCATTATAATGGTCATCAGCCTTCTTAGATGATGTGTTTGACATTGAGGATAGTCTCTCTTCATTGACCTAGGATGATGTTTCTTTACAAGTGGTTCTCGAGCAGCATCTGGGTTAGTAATATGACTGCAACTCATACAGTTACTACTGCTACTACTATTGATACCCCTGAGATAACTACTGCCACTACCAATAATAATAATTAATAATGCAACTCCTAAAATTAGTCCTTCTTACAAACACTCCTGCTGATTATAGTTAGCATTATAGAGCGCATATTAAGTGACAGATACGATACTATCTTAAGCACTTTACTTATTAACTCACATTTCTCACTATACTTCTGTTGATCAGCAGGGAAGGGATATAAGAGAATTATGAAGGAGTGCCTTATGTGATTGAGTCTCCTGCCTAATAAGAGAGGCCAAAATAAGACAAGGGGGGGAAAAAAAGCATGAACCAGCAGATAGTGTTAGAGGAAGCTTGATTATCTGGTACTTCGTTAGGTCAGCTCTCAGGCTCTGCCACTGGCCTGGATTCAATCCCAGCTGTGTTACTTATGAGCCGGTGGCCTCGGTCATTTAGCCTCTATGCCTCAGTTTCTTCTCAGCAAAGGATGAGCAGTGCAGACTGCATAGGAATGTCGCGGGGATTGAGTTAGTATGTGCCAAGTATTAGTGCTTGGCACACACTATGTGTCAGTCATCGTCATTTTCTTTTCCTTCTTCTTCATCATCATACTCACCATCCTGTTCCAGAGGATCTTAGAGAAGGCTGGCATCCTTGGAGGGGGGTGGGCATGTTAGAACAGACTGGGCTTCTAACTGGGCCTTAAAGAGCAGCTGCAGGACACTGGGACAGATGGGGTGTGGGCAGCAGAAGTCACAGAGGGATTTTGTTGTTTTATGGTGTGTATTTCATGACCAACATGGATCTACTTTTTTTTTTTTTTTTTTTTTGGCTATGCTGGGCTTTCATTGCTGTGTGCAGGCTTTCTCTAGTTGTGGCACATGGGGGCCACTCTTCGTTGCAGGGCGCAGGCTTCTCATTGCAGTGGCTTCTCTTGTTGCAACCGCAGGCTGTAGGTAGGTGCACGGACTCAATCGTTGCAGCCCTCAGGCTCTAGAGCGTGCTAGCTTCAGTAGTTGTGGTGCACAGGCTTAGCTGTTCTGTGGCACATGGGATCTTTCCAGACCAGGGATCGAACCTGTGGCCCCTACATTGGCAGGTGGATTTTTAACCACTAGGACCTGGACAACCAGGAAGCTCAGATCTACATTTTTTCAAATACAGAATAGGTGTATGTGTGTGTTTTTAAGTCATCACTGGTTGTTGTTTGTCCAGGCAGATACTTCTAGGTGGGGCTTGAGTGGTTTTCCCGTGGAGACCTGCATCCTCAGAGGTGTGTGAGGATCAAGCCAGCCTCTCCTCCTCCAGCCACATGATCTGAACATGTCTCCTTACCTCCTGAACCCTGGTTTCCTCCTGTGTAGAGTGAAGATCCCAGAAGTACCTGCTTCCTGGAGGAGCCTCAAAATCCTGGGGCAGGGCTTCCAACACACATGAAGCCCACAGCGAGGAGAGGCTCTTCTTTGTTCCAGTCCGGATGCAGGAGGGGGCTGTTTCCCCTCGGATGAGCACTTTACATAAATAGGAGGCACCCGCAGATAGGCTGAGTGTTCAGTCTGAAGAAATGGGCTCGTTAATCTTTTGCTCAGCTTGCGAAAGTGTTTTCTTATCAAATAATAGAGATGATGGCAGTGATGGCTTTGTGCTCCTGACTTGTGGTTCTCTTAAATACCATTTCAAGAAGATTTGCAATGTTAAGCTCTTTTCTTCCTGCTCCCCCGTTTTGTGCATGAAATTTCCATCTGTTTACCCAGAATGGAAGTAAAAGAAATAAAAATAGCTGTTGGGTGAATTAAGTACTTGTTTCCCTGCACTCCTCAGGCTGGTGCGTCCAGGGACCTCTGAAGCCACTTGTCTGTGGTCTGCAGTGCACACAGGGAGCCATCCCTCCCACCCCTAGTCATTCCCCATCCTTCTGTCTCCTTTTCATTTTCCTCCAAGCTCCTCCTCTGTCTGAAGCTACCTTGTCTATGGATTTGCTTACTTCCTTTTCTGCCCTCTGCTCACCCCTCTAGACGGTACACGCCAAGGGTCAGGATAACCACTGTGACTCCAGCACAGAGACTCCAAGCACTCCTTGGCACAGAGTAGGCAGTTAAGTATTTTGTTCAGTGAGATGGGCTATAGAGCCTAAAGGTTGGACTTTTGGAGTCAGAAAGACCATCCGTGGGGTCTCTGCTCTGCCGTTGATGAGCTGTGTGAATATGGGCACGTTAATTTATCAGGCCTCAGTTTCCCCAGATTTTCATGAAAAATGGCTTGATCTGCTTGCCAGGTTTTTTGTAGGGATCAAATGAGGTAATCCATTGAAAGGATTTAGCACAGAGTAAGCTCTTCATACATGGTAGCTGCTATTGGCTGTATAATTACTATTTTCATAAACCTGTGAAAAGACTCATAACTAAATCATGTTTAATGCTTAAATAACCCAAAACAATGGTGATTTTAAAAATCACATCTACTCAAAATGTTTGTTTTCTTTTCCTCTCATATATACCTCCTTCAGTCTCTGCCTTCAATTCCCTCTTAACTCACCCTGACAGTAGCCAGTGAACCAGGCAAGTGACAGAGATGAGGTAGACCAGATGGACCAAAGGACTAGCTCAGTGAGGACTGTTTTGAACAGAAATATGTACAAACTTCGGATTTATCACAGTCCACCATCCAAGAATCTCAAAGAACTCTAAACACTGGATTTCATCCACCCAGTGGTTCGCAAACTGAGCAGCGAGACAAATGCTCCAAATTCAGTGGCATACTTGTCTCCCAGGCCCGTCTCTGGCTGGTTTGGCCCCAGAGCCTACACCAGACAGGCTGTCACCGTCAGGTGTGAAGTGTGGGAGTGGTATGAACTGATATATGTTTACGTGGGCTATAGGCATCTGGGGGCTTCCCTGGTGTCTCAGCTGATAAAGAATCTGCCTGCAATGCGGGAGACCTGGGTTTAATCCCTGGGTTGAGAAGACCTCTTGGAGAAGGGAAAGACTACCCACTCCAGTATTTTAACCTGGAGAATTTCATGGACTGTATAGTCCATGGGGTTGCAAAGAGTCGGACACGACTGAGCGACTTTCACTTTACTTCACAGGCATCTGGCCAAAACTTTTTTTTTTTTAATATTTATTTTTATTTTTGGCTGCACTGGGTCTTTGTTGCTGTGTTCAGGCTTTCTCTAGTTGCGGCAGGCGGGGGCTACTCTCTAGCTGCAGTGCACGGATCGCTCATTTTGATGGTTTCTCTTGCCGCAGAGCACAGGCTCTAGGGTGTGATGGGCTTCAGAGTTGCAGCTCACAGGCTGTTGCCCCATGGCATGTGGGATCTTCCAGGACCAGGGATCAAATCTGTGTCCCCTGCATTGGCGGGCAAATTCTTAACCACTGGACCACCAGGGAAGTCCTGGACAGTTTTATGGCTTATAAAGCACTTTATAACCACAGCTGTCTAGCAGTTCCTCACAAGCTCTCAAGAGAAGCTCTCGAAGGAAGGCACAGACTGAGGCCTTCTCTCTCAGCAGAGGGCAAGATGGACACCCAAAGTCACCCAAAGTCACAGCTAGAAAGAGACAGCTCTGAGCTTAGACGAGGAAAGCCAATCATAAGGCTACAGTGAATTCATGGTGTCACAGGCGATACCTCCCTTCTGCCTTCCAGGGGAGAGAGAACAAGACCCTGGAAGCTCATCCCTCCATTAGCACCTCCTGTGACTCGGGCTGCTGGCTCTCAGCTCCTCGGGGCCTCTTCCCCCACAGGCTTGAGTTTGCTGGCTCTGGGTGGCCAGCACAGGTGGGCATCTGTCCAGCTGTCGAGGAGGAGTGAGCCAGGGATAGGGGGCAGACAGAGGAAGTAGCGGTGCCAGATAACAGAGGCTGGAGACAGGATCCTAGCCCAGCCGTTGACAAGTGCCCCGGGGGCTGCCTGTTGCGTATGACTTCCTGCCCCATTGTTGCGCCCACCGGTCCCCACCGGGAAGGAGAGGACCGGGAACTGCCCGGCCCGGGGATGTTTTTATAACACGCAGCCACAATCCCCTTTGTCTACAGTCCCCTTTGTCGCCAGGCTCCCAGAGAGAGCCTCGGTGCTGGGAAGTCCCAATTCCAGGGAATGGAGTTTGCTTTCTCAAAGAAGGCAGCTTCAGAGGCTGAGCCGTGGACTTTCCAGACCCCCGGGGATGGGGCAGGATAGGAGCTCAGGCGATGTCTACTGTCACATGGGTTGGGCTCTGGCCTGCTCCTACTTGCCTGCCAGCCAGCTCCCAGACCTCCCTCCTCCCACAAGACCAACGCCTCTGACTGCCACCTCCTTGACTGTTTTCATATTTCCGATTTGGGGAAATAAGGCTCTTAAGGGGTCCAGAGTGTTCCCTTGGGGCTTTGGGCCCCAGCCCAGCACCCCAATCCCTCCTGCCTTCAGTACTGATGAAACTGTGGGCACAGAGGCTGGAGGTGGGCACAGCAGGCCTATGGGCACGCTACGGTAACTCTTTTCTCCCACGTGCCTGCCTTCCAGTTCTCCACCAGCCAGGGGCTCAGAGCGTTTCATGCGTGACAGTTTGGTCTCTGGAAAGACCCTGGAGTCTCTCATTTTAGAGCCAGACAGATCACCAATGGCTAGCTATGTGACCTTGGATGTATGTCCAAACCTCCCAAAGCCTTGATTTCCACATTTGTAAAACGCAGACTAATAGTTATACCTCCCTTACAGGGTAGCTGTTAAAGGGTAGAGTTTGCAGAATGGCCTCATGCTTACTTGGCACATAATAGGCCCTCAGCAAATCTTAGCAATGTGGCTTTACTGCTTTACTGCCCAGGCCAGTGTCTTCCCTGAAGCTGCAGTTGGGCTGGGGGTACAGAAAGCATGATCAAGTGCTGGAAACCTTTTTCTCTGACTGAGTTGGAGTGTACTGCCTCTATAGCACAGGTCAAATTCGCTGGTAACCAGTCGGGAATGTTCCTCTTACACACGTGCTTCTCTGTCAGGCCTCAAGAACCATGCCCCTACCGCCTCCTAGAAGTTTCTGGAAACTGTTTTTTTTTAATCCATTCATCACGTGCTCAGTTATGTCCAACTCTTTGTGACCCCATGGACTGTAGCCGGCCAGGCTCCTCTGTCCATGGGATTTTCCAGACAAGAATACTGGAGTGGGTTGCCATTTCCTCCTCCGAGAGATCTTCCTGACCCAGGCATCAAACCCTTGTCTCTTGTGTCTCCTGCGTTGCAGGTGGATTCTTTACCACTTGAGCCATTGGATTGATTGATTTGGGTGTGCTGGGTCTTAGTTGCAGCACGTGGGATCTTCATTGCTGTGTGTGGCATGTTTTAGCTGTGGCACATGGAATCTTAGTTCCCTGACCAGGGACCCAACCCAGGCCCCCTGCATTGGGAACATGGAGTCTTAACTAACCACTGGGCCACCAGGAAGTCTCTTCTGGAAACTCTTTACCTGACTGTGTGAATGGGCCCCTTCTCTGCCTTAGACTCTGGGGTATGGTAGAAGGCAGATGCTGTGTGATGATACCCAGCTGAATCCAGACAGGAATACCTATTCAGAGACTAAATAAAAGACCCGACCACCAACCCACTGCTCAGCAGATATCCACGGGATAAATGGAGCAGGACAGCTAAGCCATAGGCTCCTCCCCAGCCTGACTTGTTGACCGAGGTCCATGAGTGGTGGCAAGCATTCTCACCATGTTTTTGAAAGCGTTGTATTCAAAAGAAGGAGCTTATGTTTGAGCAGGCTAGAGGCCCTTGCCGGTCTGACTTCTTTCTCATGGTGAAAGAACTGTGGTCTCTTGTCAGCCATCACAGACGCTGAGCCTGGGTGACTCTGCGTCTCTTACACCTTCCTGCAGCAGCAAGCCCGTGGGTGAGGTTGGCTGGGAGGCCAAGGGAGCCACACCCTAGCCAGGTGGAAAGAGGCCTGCTTTCACCCCGCTCCACTCCAGGTGTGTGGGAAGCAGCAATACTCAGCCGGCTGGGCCAGCTGCTGACCAGCCAGGCCACCATGCAGGAGGGCCTTGGCCTGAGAGACAGGCCAGATGGATGCCTTGAACCTCGCAGCACTGGGAGCCCTCCCTGCTGGGGGGGGAGAGGGTGGAGGGGTGCAGTCTCCATTGAAATCTGTAACATTCGCCCACATAAGAAGCCACCCTGGAGTCAGGCCCAGTTATCACAGACAGATGGCTGTGTCCCCTGAATCGCGGCTCAAGGCCACGTGGACATCTGCTGAACCACACCTGCCGTTGCCTCCCTGGGACGGCTCCACCCTCCCAGAAAAACCACCTTAGTCCCAGTCAGCCGAGATCCCACAGGAGGTGGTTCCTAGGTAGAAAATTCTCCTGTGAAATGGTTATCTTTTCATCAGGGGAATATTTTCTTTCTATTCTGAAGAGAGCCATTTGTTAATACCCAAGTCAGCTCAGGCCTCCAAGACTGGAAGACGAAGTGCTTCCCCATTTCATGAGCTCATCTGGTTGACTTAGAGCTCGGGGACCCTGCAGAGAGCACTAGAGTAAGAGCGGACCCCGGAGAACATGTTCACGGCTTGAGGGCTCTGCCGCCAGGCGTGAGGGACGTGCTATGCATTTCTAAATTCAAAAGTTGAGTCTAACATGGGCTTCTGTCCTGAGGGATGGGCAACAGCAGTCTCTGCCTTCAGAGAAAGTATAGTCTGAGGAAAAAGCGGACAAGAAGAATGCAAACAAACAAAATGATTACAACTGGTGTATGTGTTGGGGCTTCCTAGGTGGCACTAGTGGTAAAGAGCATGCCTGCCAATGCAGGAGACATAAGAGATGTGGGTTCCATCCCTAGGTCAAGAAGACCCCCTGGAAGAGAAAATGGCTACCCATTCTGGTATTCTGGCCTGGAGAATCCCACGGACAGAGGAGCCTGGCAGGCTACAGTCCATGGGGTAGCAGAGAGTCAGACATGACTGAAGCAAGTTAGCATGCATGAGCAGAATAGAGAGCAGGCTCAGGGTGGATGGGCAGAGAGGGCCTCCCACTGCCTGCAGGGGACCCCTGAGCCAGGCAAGGTGCTTTACCCAAGTGCTAAATGCTAGGGTGACCAGGTGTTTGTGTTTGCCTGAGACACTTGTCTCTTATGCCTGCTGTCCCAGTGTTGCTGGCAGGAACACTCCTCTTCCTTCTTAAATGTGGTCCAACTTGGTGACAGATTACACGGTTACCATTGCTTAATACTCATCATTCCCAAGATGAAGGAGGTGGTGTAGAGTCCAGAAAATGGGAAGCCAGAGTCAGCTTACTAAGCTAGGTGGCAGTAGAGTGTACTATTTGGGAGCTTGGATCCTGGGGGTACCCTGCCTGGGACCACCTCCCTGCTTTGCCACTTACTAGGTGTGTGACCTGGAGCAAGTTACTTGACCTCTACAGGCCTCAGTTTCCCCGTGTATAAAATGGGGACAATAATAATACCTGTTTCCTAAAGTAGCAATGAGGATGAGATGAGTCAATACATGTAAAAGGCTTAAAACTATGCCAGGTGCTTAGCAGATGCTCTGTACACACTAGCTGTTTGTGTTTCCTGAGTAATCCTGGCTGCCTCGGGAGCTGGGCCAGGATACCCAAGGATACCCCGATTGCTACACTATTGGCCTCCCATCCATAGCTCATGTTGAGGTTCCCTGACGGGCAACCAATGGGAAGAGGTAGGGAAATCGTTCACAGCTAATCATGACTTGGTTGTAATCTAAATTTATATCCATATGCATATCTGAGCAAGTAGAGGTTTTTCTGGTGCCTCTAATCTGTACCAGATGGGTTTTAATAAGAAAAGCATATTTCCCCGAAGAAAGCCTTAAGCCCTGCCACCCCAGGTGGATATTCTGCCAGGGGTCAGCTGCCGGGTCCGAGGCCAAGGGGCTGTGGCAGGGGGGAGGTAGTCCTCAAAGTCAGAAGAGAGATGCCTACTCAGCTCTGACTCCAAGCTGAGCCAAACCACTCTGGTTTACCAAGCCATTCTAGAAAAATAATTAGTCCAAGATGTGAGACAGACTAGAATCGCGTCCTTTGTGCTGGGAGTGGAATCTGACTTCATTTGGGACAATGTTGGTTTCATTCTCCATGGATGTTTTGGCTTGGTGTTAGGCCACCGCAGCCCTCCGGAAATCTTGGGGGACCGAGGGGTAAGGGCCTCAGAGTTGGCAAAGCAGAGCCAACCTTGACTTTCCCAGAGCAGTCTCTGCTTGAAGAGCTGGCAGTTGATTGGGAAAAGGTTGGCATCTTTGCAGGTTCCTGATGGTGCCACTTGCCAGGCCCAATCCAGGCAGCATGGCAGGGTGGGGTGCAGAAGCAGTGTGCTTCTGAGCAAGATCCTGGAGAGAGAAAGGTTGGAGGGAAGGTCACCCCATTCCACCCCAGGGCTCAGCAGTGGCCCTCACTGGAGGCAGGGCAAAGTCAGTGTAAGAATTTAGGGCTGAGGGTGGGCGATCTGGCCAGCCCCTCCCTTGACCATCATCTCTGTGGCTGGTCCTTGTGAGATTCCTTTCCTAGACTAAGGGTCCTTACCTTGGGGTGGGCTGAGCTTAGATGGTGATGAGGACATCTCTTTAGGGAGCTAGCCTAAGGCATTATGGGCCTCTCCCAAACCCTCCCAGCCGCGGGAGCCAGGCCTGTGCCCCAGGGCCCCCTCTACTCCCAGTCAATGGTGGAAGTTAAGAAACCATGGCCCAGGTTTCCCAGGGCTGAGCTCAGGCCGGGTGTCGAGGGCCTACCCAGCCGGTGGGCACCTCCCAGACCCACCTGCCTGAATCCTTGAACCCAGTCCTCATGGGTGGGCGCAGAGGGGACATACCTACTGGCCCCAGACTTGGCCTGCCCAGTGGCGACAGAGGCACAAGGTCTTCTCATGCCTGGGCCCCCAGTTCCAGGCTTGTGCCCCATCTGCCAACCTGACTCTCTCCCCAAAGCCCCTGCCCACCTCAAGGAAGAACAGAGCCTGCTTTGAGCTGGAAATCGGAGGCGTTTCCTGTTTCATGTTGTTAAGACACCGCTTGTGGGACTGTAATCCCAATAAATCATACGCTTGCTGAGTGGGGCAGGGTTTTTTTTTTTTTTTTTCCTTCCCAGGCTGCAGGGACCTCTTAAAGCCAAGGCCTTAAGAAGTTTATTCTTTCATTTCTTTTTTAACAGGAAAAAATGGCTTTTGCAGGCCTGGTCCTGGTGAGGGGCCTCGTGAGCCTGTTGGCTTGATATGCTTAGGCTCAAATGTTCGATTAAAGAGGGAGAAGAGAAACTGAGTCACGACACTTGGGGCTGGTCTCCCTGTTGGTGCTGAAGGGTTCTGTGACCTTAGGCGAGACACTGGGCCTCCCGGAGCCTCTGTTTCCTCCTCTTCACCCCACTTCCTGTTAAAGGCCCACTTTCTTTGCTACATTTTACGAGTTTTCCACATGACATGAATTGCTATTTTATGCACACAAAGACAAATGCTCGGAGTCGGTGACCCTTTTAAGTGGCCTTGTTTTTCACAGTAGCAGCCCGACCGGATATGTTTGCTAGTAGTATGTGTGGTGTTTCCGAGGTTCGGCCGCCAGCAGCACTCAAGGACTGCAGGTCCCTCACAGTATCCCATGCCCACCCCCTCACCCCCTCGCTTGTTCATGACCCCGTGGCCTCTGGGTCCGTGTTGTCCTTGCCCCTTCCCCCGTCTAGGGTTCTTGACGGCCAAGGCCCTTCACTGCCAGAAACAGTCTCCAGATCACACTGAACGTAGTGGTTGCCTTTTGTTGCTCTGTTTTATGAGCTGGGGTGGAGTGGGTGGTGGGCAGCTTGCTGGCAGGCTTTTGCAAGCTTTACATGTTTACACTTGCAGGAAGGTTGGGGGGTGTGGAGAGGGAATTGGCTAGGCTTGATGAAGGCTGGAGCTGAGGCATTTAATAAATTCTTGTAGCCTTTTCTGCTATTATGTATTTTCTCTATCAACAGACACTGAAATGATAACAGCTAACCTTTACCAAGAACTTACCATGTGCTAAGCACTTTTTGTACATCCTTCTGGCCGTCTTGTGAGGTGGCCCTATTATTGATACCCATTTTGTTGATGGGCAGCTGAGTCTAGAGAGAGAAGATAACTTGCACAGGATTATAATTTAATTCATCAAGAGTGCAATGGATTGCAACCTAGGGCAGTCTCTCTCCAGAGTCTGGGTGAAGAAGGTACAGAAAGTACAGCTTTAATCTTAAGGAGGCTGTGAAATAACAGCAAAAGGGTTTCTCATGATGGTAAGTGTCCAGAAACCACTAACCTAACCCCATCTTTAAAAGAAAAACAGGCCCAAAGAAGGTAATGATATGTCCAAGGTTATAGACTCGTTCAGTGGCTTCTAGAAACTAGGGTTTTCTCCCAGTGAAGATTCGGTGTGGAATCCTCAGATCCTTAAGCCAGGAGTGTGCATGTAAACCACACACCATTCTAGAATTGACTGGACTGGGGCAGTATCCCAGCCCCACGCCTGAGAGCAGCCTTGCCTTAGGGCAAGGCTGCATTTGTCTAAGGCAGCAGTTCTCAAAGTGTGGTCTGGCGACCCTCTGGGTCCCACAGACTTCTCAGGAGGCCTCAGGGTCAACATTATTTTCATAACAATGAGATGTTATTTGCCCTTTCACTCATTTTCTCACAAGTTCCTAGGGAGTTTTCCAGAGACTGTGTGACATGCAAGCACAGTATCACTCTGATGGCTGACAGGATGTGAGCCTGTGTATTCAGAGGTTTGACGTTCTCTGTTATAATTTCTGATATGGTAATTAGTGGTAGAACAACACACATAAACAAGAGCTCTTTGAGGGCCTCAATAACCTGTAAGAGGACAAAGGGAATCCTGAGACCAAAGCACTTGAGAACCACTAGTCCAAGGTGCCAGGCCCAGCAGAGGGGACAGTCAGTGGCTTGCGGCCAAGCACAGCCTGGCGAAAAGGCAAAAAGAGGGAAACAGACCTTTTTCTCTCGGAGGGAACCAGAGAGACCCTGGGGATGGTGCATAGCCAGTCATTCCCAGCCTTGCTCCTCTGGAGCCCTTTCACCCCCTGTTAGAACATAGCTGTGGCCAGTACAGATGGGAGTTTTTATAGGGATTTTCCAGAATATCCAGTAATGCAGGCCAGCTTCTCAGCATGCCCAATGGGCTAGATGAAATAATCTGAAAGGAAATAGTAGCCTGGAGCCCACAGGCCAAGGGAAGGATGTTACTGAGAAAGTCCATGAATTGCTCGTCATTTTACTTTCCTATGGGCCACAGGTCAGCCGGTAGGCCAAGGAGAAAGGCCTGAAAGGATCATTTGGGGGCCTGCAATGGCCTTGGGTGTGGACAAGTGGGTACCAGTCAGAGGCATAGTGATAGCCTTAACCCTGGAGTATTTTTGTATGTTGAGAATATTAATCAGTGTGCAATTCAGGAAATAGAAACCACCCTAGGTGTTTTAAACAGGAAGGGATTTAATGCAGGGAATTATGTGCCAAAAGAATCATTGTGTGGGCTCAAGGAGCAGGTCTAAGGCTGAACCTCCAGGAATGACTCCAACCAAGAACAATACAAAACTTGCTATTGGGGGGCTTCTCCCTCTGAGATAACCCCAGAAACTGCAATTCAGGATTGAAGCTGGAGTCAAGAAGGTTTTGCTATTGCCTTCAGTAGCAGTACTGCTGTCTCTGAAGCATTCAGGAGTTGGGAAATGAACACTGGAATGCTCTACAGGGGGGAAAGTAATACCTCATGTTTTGTGACTTGGTTTGCTAGTAGAACAAGCAAAGAAGACACAAAGGGGACCTCCGCCTCACATCCATTTATCAGATCTCATGCAGCTTTGTCTTAATGGTGAAGTCTAATTACAAAGGAGTCTGGGAAATGTAGTTTTCGGTTTTCTACATCTCCAGCTAAGTAGGAAAATTGGAGGCTTAATGAACCAGTCCCCAGTATCTGCCCACCAATTACCAATACTCCATCTTTTCACGTGCCAAGTTGTAAGAGGCACAAGCCTGGGGAATGAATCATGACACCATCTGATTAGACTTCATGGTTTCCTGAGTTCCCTCTCGGATTTCCCGTAGTGCAGCTGGGAGATGCTGCTCAGAGTGTTTGTGGCCACACTTGGCTCTTTGTCTTGGCTGTTGGCCACAATAGGGAAGAATGGCTGGCACATCCGTGAACTATCTTTTTGTTTACCCTTCAGTCTCCAGTGCTGGTGGTTTAAATAAAGCCTTCCCCTTGAATCAGAGGGACTGATATGTAGATGTATGTCTCTAAGCTTGCCTTGCAGCACTGTGGTGTAAGAACTGTAAAATTCCGAAATATCTGGGGGGAATTCAAACGGGCATTCACAACCAAGGAAGATCTTATAAACAGGAGGGTAATTCACAAGTGAATTGTGGTTCCTTCCTGGCTTCTACAAGCTCCCCATTAAGAGTCCTGGCTTCCCACTCTTAACTAGTCTACCTTGTGCCCTTGAAAAGTATATGTCATTTTTTTTTTTTCTGGGCAGAAAGAGGACTTGGTCCAGAACTGAAAACTCAGATGTATTCTGCCACATTCCTGATGCTTAGCTATCCTTTCAGTATTTGACTTAACTGAGGATCTGTTGTGTCCAGGCCCTGTGCTGGGTATACTTTGGAGAACCAGGGATGGTGGAGGCATCATTCTTGTCATAAAGAGGAATAGTCTAGTCAGGAATATGAGACATATTCATTCTAGAATAGAGTTCTAAGGGATCTTGGAGAAGGAAGAGTATTTTCTTTGGAGAAGGGGTGTTGGAATCAGTCCTTGAAGGATTAAAAAGGATCTGGATGGGCAGAGGTGAGAGCTGGTTCAGTCATATGAGGAGGTGGGGACAGCCAGGATGGGCTTGAGAACCGTGAATGCCTGGTGGTCTGGTGTGTCCTGATGAAAGGTTTGAGTCAGGGCTGGAAAGTAAGTTGGGGTGATGTTCTGAGCATCCCTGAAGGCCAGGGCTACAAGCCTTTCCCAACCTATGGCCACCTTGTCATCATAGCAGTTGGTACAGTTAGTGCACTTTGGGCTTCCCTGGTGGCTCAGACGGAATCCACCCCCAATGTGGGAGACCTGGGTTCGATCGCTGGGTTGGGAAGATCCCCTGGAAGAGGGCATGGCAATCCACTCCAGTATTCTTGCCCAGAGAATCCCCATGAACAGAGAAACCTGCTGGGCTATAGTCCCTGGGGTCACAAAGAGTTGGAAATGACTGAGTGACTAACCACGTGAAATGAATCAAATCTAGGTATATTTTCAGAATGTCAGAACCAGAACATCAAAATAACTTCCAAATGAGCCACTTTTACAAATCCCATCTGATTATCTTATTAAATAAATAAATAAAAGGCGTCCTTTGCCCTCAAAGAGAGAAGCTTTGAAAACTTTGAAGCTAAACTTTAGTCAAAAACTTTGACCTAAGCTTTTGGAAACCTTAGAGAAGTCTCGTGAGGACATTTCCTGCAGGTGGTTTACTCAGGAGCTGAGGAGAAAGGATGGCGATCTTCCTCCTGGACAGAGTGCCCCTCTGCCTGTCTGAGGGAAAGATGGTGACAGCAGGGACCTGACGCGTGAGGAGCCCAGGGTATCAAAGGAAGTGCGGTGTGGAGGGGTGTGGCATGGGGGGCGGCAGGCATGAAGCCAAGACTGGCTGTCAGGGCCCCTCTGCAGCGTGAGGTCTGCTAGGCTGTGGAGCATTCTGAGGTCTCACTGTGGGAGACCAGAACAGGCAGAGGACAGACAGACAGGAGTCCAGCTTGGTGGGTGGGGCAGGGCCCGGCCCTCAGTGGCAGAGCCACCATATTGCTCCACCAGGGGGCAGTGGTCACCTTCCTGTGAATGGCGCCCCCCCCTGGTGGCCCACAAAACACCCGCAGCAGGTGCCCCCTGAGTTCGTAGCTCCGAAGCCTTGCTGAACTGCCTCTCCCAGCCTCGGAGCTGCCTCACACCATGGCCGTGCGTTCTGGGTGCGACATAGGCCCCGGAACTCCCTCCCTGGAGGACCTGGAGCTCCAGTCCGGGGCCACCCAGCCTGCCACAGGAAGTGACTAAATCCACTTCAGCCCAGGGGTCAGTTGAGGGAGTGGCTGTCAGCCATGCGTGTGAAGTGTGATATGCATCATCTCATTTAGCCTGCCAGTAGCCCTGAGAAGTGGGGGTCGCCTCGTCTCACAAGAAGAAAACAGCCTTGGGGTATTGTCTGTGGTGATGAAGGGGCTCAACGGCACACCAGGGTCTGCAGGACTCTTTCCTCTGCACCCAAGCACCCTGGAGAGCCCGTCTGAATTCTGTGGAGGGGGCAAGAGTCCCCAGTTCCTCTTGGACCACCAAAGGCCCTCAGGCTCTGCTCATGGCCCGTGACAGGAATTCCTTCCAAGTCCTCACAGAGCTCCTGTGGAAGGGGACAGATCAGGGTCTCCCTGAGGAGGAAGGTCAGGTCCCCTCCACACCTCATGACTCTCCCCTCACAGAGGTCTATGGGGGGTGGGCCCAGCCTGCATGGCTGTCCTGAGAGTGGGTGCTCAAGGGGGTCCCTGCCCAGGCCTGACCCTCCCTCTCTCTCTGCCGCCCGCCCCCCCCCAGGCCCTTCATGCTGCTGCCACCGCTGATGGAGTGGATGCGTGTGGCCATCACGTACGCGGAGCACCGCCGCAGCCTCACCGTGGACAGCGGCGACATCCGGCAGGCAGCCCGGCTGCTGCTGCCCGGCCTGGATTGCGAGCCCCGGCAGCTCAAGTATGGAACTGGGGAGGAGGGAGGCGGGAGGCGGGGAGGGCATGGATAAACCCGCTGCTCCCTCACTCTCCTGGATCGGGAGGGAGCCAAAAGCTGGGGCTGCAGCCCACGTGTTGGATCTGCTCTAAGGCGCTTTCCTCGTGAGCCCACCTTTTAGAACTGATCTGTTCTGGGCCTGGGCTGCTCCCCAGTGTGTCCTCCACAACCACGGGTCTGGCACAGAGCAGCCTCCTATTTGCCTTTTGGGTGAGAGAGCGCTCACAGCGGGGCTATTTGGGGTACACAGCAGAGTGGGCCCTCCTCCCTGAGGTTGCCATCACTTTCTGGAGCACTTCCTAGGTGCAGGCCGCTGCTGAGCCCTCCTATTTTATATGCGTTTTCTCAGTCCTTTGACAGCCTCAGAGAACAAGGGGCTTTAATGCCCATTTTACAGATGGAGAAGCTGAGGACCAGGAGGAGCAGTAACTTGCCCACAGATGCTCAGCTAGCAAGTTGACCATGCATGAATTTGAAGCCAGGCCCGTGTGGCCCCAAGCCTGGGTCCTTAGTTTCCTTCCCAGGGTGCCTCTGTTGTGTTGGACTGGCCTCTTGAAGTTGTTCCAGAGGAACGTTCCCCTGGCCATCCCTGACCTGGGAGAACCTCGCTTCGCCCTCCCCCTCTTCTCTCTCCATTATAAATGCCACGACTTCATCCTGTGACACGTGTTTCCTACTCTGTGGCCCAGTCAAGGCTCCAGGCAAAAGCCACCTATCAAAAGCCCATGGTGCACCCTCTGCAGGCATGGCTGTCCTTGGTAGGATGGCTTGGCTGCACCTGGGAGTCTGGTCCACTCTCTGCCATCTCTTTGGTGCTTCTGGGCCTCACCCGGAAGCACTGAGGGGAGAGGATGCAGCATCGAGGACTGGAACTTGGCCTCAGTGACCATTCTCGAGAACGAGTACAGCCTTCTCCGTGCAAAAAAAAATACATGACCAAGTACTGTGTGTGGCCCAAGCCCCAGCCAGAGCTTCTTCCTCCTCAGAAAGTCCCCTGAGAGATCATTTTGGGGGGGATTTCATTTCTGATCATTGACAGCTCCCAAGAGCTCAGAGCACTTCTTTAACGTGTTTATAGAAAAGCTGAAGTGTGTGCTCTTCCTGTCACTGAGCATGACAAGGCCAGTCACAGCTGATTACATAATAATTCCTGGTCCTGCCTGTCTACCCCATCCTCACGCCAGGCATCAGCCTAGCACAGTGGTGTCACCTCTCATAGTGAGACCGTGTCCTAGCAGAAACAGCCAGGCTTACACACCTGGTCTCTTCTGCACAGACCCGAATGCTGTTTCAGTTCCTTCCGGAGGCTGGATGCCCGAGCGGCTACTGAAAAATTCAACCAGGACCTGGGCTTCCGCATGCTCAACTGCGGAAGGACTGACCTCATCAGCCAGGCGATCGAAGCCCTGGGCCCCGACGGGGTGAACACCATGGATGACCAGGTGCGTTCCGAGTGCTCCGCCAGCCAGGTTCAGGACCAGAATCCGCAGTGATGAGCAACTGCGGTAACTGGTGGTTCAGTCTGTTCTGTCCCAGACCTGAGACCCACCCACTCAGCTGTGTTTCTAAGAAGTGGGTTATTCCCGAATTATACTCTGCCATCTACGTAGATGGCCAACTCAGAGACTTCCCAGGCACCCCTTGGAAATAATTTATAACGGGCATTCAGCTTCCCCTCACTGGAAGGCTGGAGGCTGTCCCAGATGGTGCAGGGCTGGGAGAACGTCCAGAGAAATCAGCTTGATAGCAAGCTAGGGATAATGATCACTGAGACTTGTATTAGGGCATCCTGTGTGCCACACTCCAGTAGAAATCTTTGACTTCATGAGTTAACATGCTAGAGGAGGAGACAGATACTAAGAAACACAAAGACACGAAATGCAGAGTATGTTAGTAAAAAGTGCTGATGCATTAAATGAAGCCAGAAAAGGGGACAGGAAGTGTTGGAGGAATTTTAGGGAGACTTTAACTGGAGTTTTTTGAGCTGCTTTCTTTTTTGTTTTTGCTGTGAATAGCTGGCATTTATACAGCACTTCCTGTGTTCCAGGCACTGTTCTAAGCACTTTGCACAGATTAACTCATTTAATCTTGACCACAGCCCTGTGATGTAGGAATCATCCCCATTTTATAGATAAAGAGACTGAGGTACAGAGCTCATACGACTAATGAGGAGCAGAGCTGGGATTAGAGGAACCCAAACAGGCCAACCCCAGGCCCTTCCCCGCCTGTGGGAGATGCAATTTTTATTTGATGCAGTTGCGTGAGCGTCCCCAGGGTAATGGTGTTGTAGTTTGGAAGTCCACACGGAAGCTTGGGGGAAGTTAAATGGCAGCTGAGAGGTCACATAGAAGTCACGTAGCACTTTCCGACGAGATGGTGACACAGTAGAGGCTGTAATGAGGTGCCTGGTGAACCCAAGCCAGAGTGGACTTTGGCAAGTCAGGCAGGAGCAGTCAGGGAAGGAATCTTCCTGAATCATGCTGGAGGGAGGGGATGGGGGGGTGGATGCAGCGGAGAGGAGTGGGGGAAGGCATCCCAGGGAAGGGAGATGCTGGGAGCCAGAGCATCAGGGCGGGATAGTCAGGCATGTGCTGGGACAGGAAACCACGAGGCTGAGGGAGTTGCTGCAGGAGGGCTCCGGGAAGTGACAGGCTGGGTGTCGTGTCTCCCCAAGGTGCCTCTGTCAACGCGGGCTCCGGGGCTTTCATCCTGGGGGAGACGTCTTCCTCCTCCAGCAGCAGGGTGGGGAAGCTCATGGACGCCAGCCTCAGATGGGCCTGGAGTTTAGTCCTCCCATTATAGCTGTGGCAGCTCAGACAAGCTGCTTTACCCCTTGAGCCTGTCTCCTCGCCTCCAACTTGTGGGATAACAGTGCCTGGCCCATAGACTTCTGCATCACACCTAGTAAATGCTCCATAAAGGTGCCTCCGTGTTTGTTGGTGTCAATAGGATGATTATCCCTGAAATCTGTTCCTCAGTGTCTCTTGATTTAACCTCTTTAGGGAGAGGGACCAACATGCAAAAAAAAAAAAAAGTAGTTTCTCCTTACAAGACGCGTCTACTGGCTTACAGTCTGAATTACATACGGACGTGTGGAGAAAAAAGAAGTCAAGCTTGTGCCAAGGGGAATAAAACAGTCAGGGTCTCACTCGGTGGCTTTTCTCTCAGTGCCCCAAGTCCTGTTTGTTCCCTCAGCCTCGGTGTTTGTAGAATGATCTGTGGGGTAGACGGACCTCTCAGCCATGATTAATCTCGGGCCATTTCTTTATCTCCGTGCACTAGGCAAGGATTTATGAGGTAAGGAGATCTTGTCTACACACAAATAACCTAATAAATAACATCGCGGGGCTCCAGACAAACGCTTGCCAGCATCCAGCTGTGGAATAGCACTTTCCACTGCGGCCTTTGCTGTTACTGGCCACAGAGGAGATTCCCGGCCAGGGGGCGGCTCTGTTAACCGCCCACCTAAACTCGAGTAGGGATTGGGCCTCAGCTTTCAGAAAAGCTCAGAACTGTTCACAGCAGGAGACGTTCACGTCAACCTCTCCACCCTGTGTGAGACGCCTTGGGGAGAAGAGCTTCTCGGCTCATGCAGGCCTGGGTTCCGTCTGAGTTCATCCTCTTACATATTGTGTGACTGTGGGGCAAGTCAGTCCCCGCCTCTGCTCCTCATCTGTGAAGCGGGGATAATAGCAGAACCTCCCCAATAGGGATGGTATGGTCATTAAATGAGATGGTGCATAAACCACTTCACACAGTGATTTACCAGTGCAGGGCCTGGGGTGGATTTGGCTGTGTCAATGTAACATGGTAGCCGCGATGGTGGCCTTGTGTTATTTTAATTAATTAGCTCATCCTTAGCTGGGCTAAGCACTTTATACATAGTAACTCATACTCTTTACAACAACCCAGTGAGGTAGATACTGTTGTTATTCCCATTTTAAATATAAAGAAACTGAGGCACAGAGGAGTACAAAGTTTACAGCAGGGGTTGCCTTTGTACTGGAATCTGGCTGTAGGGCCTGTGCCCTTTGCCCCTCTGGTGACCTGTAGTGCTCATGGAAATGTCCCCTACTTATCCTTCAGGTGTCATATGTCCCCTGGGCCTGGGAGGGGCAGGCCCAGCCCCTTCTGTCCAGCACAAGACCCAAGATTGTTCCAGATGAGCAGCTGGTCAAGCAGGAGACCTCTATCTGGTTTCCAGGGCAGACACCTATGGAACACATGTCCTCATGTTCTATTTCCAGACAGTTTAGCATCTGCATTTGCTTCACTTAGGGTATGACGCCGCTGATGTATGCCTGTGCTGCTGGGGATGAAGCCATGGTCCAGATGTTGATTGATGCCGGAGCCAACTTGGACATCCAGGTGAGAAAGCCCCAAAGGGCTGCACTGGGCCCCCAACCCAGAGAGAGAACACCCCAAGGTCTTCATCATCCATGCTGGATGTGATGATTTGGACAACAGAGTGGATGTGTCTCAGAGGACTGGAAATATACGATACACAGAGATCATAGTCAGCAAAGATGGTTTTTTCTCAAGATTTGGGCTTCCTGCCAGAGAAGTGAGCTCAGAGGGAAGTCCATTGGAGAGAAAGGCCATGATTCTGTTACTGTAGTCCCTTTCTGCTTTATCAAATTAGTCCCCAGCCATCCCTACCATCTCCAGACACTTCTTGCTCTACCTCCTTCCGAGGCATAAAGAGTTCCCCTTCTGCCATCTCTCTGCCCAGGGCAGACATCACTAATTGAGTATCCTTTTGAGCCTTGTCCACAAGGTACTCCAGGCAGACATTGCCAATTGAGTATAGAAAGCACTTGAGTTGACCCCTAGCCACCATCCCTGCAGGGCTCCCCCTTAGCTCAGGCCCCTGTGTCACCCACGCAGGAATGTCACTCACCTTGGAAACACTGATCCCTTGTGGTATTTTCCCAGGTTCCAAGCAACTCTCCCAGGCACCCCTCCATCCACCCTGATAGCCGGCACTGGACATCACTGACATTTGCTGTGCTGCACGGACATATCTCTGTGGTCCAGGTGAGCTCAATGTGCCCCCAGCTTGCCAGACGGGCTGAAGCCCAAGCGTCGCCCCAGCCTCACATGTGTTGAGTGGGATCAGAGACACCAGAGGCACTGGTTAAGGCCAGCTTACTGGGTCAGCAGGACAGAGACCCAGTTGGTCTGCCCCCAAGGAGTAGGCTCTAGTTTGCAGGATGTGAGCAGGCTCTCATGTGAGATTTTAGGGAACAAGATGCAGGCCCAAACGATACCAGGCCTGCCTGGCCTCTCTGCATCTGTGGGTGAGTCTCGGGGTGTCGCTGGAATCTGTGCAGATGCGCTCCGCTTCTTTGCTCCAAGCATCCTTCCAACCCTTAGCTGTTCTTCCTCCCTCATGAATTCTGTGGCTTATACCATGCTGTCCTTCTGGTTCTGCCCCTCCCCGTCAGCAGCCATAGTCTCTCAGCATCTCAGTTCCTGAAAGAAGACTCAGATTGGCAATGCCCGCCTGTCAGCCACGTCACCCTGTGCCTACCTTGGCCCCGGTGGCCGTGGCTGGCTGAGGGTCGGGTCAGGCCTGGAAGTGGAAGCTGTGGACTGAGCATGGCCACGCTGCCGCTCGGCTCCCCGGCTCCTTCGCTCCTCAGGCCTGCAGGGTTCCAGCGCTTCTTCCTGGGAGTTCGCATGACACCCTCGCCATCTGCTGGATCGCGGGTCCCTCGAGGGCAGGGGTCATGTCGGCCTGTTCATCGCTTTCCACACAGCCCTGGCCTATATGAGATCTGTAGCTGGTGGTCAGCTGGTTGGCTGCTACATCCTGCCTGCTTCTCAGTGACTGTCCTCCTGAGACCTTGAGCAGAGTTCCACCCTGGCCCAGACCGGCCTGCAGGGCTGTGCCCTGGGCTTGTCTGGACTGGTGCCCAGTTTCACCGTCGGGCAGGTCTCTGTCCTCCTCCGCTGCTTTGGCACTCTAGCTCAGATAGCGCTGCCACAGCTGCTTTCTGACTGACGAGAGCCTTCTGCCAACAGCCACCCCCACACCCACATTGTGGGGAGACTGAGAGGTCAGCCTGGACCCCTCACACCTGGTCCCAGGTGGGGGCGGGTAGGATTGGCCTAATTGCTCAAGCGCCGTCTCAGGAGGCTCAGTCTCTGGAGACCTGGGAGGGTGGGAAAGGCGGCTCCCTCCAGAGCAGCCAGTCAGGAAAGGTGAGATGGACTGAAGTTACCTGTCGGTGGTGCAGACACCACCCCCGCCCAAGGCAAAGCCAGCTGGCCCAGCGGGAACTGCTTGGTTTCTGTTAGCCCTGCTCCATCTGTCCCCTGCAAGGCCTGCCCTTGCCAGAACTGGGAGAGGCTACCTGGTGTCCCAGACAGCCAGGTTCTGCTCCAGACCTGCACTGCCCAGCCTTGGGCAGCTCATGGAACCTCTCTGAAGAGGACCCTAGAAGCCACTGGTTACTGAACCCCTATGGAGAATTGAGCATCTCTTCACTTAATCCCCAACAATGTTGCAAGGCAGGCCTCTCTCCCATTTTCTAGATGAAAGGCTCTGCCTTTCTCACAACCTCTGCTATGTCAAGAGCCTCAGATTCCCCTGGTGGATTGGAGGGTGTTACCTTCTGTTCTTGGGCTTCCCGGGTAGTGCTAGTGGTAAAGAACCTGGCTGCCAATGCAGGAGACGTAATAGATGTGGGTTCAGTCCTTGGGACAGGAAGATCCCTTGGAGGAGGGTGTGGCAACCTACTCCAGTATTCTTGCCTGAAGAATCCCATGGACAGAAGAGCCTGATAGGCTATGGTCCATAGGGTCGCAAAGAATCAGACATGACTGAAGCGAGTTAGCACACATGTACCTTCTATTCTTCACTGTGGCCAGTTTATAGGAAACTATTTGAAAGGAGGAGATAGCTCAGAGGTCCCTCTAGCTCAGGGGCTTCATCCAATACCACAAAAAGCAGAGGGGAAGATTCTGGACACTAAGAACCATGAAGGTAACCAAGAGTTTTACAATTCTGGATGCCCAAGGGAGCTGGTTCTTGGTCACGTGCCGGGAGGAAACTAAAGGTCCCTCCCTGAAGCCTCCCGTGCGCATGGCCCAAACACTCCCCTCCACGCTCAAGTGCCCGTCGTGTGCCTTGGCAGTTGCTACTGGATGCTGGCGCCCACGTGGAGGGCTCGGCGGTGAATGGTGGCGAGGACAGCTATGCGGAGACGCCCCTGCAGCTGGCCTCTGCGGCCGGTAGGTGCCCCGCTGCCCTGCCCAGCCAGGGTCCCTGACTGCCCTGCGGTTCCACCTGCCCCTCCTGACAGTGGCACCCTGCCTGGCTGAGCCGCACACAGAGACCCCCATGGCAAGCCTTGAAACCCCTCCTTCAGGGCACTGGGGGCTGCCCCTCACTCCATCATCAGTCTTTCTATGGTGCTCAGTGCCCAGGCAAGCCCAGCAGAGGGGCAGTGACGTGGGTGGTGGAAGCATTCCTGGCCCGTCTCTTCTTTCAGGGAACTACGAGCTGGTCAGCTTGCTGCTTAGCCGGGGCGCCGACCCCCTCCTCAGCATGCTCGAAGCCAACGGCATGGCCTCCTCCCTCCACGAGGATATGAACTGCTTCAGCCACTCAGCCGCCCATGGCCACAGGTACCCACCCGGGGCTTCCTGCCCCATGTTCTGTGGAGCATGAAGCAGGCTCTCAGGAGAAGAAAACCTAGGCCTGGAGATCTTTCCAGAGATAGAGGGAGGGGTGGATAGAGGGTAGCTGCCTGCACTCCAGCCAGAAAGAAGATACAGGTCTTCAGGCAGCATGGGGGCCCCAGAGGGTGGAGGCCTGGAGACACGGGGTGGGGGGTGCCCAGGGCCGGCCCTCCCATTCCCCCGGAAGACCTTCTGCCTGCAGCCAGCCAGGGCTGCCCCAGGACCCCATCCCTTCCTGTGCCTGGGCTGTTTCTCCATTGCCCGCCATAGCCGGGAGCGCTAGGGGCTTCCTCCCAGACTTCAGCTCCACCACGAAGATGCTTCTGGTGGCTCTGCTAGAAATCACCTCCTGCTCCAGGAGCAGATAGTGGACCCTGCTTTTTAGGGGCCAGGCCTGCCCGGGGGTGTGAAGGGCAGAGATGAGACCAGAGCAAGGCAGCTCTGGGGTCAAAGGGCGACAGGGAAGAGGTGAGTAGGAGACAAAGAGGGACTCCCTGAGGGACCTGGGTCATCCCGCTGTTGCTCTGTCAGCTCAGTGAGTTAATGGAGTACCGAGTGGGGCACAGCCCGGCCTCCATCACAAGGTGGGGAGGGGTGGGGGAGGGGCAGGCAGGTCTGCAGGGAGAGGGCTCTGCCCCAAGTGGCCTGGGGGCCTACCCATGAGACAGCCATCTGGAGCCCCAGGCCACAAGGAAGAGCCTGGGGCTTGGAGCCCTGGGTCTGAGTCTGTATCCCACTCCGTGTGACGTTGAGCAAGATGTATTCATCACCCGTGAATCCCAAGGTTCCTCTCTCAGGGAGGGTTAAATGCCATTTTGGTGCATGGCAACATCAGGATTGCTGGGAGAAACATCAATAACCTCAGATATGCAGATGATACCACTCTCATGGCAGAAAGTGAAGAAGAACTAAAGAGCCTCTTGATGAAGGTGAAAGAGGTGAAAAAGCTGGCTTAAAACTCAGCATTCAAAAAACTAAGATCATGGCATCCAGTCCCATCACTTCATGGCATATAGATGGGGAAACAATGGAAACAGTGAAAGACTTTATTTTCTTGGGCTTCCAAAGTCACTGTGGATGGTGACTGCAGCCATGAAATTAAAAGATGCTTGCTCCTTGGAAAGTGTGAAAGTGCTGCACTCAATATGCCAGCAAATTTGGAAAACTCTGCAGTAGCCACAGGACTGGAAGAGGTCAGTTTTCATTCCAATCCCAAAGAAAGGCAATGCCAAAGAATGTTCAAACTACCGCACAATTGCACTCATCTTACACGCTAGCAAAGCAATGCTCAAAATTCTCCAAGCTAGAGTTCAACAGTATGTGAACCAAGAACTTCCAGTTGTTCAAGCTGGATTTAAAAAAGGCAGAGGAACCAGAGATCAAATTGCCAACATCTGTTGGATCATAGCAAAAGCAAAATAATTCCAGAAAAACATCTACTTCCTGCTTCATTGACTACACTAAAGCCTTTGGCTGTGGATCACAACAAACTGGGAAATTCTTCAAGAGATGGGAATACCAGACCACCTCACCTGCCTCCTGAGAAATCTATATGCAGGTCAAGAAGCAACAGTTAGAACTGGACATAGAACAACAGTTCAGTTCAGTTCAGTTGCTCAGTCACGTCTGACTCTTTGTGACCCCCATGAACCACAGCACGCCAGGCCTCCCTGTCTATCACCAACTCCCAGAGTCCACCTTAACCCATGTCCACTGAGTTGGTGATGCCATCCAACCATCTCATCCTCTGTCATCCCCTTCTCCTCCTGCCCTCAATCTTTCCCAGCATCAGGGTCTTTCCCCAATGAGTCAGCTCTTTGCATCAGGTGGCCAAAGTATTGGAGTTTCAGCTTCAACATCAGTCCTTCCAATGAACACCCAGGACTGATCTCCTTCAGGATGGATTGGTTGGATCTCCTTGCAGTCCAAGGGACTCTCAAGAGTCTTCTCCAACACCATAGTTCAAAAGCATCAATTTTTCTGTGCTCAGCTTTCTTTATAGTCCAACTCTCACATCCATACATGATCACTGGAAAAACCATAGCCTTGACATGGAACAACAGACTAGTTCCAAATCGGGAAAGGAGTACGTCAAGGCTGTATATAGTCACCCTGCTTATTTAACTTCTATGCAGAGTACATCATGAGAAACGCTGGGCTGGAGGAAGCACAAGCTGGAATCAAGATTGCCCTGAGAAATATGAAGAACCTCAGATATGCAGATGACACCACCCTTATGGCAGAAAGTGAAGAAGAACTAAAGAGCCTCTTGATGAAAGTGAAAGAGGAGAGTGAAAAGTTGGCTTAAAACTCAACATTCAGAAAACTAAGATCATGGCACCTTGTCCCATCACTTCATGGCAGATAGATGGGAAACAATGGAAATAGTAACAGACTTTATTTTGGGGGGCTCCAAAATCACTGCAGATGGTTACTATAGCCATGAAATTAAAAGACATTTGCTCCTTAGAATAAAAGTTATGACCAACCTAGACAGCATATTAAAAAGCAGAGACATTACTTTGCCAGCAAAGGTCTGTCTAGTCAAAGCTATGGTTTTTCCAGTGGTCATGTATGGATGTGAGAGTTGGACTATAAAGAAATCTGAGTGCCGAAGAATTGATGCTTTTGAACTGTGGTGTTGGAGAAGACTCTTGAGAGTCCCTTGGACTGCAAGGAGATCCAACGAGTCAATATTAAAGGAAATCAATCCTGAATATTCATTGAAAGGACTGATGTCAAAACTGAAGCTCCCAATACTTTGGTCACCTGATGCAAAGAGCTGACTCATTAGAAAAAAGACCCTGATGCTGGGAAAGATAGAAGTCAGGAGGAGAAGGGGACAACAGAGGACAAAATGGTTAGATGGCATCACCGACTCAATGGACATGAGTTTGAGCAAGCCCCTGGAGATGGTGAAGGAAGGACAGGGAGGGAGGCCTGGCATGCTGCAGTCCATGTGGTCACAAAGAGTTGGACACAACTGAGCAACTAAACAACAACGTGGGAATATGCCGGCTGCTGTTAGGGCGATTGTTGTGTATCACGCTCTGCATGTGATGTCACAGGAGCCTCACATTAACTGGGAGAGGACAATGCTGAGTCTCCATGCTACAGTGACAAAGCTGTCAGGGCTCAGAGAGGTAGAACCGCCACACAGGATGGCAGAACCTGCTTGGCCCCAGAGCTCATGACTTCTCAGCAGCACCCAGATGGCAGACGGGAGGGGTCTTCTGCACGTTTCTCTGACTCACCCGAGGGCCCAGCCTGCCCGGGAAGGGAAGACCATGAGCGCTCTGTGCCTGCAGACGCCCTGTAGTTGGCCCGTCTGGGCCACAGGGTGCTAGAAGGCAGCTCGGCGGGCACCATCCATGGCGAGAGCCTTGGACATCACCCTCCTTCGTCTTCTTCCCCCCAGGAACGTTCTGAGGAAGCTCCTGACGCAGCCACAGCAGGCCAAAGCGGACGTGCTGTCCCTGGAGGAGATCCTGGCTGAGGGCGTGGAAGAGAGCGATGCGTCCAGCCAGGGCAGCGGCAGCGAGGGGCCCGTGCGACTGAGCCGGACGCGCACCAAGGCCCTGCAGGAGGCCATGTACTACAGCGCGGAGCACGGCTACGTGGACATCACCATGGAGCTGAGGGCGCTGGGTGAGGCCATGCAGCGTGCGTGTACGCACACACGCACAGACACACACAGACACACATGCTGTGCTGCTCCTCAGTGTGCATGTACACACGTACACACACTCACACACACACGAGAGGGCCAGGCCCACAGGGGCAGAGCGGTCAGGAGGCAGCAGAGTGCAGGGTGGGGCTCAGTCCTCTCAAACCAGGACCGGGAGTGCCCTGAGCCTCAGACAGTCCTCCGCAGGGACATGTCTCAAAATCCTCACGCCAGCCCTGTGCCCTCAGGGCCCCCAGCTTCCCTGGTTGGGGCCTGGTCGTGTGGGAGCGTCTAGAGCACCAGGGGTCCACATTTCTGGTCAATGAGATGCTCTCCAGTCCATCAGCCCACCTCCCCACCTCCTTGGTCTGCAGGCCTGCAGACTTCTTTCCTCCCAGGCGGCTGGTCAGACAGACAGACCTGGGGGAGATCCCAGCCCTGCCACGTTCCCTCGTCCCCTGCATATGTGGAGTTGTCGCACACAGCACAGGGCCCGGTGCCCGCTCACCGTGGGCGCCCAGTGCATGACGACAGCATCGCTCCTCTCCCGGGGGCCACGACACACGAACACCCAGCGCTGGGCCAAGGGAGCGGGAGCCACACGGCCCTCTGGTGGCGGGCCAGCCTCCGTGCTCCTCTCTAGGAAGTGGGAATATCTCTCCTGCACACAGTCAGTAAACCAGGCATGCTGATGCTACCCTTGGCCCCATGTCCCTAGGGAATGCCATCGGTCCTTTTTAAATCACAGTGAGGCTGGGGAGTGAGAAGCAATCTCTAATTATCGGAAACATCGCTAGTTTTTGTCATGACCTTTACAGAGTAGTTTTGGATTCCTCTGCGGCCCCAGTGACACACTCCAGGGAGCTGGTAAACAGTAATTATGTGGCACTGCGTGTGCACAAACACACCAGGCAGCCAGGCGCTGGGAAAAGCCCTCGGCGACAGAGCAGGGTTCATTTCAGGCTTCTAGACAGGCATGGGGTCCCCAAGTGCCCTGCATATCCTCCCTGCGTTCAAGTCTCCGGGGCCACCCCTCCTAATTATAATTATACCTACTGGTTCCCTCCCAGTAGGTAATTCTGGGGCCCAACAAGCCAGTGGGGCCAGTGTGGGTGCTGGGCCTGCACTTGAAGGCTCCCAGGCTGAGCTGTGGATTTTCAGAGCTCAGGCTCCCTGCACTTGGCCTGAAGCCATCCCTCCACCTCATCTGATGGGAACTTGGAGACCCTTTTATGTCTCAGGGAGGCCCGGCAGGGTGAATGAACGCTTTCCTTACTGGCTGCGCTGAGCGGGGCCGAGGGGGTGCCCCAGTTGGGCAGGCATCAGGTGCGTTGGCCTGCTGGAAAGAGGGCTGTCCTGAGGTGGGCTCAGTGGGCCCTTTGGGGAGCGCTCTGCCCGGGGGGTGACTGCCCTGCCCCTTCCCGGCCCAGGCGTCCCCTGGAAGCTGCACGTCTGGATCGAGTCTCTGAGGACGTCCTTCTCCCAGTCTCGGTACTCGGTGGTGCAGAGCCTCCTGCGGGATTTCAGCTCCATTAAGGAGGACGAGTACAACGAGGAGCTGGTGACCGAGGGCTTGCCGCTCATGTTCGACATCCTCAAGACCAGCAAGGTGAGACAGCCCCCGAGGCCCCGACAGACACAGGACAGACCCAGAGACTGCCTCACGGGCAGACAGACCGCGGGACGGACCCGGAGACTGCCTCACGGGCAGATAGACCGCGGGACGGACTCGGAGACTGCCTCACGGACAGACAGACCGCGGGACGGACCCGGAGACTGCCTCATGGGCAGACAGACCGCGGGACGGACCCGGAGACTGCCTCACGGGCAGACAGACCGCGGGACGGACTCGGAGACTGCCTCACGGGCAGACAGACCGCGGGACGGACCCGGAGACTGACACACAGGCAGACAGACCGCAGGATGCAGACAGACCGCGGGACGGACCCGGAGACTGACACACAGGCAGACAGACGCAGACAGACCGCGGGACGGACCCGGAGACTGCCTCACGGGCAGACAGACATAGGGACTGCAGAGGCCAGGGGTCTGTCTGGGCCAGAGCCTGGCCAAGAAAGCAGTCTGGGGAGTTGGTGTGGAAGGACCGGGCCTCCCTTGCCAGACCAGATCCAGGGGGAATGAAGGGAAGTGCTGCACTGATCCTGGCCTGGACTTTTGAAGCTGGCCTGGTGTACCTGGAGCTGTAAACACACAGCCTCCAAATGGGGGTTGAGCTGACGCCCCTCCCCGCCTCTCGCCCAACAGAATGACTCGGTCACACAGCAGCTAGCAGCCATCTTCACGCACTGCTATGGCAGCAGCCCCATCCCCCGCATCCCCGAGCTCCGCAAGACGCTGCCGGCCAGGCTCGGTGAGGCCTCCCCACATCCTCTCCCCTCTCCCCTCCCTCTCATCTCTGTCCTCCTTCCCCTTTCCAAGTGCCTGGGTGGCAGGCGCCTCCGTCATCCCCTTCTCCTTCCCCCCGACAGATCCTCACTTTTTGAACAACAAGGAGATGTCAGATGTGACCTTCCTCGTGGAAGGAAAGCTGTTTTATGCACATAAAGTCCTGCTGGTGACAGCTTCTAACAGGTAGGCAGCCCAGATAATGAATTCTCTGCACCCCCGGGAAGGGGGAGGGACAGCTTCATTTAGATATGAGGTGACGAGCAGGCTGGAGAAGAGCCTCTGCCCCCCTAGAGGGTGGTCACAGAGCAGGGGACCCCCCCACCCACTCCACAGGGGGCAGAGGGACAGTCACAAGGGGACCCAGAGTTCTCCAAGAGGAGCTTGGTCGTTGTTCTGGTCAAACCATTGCTTTTGATGATTAGAAAACATGAATGTTCTAGCATGAATGTCAGTTTTCCAGCCACAGGTGTTACGGTCACTAAGCTAGAGGGCAGCTGGGACAGGTCAGGGCTCAGCCCAGCTGTCTGTCAGCCCAGGACAATGTAAAACATTACTTGCCCAGAATTCTTTTGCAAGCACAGCAGTGATTTTTTAAAATGCTCCTGTCCCCTGGTGACTGGTCAGGCGACGGATGGGACCTTTGCCATGTGGCGATGGAATAAAAGTCACGTTCAAACCCTTCCTTGTCTCATCTCCTTGGCTTCAGGTTCAAGACGCTGATGACCAATAAATCAGAGCAAGATGGCGACAGCAGTAAAACCATCGAGATAGGCGACATGAAGTACCACATTTTTCAGGTGTGTGTACCTCAGCGCTGCAGGCTTTCCTAGGGGTGCCCCTCCCCCCCAGGACCCGGCCCTGGCTGGTCCATCTGGGCGGTGTCAGCTGTGAGTCAGCCATAATCTTCCCCTCCATCCCTACTACCTTCTGTGTTTTGCTGACTCAGTGGTCAGGTTGGAGCATCTAGGCATTTCCCAGCCAAGGTAGCCTTTCTGTTGTGAGTTTGCAGCTTCAGAGTCTGTCTCATGGGCCCTGAGCTCTAACCACTGGGTGAGGGGTCTGGGCAACCTGACGGACATGTAAGGACAGGCGCACACCACACGTGCAACCTCTGAGCCCTTGTCCTGAGTGAGCTCCCAGCGCAGACGTGCCTGAGCACTTGTTGGGAATGCAGAGCCTCAGGCCCCATGCCAGCCCCCCCCCCCTCAGTTTAACAAGACCCCAAATGGGTGGAGGGTGATGTGCATGGGCACGGGTGTAGGCCCGTCACTGTTCCCCGGCATCAGACCCTAGCCGTGCTGACCAAGCAGAAAGCATCACAATGAGCCCATCCTGGTTGTGGGAGATCATCGAGGTCAGGACTTTCGATCTCTAAGCTTTGGAGAATGTCAGGTTGTGTGATGGAAGCTCCAGGCTGGCCTCCAGGAGTGGCAGGCAAGGTCTGGAAGGGACTGGCTGGGGTCTAAGCTGAGCCCCAGTGAGGAGTTCCGTTCTAGAAAGTAGTCTTCAGGCTGTAGGGGTGACCCTTAGGGCCTGAGACAGAGGCCAAGAGACAGCTGGTATGTGAGCCCAGGACCTGGCCTTGCCTGGGACAGGCTTGTGACCTAATGGGAGAGATCACAGCCCCACAGAGGCGTGAGGAGCCACCATCTAAAAGGGTTTAGTCCCTCTCTCTTGTTCCCCGTAGTCATCTGTTTAGCATTTAGTCACTTAGGGGTACCACGGAGACAGCAGTAAACAGGACAGGGACCCTGCCCTCCAGGAGACAGGATTATGAATGAATGTGACTGGGAGTGGTGGGGAGGCGCCGGCAGTGCAGGAAGTGGCACCAAAGCCGCGGAGGGGGAAATTTCCTGGGGACCAGGGCGGTCAGCCGGGTATCAGGAGCTCTAGGTAGACAGAGCAGTGCAGAGACCACGACCACCAGAGACCGCAACCTGTTTAGGAAATGCTCTCTGGCCAAGTCCTGACAGCCATTCAGAAAAACATCCAGAAATGAGGCTGAGGCTGCCCCCGAGGAGCCATCCCATGAAGGGCGTGAGCTTTGACCGAAGGACAGTTAGAAGCTACTATGAGGTCACTTAGCCAGGCATGGTTCTAAGTGCATTTATCAGTTAAGCGTCACAGCACAGTCCAGGGAGGTGCACATATGTTATTATCCCCCCTTGGTCCATGAGGTGTCGCAGGCACAGAGAAGTTCAATAACTTGTCCAAGGTCACACAGCTCGGAGAAGATAAAGCCAGGATTCAATCTTAGGATGTGTGGAATGGTCCAGTTTGCGTGACCCTGCGTACTCTGGAGGGTGAGGGAAGGACTGGAGGGGGCAGGACTGTAGCCAGGAGACCAGGTGAGCAGCTGATGAGAAATCCAGCTGAGTGATGATGGCAACCAGGTAGAGGCAGCAGGATAGAGGGGTGTGGATGAGGGGAGAGTGGGGGACTTGGCATCAATTGATGACAGGGGTCGGAGGAGGCCCAGGGTCAGGCATATGGTGTCTCCCCTCCCCTCTTACCGTCATCTCTTGAGCCAGACTGCCTGGGGAGGGGAGTAACTCTAGAAAGTTGCTTGGCTAAGAAGCCCAAAGTCCAGGTGAGTTGGAGCGTGAGGTGGGGTCACGACCCGACACAGGAGGTGGGTCTGAGAAGGGCAGCAGGGATTGGGCGGGAGGTGGGGGTGAGGGCACACATGTGACAAGGGTGGTGCCTGCCATCGAGGCTGCATTTGCTCAGCAGCGGATGACGCCCGTGTCAGGAGAGGCTGGGCCGCCCTTGATGACTTCTCAGGGTTGTCACGGGGGTAAACAGGGACAACAGGTCTAACATCAGGGCACATGTGGGCCTGGGGCATGTTAGCCACTGGCCTGGCCCTGTGGGTTCTCTGGGAACAAAGCTCTGCCATCCCGCGGGGCGGGGAGTTGGGGGTGGGGGGGCAGCTGAAGTCATCAGTCCAGGGCTGAGACCTCCTAAAAAAGCCTAAGTTTCAGTGCAGCCCCCAGACATCTCATTGGCTGTCACAACACAAAGAGAACTTAAAATCATTGTTTTCTAGAACAGAAAACAGAGGCCCAAGGAGATCTAAGCAGTGCTCTAATAGAAAGATAATGCTGGGCGCCTAGGTTATGTAAAATTGCCTAATAGATGAGGGAAAAAGAAACAGGTGAAATTAATTTTATTCTTATTTAACTTAATGTAGCCAAAACCGTATCATTTCCACATATAAAAATTTAATGAAATGTTTTATTTTTTTCACACAGTGTTTGAAATGCAGTTTTGACACAATATTAATTCAGAGCAGCCATGTTTCAAATACTCAAAAGTCACAGGTGGCCAGTGGCTATCGATTAGACAGCACGGGTGTAGACTCTTGCCAGGGTCACTGCCGACTAAACCTGGGCTTTTGGGGGAATAGCCCTGCCGTTCTGATGTGGCTCTTGGCCCCAGCCCTGTCCCTGCAGTATCGGGGCCTCCCTGTGGTCATGCTCCTGGTGGCCCACTCCAGGCAGAAGGAAGCGAGGCCATCCCTGCAGCTGGTCCAGCCTGGAGCCTCACTGGGAGCTGCCCTTTGCCCACTCCAGCCCTGCAGGCTGCCTGCTTTGGGTGACCCACATCCTGCCTGGGGGTTGCCGGGCTGTGGGAAATTAATGTCCACAGCTTCCTGCCAGCAGCCCGGTTCCCCCAAGCGAGGCTCCAAGAGGGCAATTCTGGTCCCACTTCTGTGGGCTCATCTGCATTCAGGTGCCTCAGGGAGATCCACATGCCACAAGAGCTGGGCCCGGCCCAGACCAGCTCCCAGAAGTGGCAGGAGGCCTCTTCTAGGCCAGGAAGAGGAGTTGCAGGCTGTCTCCCTGGGCCCCTTCTCACCTCCCAGCTGTCCTGAAACTCACACCTAGGAAAGAACCCCTGGAGATGGGAGCCGCCCCACTCCCAGTCCTGGGCACTCAGCTCCCAGTGTGGGGGATGGCGGAGGAAGCCAGGCACGGGCCCGCCCGAGGCACACACTGCCTGGAGTAGTGGGCCACAGGTCCATCTGTGTAACTGTAAGATCTCCACCTGAGCTCCCGCGGGGTCTGTGCAAGACCTCTGGGAGCGCGCTCCTCTGAGGGGAAGGGGCGGGCTGATGCCTCCCGGACAGGCCCTGGGCCTGGAGGCGGCTGGCAAGGCCTCTTCCCTCTCCCCACCCGCCCCAGGTTGGGCTCCTTCCCTCTAGACCCTCTGGTGCCTCTTCCAGCCTGGGGGCCAGTCCTAACAGAGCCCGACTGTGCCGGCTGGAGCCGTGTTTATTTATACCCTTGCCAGCTCCTTGCTGGGGCCGTTGCTTCAGCCAACCAGGGAGAATTTTTCTTTTTCCAGCTGGAAACTCCCCAGTCTCCAGCGTGATGGCAGAGCTTGTAAGTCGGATCTCAGCAGAACTACACATAGCCCCCTCCCCAGGCCACCTCATGTGGTGTCTCAGGGCCTCTGCTCTCAAGAACCCCGAGGGGCCCCCGCTGGTCGGCAGGCTGACCTCTGGGCCAGGTCCTGGGCCCCAGCACCGCACTGGCTTCCATGAGGGGCTAGCACTATTTCCCACGTGCTCAGAAGAGCGAGGACCTGCAGGGAAGCAGGGGGTCCTTGCAGAGGTCCCCTTCCTCGGGGAGGCCAGGAGTTGGGATTACTGAGGGAAGACAGTCGCCCCCTCAGAGCCCCATGTTTAGAATTTTGTAAGAGGAGAAAATGAGTCGTGAGGTGCCTGGTGTGCTGGAAGGAGGGGGAGGAGTCAGCCTCATCAGCCTCCCTCCCTGACCTCAGTTTCCCCAGCCGTGAAGAGTATCTGCTCCTGGGCTCACAGGGCTGTTGTGAGGATTGCAGCAAATCCACTCTGTGGAAGGAAGCTTGCCATACACATTCCAGGGGACGCACAAAAATGTCTGATGGGAGTTGGGGGGTGTGCAGACGTCAGCACACAGAGGCCGGGGGGAGGGGTGAGCATCGAGGGGCCGGGAGTGCCTGGAGCGGCGCTCTGGGGGGCCACTGAGGGGCTGGGGGCGGCTGGAGCAGCACTCCAGGGGTGAGGACACTGGTGCTGCGGGTCCACCTGGCGCTCACGTGGGGCCTTCTTCCTGCAGATGATGATGCAGTATCTGTACTACGGGGGAACGGAATCCATGGACATCCCCACTGGTGACATCCTGGAGGTGAGGACCTGGTCCGTCTGCTTGGGCCCGGGGAGAGGAGCGGGGAGTCCCTGAGCCCATCCACCATGCCTGTGCCCAGCCTGAGACATCTGCCAGGTCTCACCCACCCCAGTCTCAGAAACACAGCATTGGAGACACGAGGGAAGGAAGGGGACCTCTGCAAGGACCCCCTGCTTCCCTGCAGGTCCTCGCTCTTCTGAGCACGTGGGAAATGGTGTGCCCGTGGAACCCAACCTCCTGGGCGACACCTCAGGGTTAGAAAGGGCCGCCTCTGATGGAAGGTACGAGAGAATCAGAAGGCAGCAGGTACCCCTCCACCTTACCAGGTTACTGCCTAGAGAATGGACCCGCTGCTGGCCACGTGCCTAGCTAGAAGGTCGTGCAGAGGAGCAGGCAGCTCATAGTTGAAGGCCTCCCTAAGTGAGAAATTCCAACCAGTGTCTGTCACCTATCGGATACCTCCCGAGGTATCCTAGCAAATACCTAGATGGCCTGGAGTAGAAATAAATCAAGGCCATCGGACTTAACGGGCAGTGGGCAGGGAGGGTCCTGGGGGTCAGGAGGGCACACTGGGGCTCCCTTTCCGCGATGCCGGGGCCACGGGCCTGGCCCCGCTCACCCACGGCCTCTTCCTCCCGCCAGCTGCTGTCAGCGGCCAGCCTGTTCCAGCTGGATGCCCTGCAGCGGCACTGTGAGATCCTGTGCTCCCAGACCCTGAGCGTGGAGAGCGCCGTGAACACCTACAAGTATGCCAAGGTGAGGACGCCCGATACCGCCCCTGCCCCCCATCACTCACCCTGCCGTGCCCTGGCAGCCTTGAAGGGCAGTGTCGCCCCCTCTGTGGCCTGAGGTCATGGCCGCCCAGTGGGGCGGCACAGCGGCTGGGGGGCCGAGCTCTGAGCTAGGTGGACCCCAGGTGTCAGCCCAGCTGGGCCGCTCTGGGTATTGAGACCTGGGGCGGCAAAGGGCTGAGCCCCTCCGCGTCAGAGCAGTCCCCGACACTACCCCAGTCTCTCCTCCTCAGTCTTCCTCCTCGCAGCAGATGCCATGGTCACCTCCCACACCCAAAATGCATCAGCCACCTGTCCCCTCCCTTCGACCTGCTCTGGGACAATCGCGTTGGCCTGGCCTCCAACACTTCCTTGCTTTTGCCCTGCAGTCCACAAGGCTCTTTGAAAAGTGTGAAGGCCCTGCCACTCCCCTACTGAAACTCTTCAAAGGTTTCCCACTGCAAACTAAAGACCCAGCCCTTATCTGTCACCCCTTACGAGGCCCCCAGGACCCTCTCACATCTCCCCTTCCGATGCCCCCCTCTGTGGCCACACGGCCCATGTCTCTCCTCGTTTCCACCCCCGGACTCCTGCAGTCCTCCAGCAAGTCTCCTGCCCCAGGTGCCTCCGAGTCACACAACTCTGTGCCCCTTCGCCCGCTCTCACTGCCTCAGAGCACTGACTACTGTCCGTGGTCACCTGGCCTGGTTGGTGCCTTGGCTTCTCTCATCCCCCGGGATCTGGAACATCAGCTCTGAGGGAGCATCACTGACCTGGGCCTCAGGGCCTGTGCCCGGCCCAGAGAGGGCGCTCAGTGTTCGTTGAGCGCTTACCACGTGAACACTCGTGTGCTGGACCTTAGATGCACATCCCACTGACAGCCCCTGCCCTTAGGGAGGGAGCCTCCAATCCCATGGGGATGATGACTGCCCCTCAACAAGCCGTCACCAGCAGGACCCAGGCCGAGAACAAAATGCCAGGATATTCCTGGTGGCACAGCTGAGATTTGAACCCAGATCAGTCTAACCCAAGGAGATGCTCATGGAAAGAATTCAGATGAGGCATTCAGTTGCCCTAAGATGCAGAGATAGGGCCTGCCTGCCTCCCAGGGTCTGGGGCTTGAAGCTGGACCTTTGCCCGTGAGGACAGTTTCGGGCAGGGCTATGCTGCAGCTGTGGGTCTCACCCCTCTCCCTGCCCCCCCAGATCCACAACGCCCCCGAACTGGCCCTGTTCTGCGAGGGCTTCTTCCTCAAGCACATGAAGGCCCTGCTGGAGCAGGACTCCTTCCGGCAGCTCATCTACGGCCGCAGCAGCAAAGTGCAGGGCCTGGCCCCGCTGCAGGACCTGCAGAGCACCCTGGCCGAGCGCGTGCACTCGCTGTACGTCACCTCTCGGGTGTGAGGTGTGGGGGCGGCTGGCTCTGCCACTAGGCCTCCCGGCGGGTAAGAAAGGCTGGGAGCTTCCTGGGGGTGTCTGGGTCAGTGCATAACCAGGACCAGTGGACACGCTGGGGCCCTGCTGGGCTAAGACTGGTTACCGGCACTTTTGGAGCCAGACTTGGGCAAGCCCAGAGCCTAACCAATTGCTCAGCCAGTGATGAGCCAAGGGCAGGTGTGGCCACAAGTGGCCCTTCCCCACGCCTGCTGCCTGCTTGCACCAGGGGGCTGCCACGCACTCACCTTCACGTGCCCCTCCTGGAGGCCCGCACCGATCCCGCTCCGCTCGGCACAGCTCCTGGTCGTGCCCTCCAGGCTCTAACTAGCCCACCCCCGGGGCCTCGGGCAGCTCAGGCTGTCCTAAGTAGGGCTCCTCGGGGGTGTGAGCATCCTTATGAATGTAGAGAGTGTATGTTCTATCTGGGCCCCAGGCCATTGCAGTCAAAAGCCAGTGTTTTCCCTCAGTGTCACGTCAGACAAACCTGAACTTAAGGCTGTGTCTTTGAAAGACCTGATGTGGCCTCCAGGGAGCCTGGGGATCCTGCGAAGAGGGTCATTTTCAGTCTATTTCCTTGGTGTCTGGGCTCCTTTGGGCAGAGGGACTGCTGGCCTGCTCAGTGAGTAGTAGAGAAGGCGGTTAGTCCCCCCGGCGCCTTCAAAGCTTTAGGTCTGAGCCAAGGGTAGCACGGGCACACGGGAGGAGCCTGGGGCCTCAGCTTGTGTTGCTGCTGCTGTTTTCAGGGGCCACTCTAAAGGGGTGACTCTGAAATCCCAAGCCTAGAATTAGGCAGAGCCCTAGACATCCCGCCAGTCCAGTCTCTCCAGTCAGAGTCCTTTAATTTGGACTGGAGAGCAGGGCGCAGACTTCCCATTGGGAACTGCGGGTCTTGGGGAACTTAAAAGGTCAGGGCCTGGGTAGATGGGAAGGACTGGGAGACGAGGTCCTTCTTCTTCCCTGCCACCTGCCCCTGCCATCCTGTAGGCTCCAGGCTCTCCTGGGTGGGGACACATCGCTGGGCCTGGACCCCCGTCGTATTTATGTACCAGACATCGGGGGCGTTTTCCGGAACAGCTTGTGCCGGATGTCCCCTTCGGCTGTCTGGCCGTACCTTAGAAACTATTTATTCACCAGAAGCCCCAGGCACTTTAGGAGGTGTCCTTTCAGTCACCTTGAAAAACCCTGGGGGTTTGCAACCCTGGAAAATATTTTCAACTAGCTGCTTGAGCTGGATGTACAAAGGAATAGGCGTTATTTTATTGCTGTAATATTGTATGATACTGTAACTATACATTAATGTTGTCACTTATTGTAAATGTACTATGGTTTTATTAACAATAAACACTTGTTAACAATGACCTTGGCCTCATGGCTTCTTATAGAGGGTTACCCAAAGTTCAGAGCTAGGGAGGAGCCCATTTAGGACCAGGAAGAGAACCTAGAACTGACTCCCTGGTTACTTGAGACCCTTGTGTCTCAGATGGAACAAAGCCCTGCCGGAAGCTGTGCATGGCCAGCCGCTAACCCCTGTCCTGCCCCACCCAGGACCTGAGTCTGGATCCAGCCCTCACTGGGCCTGAGTCTTCCTGTTCTGTCAAATGGGGTAGGTGTGTTCCCACTTGTGAAGTACTTACATGGCTCTGAGCTGGACCGGAAGGATGGGAGCCCAATGCCAGGAATAAGACAGCTGTCAGATTTTTCACAGAACTAGAACAAATAATCCTAAAGTCTATAATGGGACCACAAAAGACCCAGAATTGCCAAACCAATCCTGCAAAAAAAGAAAGCAGGAGGCAAAACTTTCCCAGGCTTCAGACAATACTACAAAGCCACAGTAATCAAAACAGCATAGCACTGGCACTTATATAAACAGACATATCAATCAGTGGAACAGAATAGAACTCAAACAAACCCACTTACCTATGGTCAATTAATCTTCATCAAGGAGGCAAGAAAACGATAGTCTCTTCAGCAAGTGGTGGTGGGAAAGCTGGACAGCCATATGTAAATCAATAAAGTTAGAACACTCCCTTACAACATACACAAAAAATCAAAATGCCTTAAAGAAATATAAGACAGAACACCATAAAGCTCCTAGACAAAAACATAAGCAAAACATTCTCTGACATAAATTATACCAATGCTTTCTTAGGTCAGTTTCCCAAGGCAATAGACATGAAAGCAAAAATAAACAAGACCTAATCAAACTTACAAGCTTTTGTAAAGCAAAGGAAACCATTAACAAAAAGACAACCTACAGACTGGGAGAAAAATTGTTTGCAAATGAAACTGACAAGGGCTTAATTTCCAAAATATAGAAAGAGCTTTCACAGCTCAACATCAAAAAAAAAAAAAAAACCCCAGTCAAAAAATGAGTAGGACCTAAAGAGACATTTCTCTAAAGAAAACATACAAATGGCCAATAGGCACATGAAAAGATGCTCATCATCACTAACTAGAGAAATGCAAATCAAAACTACAATGAGGTACCACCTCACCCCAGTTAGAATAACCATCAAAAAGTCTACAAATAAATGCTGGACAGGATGTGAAGAAAAGGGAACTCTCCTATACTGTTGGTAGCAATGTAAGTCGGTGCAATCACGATGGAAAACAGTATGGAGTTCCTCAAAAAATTAAGAAGAGTTGCCATATGATCCAGCAATCCCACTCCTGGGCATATATCCAGACAAAACTTTAATTTGAAAAGGTACATTCACCCCCTATGTTCACAACAGCACTATTTAAAATAGCCAAAACATGGGAACAACCTAAATGTGCATCAACAGAGGAATGGGTGAAGGAGATGTGGTACATATATGCAATAAAACGTTACTCAGTCATAAAAAAGGATGAAATAAAGCCATTTGCAGCAATATGGATGAATCTAGAGATTATCATACTGAAAGAGACAAATACCATATGATATCACTTACATGTGGAATCTAAAATGTGACACAAATGAACATATTTATGAAACAGACTCAGAACAGACCTGTGGTTGCCAAGCGGTACAGGCAGGGAATGGACTAGGAGTTTGGGTTCCCAGATACAGACTATTATATATAGAATGGATAAAAAATTAGATCCTACCGTATACCACAGGGAACTATATTCAATATCCTATGATAGACCATAATGAAAAATATGAAAAAGTATATTTATAAAACTGAATCACTTTGCTGCATAGCAGAAATGAACATAACACTATAAATCAACTATACTTCAATAAAAGTTTTAAAAAGACAGCTGTCAGGGACTTTCCTGCTGTGCCGCGAGCCCCATAGCTCTGATGTGCAGAACTACTGCTAGGCTGTCAGAATAGTTGCTTGCAAATTCTTCCACGATCCAATTCCATGTGGCCCAGCACAGGAGGAGGAGGGCCTGGTGAGGGACCCCCAGCCCCTTGGCGGCTGCTGCCTTCAGGCCCTGCATGGCACCTGCTGGCTGTGTCGCCTGTTAATGGACAGAAGACCGGAAGCCAGTGACTGAGGCCCAAAGGTTTTCTGGAGTAGGTGGTAGTTTGTCCTAGGTGCAAAGTCCAGGTAGAAATAAAGGTTTTAAAAATGTTTCCCTGTCTGAAGCAGGAAGATAAATTCCTGAGGTCACTGGGAACACTGACGGGAGTGGCTGTGGTTCAGTGACCGACAGGCCAGGACTCTGGAGTTGGGGGACAACATGAAGACCCCACAGGGTCAGTCCATCCTCGGAAAGGCCCACTGTGGGCTTTGCTGGAGGGGGGCCCAACCTGGGGCCCTGGCCTCTGTGGGGAGGGCTCGCCATGGATACATGGCGCCCTCTGGTGGCCTCAGGTGGGAGGCACACCCCTTGGCACCATCCTCCTGGGCAGAGGCCCCTGCGAAGGAGGTTTGGGGGTGGGTTGTCCCTCCCAGCACTCACCATCTCCAGGGGCTCCCCGCTTCAGAGGTCTGTGCCCACCCTCTCTACAAGCTCCCCCTCCCCTGCAGGAGGTGCCTCAGTCAAGCATGCAGCCAGAGAGGCAAGGTCTAGTCACCAGCTGGCTCCATACAGGAGTTCAGCCATATTTTCTTTTTAGGGGGCAGAGGATTGAAGGGAAAGTAACATAAGAGGGGCAAAGCCACTTCAAGCCTGCATGTAGCAGAAACATGTTCTAAAGCAAGCACTTTAATTAGAAAAAAATCAGACATTCTCCAAGGAGCCAGGAGAAACTAGCGTGGAAACGGGACTGTCTTGTCACCTTACCTTGCCCCAGGGGCCAGGCTTCCTCCGGCCACCGCTCAGGAGTGTGGGGGCTTCTCTCCTCCGCTGCCCACTTCAGGCTGTTAGCAGCCAAAGGCAGGCTGGGGAGAGGATGGTGAACTTCTCCTTAGCGGGGACCCTGCTAAGGGAAACGAGGGGGTGGTTTCCTTCTACTCCAGCTACCCTGCAGGCAGTTGAGAAGCCGGGCTGACTCGGCCGGAGTCTCCACAGGAAACTCGTCCCGACCGGCCACCAAGGCTAAAACCGAGGCTGCCCCCCTCCTGATACTTTCCTTTCCCTTCTGCTCCTGCCGGTTGCCCCACAGCAGCCAGATGTCGGGATTATCACAGCTTTCTCCTCAGCCAAACCACTGAAAGCCCAAGAAAAACCTCAGCGTCTGCCTTTCCCGCCAGCCCCCCGCCTTCTGCACCATCTACACCACCTTTCGGCTTTCACCAGTTGTTTAGAGAATGGAGGGCAGCGTCTGGAGTCTGAGTCGCCTATTCCGGCCCAGGGGAGGCCAGTCCCACCCGCTCCGGGCCGGGGGACTGGCGGCTGGTGTGATGGCCTCAGATAATGAGCCTACATTTATCCAAGGTGACGGTCACTCCTCTCCTCCCCTCCCCCAGCCTCAGCAGCCCCCTTTGTGTCACTCCTGGTCACTCGAGGGTCCTCTGGGACTGTGGGGGACAGATGAGCAGTGGGAGCGCTGAAGCAGGCCAGCACTGGCTCCCTCTCGGCTCGGCGGAGTGGCGGACGGGGGATGAGACCATTGAGGAATCTTCTTTGTTCAGGTTTTTTCGGCCCCTTCCCCAGCCTGGTGACAGCATTCATAGGCGGCCTATCTGAATTCATTTTGCAAGTGAGATTTCCTGAGACAGCGAGCTTTACAGATGTCACTCTGTCTGGAGGCCAGATGGTGAGGTCTGGGGGAGGCGTGCTTTTTCAGGTTTGGAGGAGAACCCAAGATCACAACCACCAAGTGCAGAGACCTGTTCAGGAACACACACTTTGCAAATATAAGCTCCAGACTCCACAGTAGGCGGAATGCTCACTTCCTTTTCATGTGCAGAGAAAGGCCATAGCACAGGCTGTGGTTTTAGAACAAAGCCAGTCCTCATTCAGTCCATCGTGGCGCCTGCGGGTAACAGAGCAGCTCCCCGGGGCTCCACGTGCCACAGAACGCGGAGAGGCTTGGTGAACGCCTGCTCCACGCCGGGCACTGTTCTCCACTCCTCACAGTAGCCCTTCCAGGGAGGGACTGTTATTACCACCTGCAGTTTACACACATGCAGACCTGGGTGGAAGAAAGAAGTGTGCTCCAGGTCACAGCTAGGGCCAGGCAGAGCCAGCATCAAGGCCAGAAAGAGTCCACGGAACAGCCGAGGACAGGCTTTGACACTAGAGGTGCTGAGCAAGGACTCGGCCAATCTGGGTCCTGCACCTGTAAGATGGTGTGGATGGAGAGGTTTTAACACACCACCCAGCT
Organism: Cervus elaphus; assembly: GCF_910594005.1. Classification (NCBI taxonomy): domain Eukaryota; kingdom Metazoa; phylum Chordata; class Mammalia; order Artiodactyla; family Cervidae; genus Cervus; species Cervus elaphus. The sequence goes on along the minus strand of NC_057815.1, from coordinate 78,006,481 downwards.
CAGATCATTTGGGGCCATGACTGCATTTTAGCCACCCTCTTTACGAAAACCCTCTTTGATGGGCTTCCCTTGTGGCTCAGTGGTAAAGAATCCACCCGCCAACACAGAAGATGTAGGTTCCATCTCTCTGATCCGGGAAGATCCCACATGCTGTGCAGCAACGAAGCCCGGGCATCACAACTACTCAATCTGTGCTCTTCTAGAGCCCGGGAGACTAAAAGCTCACATGCTAGAGCCCGAGCTCTGCAACAAGAGAAGCCACTGCAATGAGGAGCCCTTGTACCACAACTAGAGGAAAACACTCACAGCAAAGACCCAGCACAGCCACATAAACAAACTTTTTAAAAAATCCTCTCTAAAAGGCAGGCTCAGGCACTCACCTGAGAAAAATGGATCAAAAATTTTTTTCATCTCATTAAACTTTCCTGTAGACTTAATGGGGAGAAGGCGTGGTGGTCCCAGGCACAGGCGGTCAGAATCTGCTCCCCTCCCTGTGGCCATCTGTCCTGGGAGCTGCACATTTAATCCTCTTTGCTCCAGAAGCTCCTCTTCCTTCCCTGTCCACAGCCTATACTTCTAGGAACCAGATAACCTACCAGGGCCAAGGAAAGGATCTGTTTAGACTCATAGAAGACAGTCCTTGTAAAGTCTATGAAAGACCAAGGAAGAACAGTAACCAAGGCCACTGCAGGAATTTTTTAGATAAAAATAAGAAAAAATACAGAAGCTGAAATCTGACTCAGGGAGCTCGGAAAGATCACCAGCAACTCACATGCAGAGGCGAGGAAAAAGGCAGGTCAGAACCAGAGCACGACGGAGCCAACTTCCACTCTGAACTCTCCCTGCCCTTGACGACATGAATAGGGAACTGTACAGAATCAGCAGAGGGGGAGTTCTGTGGTGCTCCAGTGGTTAGGACTCCAAGCTTCCACTGCAGAGGGCCCGGGTTCGATCCCTGGCCAAGGATGCAGGGTCCAGGTTTCAGTAACAATGGTATCAGATTTGGGACTGGAAAATAGATACCAAACATTCCAAAGTACATATGAAGCCACCGCATTCCTGTCCACAAGAGACAGAGGGGACCAAACGACCTGACAGGAGCGAGGGATGGAGAGAGGCCCAGCTGGCTGGCTTCCAGGTGCTGCACCAAGTCCTTCAGAATGACCACAGCCAGCACGGGTCACCACCGTCAATTCTCCCACGGGCTCCCAGCTCGCTAAGCCCCAGCCACCCCGAGCCCTGATGCCAGCACCCCCAAGTGCACCTGCAGCCAAGATCCACAAGAAACGGGCAAAGTCAACTCCCTTCTAGGTGCAGTGGACGAGCACACAGGCCGCTGGTCTTTCTAGGATGTTATTTATTAAAAATAGATTCTCTATCTCCCCTCATCCCTGCTAGTAAAAGGGTCTTTCCCAACATTTTTTTCCCAAATGGATGAAGTAACAGGTATTGGGGACTCAGATACTGTATCATTCCCTAAATTGAGAAGTCAAGTTTTCTGGGTCACTGCTGGGGGAGGAAGGGTCAGAACATGGCAGTGTGGGTCCCAGCGCTTAAACGTGGCTGACACAGCGGTATGGCTGGACTAGAGCTCCTGGGACTCCAGGCTTCAGCGAGCCTGGGCAAGTTCATGACGACAGGCCTTGATGCTCCCCTGGCCCCCTCCGGGGTCTCCAGACAGCTGTGTACTTGACGCTTGAGACGAGAGCCAGCACGGCTTCGACACGTGTAGGAAGGAACGGAGAAAGCTGGGCGCAAAGTGAAATATGAACGTATGGGAAAGGCAGGCCTGGACTGGGGCAGGAGAGACAGGCCCGGGTGTGTGCCAACCGTCGAGTTCTAAGCAGGCCCACTCGGAAGTGACTCTGCCTTAAGCCACGCTCAGCCCATACACGGAATTCCTGGCCAGCTTCTGGGTTTCCTGGGGACTCCTGTTGCTTTTAATCGTCCAGTCAGCTGCCACTCAGTCCCGCCAGAGTCAGTCCCGCAAGTCAGGGTATTTCCTTAGGAGTCAGCTGCCGACGCCCAAGTGTCTCTCCACTATTTCTTCCGCTTCAGTTTCATATCTTTTTTGTTCTTCATATCTCTGTTTTTCTTCAACTTTTTGTTCTGTTTGGGTTCTTGTTTAGCCTCCAGCTTCCTTTTCTTGTCACTGGAAAAGAAAAAACAAGAGTCGAAAGAAAAATATGCTGGATCTGTTACCCCTTTCAGATTGCTCCGCTTTGTCTGAAAAAGGGTTTCTGTCCTCTGAAACTTGATGTAAGAACGTGCAATTACACAGACATGGTCTCTGTAGGCCTACAGGGCACTGTGCTGGGGGCTGAGGACACCAACGTACCAACCCAGCTCCCGCCCTGACCAAGCTCTTAGTCTGTGGAGGAAAAAAAACCTACACCTTAACTCCTGAAATCTGTACATTTCCCTTCCTAAAACTTAAAGAAAAATCCAAGGCATCACAAGAAAAATTCATTCACATCAATTACCACTGAGGATTGCTCTGGAAACCAGACATATTATCCCAGTGACCATGAGGACAGTCCCCAATATAATACAAAGCATGAAATTCCCAGAAAAACCATACAGTACTCTCTGATGTGCTGTTATCTTTCCCCTAAGTGAAAAGAAAACCCAAAGGAATAGGGACACACTTCAGCTGGCCACTGGTCCCTCATTGACAGATTAACATGAGAATAGCTCAGAAACAGCCACCTTCCTTCCATCTTACAGGTTACAAATTTCTCTCCAGTCTCATTCTGCCCTGGAAACAAACACCTCCTTAGAAGGAGAGGGTGAACAATTCTGTCCAGAGACCATTAACATCAGCTGAATGAAATGACTGCTAACAAAACAAAAGATGCCTCAATGCATACATAATGACAGTCAGTGTTTTCACCTCCAAAAGCGCAAGCTTTGACGTTAACACTGAACCTTGGACACATGCATAGCTGGATAGTAACGCAGAAGGCTCCCCCAGCAGTGACGGCCAACCCAAAGGCAGGAGAGGCGGAGCACGGGAACCAGGCTGCCACTCACTGGGTGCACAGCCGGCCTGGTTCCAAAGCCACCACAGTCAAGGCGGCAGCCATCAGCAGCCCTGGGCCACGTCTGCTTTCTCATCCAAACCAGAAATTAGGACACATTGACAGTGGGCTTTTGTGCCATGACAGAGACCATCATGAAAACAGGGCCAGCACTGATGGAAACTTCCAGGCAGCGCAGTGACTTACGGAGATGGCAGAAGAGGGTATCTGATTTCAGGGGTCTATGGCTCCTAGAGTCACAAGATGGCCTCTTTCCAAATAAAACTCTTCAGGGGATTCTGTTGATGGCAATGTCAACAACTCACCCTCCTCACGAACCCCCAAGCCAGCCCTGGAAGCCTCATCTCCAGAGGCCCAGGGCAGGGGAGGCCTCCCTGTGTTCCCCAGAGTAACTCCAGTGAAGGTTCCGGCTCACGGAACTACTGCCTCAAACATGTGGCTCTGCAGAGAAGTAGCTGGGGCAAAGGTTTATCAAAAAGCAGTCCAGGGAATCCTGGAGTTCCCCAAGATCCCTCCAGGTGGACCCCACCCCAAAGTCAAAACTATTTCCAAAACAATCCTAATACGTAATTTGCCTTTCCTACTTTCATTCTCTCCCAATTGTTCTATTCTCCAGAGGCTACAAGCCATGTGATAGCACAGCAGACTGAAGGCAGCAGCAGACAGGAGAATCCAGCTGCCTCCTAGTTTCCCAGATATTAAAGAGATTTGGAAAAACAAATGTAAAACATTCCCACTCTTCTCACTAAAATTTTCATGAAAAGTTATTTTAAAAAACCCATAATGAGTCCATGACTGTTTAAACTTCTCAGTATTTCATTTCTAAAATGGGAAATATTGATAGATACAACCAACATGCACAAAAGCCACTTGGGGTCCACAACCCAAAACGTTGAGAATCACTGTCTTAGAGGAAGGAGAGGACAGCAGGGGAAACTATGGGCTTCGCAGTGGACAGACCTGGTCCTGATTCTGGCTGTGGCTCTTACTAGCTATATGCTTCTTGGGAAGTCATCTAACACCTGAGAGCCTTGGTTATTACTTCATCTTTAAAGCAGTGATAGAACCATAAAACTCCTAGAAGAGAACATGGGCAAAACATTGTGACAAATATCATACCAATGTTTTTTAGGTTAGTCTCCCAAATAGAAATAAAAACAAAAATAAATAAATGGGATCTAATCACACTTACAAGCTTTTGCACAGCAAAGGAAACCATAAAGAAACCTACAGAATGGGAAAAAACATTTGCAAATGATGCGATGAACCAGGGCTTAATTTCCAAAATATATAAACAGTTCATATAGCTCAATATTAAAAAATAAATAAATAAATAAATAAATGGGCAGAAAACCTTTCTCCAAAGAAGACATACAAATGGCCAACAGGCACATGCAAGTATGCCCAACATTGCTAAGTATTAGAGAGACGCAAATCAGAAGTGCAGTGAGGTACCACCTCCAGCTGGTCAGAATGGCCATCGTTAAAAAGTCTACAATTAACAAATGCCAGAGCGAATGTGGAGAAGAGAGAACCCTCCTACACTTTTGGTGGGAATGTAAGTTAGTGGTCAATATGGAAAACTGAGGATGAGATGATTGGATGGCATCACAGAGTCAATGGACATGAATCTGAGCAAACTCCATGAGATGACGAAAGACAGGGAAGGCTAGAGTGCTGCAGTCCATGGGGTCGCAGAGATGAACTGAACAACTATGATCCAGCAATCCCACTCTTGGGTATTTATCTAGACAAAACTGTAAGTCAAAACCATATATGCACCCCTGTGTACACAGCAGCACTACTCACAACAGCCAAGATAGGGAAGCAACCTGAATGCCCAGGGACAAGTGGGTAAAGAAGCTGGGGCACATGTATACCATGAAATCATACTCAGCCGTAGAGAGCATGAAATGATGCCATTGCAGCAACAGGGATGCAACTAGAGATCATCATACTAAGTGAAATAAGGAGAACGACAGACACCATATGACATCACTGGTATCTGGAATCTAAAATGTGACACAAATGAACCTCTCTATGAAACAGAATCACAGAAAGAGAGAACAGACTTGTGGCTGCCAAGGGGAGGGAGGGAGGAGAGGGAGGGAATGGGGTCTGGGATGAGCAGATGCAAACTGGTATATACAGAATGGATCAACAAAATCCTACTATATAGCACAGGGAACTACATTCAACATCCTGTGATAAACCACAATGGGAGAGAATATGAAAATGTATACACATATATATATGTATGTATGTATACCTGAGTCACTTCACTGCGGCACAGCAACACTATAAGTCAGTTACACTACACTGTAAATCAATTACACTTCAATAAAAGAAAAGCAGTGATGTAAGAAAAAAGCCACCTCTGTTGTCCTGGGCATGAACGGAAAGCTGCATTAAAGCTCCCAGCAAGTGCTCAGTCAGCAGCAACTCCAGGGCTGTTCAAGCCCAGCTCCCTGACACGTCTGAGAATGAGGGATGCAGAGATCCAAGCATCCAACTGATCAGTAGGAGATATGATACAAAAGTAACAACCCTCAAAGGAGAGGACAGTGACTCCTCAAAGTACCTGCTTCAGCCTCCTTTGCCAAGTGAAAGCCACTAGGGAAGCAGAGAGAAGGCCAGAAGCCTCCCCTCCTGGTGGATGCCGGGCCCTCACCTTTTTAGGCTGACGATCGAGGCATTCTGCCCAGCTTTGTTCAAAACTTCATTCCATTCTTCATCGTCCCCACGGATCACATATCTAAAAAAATTAAAGGAAGTATGAAAGCCTGTTCAAAGGAAGAAAAGACAGCTTAAAAGAAAGTAAGAGGGTGGCGACGTTCTCATCCCACACGTCCTGCCATGAAAGCCAGGCTGAGATATGCCAGCATCTGTACATCAGAGAGCAGGGGATGGGAACGTCACCGGGGCAAGCGGGGCAAGCAGGGCCAGCAGGGGTCATGGGCACAGAGGGCAGCCGCCCGACTCCTCCCACCCGACTCACCAACCGCCCAAGAGAAGCCTCCTGTTGTCCCCCCATCTCCCTGCTCGCCCCCACCTCCACAGCCCACAAGCCCCTGGACGGAACCCTGCCCGCCCCACCTCTGGGATCTAGCAGTCCTGGCAAGTCAAGGGCAAGTCAAGCTGCAAAGCCGAGGGCAAAGCTCAATACCCTGCTCTAGGACCTCCAGGCTGCCTCCATTTGATGTCCAACCACCATCCCTAATGACCTGGCAACGGGACTAGGGGTCAAAAAGGCTCAAAGGCCACCAAATTCTGGAGCATTATTCACAGTCTATGGGGCAGGCACCACCACTGTAGCTGAAGCTCGAAAAGGACTGTAACTTCCAGGGCACAGAAGGTTGGAGAGCAAGGGAATTTTGCTGGAATGTTGGCAATAGAACCCTTTCTTCAAATTCACATCAAAAGCCAAGTATTAAAAAGTAGTCACTCAAAGTGGGTGCTCACAGATCAGCAGCCCCCTCCCCTGAGGGGCCTGGGACACACCATTTGCAAGTCATGACTTACAAAGTGGCAGAGCAGATGCAGGGAAAACAAATCCTTCAAAATTATGCAAATAGTGAATGGGGAGGTTTTTAGCTGTTAGTGCTTCTAAGAACAATCCCATGAAACACAGCTTCTGGGGCACCCAGGATGTGAATCAGAGGAAACGAGCAGAGTTCTCTGTGCTTCCCGAAAGCAGCCGAGGGGCCTTACTGAGAAAGGTCCATGTCCTTCAGCTTCCCCACTTCTTTCCTGTGTTTCTCTTGAAACTCCTTGGCCGCTTCGTCCTGTGGTCAGAATCGGGCAGGGGACAAATGAGATAGAGGTGAGGGGGAAGAACACCGTCATTACCACCAGCAGACCTCTCCTTCACCACACTCACCACCCCCCACACCTACAGAGGAAGCTCTTATTAAAGTGTATACGAACATAAAATATGCCTTCTGAAAAATCTAAAAGGACAAACAAGTATTGTAACAGCAGCTGCCTGACTGCCGGCTCTCACACACACTCAGTGGGAGGCCTCGTCCAGGGCCGGGAGCACACGCAAAGGCAGGGAAACGTGGGGAGTGCGCTCCTCACACCCCTAGGACCCCAGCGCCCCTGAGCTGGGCCAGCGCCGAGGGCTTTTCCTCCAGGGCAGAGGGGACGTTTGGTGTTTGTACCAGGTCGTCGCTCAACGTCTTCATTGTGGGTTCCATAAGCACATCCTTCACTGCCACCATCTGCTCCTCGATGGCCTTCTCCTGCACTTCATTAAACAGCTATAAAAGACCAAGGTCGAGAAGCAGAAGATGAAGGAGCAGCCGAGACCCAAGCACTCATTACTAAATCATTTAGCGCACACTCCTCGTGGTTTAGGAGGCCACGCACTCATGGTGGGAGCAGGAAAACACTGGAGACAAGTCACACTCCAATCAGGGGTGCCTCTGGGAGAGAATGTTACAGCTGAAGCCCCCCATTTCTGTGTGTGTGTGAGAGAGAGAGAGAGAGAGATATCTGAGGCAATCAGAACCAAATGTTAACATTTCTGCATCTTTGGGCAGAAAATAGGCCAAAACCCTGCCCTCGGCAGAGGTTACCTTCACAACCTTGCGGATGATCCGGTTGAAAAGTCCCATCAATTGGCCTGAGGGCAGCTCGATCTCCTTTTCCAGCTGGTCCACGGACTTGTGCTGCAGGCCGATCCCCAAGAGAAGAGCCTGGGGGACAGGAAATCTGTTGGAGTGCTGCCAGGACAGGCTTTTATCCATTAAAATGGCACCGAGAACCAGAGTTACTCTCCCTTGGTTAAAACATCGACTGGCACTACCGGGAAATCTTCCCGCTCATCCACCAGGAAGCACGCCTTCCTCCTAAAATTCCCAGACTAACTTCTTATCCTAGCAAACAGCCGTTTCACAGCTGTGTTACAGTACAGAGTGCTCTTGGACCTCTGATAAGCAGAATCGAGGCACGTGGTGGGGTGGAAGAACATGGGTTCAGACAGCAGCTCTTCTACTAACTGTTTTGCTGGGTGCATGGCTCGACTGGAGAGCCCAAGGGTCCCCAACCTGCAAAAGGGGACCTCTACCCCCTCATCAGAACCATGAAGAAGTAAATGCTATCAGAACCACGAAGAACTAAATCCTCAAAGTTATGTCATAGCAGCCTACCAACTCCCAGCATACAAACTGCTCCACAAAACCAGCACATGAGCAGCAGGTAACCTACCGACTGGGCCGCGGACAGGGCCAGGTCCCCCAGCTGGTTCAGGAAATACAGCCGGGAGATGGCCGGGATCATGTCCATGATGAGGTGATAGTCGACCATGTTCCGTGAATACATCTCCAGCCTCTTCAGGTCGTAGGGGAGGAAGAGTGCTTCCAGCTCCTCCCGGCGTAGGGCTGGACATGCGACAGAGCCAGACGCATCAGGTCAGCCCGACACCCTTGCTGGAATTCCCACACGGCACGCACAAGGGTCCCTGGGTGGCACCCAGCTGTTCCTCCACCAGTCTTCAGCCAGAGCAGGGGAGGACCACCTGAAAGTGCCTGCCCACCCATTCAACACCCCGCCTCGGGCAGCCCCGACCTCCTCCATGCAGAGGGGAGGCAGCTCGGGCCGTGTGATGGGGGCAGGTGGTGTGTGACCCTCCTGTTGGCGTGGGACTCTTGAGCATCAGTGCCCTGGGGTCAGAGGACCCCAGCATTTTCCCCACTTTGTCACTTCTCAGGACCCAGCTTCACAGGCAGCACAAACACTCACCCGCCCCAGCTCCAGAAACAGAATTTTCCACCCAAATATAATTGATCCCAAAAGAGACACACATTCACATAACAACCAACAGGGGGGAAAAACCCCCACAGCTGTTAGCACTAATGATCCCTTACACCTTTTTTATATTTTAAGTATTCAAACAGAATCTGTGTGCCCAAAGCACTTCTATGTGTTGGCTACAGAAGGTTGGCAGCAGATTCTTATTACAATTTCATGACTGAGGAAATAGAGCCTCAGAATTGAGCTAGTTGCCCTAGCTCATGGGATTTAGAACAGGTTCCAGAACTGACTAGCTGCAGGCCTTACATATGTCTCTGAAGCCAAGTCACACGAGCCTCTAGTCCTGTCGTGAGGATGACAGGCACAGCGCGTGACGGACGCCCTGGGATGGGGCAGGGACTGCTGAGCGGAGGTGGAGGCGGGGGATACAGGCTTGCAGCTGGTCCCTCCATGTCTAGTCTAGCCCGCCTCCTGGACCACACGACAGCCTTCCATACGTTCTGCATGACCGAGCCCCGCCAGCCCTCCGGTCCGCCACCCAGCCAGCTCACCCGGCTGCACGGGTTTCCCGATGTTTCTGTTCTGAAGGATGTTCAGAGCCAGGGGAGGAAAGAAGGTGCTGAACTGGTAAGACAGCAGGGCTAGGAACCGCCTTCGGAAATCTGCGGGTCCAACCAGATGGAGTCAGAGGTCTGCAGGGCCCGGGGCCCATCACCTGGCTGCCCGCCACGTTCACTCCCCACTCACCTTTCCAAAAGGCGGAGAGCCAGGCGCCCTGGTCGGCCTCCTCCTCGTCCACCAGCGTCTTCAGCATGATGCACGAGTGCTCTCCAGTCAGGTCATTCTGGGGAACACAGACCCCTGACTGGCACCGAGGCCCCCTTTTATGAAGTCCCTGTCAATGCTCACGGGTAAGCATGCTCTACGGACTCTCGCTTCCTCCCCAGAGAGAGGGGCGGCCTTGCCCTCATTCTTGCAGGGCCCAGTGCCTACACAACAGCTTCCAGAGGCTACCCTGTCCTGGTGGCCCCCGCGATGGAGCAAAGCTGCTCGAACCTTCGGAGCACGCGTTCTGCTGTGAGCCCCTGGCTCACGCCAGGTCAGACTATGAGCTGAGAGGCATTACAGCTTAAACACCACATGACCCCATCAACATGTTTTGGGCGCTCACAGCAAAGACTCCATGGCCAGAAAATAGCACGGTGGGGGTTCTCATGTTGGTGACAGGTTCACAAGGGCAGGCTCCTTTAGGTTCTAAGACAGTGACCACAGGTTTTAAAATTTTTTACTAGATGACAACCACAAAGCCCAACACCATAAAAGTATCTAACGGATTTCAACTGAAGGGTGTTCAAGTAACAAAATGCCACCACCAAGTCACAAGTAAGCAGTGCACGGTACCAGCACCCAGGGACACACGTGGTCTGTGCTGAACTCACTGGCTCCAGCATGCTCCCTGCAGTCGACAGCCAAGGCCACACCCCAGACACGACCAGCCTCGCTGATGAGGACCAGCCCCTCCACGGCCGCTCCTGCCCCGTGGAAGCAGCCACACACCCACTGGTCCTCACCAGTCCAGCTTTGAACTCTCAAATGGGCATCTCCCTTGGATATTGACCCTGAGTTCTCTAAAACCACACCTCCGACACTCCCTCTGAGCTGCTGGCATCCCCTCTCCGGCAAAACAGAGCACTCAGGGGACTGTCACCCTCCCAGCACGACCTCCAGCCGCCACCCAACGCCCTCTGCGCCCACACTCTTCGCTGCCCTCCAGTTGTGGGGGATGCGCTGGCCACCTCTCCTGCCCTCCGGCCTCTTCTGGGCCTGCAGTCCTGTCATCAGCCCCCCTCACCTGTGTCTGCACGAGCTCTGCAGGACCATAGCCTGCAGCCAATGAGCATGTTCTGGAATCTCCCGGCTGACAAGCCCACCCCAACTCCAATCTCCCTGCAGCAACCTATTCCTCTGGCCCCTCTGCCTCGTGTAGGAACCACCTATCCGGTCTATGTCCTCATCTCCCTCTCTCTCCTGTCAGGGTGACCCCTCCACAGAAGCCACCTTCACTCCAATCACCAGTGCCAGAGTCCATAAGTCAACTGTCCTCAACTTATTCATTCTCTTGAGGGCAATGACTCCCCTTCTTTAAACCACAGACCCTGCCCTTCTCCTACAGATCACAGCTATTCCTCCTCAGTCCCCCACCTTGCTGTATTTTCCAACTCATTCCTCTAAATGCTGGAACATCCAAGGACTTGCCTTTATTCCCAGCCCCTACTTTCAACAGCTTTAAAAACTTATTCACTGAACAAAAGTATTTCCTGAACACACGCTATACACAGCAGATGCTATTAAGTGCTGGGGTTACAGCTGTGAAGAAGACAGACAGTGATCCCCTCCAAAATCCTTTACCCCAGGAATACATTCTATTAACAGAAAGCTGATGACTCTTAAATCTGTTTCCAGGCCCAGCCTCTTCTTCAAATTCCAGATCCCTATGGTCAACTGCCTATTCCCTACTTCCACTTGGAGGTCTTATTAGACCCCAAAACAGTTTCCACTTCCACTTCTGGTCCTCCCCACTGAGTCTTATCCTCAGCATCTCTAACATCCAGTCTCTCAAGCCAAAAATCAAAGAATGACCCTCAAGCCTTCTGTTCACTCATCCTCCACATCTCCACCCTTCAACTCAGTTCACCTTCCAATACCCCTGGCATCCGGCCCCTTCTCTCCCCTCACTACGTCCCCCTGAGCCACGCCACCCCTTCTCATCCGCTTATCTCCACGCCTCGACTGTGGTCCACTGCCCACACGGCAGCCCCAGAACCTTCCCGCTAACCCCTCCCTCCACTGGAGCAGGGAGCTGCCCTACCACGAACCAGCACGCTTTCAAGGGTCCTCCAGCCACACCTGGAGGACCTTTGTCCTCCTCCAAATCACCGACGTCCTTTCCACCTCAGGTCCTCACGTGCTGTGCCCTCTGCTTGGAAACGCTCTTTTCTGCGTGCAGGACTGTCACATGGCCGGTCCACTCTGACCGTTCAGGATGCAGTTTGAAACGTCACCCCCAGAAGCCCGACCGCTCATCACACCATCACTATCTGAGCATTTCTTGTTTGCTCACTTTTTGCTGCCTATTTCTACTCATTAGAAAACCAGCTGTCCTTATCTTACTCACTGCCTGATTCACTGCAGGTGCTGAATATTTTTCTAATGACCTGACTCACTAGCTCTCTCACCTTCCACTCTATTCTCTACAGCTCTGCTGACCACACAAGCACATTCCTCCTTCAGATACCAACTTACCGCAAGCATTGCTAAAACCACTTTCCTTCCTATTTTTTAAAAAGTAAAAATTCGAGAAGGCCCCCAGTGACAGGATTCCAGAACCAGGGGAGCAAGTCAAAGTGCACCTCTGCCATCTCAATCAAGCACAAAGCTGCTAGACTGCCTGGGGGCCGGCAGGGTCAGGGATGAATGTGACCAGGTGGCGTCTCAGTGAGGCCGGCTGCCCTGGGAGCCATCAGAGCAAGCCTCCCGGCAGCACAGGGACGCCTGCTCAGAGTGGAGCCGGCTCTGCAAGGACACACCCGTCACCAGCCCCCCCTCTGCCACACGCCTCACTCACCGGGGTCTGTCGCAGATAAACAGGAACAAAGCCAGCTCGTTTCCAGAACCTGCAAAGACACAGAGGGCAGGTCCCCATGTGAGCCTTCTGGGAGCGGCTGACATACCAGGCTGGGAAGGGCCACGGGGAGTCTCAGATGGCTGTCGCCCCCAGACAGACAGACACGGCCCACAGAACGCAGGGTCTCGGGACACCAGGGCCCAGCGGACCCTTACTTGAGGAGCCTGGGGGTCAAGCCGTAGGACACCCCCAGGTAGTCCAGGCGTTCAGCAGGCCTCTCGTTCAGCTTGAGAAGTAAGGGAGGCAGGTCCTTCCGGGGAGTGACGACTTCTTCCAGCAAGCTGACGGCCTGGAGGACGCCGGGGGAGGGCATGTCCACCCAGCAGAGGAAGAGGAAGGTTAACAACATTCCCAAGCACCCCAGCCACGCCAGGCTCTGGACGAACACACCAAAAACTAGGGCAAGTTTCTAGGTTTGTTCCCATGGTTTTTAAAATGAAAACACACTGTTAAGCCCAGTGATCATTCCCAAGAATCCCAAACCCCTAGACGAGCCTGGAATCACCTCAGAACCCAGAACCCAGAATTCAGGAAATAGCCACATGTTTAGAAACACTGAACACATGTACAAAGAGACAGAGGCAGGGTTCTAAAGATGAGCTGAAGATGCAGGTCTGCCACCGGATGGCTCCAGTGTCTTGGGAAGTGACAAACCCCTGAGCCTGACCTTAAACATAAGCCCTCCCCACCTCCTGAATAGGCACATTTGTGAAAAAAAATCAAATGAACCCACGTGAAAAGTCGTCCCGGTTCCTAGAAAGACAGAGCCTTGCTGGGTCCGGGTTCAGTACTGAGGGGAGGAGACTGCAGAGCTGGGGCTTTAAGCTCAGAGGGACATCAGCATCACCTGGGAGCTCATTAAGACCCAGATTACTGGGTCCTACCTCAGAGCCTCGATTCAGGGACTGACAGACTTAACACGTCTCCAGGTGAGGCTGATGATGCCGATCCGAAGGCCTCAGTTTAAGTGTTAGCTGGAGAGAGAGAAGCGTCTCCAAAACCAGAGAGGAGCTCAGCTGCCCAGAGTAGCCCAGGCCACGAGACCACTCTTGAGGATGATCCCAAAGACCCAGAGAGAAACCTGGTCTCCTCCAGGAACCGGGAGCCCGGCCAGAAGACGCTTACCTCACTGCTGACGGTGTGAATCTCCTGCGACGTCTCCAGGACTTTCTCCTCAAGACAAGGGAAGCTGCCCTCATAGTACATCTGCAGCAGCTGCAGGGCCCGGCTGCCGTAGCCCATCTGTGAGCACACATGAGGGAAATGGGCGCGGGGAGCAGAGATGTCCCCAGAGTCTAAGCACTTCTGCACCCCTGTACCGCTTCTAGAAAGCCTCACTCTGGGTCACACTGCCCTTGGCAAACAGAACCAATGAAACCCCCCAACAAGGTCAAAGCAGAGACCCTCAAGACCTCGTGTAGCAAGACCCTCGCTCTTGCACCATCTAGCCCACCCATCTGCCACCCGAGTGGTAGGCCGGCCGGCCACGCTTTCTGGTTCACGGCTCAGCCAGCTCTAAACTGATGACTCTCCAGCTAACTCCTGAGTGGAGACTTCCAAGACAGGCAGTCATGACAGTAAGCAGATCTGGTTCACCAGCCCTCTGTCCTCACAAAGGGAAGAGCGACTGTATACAACCACCCTGCCTGCCCACCCAGCCCCGGGCAAACTGCCCACAGCACCTGGGTCTGCTACTCCTTGACCAGCTTCCTATTTAAACAACCAAGTACACCTGGCCTAATGAGTGACCAGCAACATGCCTGCAACTAACAACAGCACGCCAGGTTTGAAGACATGAGGACACATTACCCCTTGATAATCCGGGTGAACAGCAATGCGAACCACCCTTCCACCTGAGAGACTGCCGAAGTCTGGGTCTTGGAACTGTGAGGGAGGCACAAGCCAGTAACTTAACAACAAAAGACAGCCTCCAACATCGCCAGCTTACCCCCGAGACACACCAGGGAAAGCACTTCACCTGTTCTGACACTGTCCATGGAATCAGGTCACCTGAAGCCTTCTTGCCCCGAGACAGGCTGTTCAAGATGGACTGGCGAGAAATCTCCCCCTCGAGGCACACCTGCGGGGAAAGCAGGATGGTGCAGAGAGGCGGGCTCCAGGTAGACTGCCCACCCACAGAACCTCACCAGCGCTCTGCCCTTGCTCTGACCAGGCCGCCTGTTTCTACTCCTGCTCACACTTAACACTGTAACCAACTCATCTGTTTCCAACGGAAGTTTCATTACTATGTCCCGTGGGCATCATGACACTGTCACCTAAGGAGACAGAATACTGATATCCTCCTGGCCCAGAAAGCAAAACCACACTAGATGAGGGTCTCCACACACGGTGCACATGTGAGCTCATCGATTAAGACTCCTGGAAGGTCACACGGCTCTGTACAGAACTGTGCAAATTCGCAATGACTCATGTGTAAACACAGTTAAACACGGTATGTGCATGTAATGAAATACAATGTAACCCTGGCAAATTACGAATATTTGACATGTTGAAAAAAAAGATTGCCAAATACTATGATCCCATGTTTGTGAAAAAGAAAAACAATAAAGAAATGCATAAATACATGCCAGGCACTAAAAACATGTTTCCAATCTGCCTTTTAATTTTACAAGTACCATGGATTGCTTTTGAAATAAAGAAGAAAACAAAGTTCTGTTTCAGGAGCTGTAAGTCAAAATATGCAAAGCCAATTCTGCCTTTCAGCCATCCATGAACAGTGAGGCTTTGGGTGTGTGTCAGGGTGGTGGTTTCTTCTGCACCCTCACTGCCTACCTGGTACACCCAGTCACTTGGCTCCAGCCCAAGAATCAACAGCTTCTGCTCCGCACTCCCGTTACTGAGCCACTAATCCTTGACTGCCTAAGCGGTTCCCAAATCGACGCCACAAGGACACCTCAGCTTCTGTACCTGGATGACAGCAAGCACTTCTGGAAGGGCATTCTGGGTGGGGGGAACAGGAGGCAGGAGGCAGAAGAGATGGTGAGCAGGGGCATCAGAAAGCATCTGGAGGTCGTTGGGAGAGTTCTGTGGAGCACAAACACGGTCAGTGAGGACCACTCCTCATCCCGTCCTTCCTCGAGCGGCTACTCCAGAATCATGACCGGAGAACTGCCTTCCCCGAAGCCAAGTGAAGTGCTGAAACCCAGGAAAGCTCATGCCAGCACCTCGGCTGGCCAGCCTGACACTCTCCACAAGGACTTCAGTGGGACGAGCCTCCTATGTTCGCTGTCACCTCACCAGGAGCGCTGAGGCTGCAGAGCGGGGGCGGGGAACTGCTGAGTTAGCACTAGGTACCTCACAGCTGGGAAGTGAAGTTCCTCCTGATAAGAGGCTGCTATTTTAGGAAAACCTCTCAGGGCTTCTAATACCAACCCTTCAGCCTTCTATTAAAGGCTATTATTCATAAAAATGCTACCTAGACACATACAATGTGTCCTTTCCAATGTTCTTTTTAGTTTTTAAGACTTCCAAATATTTTAAATTCTTATTCACTAATCCCTAAAAATAGCCAGGGGTGTAAGGCTGGTCTCAGGTCACAGAGTACCCCCCAGATTACAACTGCTATGCTCAGCCCATCCATTCAGCCAACTGGCAAGAAATAGCACCCCTTTTAAAATGGGTGAAACTTACCACCCTCTCCAGCTACCACACACAGAGCTACACGCAGAAATCCCACGCTCCATATACAAAGCTGGAGCCCAAGACAAGCCTGAATAACAATGGGAAATGCAACCCTGAAGTGGGACCCCTGGCCCTGCCAACATCAGGACATTCTAGTCCCAGTGGAATGGTCACCTGAGCCACTGGGTAACAAAAGATGCAGAAAGTCAAGTAAAAAGGCACTGCCAAGAGCCAGAATTCACTGCTGAAGTCCACTTGAGGGCTGTTTTCAGTTACCTTGTAATGAGAAGCCACGTAGAGAGCCATAAGCCGTTGGAGGAAAACCTCGGAGGCCTTGTGGTAGCAAAAGAGGGTATCTCTATTAACATAGTAGCTGGATTTGAGGTTAAGCAACCAAAACATATCAAAGAGAGCCCTGAACAAGACATGCTAGCTACTTCCAAGGATAACCTGGATACGTGGGTTCCCTCAGCCTGGGAAGAGGAGGCCCTGCTTCTAAGCAGAAACATATTAGGGAAGGAAGAGAAGGAAAGTTGAGAACATTCCACCTTCTCCTCTTCCCAGAGCAGCAGCCCATGAAGCAAAGGGCCAGAACCATAGGTTTAACTCTCTCATCGTCCCCTCTCCCTTTCACAGAATGAATGGAACCCAGGAGGATACAGCTCACAGGCTTCAGGCAAGGGGCAGCCGGAGACAATCCGGGTGATGTTGAGGCAATCCAGGCATAGCAGGTCGTTCAGCCACTTCTCCACGGCGTCCCCAGGGGCGTATCGGATCGACTCCTGCAGGGAAACCTCATGCAGGGTTCGCACTGTCAGAACACACACAAGAACTAAATGCGTTTTGTCCAGGAGATCAAGGCAAATGTTCTACTTGATTTCTGTCATGTGGTACCCACATAAATATGGCTTAAGAATTTAAACTGAGTGGTTTTAAATTGTCCCGGTGGATGTTCAACTTGCCTGGACACCAATCCCCAAAGGTCTCACTACGTCAATGCAACCAATGCCCCGAGATGGTGACAAACAGGAATCCAGTCACCAGAAGGCCCAGGTCAGCCTGAGGTCTGGTCACTGGTTTGCTGTTCCTCAGAGAAAAGCACCTTCATCTCTTGGAGACTCGGCCTCTCTGCCTGATGGTCTGCTATCACCAATAATGTCACGTGGGGAAGGATCCAGTAAGAGTGTGAAGTGCCTTGCTGTGCACTGCAGGCCCATCCAGAGCCCTGGGGGTACCTGATGCCAGCCTGGCCGTCGCCGTGGTCTTGTTCTCAGCAGTGGTGCTGACCTGGCTCTGGGCACTCTGTTGACGGAGCTGCTGAATTAGCTTGAGGGACAGGGACCGGCCAGTGCCCTCGTAGCTAGGAGAAAAAGCAATGGCAGTTAGGCTCAAGGTGCCAAATCACCTCTCCAGAAGGGGACAGAGGACTACTTTCCTCATCCTGATGAAACCCCAGGCTCCTGCTTGCTGAGAACAGCCCTTCACCTCTAAACTTCCAGCAGGGCATGTGTACGTCCAAAGGAAGCTGGGCTGCAAGGCAGCTGGGCTGCATGGTGGCTCAACTCTGAGCCATGCAGGCCTGGGCTCAAGTCCTGGCATGTCTGTTTAGTACCTCTGGGCCAGAACTCAACCTCTTTTAGCCTCCTCCTCAAAAGGGGATTAGTGTGCACAGCTCACAAGGCTGTACTACGAACTAAAAAACAAAGACCAAAAAGAGGACATGAACAAAGCCTTTAGTACAATGGAAATGGAACAAAGATGAACAGTCGATTAATGAGAGCTGCTATAAGAAGTTGCATGCTTGAAAAATGAACAGAGAGCATTTCCAGTTTGGAAAAATCAAGATTAAACAAATCCACCATCTATGTAATTTTTTTCATGACTACTTTCCCTTGAAAGAGGACATAAACTAGAAAATTTTTGTAATTTTCAATTAGAAAAGTGAAGAGAGGACCTGAATAGATACTTCTCCAAAGAAGATACACTATGGCCAAAAAGCACATGATAGGATGCCCCACATCAGTCAACTAAAAGGGACATGCAAATAAAGATCACATGAGACATCATTTCATGCTCACTAGGATGGCTATAGTGAGGACATATAAATGCTAGCAAAGATATGGAACCCTTACACACTACTGGTGGGAATGTAAAATGGTATTGGTGGTTTGGAAAACAACCTGGCAGTTCTTCAGTTAGAAAGTTACCATTTGACCCACTAGTTTCAGTTCTAGGTATACCCTCAAGAGAGCAGAAAAGGTGTCTACACAAAAACCTGCTCGTGAATGTTCACAGCAGCACTGTACTAGCCAAAAGAGAAACAACTCAAATGATCATCAACAGACGAATGGAAAAACAAGATGTGCAAAAACATGCACAGGAGTATTATTTGGCCATGAAAAGTAATGAAGTACTGATATAAGCTACATGGAAGAACCTTGCAAACATCATGGTTAGTTAAAGAAGCCAATCACAAAAGACCACATATTCAAAGATTCCACTTCTATCAAGAGTTCAGACTAGGCAAATCCATAGATATATAAAGTTGATTAGTGATTACCTAGAACTGAGGAAAAGGAAGGAATTGGAGGATGATAATTAAAGGGTATAGGGTTTCTTTCTGGGAAAATGAAAATGTTCTAAATTTTCGTGATGGCTGCACAACTCTATGAATATACTGAAAATCATTGAATTATACACTTTAACTGAGTAAATTGTATAGTGTGTGAATAATATCTCAATAAAGTTGTTACCAGAAAAAGTAAAATACATTTTATTTAACTATTTTCTGTGTAAGGAAAGCAGTCAAATAATAAATCTAAAATATAGAATTACTTCAAAATGTGACTTCCATGTAGAAATCAACAATGAAGGCAAGTACACACTGTCCTGGGAAGATTTCACAGTATATTCTTTTTTTTTTTCCTGGCCACACTGTGTAGTTTGTGGGATCTTGGCTTCTTGACCAGGGATCAAACCCAGGCCACCAGCAGAGGAAGTTCAGATTCCTAACCACTGAACCACCAAGGAATTCCCAGTATATTTTTACATGAAAAAGCAAATGCAAAACATTATGGTAACTATGTTTATGTTCTTATTCAAAATGAAAAAGTAAAATAAATGTACACCAAAATTCTAACAAGTTATCTCTAGAGAGTCAGATCACCGGATTTCTTTTTGCTTACCTTCTCTGTCTCACTTTTCCATAGCAAACAACTAAATATTTCAAAATTTTAAAAAAGCTCTTGAGTCTGCTTTCTTATGATAATGACACAGTTACTTTAATACTACATTTTCACATAACTCTAGGGGATAAGACATTGGTGCGTGTATGTGCCAAGTCACTTTGGTCATGTCCGACTCTTTGTGCCCCAGTGGACTGCAGCCCACCAGGCTCCTCTGTCCATGGGATTCTCCAGGCAAGAACACTAGAGTGGGTTGCCATGCCCTCCTCCAGGGAATCTTCCCAACCCAGGGATCAAACCTAAGTCTCTTATGTCTCCTGCACTGGCAGGCGGGATCTTTACCACTAGCGGCACCTGGGAAGCCCAAGACATTGGTATTGCCAATCCATGTGCTCTCTAGAACCTGGTCAGACCTAGACAGGAGACGTTCATCAACTGGGTAATGAAATTCCTCAGTCTGGTGTTGCCTGTTCTGGTGGGCTATAGCTCACACCAGAGGGAGCTGTAGTTTACTATGAAAGGGTAAAGGAGACGGCCAATGAGAGAGTGAAGCGGGCCCAAAGACTCAAACTTTAGGAGTCAGCCCTATCCATGCAGGCCCAGGTCACGTTCACTAAATCCTACCTAACTGGCAACAACTTGTAAAGTGAGCAACGGCCCCTGCCCCCGGTGCTCACCCATTGATGGTGGACGCCATGAAAACAAGGTAGGGGCCCAGAAGACTCTTCACCAGGGGAAGGGGGATGGCAGCAGCTTCGTCAATCACAACGAGCTCAGCCTGGCCCAGTTTCACAGCATCTGCAGGATGTATGTACTGTGGGAAGGAAAAATGTATATTGTTAGCTTGGCCGCCTGATACCACGGCTGCAATCACTGGTGAGTCACCATAAAGGCCCTCTCTTTCCCCTCTCCCCCCTCCTCTGTCTTCTTTCTCTCATTCTTCCTTCCCTGGTAGGACAAAGCAGGGACAGCTTAGAGTTAGATTCCTGGGTCCTAACAGTTCAACCACTGACTCTGCGGCCCTTCCTCTCAGAGCCTCAGATTCCTCTCCAGAAAATGGAGGAAATACTGATGGCTGCTTGAGAAAAAAGTTAGGTAAATTAGGTAAAATTAAGTAAATCTGCACAAATGCTCTGCCTGGGACCTGGCAAGTGACAGGTGATGCCTCCGTTTCCTTTCTCTCCCCTCTTTCTCATGCTTCCCCCAGCCTCACTCTGGCCAGTGAACCAGAGGCAAGCTTGGCCCCAGCAATGGCTGAAGTGGAAGACTTCAGGTTTCCCAAGCATCTCCAAAACGCTGTGTCCTGTGTGTCCTACTTTGACACCATCAATATAAAGGCCAAGTCTCCCCGCACTGGTGGGGATGCTTCTAAGACTCATGGTCTTCTTAATGCTCACACATTTGTATTATTAGCTTGTCACAAACTCGCCACGAACTTGGCTCCCTTATGCGTATAAACAACCTCTTCAATTCCTTTAGTGGTTCCTGCTTTTTTCAAGTTTGCAAAAGACCATGAAGAGGTATTTTACAGGAGAGGAAACCTGAATAGTCAATTAACATAAACAACAGTGTTGAACCTCACTAGTAATTAGCACAATGCTGAAGACAACAAGGAGATCCCACTTCCTATGCATGCAGGCAAAACTTAATTAGCAGTAAACTACCAATGTTTGTGAAGACATGGGGAAACAAGAACTCAAGAAAGTGGTGGGGTGAAGGTAATTCTGCACAAACACTTGAAAGGAGAATTTGGCAAAATCTGAGAAAGATGGAAATCTATGCATATTCCAAAACCCAACAGTTCCAATTCTAGACACATATAAACTGTAATGTACTCACATAGTGCTTAAAAATGAATCAATAAGATCTCAAGTTTCAATCTGGACAAACCCAAAAACAAATGTTGAGTGAAAAAAGGCAAGCTGAAAAAGGACAAGTACAGTATGCTACCATTTATGGATACATAATTATGTAGGGAAATATAAACACATGAATTGAAAGGAGACACAAACCCCAGAGCGGAGTTATCTAAGGGAAGCGACAGAAGGGACAGGTGGGGAAGGGTGCGAGAGGGGCTCCACACTGAGGTTTCAGATCTTTAAAACAAAAATATAAATGGCTTTTAAGATATGAAACAAACACAGCAAGCAGCAAAATGCCAGCATTTCTTAAGCTTAAGTGCTGGGCACCTCAGTATTATGTTACATTGGTCTCTGTGCTTTTCTGTAGTTTGAAGTATTTCATTACAAATAAGCTTTTGTAACTGTTTTGCAAGAAGTTGAGGGATCAAAGAGGCAGAGACCCCACTCATTTCCAACAGTAGGATAGCCGCCCTCAATGGGGCCCCATGTCTTGGATTTTTACAGAGAAGAACTAAACAAGCACCTCATAAAAGCAGCAGACCCCAGAGAGGCGGAGCTGACTTTAAACCTAATATTCTTCTTTATCTCAATTTCCAACAAGAAGAGGCCTCAAAGGGACATAAATGTAGCCTCATAAAGTCAGGTCACCTCTTCTGCACTTTAGCTCCAGCCTAGAGACAAAACAACTCTGGTAATACGAGAGGGTCTCTGAAGACAAACCCCAGGAGCGGCGAGGGCTGAGCCAGGCATTTCAGGGAAAGGCTTTCCTTCTTTGGTTTGCGTATTCCTCTTAAGTTTCAACAGATCTCTGTATTCTCACTGCCTGCAGCCTGCCCCTCACCCCTATCCCAACACTGGCCTTTCCTCCTCGAAGCTGAGAGAACCAGACCAAAGTAGGAAGAAATTTCAGAAAGAACAGTCTAGAGACTCAGCAAGAAAAAAAATTAGTCCTTGAGGGAAAAGGCATGAGCACTTAACATTATTTATAGCCTAGATCTTTGATAAAAGGTATACCTCCTTGACAGACATATACACAAAGGTCAAGGGTGTAACCTGCCACATTTACCTGGCCTACTTCCCACTCCAGCCCAGCTCCAAAAAATACTCAATAGACCTACTCCATTAGGAGCCCATGGGGCCCCATCCCTTCTGCAAGCCTGTCATGATTTAACAAAATTGTAGCCTTTGGACAAGTACAGACCATTCAGGCTTACAAAGCACAGGAGATTTATAGAGCTTTCGGGGAAACACTGTTTAAAAAGGAAAGTAGGCCACTGACTAAACCACAAAGATTCAAAGTACATCTCACAAAGACTTTTTCTTCTTTTAAATGGTAAGATTATTGTTCTAACTATAGATGCATCATTTCAAAACCTGCTATAACTAAGCAGAATTAGAAATGATGTCAGAGAAAATGATTCCATTTCTCTTAGTTGATTAGCATACTCAGTTTTCAAGGGACAAAGCTACAACTTTTTGATCTGGCTTACATACATTTGTTAGTTTGCTTGAATGTTTTTGTTTAAAAGAGGCTGAAAATATGGAACAGGTTTACCGTAAGGCAACAACACTGTCTAAAAGATAGTGTAATTACACATCACATAAAACAACTATAAAAGGAGACATCTTAGAACATTTATACACAGCAGGACACTGGTCCCATGTGGCAGGATTTAGAACAAGCCTCACCTGAATGGTCTGCCTGTGTTCCCGGAACACGTTCACTCTAATCACTGCTTTGTTAAATTCAGGATTGAGAGACTGAATGATCTCGTAATCCAGATGCTCCTGACGGGGAAAGAGCCAAACCAACACCAAACGTCAGAAAAAAGCTTTCGAAACGAAATATGAAGAAAGTTTGCATTCTACAGACTTCACGTGGATTTATACTCAGCATGGAATCAATATAAGTTCTTATCCTAACTTCCTACCTGATACTGCAGAGCATCAAATCCTTTAAACACAAATTCAAACAGTGTGTGGAGGTTATCCGGGCTCGGGGAGGTAACAAAGATATTGGAGTACCTGTTGAACAAAAGGAGGATTTTTTTGTTTTTAAGTAGTTAGGAAATTGAAGAAATGTTAAGAGAATTTTAAAAAAGAAAATATTTTTGTTTGCCCCTGTTACACAGGTGATAAAAAGAGACAGTCGCAGGGGGATAAAAAAGTCAGGACACATGTTTTGAGCAGGAAAAGTAAAACAACTCCAGACCTGAGGGTATTTTTGCTCCCAAGCTAATGAAAACAAGTTACCAATTTGAAGGGAGCTTGTCCCAGCAATTAGCTACCAGCATCCATGAAAGCACCCTGCTGAGGGCAAAATGTTTTCAAGCTGTGGTTCTGGGAAAGACTTCCGAGAGTCCCCCGGACTGCACGGAGGTCCCAGCCGTCAGTCCTAAAGGGACTCAAGCCCAAATATGCATGAGAAGGACTGATGCTGAAGCTCCAACATTTTGGCCACCTGATGTGAAGAGCCGACTCACTGGAAAAGACCCTAATGTTTGAAAGATTGAAGGCGAAAGGAAAAGGGGGTGGCAGAAGTTGAGGTGGTTAGAGAGAATCACCGACTCAACGGACACGAATTTGAGCCAACTCCAGGAGACAGGGGAGGACAGAGGAGCCTGGTGTGCTGCAGTCCATGAGATCACACACAACTCAGTGAGTCAGACACCGCTTAGTGACTAAACAACAAGAGGGTGCCTGGGGGCCGCTCCCTCAGTGTCAGACAGGGCACACGGCTCCCCAGTCCTGCACCCCTGGCCCAGGGAGGGCTTCACTCTCATCACTAGCTATGCTGAGAGGTTTTCAAATCATGAAACCAAAGTGCTCCGTCGTGTGCAGGCGAAGGTCACAGTGAGCCTCTGAGGGATCCTTGTTCAGTGTAAAGGATGCTAAAGGCAGAGGGCCAAGTGGTACCACTAGAGCAGCCGGAGTAACAAAGTCAGGAGCTGAGTTCAGTCCCAGCACAACCAGCACTGACTTGGGGGAAGCTTGGCTGAGTCACTGAAACTCGCTGAGCCTGGGTTTATCCATCTATGAAACGCTAACATTGTCTGAGGAGAACCAAGGAAGATCATGCATATAGGACAAGGTAAATCCTATAGTCCATTATTTGTATCTGCGAAGCTGTA
The DNA here is from genome assembly GCF_910594005.1 of Cervus elaphus. Lineage (NCBI taxonomy): Eukaryota > Metazoa > Chordata > Mammalia > Artiodactyla > Cervidae > Cervus > Cervus elaphus. The sequence goes on along the minus strand of NC_057815.1, from coordinate 77,982,178 downwards.
AGCACATGCTCTCCTGGCAGCTGCATAAATCTTCTGCCCAGGACAAAAGAATGGCAAGTGATATTACACTCAAAGGCAGCTCCTCAATGCAAACAAGATTTTCTATTAATCAAAATCACTAAAATGACAAACCTGTATTTTTCTCGGTCAGCAAAGCTAGTCATACATAGGCTCATCTCCTGAGAGTTTTAAAGTTTCTTACCCCCATTTCTTGACTCGTGTGTGTTTGTTCGACTCTAAATAGTAATCACAAAGGCCCTGGTTTCTGTGTGCCAGGACACATATGTGTGTACCTTTGGGATCTGGGGATAACAGCATTGTTCTTTCTAGCTGTTGCTGTTTAGTCACTAAGTTGAAGCTGGGAAAGATTGAGGGCAGAAGGAGAAGTGGGTGGTGACAGAGGATAAGATGGTTAGACGGCATCACTGACTCAATGGACATGAGTGTAAGCAAACTCTGGGAGGTTGTGAAGGACAGGGAAGCCTGGCATGCTGCAGTCCATGGGGTCGCAGAGAGTTGGACACAGCTTAGCGACTGAACAAGAACTGAACAAGTCACTAAGTTGTGTCCAGCTCTTTTGTGACCCCATGGACTATAGCCAGCCAGGCTCCTCTGGGATTTCCCAGGCAAGAACACTGGAGTGGGTTGCCATTTCCTTCTCCAGCGGCTCTTCCCAACCCAGGGATTGAACCCACATCTCCCTGCACTGGCAGGCGAATTCTTTACCACTGAGCCCCCAGGGACACCTGCTCTCGCTAGACAGGTGCCCAAGATCTAGAGAAATCACTCAGGAGCTCACTCAGACCAGGAGCAGCCTCCCTGACCCCTCATCCTGCACACGGCTCCCGCAGAGCTCAGGGTGCCTAAAGACAGGGATCCCCCTTACCCAAAAGCCACCGCCCCAGCAATAGCCAGTCCCAGGGCTGCAGACTTCCCCCTTCCTCGGGCAGCCGTGAGCGCAACAGTACTCCTCAGGGTCTTTTCCGAGATCCCCTCGATGAATTTCAAGACAGCTTTGGCCTGTGGAAAGAGAAACATATTGGGTGAGCTGTGAGAAAGGCCAAGGTCCAGCCACTTACTACCATCACCACAAAGTCAGGCTGATGCTGAGGCTAAATTGGAGTTGGGGGGAGCAGGGCACAGGGGGCCGTTCTCACCAACCAGCACCTAGACTCTTACTCCCTTGATCATCTCCTCTCAGTCTCCAGGCTTTAAACACCAACCAGATGTTGATAAGCCCCAAGTTCACATCTCCATCCAGACCTCTTCCCCCACACCAGACTCTTCCACACACATAAATGCCCCCTCTACGTCTACTACCCATCTCACATTCAACACCTAATGTCCCCCCAGTCCTCCTCCACCTACCATCTTCCCCAGCTCAGCTAGTGTCCAACTGTTCAGGCCAAAAGTTGCCTCCATTTTCTCCTCCTACCCGATTCTTCAGCAAATCCTGTCCTTCAAAACATAAAAACCCCACATTCCTCACTATCCTCTTCCTCCACCATTCTGGTCAAAGCCACCACTGTGTCCTGCCATTTTTACAGATACAGCGGTGGGCATTATCTCTAGGATAAATTTCCAGGAGAAGAACTGCTGAGTTAGAGTACATTTGCATTAAAATGGGTGTCATGCCAGGTTATGGAACCCCCACCCATATATGAAAGGCGTTCTTCTCTGCAGCCTTGCTGTCTTGCTGTCTAATCCTGCCAACTACACCAACTGTCTCACTGTGCACACTGTTTGCTGAACCTGCAGTAGGCAAGGCGTGAGCAGGGAAGCTGGAAGAAAACTCAAGGAGTCACAGGAACCGCAGATATGTTTAGTCTCATCTGACCGGCACAGCGGCCGTAGCAGCAGACACGCTGCTCTCTCTTCTCATGGTCGACCCAGTGGACACAGCCGTAAGACAGCCATGATGCAGACGCAACGGAGTGGCAAAGGCTTTTCAGGTGGAGCTTATATACGCTGCTGCTGCTGCTAAATCACTTCAGTCGTGTCCAAATCTGCGCAACCCCATAGACAGCAGCCCACCAGGCTTCCCCGTCCCTGGGATTCTCCAGACAAGAACACTGGAGTGGGTTCCCATTTCCTTCTCCAATGCATGAAAGTAAAAAGTGAAAGTGAAGTTGCTCAGTCGTGTCTGATTCTTAGTGACCCCATGGACTGCAGCCTACCAGCCTCCTCCATCCATAAGATTGTCCAGGCAAGAGTACTGGAGTGGGTTGCCATTGCCTTCTCCAAGCTTATGTATGTTTACAGAGCAAAAGTGGCCTGTGGCCAAGCAGATACATCATGACGCGCACGTTCAGTGCTATGAGTGAGGTCAGCTGTTACATAACCATGTATTTACAAAATGTGGGGCAAAGAGGGTCTGACGACCACCATCTTGGCTAATCTGCTCTTTTCCCACACTTGCCAACACTGGGTACTGCTAAACTTGTAAGTCTTAAACGGGAACGTAGGATCATTGTTTCAATTTGTGTCACTTCAGTTATGAGAGAAGCAGGTACCTTTTTCAAATCAATATAATTCCTGGCTATCTATTTTGTTTGTAAATTACTCTGCTTTTTTGAACTGGTTTTTCATTTATTTTAGAATATTATTTTAGAGTACATTTTTAGTCCAAATTTCATACCCTTTTATTATGTTCATGGATTTTTCCACATACATTTTGTCAGAGTGCTTCACTTCTCTACTCTAGAGCAAACAAGAAAAGGATATGACACAGGGTTCAGCAAAGGCCAGGTTAAGGTGAGTAGGACCTGGATCCCCTCTGAGTGTTGCCATCTGGAGAGACTTGAGCTTCCTCAAGCCCCTCCTCTCCCTCCTGCCTGGGCCTAAGTGTCACTGCCCAGTCGTGAAAGTAGAAGGTGACATGGGGAGACATGAAGAGCAGCACGGGGGGCAGGGGGTGCCAGGAGAAGGGAGGGGTGCTGCCAAGTCGTGGTCACTTCTGCCCTTTCCCCCATCCTCTCTCTCACTCCTCTCTGATGATAAAGAAGGCACCAGGAAGTAGTTGAAAAGCAACCTGGAGCCTGCAGCCTGGGCCGCAGAGAGCGCTGCGTAGCTGGTGATTCTATTTCCAGAAAGAAAAGGGAAACCAGCCTGTTGGGATTCAGCCCCAAGTGGGCGGCGTCACCGCAGCTGTTTTCCATCATGAGGGAAGAGCCCATTGCCATCAGGCCTGCACTGCTTGTCTGCTGAGACTGGATCAGAACTCTGAACACACCTGGCAGCTTGCAGGTCTCTGGGCCATGTCTATTCAGCTCCCATCACCATCCAAGAACCACCGGAGAAGCCAAGTTTACCAGCCCTGCCACTTCCAGGAGCACAGAAGTGTATCCTGGAAGCTCCCTCCCAGCCTGCTCTCTGCACCTGGAGACCAGGTGGACTGGGCACCCTCATCGCAGGGCCTCCTCAGCACTCACACTGGAGTGGGGGTGAACACCAGGGGCCTCCAGCTCTCCTCACTCAAGAATAAGGCATAAGCAAAAACTTCATGTCATCAAAACTCAGTGAGAACGCAGGGGCACAGGCCCACCAGCCTGTACTGGAGGGTCCCTCTTTAAACGTAACCCGTCTCCCCCGGACCCGAGCTCCCTGGACTGTTACCATGGGGGAAGGGGGAGGTAATCCACACTGCTACGCTATGCTGTTCCTACGTGCCCAAGTGTGAGGAACAGCAAAGGCCCTTGCCCCACTGAGGAGCCAAGCCTCATCCTAACTTGGCTTCTGTTGTTCTCTGCTCACTGTCTTTTCCCTCTGCGTGGTTCAGACAGGGATGGGGGTGTTCCGAACGCACACTCACCTGGTCGAGGGTCTTGCAGCAGTCCACCAACACACCCACAGGCTGGGTGTCCTGCAAGCTCTCCTTCAGCTCCTTCAGCTCCAGATCAGAGGGACCGAGACTCTCATCCTACCAGAGAGGAGGAGGAGAAGGTTCACCACTGCCATTGGAGGGTCAGCCCAGGAAACACAGCCTCTCCCAGATTCCCAGACCCCGGCAACTCACCGGGGTCTGGGGAGGCAGGGCCTCAATGCTGGCGGCGTGGGAGGAAATCGGCAGGATGTTGAGCTGGTCATCGATGACAAGACACTTCTTACATGAGGCCAGAGAAAGAATAAACCTGAGGAACAAAAGCACCGTTGTGAGGTACTGGGAGCAACGTCAACACAACAAGGAAGCACTTTTCTTCAGGAAAATCATCCAGCCCACATCTCTACACCATCGTCTGTAGAGCAGGGCCGGATGATTCCCGCCTCCTTTGCACCTGACCGTGCTTTGCAGAGGAGACCAGTTACGGGGAACTCTCTTGAGAAACTGATTACGAGCACTCTCTCAGTGCAGAGCCCTTCAGCTCCGGGTCCACTGGCCGTTCCCACATCCTCCCAGGCTCACCCTTTAGCACTAGCTGTCTCCTTGAGCTGGGAACCCCAAAGGCTACCCCATGTATTCTCACCAACCACAGACGCAAACACACACACAAATGGACAGCCCTTCTGCCACAGGGAGGGAAAAATAAAGACAAGGGTGGAGGACAGCTCCCTTCAGCTATAGCGCACAAACGTTTCTGTGTGTAGAAAAACATGTGTTTGGCTATGAAATCCAAGCTTCTCCCACAGCTGCAAGAAAAGGGCCTCCCACACGACTTTCACAGGCTTCACTTCCATCCGGTAGCGCTGGGTGACTTCCAGACCCACACCTTCTACTGAGGCGGCTGAAACCAGGCCCCACAATTCCCCCAGGCCAAGGTTCCTACACCGCAGCAGCACTGACACTGCAGACCAGATCATTTTCCTTCGGGGCGGGTGGTGGTGCTTTCTGGTCCCTTTACAGCCGTTTAGCAACAACGGATAAACGCCCCCGCCCCACCCAGCCAGGTCCTGACTATCCAAGTGTCTCCAGACACTGCCAAGTCTCCCCAAGGGCAAGACTGCTCAGGTTGAGAACCACTGCTCTAGGCCATGGCTTCTTCCTTCTTAAAGCTTTCAAAAGTTGCTAACTGATATTCCCTAAACAGGGCTCTGGGTCAAAAAAAACTGGGGTCCCTCATGCTGTGAGAGTTTTCAGAGGCTACAACAGGCTCACATGATTCTTCAGAAAGGAAAAACTATATCAGCCATTTCCTAGACATAGTGGGCCAGAAAACCCTTTTGTCATAAGCTCCCTCTTAAACACCAGGGTTCTGTGAAACACATCCGAGGAAACAGGGATCCAGACAAATCACCCCTCTGACATCTGCGCAGGCTAAGAGCCAGAGCGGACAGCGACTTGGTGAGGGCCAGAAGCAAGACAGAATCCAGGCCCCAGCCTCCCACTCACTTTACCCGCTTCCAGTGAGCTGCACGACTACCGCTGTGACTGGGGATCTCAGCGTCTGGGGCTCCTGTACCACCTCCCCTCAGATACAGCGTGGCTTCCAGCTGTGTCTGAGAAAAAACGCACAGCGCACCCCACCCCCCCGACCCCCTGGCCCCGGGGCTCCCACAGTTGAGGAAATGGAAAATGTGCTCGGACCTACCTCTCGTTAAATCTTCCCACCACATCCTGATGGGCCTCTGTCCTGTATCTTGAATGCACGTCCTAAAAGAGACAACATCCATCAGTAGAAGCTAATGGCACTGGGGATCAGCGTCTGGATGTGAAGAAGTTTCAGCAAGCAGCCCTGGGATAAAAGAGGCACCAGCGATGCTGCTAGAATGGAAATCCACTCCTACCTAACCTGCTGTGCTAACCTGGCTGAATGCGATTCGCTGGAGCTGGAATCAGACGCTAAACGCAGTGTTTCTCATCACAATAAACATCCCCTCGCTTCATCTTTAGCTTTTCCCACATTTTATCCAGCATCTCAAAATATATTCATTTGCTCAACAAAATGCACATGCCAACACCAGACATGATGGGTACACACTGGAGTTTGGTAAAGCATGACCCCTACTCTCATGAAGCTTATCATCAAATGGTTGGATGGAGACAAGTAAATAAACAGAAATTTTGGCAAATGTTACGAATGAAAAACAAGGTGTAGTGACCGCTAATGGGGGTGGGGTGGGAAGGGGGACTGCTTACACAGGGTAGTGAGGGAAGGCCCTCTGAGGTGGTAAGCAGGCGGCCAAGTAAGAGCAGGGGGAGAATAAAGAGACACCTTCGTTCACAGATATTTTAAGGAGGGCTTACTAAAGGCCAGGCACTCTTCCAGGATCGAGGAATGTACCAGGGAGGAAAAATTGAGTCCCTGCTCCCATGAGGTCTGGAGACTAGCACAGGAAGCCAGATGATAAACAAGTAATATCTAACTTTAGAGGCCTGTAACATGCTTTGAAGCCAAATAAAACAGGTTGAGGAGTGATGGGAGAAACACATATTCTACAGGGGGTGAGAGAGAGGGCCATGCTGAGGAGGTGGTATCTGGGCAGGGACTGGACTGCAGTGAGGAAGTGAGCCAGCAGAAATTCCCATGAGAAGAGCCAGTGGGAAGACCCTCAGCAGAGTGTGCTGAGGGGAGAGGGCACATCTGAGGACCTCTCCGAGGCCAGAGGGGCTGGGGTGAGGTGAAGTGGTGGTGGGGGGAGGCGACGAGAAGTGGGCTCTAGATCTGAGGAAAGCCCATTTCGCCAGATGAAGGCAGCTCACGAAACCCTGAGGCCAATCCTAACAGTTCCCAAGCAGCTGGCCTTGGACACAATTCAAAACCTGCTGCGCAGGACACGACACCCATGTGGCAGAGCCGATGAGTCAGAGACCAGCTGTGCATCCAGGGGGACGCCTTCCTCACTTCCAGCATGGTCCACAGCTTGGGCAGAAAATGTCCCCCCACCCCGCCCCCACCACTTGGAGTCAAAGTTTCTGCCCGCCTGGGAGTGGGATGGCGGTGTTCCTTTATCACCTACCAGGGAGAGGGCAGGGGAGGACGTCAGGACATGGTCCCCTTATCGTAGGACACAAGTGCAGGCCCTGGCGTGGCTCTCTGTGGGATACTACCTCAGAAATTTTAACTGCACAACAGCTGCATCCTATCTACACCTTGCTGGTGTAGTATTTGCAAATGCCTGAGAGCAAAGGCCTGATTCACATTCCCCAGCACACCCAGAGCCACTGAGACTTCTCTGCAGTCATTTTTTCCTTAGTTGCAGTTAAAGAGCTTCCAGCCCAGAGATGATGCTAACTGTTCACTGGAGTTGCTCAGTAAGAATTCTTAAAGGAAAGCAGAAAAACACAGATTGACTTGAACCCCCACAATCAAGTTTAAAAAAACAGGGACTTACCATGGTCATTGTGTACAACTGCTTGAGTGAGTTCATGGTCCGCAGGAGGATAATCACCAACCCACCACCTTCCACTGTTTCTACAGTCCTGGCCAGCAAGTTTGGAGTCAAAGCTTCAAAATCCTGGAAGAAGGAGACCTTAGAACTAGCTGATGATGCAAAGAGCACGGCGGGGAAGCTTAACCAGGAGGCAAGGAGGGCTTCAGAGTACAAACTCAAGATGATACCCCCTATCAACTCACCAGGACCCCTGTACACACACACAGTCCCTATTTAGGGGACCACAGAAGACAGCCCAGCCCTGGAGAACAGGTGTATCTGGTTTTATATGTCAAAGTGTTTCCCATCATCCCTGATAAAATCTTATTTGGAAAGTTCTCCAGTCTTCATTGATTCTCACATGAATTTCAGAAATATCTCACATTCATTTTCTGCTATGTTCATAGGCAGAAACTGACAAAACTCTACTGTACCACATGGGGGAGCCACTGCCTAAAGGAGCCATCATCACTGCATCTAGTAACTGCTGAGCAGAAGCAACTCCCTAGCAGAGATGGGGTGAGAACAGGCAAAACACTCTCCTCAGCCTCCAAGGTGGGATGTACCCAGCAATGCATGGACAACCCACTGGACGGCAGAAAGAAAAAACCAGAACTTCTGTTCAGAATTTCCCATCTCATTTCTTAATTTATATTTTATAAGGTATGTTTTATAATACATGTAATTATAGCATTGCATGCATATAATAAATACATGATCAAACAGTGGGAACCTGAGCTTAAATGTGGAGAAAATTTGTGCTTAAATGTTTTCTTTCGGGGGCAGGAGAGGGGGGAATGGATGAAATCACAGGTGTCAAAGAATCAAACAAAGACCACCAGGGCTCAAAACAAAGAAAAATGTGAAACAATCTATGAACTCGCCAGGCAAGAGAAAATACATACCAGTGAGGAAACTCACCAGATAGTTTTCAGTGGGGAGGGGGAGGTGTGGAGTGAGGAGACTTTAAGGATTAGAAGGTTGATTGTAGGGGCCGGTTATTCAGCCAAGCACTCTGGATAGGATGTAAGAGTGCTCAGGTCTGTACCCAGTGAGTTAAAACAAGTCCTATTCCTGCCTGGTCTCAGTTAGTTCTAAGAACACAATAAGTTCTAATAAAACAGAAGCCTTCAGTTGGTTCTAACAAGGTCTGGGGTTCTAGGGTCATGCAAAGTTCCATGCTCTATCAAGCTGGTTAGACCCAGGTGTGATGGAGCATCATTACCAGTCTGGCTATCTCTGGACAAGTGCTGCTTTAGATAGAAAATGTTCTTTTTATGGCAGTGAGTTATCAAGTTCCTTGGGAAAGTGGCCAAGTCTTCCACTGATAAAGTCTGGGGGAAGGGGGATACATGTGAATCTTCTCTCCTCTCTGTACACCTGTTCTCGCGGGTAACCAGGCAGCCCGAGCACCCCTCGGGGCTCTGCCCCTAGTTGCGGGCTGGAGGAAATCACCCACCTGGAGAACACACATGCCAAACGTGTTGCCCAGGATCTTGTGCGTCTCGTTGTAGTAGCAGTAGCGAATGTTGGTGGCAGCTACGAAGAGTTCAAAGGGGTCATCTTGCTTTATGTTCAGCGTCCCGTTCTTTATTTTTTTCTGCAGCTGTCGCATTCTTTTCTTCCGATGACTGCAATCACCCCACCCCCCGAACCCCATGAAAGCCAGTTAACTGGAGAGGCTAGAGTTGGGAGAAGGGAACAGACTCAATGATCACCCACTTAAGACTTTCAGAGCTAGAAGGGAACTTGGAAATTATAGGGCTAATTCCCTCGCTTTAAAGCTAAAAAAAGGAACAAAACTGGAGAAGCATTAGAAGAGAAGGGCTTCAGAGGAAGATAGTGTAAGTCTGTTTGCGAACCCTGCCATTTTGATACTTCACTTAACAAGAAGGGTAATGGGAGTCCCTACACCCCACATTTAGCCAGAGCTTGAAACTAAATGTTGGTGGGCTCATTATCTCAGTCTCAAGCCAATGCTTCAATTTCACAGCGCCCCTTCCCAGAGAACCTGGGAGAGGCATCATGATAGTGGGTTACTTTATTCATTTTTCCTAAATGAATTCATCCACTTCCTTTCCAGATAGTTGGATCAAGTTCTCAAGGGCAGTTCTAATCTAAGACAACACCGACAGAAGATACACGGGTTAGAACAGAATTTGGACATCTCCCAGACATCCCTGAACTTCTCTCGTGTCCTAAACATCTCTGAATACTCAAGTGTTAGTTAACTTCTTTAAGACTTTTTCCGCTGTGGACCATTTTTAAAGTCTTTACTGAATCGGTTACAATACTGTTTCTGCTTTATATTTTGGCTTTTTTGACCTCCAGGCACATGGGATCCTAGCTCCTGGATCACAGGCTGAACCCACAGTCCTTGCACTGGAAGACAAAGTCTTAACCACTGGACCTCCAGGGAAGTTCCAACTCTTTCTTTCAGAGAAAACAGAGAACAAGAAAACTCCAGAACCAAGGGGTACAGTGGACCAAAATTTAATCACAGTTTTCTAACTGAAGAGTAGGGCCAAGGCCTTCCTCCTGGGCCTCCACTTCCTCAGCCCATGACTTAGCATCAGCTTTAACCTGATGTTCTGCCACATCTAGACAGGGCTGGGAGAACTACAAGAGGCACAGGAGGGATCTTTTAAAAAGCGAGATCAGGTGGGTTAAGTTGAAAGACAAATCTGCCCAGAATACCCTGAACTGCCATTCTGACATTTACCAAGTGTATAGCAGCGAGAATCAGAGCACCAGAAACTGAAAATTCTGCTGAGAGGCAACAGGCCTTATTCTCAATCTGTATTAAAAATGCTTACCTGCCCAATTATGAAAGAATATGCCAATTATGGCTTAAAAATACATACTGCACATACCGTTAAATGCTAACAATGCCTAAGTATTGAAAATATGGTGCTTTTTATTTTCACCTTTGTGATTTTTCTGTATTTTTCATATTCTTACAATAAATTTTTATAATGTTTTTAAAGGCAAAACTATCTAATTCAAAATCTAGTTTCTTTAAAGCAGAGTCAAGTCTCTTAAAGACCAAAGGATAAGAACTAATCAAATTTAGCCTTTGGTACTAAAGTAAAATTAAAATATTAGAGCCTGTTAACAATACACTCAACAAATAGTAACTGACCACCTAGTAAAACATAGCAGATCCTTTGAAAATATGAAAATATAAAGATAAGCAGGAGAGGGCTCCTCGCTAAATGAACTTACTTACCAGGGGGCAAGCGATCACATCTTGAGGGAGAGAGAAGGTAAGGTGCCAAGCACTGTACAAAGAGACAAGGGCTAGAGAGGGCAGTGGGGCCATGCGCTACGTCTGAGGGCCTTAGGAAAAGCTTCCTGCAGGCCCTGAACAGAGGGGAGTACCCTGGGCAAGCACCTCAGCAAGTGAGTACAGAGAGGTGGAAGCAGCACCCCAAGCGGGGGAGGGAGCAGGGGCAAAGGCAGGGGGTTTCGCCAGAGCAGAGAGCAGCCGGGGCTGGAGATGCACCCTCGGAGTCCACCCCAGAGACAAACTTTACTCTGGGGGTAGTGGAGGGGGAAGAGGCCCAAGGACAGAACCACACAGGCAAACGGGTTGTGGGGGGAGATGAGATCAGAGAGAGGGAAGCGCTTAGAAAGGCAGTCAGGGTAAAAGGAGCGCGTTTCTGAGGTGACGCTATAGTGGGGTATCTGCCAAGGATCAGTACCCCACACCCCAAACTCCTCCCCACATATGAGTGTAGGCAGAACTGCCAGGCTCCCACTAGGTGGCCCACCCCATTTCCTCTGGCCCAGGGCTGGATATCTTTCCAAAAGAATTTGGGAGAAAGACCGATTTCTGTGTTGTTGAACCCAAACCACGTAAACCTCAGGGGCGATTTCTGCAATGGGAACCACAGAAGGCAGAAAGCTGTCCTGAAGTGGGAAAGAACAGAGCAGACCCGAGGGATGACGCAAAGACGAGGGAGAGAGCAGGAACCAGGGAGTCAGCACTGCGGCTATATGCCACCCCCAAGGCAAAGCGAAGTCTCACCCCCGGAGGCTTCAGGAGCTAACCCGAATACTGCTGACCCTTGAAAAACCTGGGGGTTAACCTATGTCTGACTTAGAGTCGGCCCCTCTGTAACCACAGCTCCCCTGTATCAGAGAATTCAACCAACCACAGACCACAGAGTACTGTAGAGCTTACTACTGAAACACATCCACATATAAGTGGAGTCCTGCAGTTCAAACCCACACTGTTCAAGGGTCAACTGTACTTCAATAGATTCCATTTGTGCCTAAGTGTGTTTGTGTTAGAGATCTCATATTTACTATGTCTTAAGTTCCACAATTAAAACAAAACAAAACAAAACCAGCCAATTGTCAGACAGCACACTAGTAGAAGAGCTCTGAAAAGAAGGGGAAAGAGAAAAGCTGCTGCATTAGGCATCAGGTGGAACTAGCATTATTAAATGTGCTCGATCAGCTGAGAAAACTAAGAAGAAAAATGGCATGCAGAAAGCAAGGAATTGGGCTGGGAACATAAAAAAGCATGAAAAGATTTTGAAATTCATTGTCAGGAATGAAGAATGAACATCAGCTCTATTATTTGCTCTGCTGGGAAGTGTCCTCAGAGACGGCACCTTTACTAACAATCCCTTAAAACCTAGGTCAAAGAATCATTTCCTGTCATTTAACTAAGGAGCAGGGATGGGAAATGGGATGGGACACTCAAAGGGACACGACTTACCTGCTGAAGCCCAGCTCTTTCTTATAGCACCACAGCACCGAAGGCCGAGCTCTCACAGTTGCTTTGGACAACATGTGATGGAGTATGACTACCTGCCAAAGAAAAAAGCCACAGAATCTTAGGGCCAAAAGAGACCTCTGGGATGGCCAGACCCAAGACCACAAGGCAAGCAGCGCCCAGGTTGGGACTAAAAACCAGATCACATACACTTCCTCTTGTACTCAGTATCAAAAGCTGTTAACCTATCTACTAATAACTCTAAATACTGAGTATTCATCACTTTCAAGAAATAAAGGAAGGTTCCCACGAGGCATTTCACTTAAAAGAAAACCAAAGAGACCTTAATGTCATCATGTGTAAATCCCCAGATGGTCTGTAACATGCTGACTCTCTGGAACAGGACACAAAGTCAGGAAGCATTTACCAGGTCTTACCTGATCCTTCCCTCGATCTCCAACCACAACAAAAAGAGATCTTTGCCGCTCAGCTACCCCATTCTCAATGAGAATCCGGATTCGGTTATCCACTTTCTTCCGATGCATGGTGAAAGATATCACTAAAACAGAAGGAAAGGAAACACAACTGGTCATGAACATCCAGGCTCTGGGTGAAAACCATTAGCTGGCTGCCTCCTGTGGGACAGGAGCTGAACTACGTACAATTATAAGTATTATTTTATTTAACCCTCAACAGCTCCCTAGGGAAGACATCAGCCTTGTTTTTTATATTAGGAAACTTAGGCTTGTAACTGAGAATGGAAACAGGTTTGTAACTGCGAACATGTAATCTGACTCTATCACAGCATCACTGAGGCTTGGACAAAAAGAGATGAAAGAAGAAAAACTCAGGAAACAGGACTTCTAAAAATACCTCAAGAAATGTATAGATTAAAAGAACTGTGTGACTTTGCTATGTATCTTTTGTACATGTTCATGCTTTTTAATCTTAATTACAATGCTGAGGACATTTTGATAACATTGTTTTCAAACAGCTGTTTTGGTAAGAGTCTTAATAATAAGCCAGTTAAGATTTAGCTTAAAAACATTATCAAATAGTTGACCCAGGGTATGTCCCCTTGGGCTTCCCTGATAGCTCAGTAGGTAAAGTATCTTCCTGCAATGCAGGAGACCCCGGTTCAATTCCTGGGTCAGGAAGATCCGCTAGAGGGTTAGGCTACCCACTCCAGTATTCTTGGACTTCCCTTGTGGCTCAGCTGGTAAAGAATCCGCCTGCAATGCAGGAGACCTGAGCTTGATCCCTGGGTTGGGAAGATCCCCTGGAGAAGGGAAAGGCTACCCACTCCAGTATTCTGACCTAGAGAATTCCATGGACTGTACAGTCCAAAGAACTGGACAAAGACTTGGACACGACTGAGCAACTTTCACTTCACTTAGGCTTGAAAGGTGAAGAAAATGTTCCCATAAGGCATGGAAAGCTATAATTCACACCCCTCTGGAGGAATTTAAAAATCAGAAACAATGTTAAAAAAAAAAAAGAATAATTAAAACCTATGATATATTCATGGGAAAATAAGGAAGTTTTCAAAAATATTTGTTCAAAATCACTTTCAAGATTTATCTAAGGATATGAATATAGATGCTTATTAGAGGATAACATGGTAATATATATGTATATACATTATATACACATCTATTTTTTTAAAAACTGAAATGCACTTATTAATGAACAGTGAGATAATGGGTGATTCTTATTTTGTTATTTTGTTTTGGGGAGTTTGGGTTGTTTTTTTTTTTTCCTAATTCACATATATTACTAACAAAACCAGAAGAAGAAATCAATGAATATAACTATGATGGCATGTGTACAATTGCTTCCTCAAGGGAAAGAAAACTATACCTAAGCCTGTACGAAGAGATTTCAAGTTATTGTGATTACAAATGATAGAACATTGCATCATTATCAGAATAGATACACCAATAAACACCAGAAATATCAATTATGCTTCTACAATGTAAAAATAGAAACGACATGTTACTTAAGATACTCCAGTGCTAGCTGCATTCTACACACAAAGCTCATTAACTGAAACTTAACCCTGTATTGTCTTCCTAAACTCTCAATCCAAACATGGATTTATTTTAGCAGTTCTTTCTTACTGTAAAATACTATGTCACAACCAATGGCTCTTATTTTATACGGAAAGGACCCAACATAAATACTCAAATACCACCAAGGAAGAAAAACGATGGGAAACATGATTCACATTCAGGTGCCCTCCTGATTTCAAAGTCTGAACTGTTTCCAGGTCACCAACCAGCTTGTGAGCTCAGCTGTCCGCCACAAAAAAAACCCACCACCAACCAACAACAAGCAATAATTATTGCTTTTTGTTCTAATTACTGTGAGTCCCCGAAGTAGTACCAAATAAAGTCCTGACTTCAAAGAGTTTTCATTTTCCTTAAAGAAAATATTTAAGAGGAAGAAATGAGGGATAATCTGCCTAAAGACAGATAAAATTAGATGTAAAACTTAATTGTTACAGACAGGTGAAAGTCTGAGATTACTGTGGGCTGCAGTTGCCAAGGAAGGCTTAGTGGATGAGGAAGGCCTTGATGGCAGAGAAAAAGTTATTTTTCAGTATTCATCTATTACTCAAACAAATATACATATTATCTATGCGCCAGGCATCATTCTAGGTGCACTGGTAAACAAAATAAAGTACTGAGTGTTCTGCTGAATACGGAGTATAGTGATGTAGCAACTAGCTTGGGCGGATCTGGATGAAATGAGATTGTCTCTGTTCAATGCCAGGTGCTGCCATCAGGAAATGTGGACAAGCTCCGCGGAAAGCAAAAGTGTTGTCACTCACCCACTCAACCCACCCCACCCCACCCCAACTACAGCCCCTAGAGGGAAGCGATCAAGTCACACAACCCGCAAGAGCGCTGAGAAGCAGAGGGTCCTGTCATCTAAGAGCACCCGGATGAGGCGGCAGTCGTGATGGAGCGGCAGTCGGCATGTGTCGGGCACCAGCACAAATGCAAAGCCTTCGTCCTGGAGCCAGTCTCATCCGGGCCCAAGAAGGACGCCGACACCGATCTTGGCACCCGCCCCCAGCCATCCCGTGGAAGATACCTGCGCCCGGAGCCCGACGGACTACAGCCAGCAGCAAAGCGGAAGCACGTGGAGACACCGAACTTTTGCGGAAGAGGCAGGCGCAGCCTAACGGATGCCTGGCAGCCGACTCTCACAGATCACCCCTCCGCGACGCGCGTCTCGCTCGGGCGCTTAAAGGCGGGGCGTGCGCCGGCGCACTAACGGAGCGGCGACGGCGAGAAGGGACCTTTTCAACCCGGTCGCTGAGTGATGACCTCAGAGCCCACGGGGCGGAGCTGTAGCAACCAAGGCTGTACGGTAGTCTCTGCGGGCTGTAGCCGTGGTGCCGGGTGTCGTTCGCCTCCTCAGGTCAGAATTAAGATACCGTGGCTACGGAGAGCAGAATAAGTAGATGTTCGCCCCCGCATGGCCTGTCCCTGCGTGCGGCTAACTCGGGTGCCCAGACAGGTCCGGGTTTTGAGTGTTAGCCTGGTTATGCGAGATGACTGGCTCCCAAGTTGTGTGCGTAATTTTGAGTCCTCTTATTTTTAAATAACGTCCTCATGTGACAAGATAGGGAACTCAATAACATCTTTCTCATTCAGCTCACTTGACCCTCCTCACCCTCAGTCATGACCTCGTAGACTTGTCTGGGATTCCGTAGGTTTTCTACCCACTATTATTGCCGCTGTACTTCGCAGGCTCTTCAGGCCCGTACCTGGCTGTCAAACGCTGGAGTTCTTATGAAAACCAGCTCTGGGGTTCTGTTGTTTGGTTACTTTCTTCTACTCCACTCCTAAGCAAACTGTCAAGCAGTTGACTTAAAAGGCCACATATAGTCATGAATTTGGGGACCAGAACGTTGAATTTAACACATTCTAACTGCTTTTCTCGGATGCCACTATCAGCCAAACTCATTTCCCTTTCTACCTTAAACACCGTCAAATCAAAATGTAATTCTGTAGCTACAAACCTAATCGGCACCATCCATGTGGTCCAACACCCATAATTTCATAATTCCCTCAACAAAATGTCAATATGCTAGAGATAAAGTGACCAAAATTTTCCTATCCCTCTTGAAGTTTAACATAGTCTAGGGAGAACAAGGTGTTCAGAAAAGTATCCAGTGAGTAAAAACTAACGGACATAGAAAACATGGAAGGACTGTGAAATGGTGACCTGGAGCAGACCTTAATTTAAAAAGAATGAGCCTTAACATTCTTTTTAACAGTTGAGTGTTAAGCTTTCCACACATGAAGTTTCCAGGACGATGAAAGTCTCAGCAAAGCATCCAGTGTGGCCAGAGTACAGTAAGCAAGAGAGAAAACGGTAGGAAATTAGGCCTGATATTTGAAGGGCATATGGGCCAGATTTAGGATTCTAGGTGTGGTGTGGTTTCTACAGAAACCACTGGAGTCTGAATAACAAGTGACAAAATCTGACTTGCCCTCTAAGGCTCAATCTGACTGCTATGCAAGAAAACTATACTACAGGAGAGCAAGACTAGAAACAGAACCACCATAAGCTACTGTTGCCTGTTCTGAGAGTGGTGGTGGTCACAAGTGCTGGCTGACTTAGGATGTATTTTAAAGGTAGAATCATATGCATTTGCTTAAGGACTATAGATACAAGGTATGAAAGGAAACCAATGATATCCAAGGTATATGCCCTGAGCAACTGGATATACGTTCATGAACAGATAAATCTGAAATACTCATGACATTCAAATCAAGATACCAAGTTTGCGTGTGTTTGGGGGAGTCTGGGACCTAGAAACACTTCTGAGTGACTAAAATGATGACCGTAGTCAGTCATGGGATTGGTTAAGATCAACTAGGGAAGAATTTAGCCAAGGATGAAGTCTGCAACCAAGTCCTGGAAAACTCAGTAAAGGATACTAAGCATTGGCCAGATAGAAATGTGTAGAACCCATTCACAACCACCCTGCACTTTATGTTGTAATCATTTCTTACATGGGTTACACCAAGTCATCTCTTGCACCATATTATTTTGCTCTCAACACTGTTGTTTTTGCTTTTGCCACTGGACTGCCAGGGAATCCCCTGCACTGAGTGTTATTAAATGACAATTTTACTAGGTGACCCACCATCCTCTCCTCCCCCAATCCCAACCACTATACACACAGCTTAAAACTTACCAGTTTCCAACTCTCAAGAGACAAAACTTACCATGGAATAAAACTACAAAGCTGTTCTTAGTAGTCCTTACCTGTTGCTTCAGCCTCTCTAGCTCTATATCTATACTTTCACTCGAGTCAGTTTCTCAGTCACTGGAGATTTGACTTGGACATGCAGTTCTCTCCCGTTCTTTACCAGTTTACTACTTCTTATCCTTCAAGTCTTAACTATTCACATCAAAAATGTCTTTCCTGATCATTTTGACCAGGCCATATCCTATCACAGCCTTAATATCTATCATCAACTATGTTGCTGCATCATGGCTTTTGCTGTATTTTAGTATCATCACATCAACATCTTTGATCAGACTGATGAGAGCAGCAACCAGTGATTCTGTCACCACTGAATGCTTAGTGCTTGGAATGGTGACCTGGCAAAGAGGACCCAAATTTGCTAAATGAAGCTTTGGTGTACTGACTTAATACAGTGACTCCCTAATCTAAATACAGTACTTGCAGAAAACCAGTACTAAAAAGAACACTTATTGCCTTCACTGAATCAGGTTATCTTTCACTACTTACATACTCAAGGAGCCAGTCTTCTGCATGAGACTGGATTAGGCTTCAGAACCGCTGATTAAGGTATTAAGATCCCAATTGAGAAGAACTGTAGTAGTCTAATAAGGTGAGACTAACAAATTTAAGGTTTTTCCTCTCTTCTCACAAGTAGCACTTCTTCACTTAGAGCTTTGCTTAGTGGTATAAACAACTAAAGCAAACTTCACTCAAGGACAATTAAGGTATCAGGTTTTAATATGATTTAATCTAGTGTAATTTTAAAACATTCACTAGTCTTTTCCAGTATTTTTGTAGAATTCAAAATGGGAAAGGGTATAGAATGAGCCTTAACAAATTATTTTCATATTCCTGAGGGTTTTCCCTCCCCCCATTAACTCTTTAGAAGGGATAAGCTTAAGAGCAATACTGATTTTTTTTTAACATAACTTACAGTCAATAAAACTTCAAAGAGTGCTTAATAAGAACTCAAATGAGATGAACTTCAGAAACTTAAAAGATGAAATGATGGGTTTTAACTTTGTGCTTACCTGTATCCCATTCCCCCCAAGATATATTACTGAAAATATAATGAACAATATAAATCTCCTAAGACATTTAGGAGGCTGAATATTCAACTACTTTCTACATTTTATGAACTGCTTGTTAACAGAACATCTGTTAATTAACCTTCTGAGAATAAATACACATTCTCATGTCTCTAAGTGACGTCTCCCACATCACGGAGTCATATATATACATAGGAGGTTAAAGAACAGCAGAAGCTAGCTGATTAAAAATACTTAACAGGTTTTGTTTTAATATTACAAGAACGATGATCAGAAAACCTCTTTCAATAATATTCTTTAGGGATATTAAGATCTGAAAATAAAACTGCCCTAGCCAAGGTAATCAATGACACTGTACCTTAAAGCTTTAAAACAGAAGTCTCATTATCCACACGAGATGATTGATACTGTGCGTTTAAATGAAAGTACTTTATATATGGCATCTTGCTATACCAAGCCACAATGCCACATGTGACAACCATCTCTTTTCAACTCTGCTAGAACATGCATTCGCCCACGCAAGGCCTCCTGCAGGGAGGACAAGCATCAAGCATCCACAAATTATACAGAACACTTAGTACCAAGACTCGGATCTTAATGGGACTTTTTAAAAAGTTCTCTGTCCCATAGAGAGGCGCTCCTTTAAAAAATATAGTCTGAATTGAGGCATAAAAGTTTTAGATTTAGACTACAATGGTAGAATGCCAAAAAAAAGGTATAATATGTCAAAAAGAACAAACGATTCTTTTAAAAACATACATAGAAATAATAAACCTACTAATACCTTTACACATTCATGACATCTGTACTAATGCATAGAAGTTTGAAACCTAGAAAGCATTTCTCCCCCATCCCATCTCTGAACTGATTCATAGAGATCACTGTATAAAGAACTTATTTCAATTTTGACTTTAAATGTCATGAAATTATTTTCTACACAGATAGCAAAGTTAGTTTTATATATAGAAAGATTGTAAGCACACATCATCTAGGGATTACCCAGTAAACCACAAATATTTTATCTATCTGCCTAAAATAAAGCAAACATATGGTTGTGGTACATCCCAGGCAGATGTCATTTAAAGCACACAAGGGGAGGTGCTAGCAGTAGAAATACTTATTTGCAAAAGTAAACAGATAACCCTTCCAATATGATGTACCACAACCACACATGAGAAAAGTCAAGAACTTCTTTTATTTTAAAATAAACATTGAAGTTTCCCCCCTTCCCCACCACCCTACAAAACTTTTGAATGTGGAATGTTCAATAGCCTATCCATTTTAGAAGGTTACAAAACCAGCAAAAACTCCAGTTGTCTAATGATCAATGTTTGAGAATAGTTTTATGGGTTTAAGTAGCTGAGCACCTACTGGAAAAAGTCTTTAGCTAAAGGCTGAAAACTAAATTCAATTTCTGCACAGAAAATACCATTAACTTAGTAGCCTTTGCTTAATGTAAGGTGGGATTAATTCCCCATGAAGTCAAAGTGGGATACAACAAGCAGCATTAAGTTCATAGGCACACAGAACTAGTGCTCCAACTGCTAGCACAAATTTCAACATCGTACATAAATTACTAAACTGTCCATCATCATCAGACTTGGGACTCTCCCTATACATCTATGGGAGGGAATCACCACTTTGAATATAAATACCTCCATGTGAAACAGATAATTCAGTTAGGGTTAGACAAAAGATAAGTGCAAGTACTGTAGAAATAGCTGCTGAAGATAACCATAAAATTTGTAACACTAAACTGCATGGGATGAACCACATAAGCTGCTAACTGTTGAACACCAGTGTTTCAAGATACAACTTTTATAAACATGTTTTATTTGTTTGCTTATACCATCAGAAGTGAAACTATTGACTGTCATTTCCCTAAAATAGGGAAATCAATCTAAAACACATACTGGTGCTTTTCAAAAGATAGCAATTTAAAAGGGTGGCAGCAGCAGGCATTTGATGTCTTTTTCTTTTAAAAACTTTCAGGCTGCAGGAAAAACATGTGACCAAGAGTGTTATGATTATCCATTAGATTTTCATCAGTACCTGTACCAATTTAGGTGACAATACAGCAAGATCCAAGGATTAGTGACAGACAATGTACGTCATAAGGAATGATATATACTACCAATCCTTACAAAAGTCATTGTCAAAGAACTGTTAAGTGTTCAAAAGGTATCTAAATATTTCACATTAAGTACAGAAGCGGCCATCCAGATTATATCCCTTAATTGTTGCATATTTTTCAAAAAGTGCCAATCAAAGCCTAGTTTTGCATTTTGGCTTTGTCTTATACAGTATCAGCTGTTAAAAAGCAATTTACATGTGTCTTAAACCACAGTCGTCTGGCCAGAGGATGAATAGTGCCGTGTCAAAGCCTAAGGCTGGTACCCAGCCTTGTATGTGTGATTAAGGGCCCATGCATAATTTGGTATGCATCTAAATGTTCAGTGCTCCAATTTAACCGGAAAAGGTGTGAAATGCATTTGTTCTGCCGAACCACACTCCACTCCTTCCATCTTCCTTTCAAGGGAAATATTTTAGTTTTGTCAGTTACCATTGAATGACTCTAGGGCTGATTTGTAGATTTTATCCAATGTCAGAAGTCAATCTTGCTTTATCCAAGCCACTTCAAATAACTATGGAGATATCACCCCATTAAAGTATATTGTGTTTTACTCCTAAGCAAGGGTGAGGAATCTGAGTATCATGTGCAAGGCTCAAGATGACGCTTAGGACAGAACATGCAGAGTAAAAATAGTTTCCTTCCATATCCAGGTAATATAAAGCTGACAATTGTAGTCCTGTCTTTATGGGATGAAAACAGTCCCTTTACAATAAGTTTCCTGAAAGTGAGAACAAATAGATAATAACTCTTCTGGTAACATATTATGGTACACTGGCCAGTGTGTTTTTGGCGATTAAACATAATCCTGTGAATCAGATTAATTCACTTGCTGAGTGTTCATTTGCGGCATCCCTCTGTTGGGTCTTGGGGGCCCTCCACGACCTAGAAGACAAAAATGGCATTTGGTTTTTCTTTCAAATATTATTTGTTTTGCCTTCAAGCAGATTTTCATCTGAAGTCAAGAAGCATGTGGGCAGCTTGTCACCACATTATTAGGTTTAAGAGGTCAATTCTTCAGTGTTCAAGTTTCACCTGTCCTGGAAGTTGTCATGCGCAAATTTGCTCATGTTCTCTAGTTAAAAGAAGAGTAGAGCTAATGGAGTATTCCACCAGTACTCATTCATTCATTCATTCAACAAGTATTTATTGAGTGCCTACTATGTGCCAGGCACTGTCATCAGGCGTTGGAAATAGATACAGCAGTAAAGACAGACAAAGTACCTGCTCTCATGGAGCTTACATTCTAGTGTACACTCTAGCTTACATTTCAGTAGTAACATCATACTATCAAAATTAATAAAAGCACCAGAATGAAAAACAGACCTTATTACCTAAACTGTTATAAAGAAACTACATAACATTCAAAATTGTATAATGACTTGTAACAGATAAAGTAACTTTTTACATGCTGTTAAAACAGATTTTTAGCTACCAGTCAACTCAACTTTCATTGAATATGCTACAAGGTGAGAAAGAACATAACCCACATTCACATGCAAATATCCTTTGATACTTCAAGTCAGTAATTCCCAAGTGATCCATAATTTAAAAAAAAAAAAATGCACCTTTTTTGCTGGCCAGTTTCTACTAGCATTGAAATTAAAGAATTTTGTAATTCCTCCTTAATATACATTTGTATACATATTATGGCCAATATCTAGAGGAAATCAATTCAACTTCCCTCAAATCAGAGAACCATTTAGAACTTCAGATCATATGAAATGCTACCTCTAATTGTTACACAGATTGACTTTCTACCCAAATAGGAAGTAGTTTTCCTATATTAAGAGACAAAACAAAAAACTCTCAAAACCTGTAATTTTTAAGTATAGTTCTGCAAGTTGGTTATGAATTTGGAGGCTTTGTTTAAAAGTCAGAAATAATGACATTTATATCCATAATAGTGGTCCAAAAGGCATTGAAATTTCAATTTTCTATCACTTCTAAATGGTTCTCTAAATGTAACTATGGCTTATCCGGCCATTAAAGGGTTTCTGGCCCTAAAATATAATAAGCATGTTTCAAAAATGAAAGAGGAATAATAAATTTATATAAATGTTCAATCTCATTCCAAAAATGTCTTACAAAAATGTTTCAGTAAGTACTTCCTAAAAACATTTAGCAGGTTTTAGGACCTGAAAAATAATTTGCAGTTGGAAAAACACTTTCTGAGGAGGAGAAATGTTCTAGTTTTCAAGACAGTTTATATAGTAACAGGGATAATCATTCAAAAAATTAAATTTGGGTTCAAGATAAGTTTTAGAAACAAAGCATTTCATTTAATCCCTAGCAACAACTCTGGAAATGATAAATGTATTCCTAACATGTAACCTACATGCAGACTATGAACAGCTCTTCCAAGGCCAGAACAGAAGCTCCACTTAGGAGCTAGGATCACCACCACAAAATATTACCTCGTGGGGCTCCCCGTGGTCCACTCTGCCCAGAGCCTCGCTTGAAATTCTGCTGATATCCATCCTAAAAGACAAGCTTGTTAGTACTGAAGAAAAGGTAATTTTTAAACCTTACTCTATTCTTACAGTCTTTTATAGAATACAAAATTGTTATTCTTTTAGACATTTAAACATAGCATTGCCACATGATATTCTGTAATAGTACTTCTCTTATTTTCAAGATCAATGAGATATACTTCTTTGCTCATAAAAATCATTGTCTATCAAACTCTATTAAATGAATCCCTACATTGAGTGCTAAGAAAAGCAAAAGTCATCATTCTCCACAAAGAGGTATCTTGTACAGAGGTTCAAAATTAGCCCCAAATTACTTACTCTAGTTCGTCAAGCAACTACATTAGTCCCTTTCATTGCGGTACTTAGGTCAGATTTATATTTTTAAACAATTTCACCTACCCGCTGATAGCCAGAGTAGTCCCGGGGAGCACTGAACTGAGACTGTGTATAACCACTGTTTGGAGTGTTAGTAGAGAATGAAGGGCGGTAACCATCATATCCTCCTAAAATGTAGGACAAGAAGAAAAAAATAAAAATTTTTTTCGTTATCTTCTTAAGGAGTTTTTACCTTCTCACTACTGACCAAGGAAGAACTGAAAAATTGTAAGCCACGCTAGTTATTCAAACTAATTTCTAATTTCTTATCCTGATCTAATTTGTCTCTATTGCCTTAGAAGATGAAATAGTTACCCATCCTTGCATACATACACACAGAAAACAACAAATCTCCATAAGGTATCATAATTTATAGAAAACACTATCCTTTACAGGACAGTGGCAGATATGGGTTTAATACATACAAAATACTCAGTCCCAATTCTGCCGATTTAAATAACTCTTATCAACACATACCAAAAAAAAAAGTTTACACTGTACATATGAAGCTAATGCAGAGAGATACAATTTTTTCATAAAAAACATGACATATTTCTATGTACTGTGCAAATCAGAAAAGAATATGAACTTTCTTTTGGGGGTTTTTGTCTTTACCTCTGAATCCATTAGCAGGTCCTCTGTATCCATTCATCAAGCCTCGAGCACCACGGGAACCTCCACGAGACACACCACGACTGTTGTAATAGGGCTGACTGCTACGCGGAAATCCAGTGTTCTGCTGAGGAGGCTGCTGGTGGTTACCAGTCACTTGATGGGGCTGGTCCTGGGAACCATGGTAAGTGCCAACCACTATAACAGAAAGAAAAAAATACATATATACATGTGTATACACACACACACACACACACACACACAGCTCATTACAATTTGCCTGATTTCTATATGCTTTCTCGCTTAAGAAATGTCTTTAAAAAAAAAAATGAAATGTCTTACACAGTCTCCTCAAAGTTTAATTCTGTCCTTAAATTTTCATATTAATAACAGAGAAAACTGCACATTAATGAAATCCCTGTCTTGCTCCTACCCCTGTACTGCTGCTAAATCACTTCAGTCGTGCTAAGAGAATGAAGTTCTCCAACAATAATTCCAAATCTCTGAGAGCACACATGGTGTGAAAGCACACCATTCTATCCTTCCAAATGACTTGAAAGGCTGTATTATTTAAACATCTTCTGAGAGGCACCTCTGTGTAGCACAAATGACCTACAATCATCAAAAGATTTTATGTACTGAAATATTTAAGATTCTGTACCATTTAATTATTTCTTTTCATTATAAACCTCCCATTGCTAGTTTTCTTATTCCTCTAAATTTCCCTTGATATTTGTTAAAACATACAAAACCATACCTTCCCATAGCTAAGCAGCTATACTCAGCAGAGTATAAATACATCAGCAGAGGCCTTCAACATATACCTTGTCATAATACTTGAGTACATTTCAAGTATTTTTAATGCACAGCCAATTTAGAGAAGAATTAAATAGTACTCACACTGGCACTTAACCCCCAGAAGTGAAGGTTCTACAAGGTCCATACTATTATACCTTAGATCCCTCCTCCTTCCACAATGGGGAGAAGCCTAAAATCTAGAAACCTTCAAAAATAAAATAGCAAGGTACATTCCTGGTATTACCCCAATGTTCATAATTCACAACAGAGAAAAAACAATGCTAATAGTAACTTTGTGAGATAAGGAAGGTATAGACCAAAGGAAGGCCCATACTCCAGGAAGAAAAACAGTCAGCAGCCTCCAGGCAGCCCAAATCTTGTATGTTTGGGCAGAGAGAAAAGGTAGTGTGAGTCTTGAAAATTTCTCTGACCTACTTTGTATCTTCAAGAAATCCATCATGTTTATGAGTTCTTAGAATGCTATTTTGCAACAAAAAAACTAGAGAATGCCTAGGTAAGAAAAGGCTCTTTTTTTAACTATGTAATGGATCAAATACACGAAGCACAATGTGATCTTTCTACATAAATTATCTTTTACTATATTCTCAAAACATAATTATAAAGCAAATGTCACAAATACCAGTAACATTTTCTATCTGTAAAGATTCACTCAGGAAATTCCCTGGCGATCACTGGTTAGGACGCGGGTTTGACCCCTAGAGTAGGGGAACTAAGATCCCGCCATGCCACATGGTGTGGCCAAAAAAAATTTTTTTTTTAAAATAAAAGGATTCATTCATACGCAAGTAGAAAATGGTCAGAAGAAGTGAATTTTCGACATTTTTTGTAAGAACTGTATTATCCTTGGTCAAATCTCACTGCAAGAAACTCAAAGCAGAACAATTAAAGTGTGATCTTTATTTTAAAGGTCCTAGTTAAGTGCACATAAAGCATAAGCATACACTTTTAGTCCATTTAAAAAAAAATCAAATATCCTTGCAGATCTTTTTTTCATGTCGTTCCTGATGAGATACTAATTCAAAACTTCTGCAATGATGGGGGACTTTCCTGGTGGTCCAATGGCTAAGACACCACGCTCCAAATGTTGGGGGCCAGGGTTCAACCCCTGGTCAGGGAACTGAATCCAACATGTTGCCACTAAAGATCCACATGCCACAGCTAAGACCTGGTGTGGCCAAATAAATATTAAAAGACAAAAAACTTCTAATGGGATACACTGACTTATTCAACAAGTATCGTTTAACGCCCTCAACATGCCAACCCAGGTCCTAGACACAAGGGATGAGATAGTTTCCAACACATAATCCTTGCCCATAAGGAACTTTTAATAGTAGGAAATAATAAGTGAATAAAATATACATACAAGTGAAAACATCTATGTTGTTTCAGGTAATAAGAGATTAAGGAAAACACCAAGTAGGGTAAGTGAATGACTAAAGTAAGCACTTTATATTTGGACAAGGCAATGAAGGCAGGTAGGTCTCTGTGAGGTGGTTTCTGAGCACAGGCTTAAAAGTCACAAAGCAAGCTATGCAAACATCAGTGAAAGAAAGTTTCAAGCAAAAAGAAAACAAAGCATAAAGGACTTTTTATTTACATTAAAGAAAGAAGAGAGTTTGTGTCTGTGACTGTTTGGGCACATGATAAAGAAAACAGGACATACAACAGGATCAAGGTAGGGGGCTAGATCATGGATCTCGTAAACTAAGGTAAAGACTACGTTTCTTTTCTAAACATAATTGAAAGTCACTGGGAGGCTCTGAACAGGAAGAGAGACATCTGATTTACATTTTAAAATCACTCTAGCTACTGTGTGGAAAACAGACTGGGCTAACTAACGTAAAGGAAGAGTCAAGGGAGAGAGCTGCAATATTCTAGGTAAGAGTTGATGGCAGCCTAGATTGCAGTGGGTAGTGTGGCTGTATTTGAGCAAAGCATATGGGCTGACTTATTTTTTACTGAAAATATCAGGAAATGTTTTGAAGTCAATTTTCATTAATAACATATATTTTGACATGGTAAAAAAAAAGATTATCTAGCACCAATGCTTCACAGTCAATTAGTGAAGTTGAGTAGAATATAAGATAGCTTGAACTCAATCGGCACAAAAGGTAAAACTAACCAAATCAAATGATAAATCAATTTATCAATATGATAAAACACATATTGGTAATTCTCATAATATTTCAAACTGTTTCATTATTAGATAAGTTATGGTGATCTGCAGTCAACAATCTTTGATGTTACAACTCAAGTGAGGTCTTGGAGGATGGTTAGCAATCTGGGACAATAAAGTATTTTTTAATTAAGGCATGTACACTGTTTTTTTAGGCATGATGCTATTACTGCACACTTAATAGACTATAGTATGTATGGTGTTAAGAGAATTTTTATATGTACTAGGAGACCAAAACATTCATATGACTCACTTTATTGAGGTATTTGCTTTATTGCAGTGGTCTGGAACCAAACCTGCAATCTCCTCAAGGTATGCCTTTATGTGGCACTGAATAATTAAAGGAGCCTGAGAATGAGAAGTCCAATTTTATCATTCAGAAGCAGAGACTGCATAACTGCCAAATTTCTATCAGACTATGGTTGATTCAAACTCTACTGATTAGTGATGCTAACTACCACAGGGATATGTAAGAAAAATTATTGTTGACCCAAGTCTGTCAAGAATCAGACAATTAAGAGTTATTCACATCAGTCAAGTTTACTAGTCTGTTGTGGGTTTCTAATTAAATCTCTAATTATTTGAATTTAATAACCAAAGACCTAAAAAAATATATTTATGTCTTATAAATATTAAGAAACCTACTATTGTGAGAGATATGGTAACTGGCCAAGTTATGACCTTATTTGCTGGCAAGGACTTTGTTTTAACCTAGTCTACTAAATGTAGCCTCACCATGCCTTTACTGCTTAACTTTGTATAACTGACTTGCTGCCAGATATCATGCTACCAGGCTTCAATTAATTAGCAATTAAAACCAAAGTTGATCATGATTCAAATAACAAGTTTAATTCCACTAAAATCACCAATGAAATAGGCTATTATGAAAACTCACTAACCGAAGGAAAATGGGCATATGGTCTCCAAAACCTGCACATAATTCACATACAGCAAATATGGACTTGATTGTACTCAGAATCAGCAATGAAAAATTAATTTGTTTTGGACTACTACCAAAATAAAAACTCTTGGTCACTGCCACTCTAAAGTCCAAACTCGCCTAACAGTGTCAATCACTGCAGTGGAAAGCAAGTAGCCAATGAGGCGACACTGGTTTTCCTACCTGTTTGAAGCTGTTCTTGCTGAAGCTCTGTTTGTTCTACTTGGTGAGGCTGACTGGAAAAGCTCTGGTTATAACTAGCCTGGTACTGATTTTGCTGTTTTAAAGTTTCTGGTTCATTAACAGGAGGAACTGGGGCATTCATATTGAACACCTATAAGTAAATAAAGTAAATGATTAGTTCTTCCCTTTATGCTAATCATTTTCCTACTTTTAACATGGCAGATCTTAATACTGGTTTTAACTGAGATGTAAACAAACATCACAAGTCTCAAGGCATTTATTTCTCTCTCTCTCACACACACATGTTCTTCAGTTCACACACACACCATGTAGCACTTTTTAGCAGAGTATAAATGGATTAAAAATCTGAGAAGACACAGGATCAGAATCCTTGGAAATGCTATTATAAATGAGAAATCTTAAAAGCTGCAAACCCCTGATACACTATCACTTAGATAAATTAAATCTATGAACTTTAAGTTGAATATTTTATTATATTTTAATTGAAAATTAGTATTTTAAGCATTTAACTCTATGAATTTTCCTGTGAGCACTGTTTTAGCTATATTCCATTGATCACAGTATTTTCATTATTTTCTAGAAATCCTACAATTTAGAGATGCTCACTGAAGAACCATAGTATCATAACATCTATTACTCTGAGATATAATTCAGTAAATTAAAAGGTTCAGTAAACATGACAAAGTGTAAACAACTGATCTCTAGGTAATGCTCTGTGCTGTGTGTGTGCTCCGCCGTGTCCAACTCTCTGTGACCCTATGAACTGTAGCCCACCAGGCTCCTATCCATGGAATTTTCCAAGCAAGAATACTGGAGTGAGTTGCCATTTCCTTCTTCAGAGGATCTTTCTGACTCAGGGATCGAACCCACACATCTTCTGTATTGGGGGGCAGATTCTTTACCACTGTGCCACAAGGGAAGACCAATGATATATATCCGTCTACTTTTTTCAAATTTAAAATTCTGTTACTTTAAAGGGTGAAACTACAAAACAAGATGTAGGCACGTAACTCCTAAGATTCAAGTTTATCTCTGTGAACAGAAAAAAATGAGTTTTATGTTCAATTAAACATACTCTAAAGTTACAGGAGATGCAGACTCAAGCACAAAGTTAAAGACTTTTTGCTGAGACTCTACCATGAAGATAGTACACACCAGGCACTTAATGTCAGTTTACTTAATCTGCTTACCGTTTGCATGGATTGGAATGGAGCTGCATTTACATTGATTCCACTGCTATGTAAAGGTTTGCTTGTCCCAGCCTGGAACACTTGAGGCTGAGAAGCAGCAGGAAGGGATGATGATGCTGTAGTCTGGTCTGTATTTAAAGAGATCGCTGCCTAAACACAGAGTGAATAGATGCACTTTAATGGTAAACTAAGACCCATACATATGTTAATAAACTCAACTATTTTATGAAATAAAAATAATATCATGAATGCATTAGGTCCAAAACAAAGAGATACTGCATTAACAGTTATTTGCCTCCACCCAATTCAAGTGCCTCATCAAGTTTATATGACCTAGTAACACAACTTGCCTGAATCTGGTCAATCGGTTCCTTTTGTGGTCGTTGCTCAGTAGCATGAGAAGGTTGGTACAAGGGTTGAGATGCTGTATATCCCTCATTTGTAGATGAAACCAAAGGAACCTAACAAAGAAGTAAAGAAATCAGAGCTTCATTCTGTTATAAACCAACTTCATTACATACAGGGCTAAGAAATAGATATTCATGTTAAAGAGACTATAAAATCTAGCAACTGGAAAAATACATACATTATTAAAGCTCAAAGTTAATAAACCCAAACCCAGTTACAAAGTTCCCAACAAATGTACATAATATCTACACTAAATTTTAAAATTATGAAATCTAAACTATGTCTTCTCAAACTGTTTCAAATTTAAAAACTTCATTAAAATTAAAAACCACAAGGATTAACAAATAAATTGTTTTTATTAGTTCATTAAAAGAAAAATAAATGTAAACATGGAAATAAAAGTTGATAGCTACTCACGCCAGACTTGACACTGATCAAACTCACACCTAGTTTTCACAGGCTAGCTAAGAACAGATTAAAAACAAAAACTGCAAAAATAGTTATCAGTCTTACCTGTGTAGCTTCTGGTTGTACAGAAACTTGATTAGGTTGAGCAAGTCTAGATTCAGAATGAACTGTAAAATTGACCAAAAAAATACTGTCATACAAAATCAAATTTCTTCAGAGATGTATAAATACCTTTTACTTAAGTCTCTAAAGTCTCTAAAGTCAATTTTCTATAGCCAAATCCTAAATAAACTATTTAGCAATTATGAAAGTAAATGGGGAAGTACAGGAAGGATTTTAGCTTTCAAGTGAGCATTTTCAATTAACTAATACTCATTATTAATCAACTGCTACATGCCTTTCACTTTTTTTTGCAGTGTTAGTGAAATAATACTAACAAATGGGTGTAGAGCAAAATAAAAATCAATGCTAGAATTATCCCTGAAAAAGAGCTTTTTAAAGCAGTTAACTACAAAGGAGCATTACTCTTAGTCAAAACTTTGAGACAGATAATATTCAGAAATATTTTAACTATCAACTTTCAATATAACTTCAAATGCTTCCACTGGAAAAAATAAAAATTTATCTTTAAAAAGCCTATATTCAATTCACTGTGCATGTTACTGTCAACTTTCATCATTCTTCCACTAATCTTCCAAATCATGGTTAAACAGATAATCAAAAATACAGTATCTTTGGTTAGTCATTTGGAAATCATCCATTTTCACTGGAGAGTCTAGTTGACTTACCATCACCTGAAAACCTAAGTAGCTTTACAGGTTACATCAGTGGTGCACGTGTTGACTGACATAGCTAAGAAAACTATGTATTTTCTTCCTCTGGTAGAGCTCAAAAAGTAAACATTAGTAACTTTGTGAGTCCCTGATCTGTTTTCTAACTCTTGGTAGAGATATGAGGCTCCCCTTCATTTAGAAAAATCCTAACTTACCATTTTAACTGTGTTCATTAAACATGCTTTTACCAACAACTCCGTTTATAACATTTAAGATTAACATTAAATGTGTTACCTCCTACTGTTCCATTTTTATGCTCTTAATGCTGACATGTTGTAGGAAAAAAACAAGACTCAAAATTACTAACAGTCTTTAAGAGATGCTCCCCTTAACCCAATACGAAAGCACCAACCCTATTTATTGTGCTGCTGTTTCAAATAATGGTGTTAAGACTAGTGAGAAACGGAAACTTCAGCTGTCTTCTAGTCCATCTCTTCCACTATCCTCTTAAGCATTTCCTTACCCACTCACTACTCCATCTCATTTTTAAGTAATAAAATGTTCAAAAATCCTTCTAAAAAGCTGCAGTCATCCTTCAGAGAAAGACACCTATCTTTTTTCCTAGATTAATTTTTAAAAAATAATTTGATCTTTCCTTTTTCCAAATATAGGTAACATTTTTTTGGTCATGCAGCATGTGGGATCCTAGTTCCCTCACAAGGGACCAAACCCGCACCCCTTTTAATTGGGTACATAGTCTTAACCACTAGACCACCAGGGAAGTCCGTTCCTAGGTTAATTTTGAAATTTAAAAAGCCAAGCAAAACTTCATCACACCAAAAAAAAAAAAAAAAAAAAAACCCAACCAGGTATAACACATCTATAGTTGTACAAGTCAGAATGTGGCTGCTATAAGGCAAGGGAAGAGGTAGTAACTAGTGACTACAAGGGAACACAAGTAGGCTTCTGAGATATTAATAATGTTCCACTTCTGGGTGCTGGTGAGTTCAACTTTGTAAAACCTCATCACACTTTAAATTTGCATGTATGTTTCTGTATGTCCATATGCCAATAAAGTTACCAAAAAAAAAAAAAAATCCACCACTAATAACGATGGAACTATATTTATGGTTCGTATTATAGGAAAAAAAGAGTTAACACTTCTTACCAAATTAAAACATTCAAGATCTGAAAGTAAAACATTAACAATAAAAAGATTAACTTTCACAAACTTTACATAACCTAAAAACACTAGTTCTGTATTTCTTACATAAACATGGATCACTACCAACCTGGAGGGCAAACCAGCTGGGGTATGTCCATGTTCTGCGCTGGATTCATCGGCTGTGCAGATACAATGGCAGGATCAAGTGTCTGGTTTTCAAAATCCAGCATTGAATCCTAGGATGTAATGCAATTTATATTTAGGTAGGGTATAATGCATAAAGTTTAGGTAGGATATAATGTAATTAAGTTAATGTAAACAACCAGTATCTGACGAGTACCTACCTGTATGAAGTTATAGGGGCCCTGCATTTGTGCCATAAGGTCCTGTACTCGCTGTCTTCTCACGAGGGGATCGGCTTGAGCCACTGGGGTCAAAGAGTGGGGTTCCGGTACTGAAGGAGATGCAGCCTGAGGCTGCTGCTGGAGTGAGTTTACCACCTAAAGCAGAAGAGGAGGACAGGTTGGTAGAATGAGAGAGCTCCATCCATTACCATCATGACTGGTCCCCAAATTACACATACCATGTATATACTATAAACAGAATAACAGATTTGAATGTAGTCAACCTGACCAAATTAAGTCCAAGTTAACATTCTGATCAATGCTCTCACTTCTACAGTGTTCACAATTCCACAGGGCTGCCACATATTAATAGCATTTCAGGTTTACCTTGTAAACGGCTTTAGAAAAAAAAAAGATACTGTGTCTATGTCCTAAAACCAAGTATTTTGCTTAAACTGTTAAGCCTTCTACAGTAAGTAAACCTATATACCTATATCAATTATATATCTATCTCAGTACCTGATATATACCAAGCATTCAAGAAAATGTTAGCTATTATCATTAAACTTTGAGCTCCTATCATTTCACTCTCCACCAGTACCATAGGATCAAGCTCTATCATACCTTGTCTAAATTGCTACAGAAGCCAAATTTCACTCTACCTATCCTAATAATTTCTCCTAATTATTGTTTTAAGTAATTCCCTGCTCTAAGAAATCTCACTAATTTTTATTACTACAAATTTACATATTTCTCTGCCTGGCTGTTAAGCCTGGGCAAGTCACAACCTTAGTTCCTTTATAAGCAATACTGAGCTAACAGAACCTGGTACTCAACAGCATCAGGGTAAAGGAAGAGTCTGAAATGACACTTCAATGTATCCCCTGTCAGGCAGTCTTTCCGAAGGCTATCCATGCAGGAGACCAGATTTTCACAGTGCAACCTGATTAACAAGTTATGTACTTTAATAGATTGAGCATGTAAACTACATAGATATTTGTATATTTTCTTGTAATTGGAACAGTAAAGTGGTGATTATATTAAATACCCACAGAAACAAATCACCTTTTAAACAGAACAGTCTTATATAATGAGTTTGTTGTTATAATAAATGTACTTTTAATGCAAATTACTTGAAAATCTAAATTTGTTCTTAGGAGAGATAAAAAGTACTAATTAAAGACAAAAGACAAGCTTCTAACAGAGAACTCTTACCTCAACAGTTTCAACTGTCCATTCATCTACCTGCTCCTTTTCACCACTGCTGAACTGTGTTTCTGCCATAAATTGTCTATTTACATACTGCAAAGCAAAGTAAACGTTTGAGACCTCTGTTTGAAAGACAGAAAGAAAAAGCTAGCATAAAACAAAAATCATACCTCTGTTGATTCAACCTCATTTTGTTCAGTGTATTCTTCCGCTGGCTCAGGTTCTAAAAGGTTAAAAAATGATACAAAAGAGTGTAAAATATATTTTTTAAAGTTAACAGTTCATTTAAATCCACTTCCCCATCATATAATCTGAATTTACAAAGTTATAGTTACTAGTAAGTTTCTGTATTTTATTACTCTTACAATAGTAGAAAACATTTTTTTTACCAGGTATTCCAGGCTTACTTCAGTTTCAACAGTAATTATTCTGGATCAAATATAATGCCAATAAAACAGCATCCTAGTCTCCACACTAATCTACTTGGTAAAAGTGGTGGTGGTGGTGGGCTGGGAAAGACTACTTGGGAATTTACTGGCAGTCCAGTGGTTAGGACTCAGTGCTTTCACTGCCAGGGCCCAGGTTCAATCCCTGCTCAGGGAACCAAGGTATTGCAAGCCCCTTCCCCCCAAACAGAAACACAGATAAAACTCTGACTTAAATTGCTTTATGTGGATCTGCAACTGTAAATTCCACCCATCTGCAATGTTCCTGTCTAGTTTCAACCTAATAGCTAAAACCTGTAAGAAATGCTTACCACTGTATACATACTACTTCCTAAATGAAGAACCTGAGGTACAGAAGTTCAGTAAGTTGCCCAGGTTTTACATCATTAACACGTGTGGTAGCCAATCCAGGCAATCTGATTCTAGAATCCATGCTTTTACCCATCACAAAACTAATACTCCTTAGATAATGCTTCCAACAGTACTCAAAATTTTATTCATCAACTTATCATAAAAGTCCTCATAGTAACTGTTTACCTACATATTAGTGATACACTAGGTGCTAGAATAGATCTCTGGTGCCTGAGAAATTTTAACTCTCCAGCATAGAAAACAACAACAACAAAACCTCATACCATTCTCCTTAAATACTGGCATGGTAATAAGCCACAATAAATGAGCACCATCAGTCAAAAATCTACTTGAAAAGCCATATATACAATAGTTGCCCCCTTATGCACATTCCAACCAAGCAATAATGCAACAAGAGAAAGACGTTTGTAACAGCGATAAAGGTCAGTAAGATAAGTAGCTGATATTTAATACCTCTGGGAATTACTCTTAATGTGTTTTGTCAATATTTGGTCATGCTTCAAGTTTCTCTAAAAATCTAAGTGTACAAATGTAACTAAATAAATGTCTAGCTTGAACCTGTGGCAAAGGACCAAGACCCTGAATTAAGTTCAGAGCCACCTGAGTACTCACCAGCTTCAGCTACCTGGTCTTCAACTGTAGGTGCTGAGGCCGCCTCCTCTTCCTCACACAGACCGTTCTGGTGGTTGTGGGTGCTGTCAAAGTAGTTTGACTGGAAAACACGCTCAACAATTTCCTTTAGAGCTTTATCTAAAAACACATCATGAATTATAATCTTAGACTATCTGACTTAAAAGATTAAACATTCTACAAGATATAGCAGTGAAAAAAAAACCCATCAAATGTTACTTAAAAAATTAAAACATTAAATTCCAAAAGAAATTACAGAACAAAAGAGAACAAGCAATTATTTGTATTAAATTTTAAGTATTTTAAATAATTAGTCCAAAAAAAAGTCCAAAATAAAATCATTTATTCTTTCAATAAGCATATATCTAGCACCTAACTACATGTTATGCAATGTAGTAGGCACTAGCACTACAGAAAGGTATGTAAAAGACATAGTATCTGCCCTCCCGATTATCATTTATTCATTCAATATGCATTTATTTTGCACCTAACTATATGTTAAAAAGTGTACCAGGCACTGGGGCTACAGAAAGGTATGTGAAACACGTAGTATTTGCCTTCCCTAAGCTAACAGTCCAATGGAGAACAGCTCTCAACTACTCACAATAACAGTACAGTAACATCTGTGAAAAGAGCTACACAGAAGTACATGCACTGGACCTCATCAAGCAGAAACCATGAGAAGCTTTCCTGGTGTAAGGATTACAAGAGCTGAGATCTGAAAGATGAGTAGCAGAGAGGAAGAAAGTATTTCAAGGCAGAGGCAACAGCATTTACAAAGCCCTGTACAAAGAAGTGTGCCAAATACAAGTCAATTTACGTATGCATTGAGGCTGAAGCAAAGGAAATAAGGAAAAAGCCTAAGGAAAGATAAGTCTCAAGACTGTTAAGGGCCAGAATCTACAAGGTCTTACAAACTATATATATAAAAAATAAAACCTTTAAAAGATTCTAAAAAGGGATGGATGGTGAATTCAGGTGAGAGACAGCATTACAGAAGAGAAGAAGAAGAAAAGTAGAGAAAGAAGTAGATTCAAAAGATATTTAAAAGGCAAATACAATTGTCAGAACTTGGTACATAAAGGTGTCAGGGCAGCAGGTGCAGGTCTATGTCAGGAGTTAATTTCCTGGCCTTGTATAATAGATGTAGATCAAGAACTACTAATAGGTAACTATACAGAAAAATCAAACTTCAGAGACATTACATCAAAGGAGTATAAAATTAATCCTATACTCCTTTGATATAAAACTATTGGGGATTTCCTGGACATACAGTGGATAGGACTATGTACTCTCACTACCAAAGGCATGGGTTCAATCCCTGGTGGGGAACTAAAATCCCACAAGATGCGCAGCATGGCCAAATAAACTATTTAACAATTTTTTGAATGCTGAACAGAACACTTCATGTGTTCTCTCTCCCTCTCCTTCAGAATCTCCTGCCTCAGAGCTGTTTTAAAAACTTATGAAAGCTGAATGCAAAAAGAACACACTCAATTGGAGTAAATTACACCTTTCTATTAACTATAAAGGTGCTACATTCCTAAGATTCAAGAATGAGGCTAGGTAGAAAATAACATCAAAACAAGCGACAGGCTTAGACTTTAACCCTTATTACTCAACAGAGTTCATGAAAATTTTAGCAGACATGACCTAAAGCTAGTTTTGAATCTAACAAATTTACACCCATGTCAATTACTTTCTAATCAAACTTTAAGTGGGGAATTCAGTACATATTTGTATCAGAACTAAATCAAGAAGTTTTTTTTTTTTTTAAACCAAGAAATACAAACACAGGCCAACAAATCAAGAAAATGGATTTCTTACATGAAAAGATACACAAGGATTGGCTCCTCATATTTGATTTACCCATTTCCTTAAAGCAAATACACTCCAAATTATATCATACAGTTTTGCCAAAAAATCTTTTCATTTCTTTTCAATCATAATAGCTAAAAACAAGGCATACAAACAGATACTTTTGCCTTAGTATGTTCAAAAATCTACTTCCATAAATCAACATTAAAAACAGCTAACAATCCAGTCCCTTTTACTAAGTGGTTAAAATCTAAAATTCCTAATTTACTGAAGTAGTATAACTTAAAAATATCCTTAAAAAAAAAAACCCTGCATATTTACAGTTAAGGTGCTCATATATAGAATGTTGGTCTAGCTAATTAGCTTTTTCAAAATACAAAAAAAAGAATATCCGAAATTAGCAGAAATCTAAGAAAAAATTTAAAAAAGACTAAAGCAATGACCATGAATAGAATGCATGGGGTGGAGTAAATGTTTTTCACAAGATTTCATCCATAAGGAAAAACCAGTCCCCATTTAACACCAAAAACAATGAAAGCCAATTTGGTGTTAATCTGTCCCCCTGAAACAGAATAAGTTAAGAACAAAACCATGTTAATTTAGGACTCCCATCTTTACCAATTTCTGGTTGTTTGATGCTCATGTTTTGATTTACACACACAAAAAAAACTGCAAAAAATAAATAAAAACATACAAAAAGGAAACAAACCAAAAAAGTAAACAGTGGATGAATATTACTTACATATTTCTAAAGTTTTCTTCAATTAACATTACTTTTAAATAGGAAATTAAACTTTAAAGGTTCTTAGTCACAAAATCAAGTTGTCAGTGATACTCACAAGTTGTTCCACATACAGGTTTTTCCTTTCCTTCTAGCAAGTCCCACAGGTGAATGGAGGCATGTTCATACTGCTCATTCAACCTAATAATAATAAAACATCCGGTTAATTACTTTTCAGTTGTCAACTCAACACAACATTTCAAAGTTTCTATTTTACCACTTTACCTCAAGCTCATGTCTCGTTCAGGGTCTGCTAATTTGTAGAACTCATCTAACAACGACAATTCCTCTTCAGACAATATTGCCACTCCATTCAAACCCTGCTTCAGGTCAGTTCTCACTTCATCATCTCCCAGTTTGTCCAAAACATATTGCAGCTCAAGTACTGTTTTTAAACGTTTCTGTTCAGCTTCCTCTCTCATAAGCTGCTCCCGACGTGCTGTCTTCTTTATTGTTTTCTGAATCTGCATAGAGACATAAACATAAGACATAGAAGTAAATTTTATAAAAATTCCTTTACTTCAGTTTCAGGTCCAAAGTAAATAAGACACATTTCACTCACTGAGTTAGATGTGACTCTGACATACAAAAGAATGACTCCCAACTTTAACTATTTTAAGTAGTTATTTATTAGAAATTCAAAACACATCTTTTCCTAGAAGGTATTATGGAAATGGTACCAATGAAACAAATATTTGCTTCAAAATAATCTAGTAGACAGGGAATAAGGAAGTAAGTGTGAGTATAGGTAAAATATAATTGCTCATGAAACGATGCTAACTGTAGAAGCTAAATATAAGGTATATATCTAAATGTAATTTAAATATATGGTATATATATATAAGGTACAGGTAAATATGAGTTCATTATAGTCTTTAGTTCTTAAAATTTTCCATAATAAAAAGTATAAAAACTCAAAAGTTTCATTAAGGTTCAGAGTCAATTTTAAAAAAGAAACCCTACCACAGCCACAATTAAAAAAATTTTTTTATGTCTATCTATCTTTAATAAAAAATGGTTCAAAATTCTAATTTCAATTGCCTACTACTGACTTAAAAGGAGATGTCAAACCCACTACTACTCTCTTATCCCAAATAATCCACCACTTCCATTCTAGGAAGAAAGGCAGGAATGAGAAAATAAGTTGAGAAAGCAAAAGAAGTATGACAATAAAGAAAACCACTTTGGATGAAATGAGAAGTTCAAGTAGGGAAGAACATGAAGACTAGAAAAGGTAGGTTTGAACTAGGTTAAAGAAGCTCTTGAATACAAAATAAAAAACATGTTTAATAACTGTGGAAAATGCAACAAAGGATCAGAGTTAAAATGAAAGACTGCCAACGAAGTTAAAGGCCCAGTGAAAAGTTCCTTTTTTAACCAGTGTTAAAAAGTCAAAGGAAGATACAAGTACCTTCATTTACACTGTGACAGTAGCTTCAGAAATAGATTTTCTATATTAAATTGTATATGGTAATTCTACTTCTACAACTCATTTTAAAAAAAAATTAGAAACAAGAAGTTGGGCAGGGTTCTTCAGGCCTGAAGCTAAATGGAACAAATCCCTACTTGGATGTGTAAATCAAATAACCCTACTCCATTTTCAGGAATATCATCAATATTTCCCACCTTCAATCAAATTTAATAAGTAACAATAATATTAAGTGCATAAACCATTAGTTACACTTCAAATACTGTTCTAAGCACAACCCTATAATGAGGTAGGCATTGTATTATTATTTTTTACAGGTTAGAAAACCAAAGTGATGTGACAGCCTCGTCCCTCTCTTTTTCTCCCTTTCCTTTCTAAACTACTGGCTCTTTCTCTGGAAAACCTTGACTGATACAGGTATAGGAAAGTTAAGTAATCCTTTCTCTAAAGTCTTGCAACTATTAAGTACAAGTGGCAGAATCAGGATTCAAAGAGGCAGCTTGGTTCCAGAATCAGAACTTTTCATCTATGTACTACATTGTCTCTCATCACATGATACACTGTTTATTTCAACAAATCAGAGGCAAGTTTATATTTCAAAGTTGTTGCAAGTCTTTCTCCAAGGAGCCAACACTAATTCAGAAGGATATTAACTTTCTGGTCTCAACTCTCAAGGAAGTATTTGACTTTGTTCATATTTAATTTTTATCCTGTTCCCAAAGACTTTGGTCACATCAAAAGATGCTGGGGAAAAACACAACCCCTTCGTTGGATCAAGAGCTGAAACAAGTGCAACGTATCAACTGGCCACATACCTTAAGATCCCTAATGGAGAAAGTAGTAACCAGTTATATAAACAAACCTCTTTATATTCTGATAGGTAACAGTATTGTGAGATAGTCCTGAGGCATAAAGGAATAGATGGAAGATAAAAGTCTACCACATTTACACAACCATCTCTTGGTATCCAAGGGGACTCAACTCCAGGACATACTACTCCACACCTCATGGATGCCAAAGTATCTACAGATGTTCCAAGTACCTTACAGTACACCTTCTGTATCTGTGGATTCAGATACAGATTCAGAAACAACCTAGGATATCAATCCTGTGATCCAGACCCCTGCAGATACAGAGGCTGACTGTATATAATTACACAGATAATTTTTTAAACCAATGATACATGTCCGTCATATATGAAACTCAGTCCTTTTAAAGGGCATCTTCCAGGTGTTACATTAAACTTTACAGAATTGTAAAGTAACATATATAATTGGATCCAATCCTCTCCACCTTGCAGAGAACTTATCAACAGTAATGCAAAAACTAAAACTCAAAAAATACAACAAAATTTTCTGCCTTCATTCTTAGTATTTTATAAACATATATGCCACCTTTTAACTTACATCTTGGCTTAACGCCATGAAACTCCTCTGTAATTCTTTTGCGAACTCCAAGTTATTTGTGACTTCCTGGTACTTAGATACGGCATCCTAAAATAACAAAAAGAAAATACAACTTTTACTGGAAACACAAAGCAACACAAAATTAATCTTATTAAAGTAAGTTACATAAAATCTAAATAAAATATAACATCTTTACCAGCTGATCTTGATTAAGCCTTTCCCCTTTGTTCATTCGTTCCTGATAATCATCAAGCTTGCCCTATATTAAAAGAAAAAAATAATTATATTCCATACTGGAAGTATATACCAGCTTAACAATGCTAAAATAACAAACCCAAATAATTCTCCAAGTTTGTCTGAAATCTTGCCCTAAACATACTTTTTACATACTTTTTAGATAAACTACAGTTTAAGTTAGTATGTAAAATAGCATTAGTTTTTGAGTTTAAAAAATGAATTTAAATATCCCAGCCATGCTGATACCAAATATTGTATTATAAGTCAATGATAAGTTACTGTTTATTTTAAAAATTATTTTAATTAAAATTACTTTACAATGTTATGATGATTTTTGCCATACATCAACATAAATCAGCCACAGGTATACATGTGTTCCCCCCATCCTTGGGTTTCTCAAAAAAGATGTGCATCAAATGGCCCAAGCACATGATACCATCCACATGGGTGACAGCCACAATTCAATGAGGATTCCCCTTACACTCAAGGGGCCCAATCAGGTACCTTATTTTACTAAGTGTTAAATTTTTGTTCCTCCCTTCCTCACCAAAGAATTCATGTACGTGGTGTATTTGCTTTTCTGAATAAACACATGTGCATACTGTCTTTGATGTGCCCCACTCATTCCCTTTAAAAATGAAGTAACTTCAAGCTATCATATCACTTACAGTCTCAGTACACTAGTTAACAGCTTTGCTCTTGTTATTTTCTCACAAACGTTAACTAAATGAGCAAGAGTGGGGG
Source organism: Cervus elaphus (assembly GCF_910594005.1). NCBI lineage: Eukaryota > Metazoa > Chordata > Mammalia > Artiodactyla > Cervidae > Cervus > Cervus elaphus. The sequence goes on along the minus strand of NC_057815.1, from coordinate 77,940,732 downwards.
AAGAAAATTAAGCCTCTGGTTTAAGATTATTCTCCCATCCCTCCACACCACCCCCCCCAACGTTGGAGGCTTCCTAGGCTACTATTCTTAAATTTTAAAAACTCCCCCACAAACATACTCAGGTAATAAGGTATAGTCAAAAATTCAGTTATTGTTTTAAGGGTCAGAGGAGAAATAAATAGAAATCTAAATTAAGGAAGAAAAATTTTAAATAATCACAACAAATTACAAACATATAGTTATTCCTTACCCTCGGGAACAGTAAAAAAAAAAAAAAAAAGAAGAAAAAATCAAGAAAACAGATACAAATTAAAGTTCTGATAAAACTCAGAGGCACAGAAACAAGCTTAAAAGCAATGTTAGAAAGTTGTTTTCAAATGATCCATTTTGTCTGTACCAGAAACAGTATTCAACTTTCATAATCATTTTACCTTAAATTAAAAAGTTTATCACACTTTAGATATACTGAAGGTAAATAAAATCAGTACAATCATTAAAACATTAATGGATGATGAAACTATTCAATCTTACTTAAGTGAACTATTTACAAAACAGTAAGCCTGCAAGGCTTCCCTGGTGGCCCAGTGGCTATTAAGAATCCACCTTGCAATGCAAGAGATACCAGTTCGATCTCTGGTCCAGAAAGATCCCACATGCCCCAGGGCAATCAGGCCTATGCACCACAACTACTGAACCTGCACCCTAGAGCCTATGCTCTGCAACAGGAGAAGCCCACACACCACAATCAAGGGGCAGCCTCTGCTCTCAACAACTGAGCAAAGCTCACTCTCCAGAACTAGAGAAGCCCCTGCACAGCAATGAAGACCCAGCACAGCCAAAAATACATCTATAATAATCAAAACATTAAATATATACATCAAAAAAATAAGCCTCCAACTAAATTCATATAAAATTCAAGTCTAGAATTACACTGTCACCGATTTGAGATTTTCTTTAGTAATCAGACGAAAGAAAACTACTAATACATGTCCATGTATTACCTAAAAAATCTGACACTTTAGGAAAGTGAACCATATTATTCTGAATTTCTTCCAACCAGAGAGACTTTGCTCTGTTTAAAAAGAAAGCTTAGTCTTTAAGTAAACGAATCAAGATTTTTACACTGATACGGTACATCTAACCCCATAAGAGAGAAGCTAAACTGCCTCAAACACTGAGGATGAACAAAGACAGCTCATGTTTTTAAAAGGACAAGCTACTTTTAAAAAATAAAAAACTAAAGTTAAAGATTTGCTTTTAATTATGATTTATGATGTAATAATAGCATTATAATCTCTATTCCAGTACTTAGAAATATACAAATAGAAAATACGCAAACAGGAGTGCCTGAAATTTAGTGCCAGTACACAGTCAAAATTCTAGCAACCAGGCAAAAGAAAAACTGCTGTTAGCTTATACCTTACATTTTCTCCCCCTTTTAATGGCATTATACATTTTTCAAGAAAACTGTTGCTAAATCAGGACATTAGCACACAATGAAAGTTCTACAAATCCACAGGGGATGGTTTTACATACTTAGCGTTACCATTAAATGTCTGGAGAACTTAAAAAACTCCTAAAAACTGTGTATGTGTGTATGTGTGTTTATGTACACATACACATAAAGATTTTTTAAAGTGTTAAGAAAGGTACCTGAGTGGTAGAATTACAGGTAGAATCTTTTCCTTCTGTTTTGTACACTTATTTTGCAAAGACATAGCTTATATAATAGTGATAAAATTTTGTGCTACACGTTAAGATTGTCAGATTTCAGGATACTGTCAGAACTTTCACCTACAATAATCCTTGAGTATGCATCTATATTATCCTAGGACGAGGTATCTTATGGTAGAAAAGCTCCAATTTTCTACACAATAGGAAATTTGCTCTTCATCCAACCCCAAGATGTACGTCAGATTACATTTTCTAAAGACAACTCGCGTTGTCCTATGTGACCTTGGCACTTCTCATTAAAAACTAGTCTAATTTAAAAAAAAAAAAAACTAGTCTAATTCCTCTGCCATAGTACTGAGCGGGCTTCAACCAAGAGACAGTGGAAATGATCCTATGTGACTTCCAGGGTTGAGTCATAACAGCAATGCATCTCTGCCCTGTTTGCTGGTCACTAAAACCAATCATGTTTGGAGCCCTGAGCCACCATTTAACAAGTCCAATAACCCTGGGGTTGCCATGCTATGAGGAAGAGGAAGCTGAGCTATGGAGAGAGGTCTCAAATAAGAATTCCGATCAGCAGTTCTAGCGTTAGGTCATCCGAGCCCAGGCATCAGACCTGTGAGTAAACAAGGCTGAGTCTTCTCAGCGAGACCCCAGGTATCACACAGCAGGTCAACCCCACTGTACGCCCTGAATCCCTAACGACATCATCTGTGTGCATGATGAAATGACGTGCCAGAGTAATCTGTCACACAGCAGTAACTGGACGGTTAAGAGGTCAATGAAAAGAGAAAGCAGCTACTATGTGAAATTTGGCTTCATGGTACACAAAGTCTTGAAATACTGTCACCCACAAAATCTCTGTGTAGCCAAAATAAAGATCTATGCATTAAATACAAGTAGAAAAATTGCCCACTTGGGGTTAAAATTTGCAGTACAAACTAAGATCATTACATAAATAAGGATTTGCTTGTCAAACTGATGGGTCCAACATAAACCCCCACAAAAACAGTGGCAAAAATAGGAAAAAGTACTCCAGACAAACACAGCTTTTTTATTCCCTAAGCTTGAAGACCGTTTCTAACATACAGTGTTACAGACAAATTTGTTAAATATTCGTATCATCCACATAAAATGAATATTAAGTTTTTTTCCCAGCAGAATGGAGTTGTTTTTCTAGCATCATATATCTTCGTCAGAAAGCCTACCACAATATTGATGATATAACTGAAACCTGCCCTCTTAGATTCTATCTTGAAAATTCAATTCAGGGTTCCTTTTTCAACTGAGCATCCCTAATGTTATTAAAAATTCATTTATAGCTCCACATATGAGCAAGATGGGGCAGTGGTAAAGAATTTGCCTGCCAGTGTAGGAGACATAAGAGATGGAGGTTTGATCCCTGGGTCGGGAAGATCCCCTGGAATAGGAAAATGGCAACCAACTCCAGTCTTCTTGCCTGGAAAATTCCATGGACAGAGAGGACTACAGCCCACGGGGTTGCAACAAGTTGGACACAACCGAGTGACTGAGCACAGGACACATGAGCAAGATAAAAAAATCGGGCCATTTTCCAGGTTAGTCATAACCAGAATCTCTAAAGCAGAACCACGCAATCAGACACTACCCAGTACATGTCAAGACAATACTGTCATGTAGTACCAAGAAACCAGTCCCACTCTCCTATTTCTTTGTTGTCTATAACAGTTCAGAGTATTTGTTATGACAGGCATTCAAATTTAAAGTATCACAGAGGCACTAGTATCAATCACATTTCATCTAAATGGAAACTGAAAGGGCAATTAAATAACTTGCCTAAGGTCATATATGAGATGAGATGGTTGGATGACATCACCAACTCTATGGATATGAGTTTGAGCAAGCTCCAGGAGTTGATGATGAGACAGGGAAGTCTGGTGTGTTGCAGTCCATGAAGTCACAAAGTTGGGACACAACCGAGCGACTGAACTGAAATGAACTGAAGGTCACCTATCCCAGAAAAATCACTTGTGCCTCAGCACTGTATTTCCACTCTATTCCAGCTATTGCTACACTTCATTTCTGCCCTCCTACTGCTGTCTTCTTCCTTTCTCCAGAATTGCAGTACACCCAGATCTTCCATTCTCCCCAAAGATTTTTTTCATCACCAAAGCTACTTTATCTAAACAATTTTTTTTTTTTTAATCTAAACAATTTTTAAAAATTCACTACATGCTACAGGGGTATGTGCTAAGTCGCTCAGTCGTGTTAGACTCTGTGTAACGCTATGGACTGTAGTCCCCCAGGCTCCTCTGTCCATGAGGATTCTCCAAGCGAGAATACTGGAGTGGGTTGCCATGCCCTCTTCCAGGGGATCTTCACAAGCCAGTAATCGAACTTGCATCTCTTATGTCTCCTGAATTGGCAGGTGGGTTCTTTACAACCAGCGTCACCTGGGAAGCTATGAGGGTGGCATAAGATAAATATTCAAAATGACTGTTCTCCAGAGATTCCTTTCCTTCCTGTTATAGCCAACAAATTCCATAAGTGAATAACTGGAAAAAAAATGACAGTTAAAAAGAAATAGCAAAAGAAATGAGAGACTCAAAAAACCACTAATATTTCAACCAGACAACTGTGGTGGCAGCGGTTTAGTCACTAAGTCATGTCCATCTCTTGCGACCCCATGGACTGTGGCCTGCCAGCTCCCTCTGTCCATGGGATTCTCCAGGCAAGAACACTGGAGTGGGTTGCCATTCCCTTCTCCAGATCTTCCCAACCCAGAAATTGAATCCGGATCTCCTGCATTACAGGCAGATTCTTTACCAACTAGACAACTATAAACAGTCACAACAAGAAAAATTAGCAGAGACAACATCTTTAGCTGGACTATCTACGAAACTATGTAACTCTTGTTCTCAATTAAGGAAATCTCTTACGCTGTGAGAGAATACTTAAAAATGAAGCCTAAAATAACAAAAATAGTAGCAACACCTAGCTATATCTCAAATTACTTTCTCTCCAGACCAAATAAATCACTTCTGTAGTACTGAAAGAACCTGTAGAATGACAATGTAAATACAGCAAGACAAAGATTTCTTTTCCTTTCATCTTTCCATAATCTTCAGTGGCCCTTTCTAGACATTTCAAGTACCCAAACCCTGCATTCCTGTTCTTCATCTAGAAACATGAGTTCTGACTTTGCCCACATAGTGGTAGGCAGCTGACTGCCTCCAACAAATGTTCCTCAATTAAACTGAGACTGAGTTGCTAGTAAAATTCATAGCAGACAGGAAAGGCGTCAAGAATCAAGTTCCTTCAATTTTTAAAAGGAGGGTAGAGAACATAGAATACAATCCACAGATGATTCACAGCAGCTCTCTTCAAATGCTAGAAGCCTTCACATGTTGCAGGAGTCTGAGCTGTTACAGAAAACAAAATATTTAACAGTGGTGTCAGGGATGTAACTCCAACATCATGAACTTAAGAGTTGTCCAAAAATGAAACAGACTTTCACTGAGAAATGAGCATTCCACCAGGCCCTAGAAGACTGATTAATACAGAAGCTTACTGAGTATCAAGACTGCAGGATTCCTGAACACTAAAAAAGGATGCTAAATCAGTTGTTATCTACTGTCCCATTGTAAGATAATTTTTTAGGCAGGTAATTAACCAGGAGTTATAGTTTGACAAGATTTTTGTCCAACTTCCCTTGTGGCTCAGCTGGTAAAGAATCTGCCTGCAATACAGCAGACCTGGGTTCTATCCCTGTGATGGGAAGATACCCTGGAGAACGGAAAGGGTACCCACTCCAATAAAAAAAAAAAAAAATCCTTCAGGAAAAAAACCCAATTAAAAAAAAAAAAACGGTGCAAGTAAAAAAGCATTTTCCCCCTCATGGATTAATCCATTTTAACAGGATTTTACTGATGAAAATACAAGTATTGCTATGTAATGATTTAGTCAATCTAGCAAGTATTTATTTAGCATACGCCATGTGCAAGGCACATAGTAGTAATAGTCTCTGCCCTCCAGCAGTTTACTACCTATTAGAAAAAATGCATAAGGTGAGAACATAAGACAATATAAAAATGCAAAAAAAGTGTACAGACAATGGGTAGCACAAGAAGTTAAAGGACAGATTGCATGGTCAAGAAGCACACCTTACCCTTTCCTCAGAAATACCAATTGAGCAGAGGCTCAATAAGGTCTCTGTCATCTGTGTTTTTACACCCATACTCTTATCAACTAGTATACAGCTAGTGGGAGAAATAAAAAGATAAGAAGTCAAGCACGTTACAGTTTCAACTCTGACTGACTTTCTCTTCCGTTACTCCTCTCATTTTCCTCTACTGCATACATACTATTCATTTCCTCCCCGAAAAGGGACAAATTATTAAAAAAAAAAAAATCTAGAAACTTGGAATATGAGAATTAAGGTGTAAATATTGACACATCTCCTCCTTCTCTCTGCTGGTAATGCTATCCCCAGATTTTCTGGCCTATAACATACCAAGCTTGAGTGTGCGAGTCGCTCAGTCATGCCCGACTCTTTGCGACCCCATGGACTGCAGCCCACCAGGCTCCTGTGTCCATGAGATTTTCCAGGCAATGATCCTGGAGTGGGTTGCCATTTCCTTCTCCAGAGGATCTTCCCAACCCAGGGATCAAACCTGCACTGCAGGCAGATTCTTTACCAACTGAGCTACAAGCGAAGCCCCACCAAGCCTGAGTAGAGACTAGCAAATGTGCATCTGGGGCTTAACTAAGCATGAAGAGAAACTTTAAGTGGAACTCCACCTGTACTGCTAGTCGCTGGAGGCCATGACCTAGACAGCCTACAAACACCAATTTAGCAATGAGATGTTACTATATAGGTCTACAGAAGAAAAAAAAACCCTTTTTCTTTTGCTTTCACCTTTTTTAAATAGAGGAACTCTAAATAAAAGTATGGGGGGTGGGAGGGAACTTCTCTGGCAATCCAGTGATTTAGACTCCATGATCCCAAATCAAGGGGAAAGGGTTCTATCCCATTGGGAACTAAGATTTGGCATGTCACAGTGTGGCCAAAAAATAAATTAAAATTTTTAAAATAATAATAAAGTTCAGTTATTTGAAGTAAAAGGCTTGGTTCCACAGGATCAGCTGTAACTTGAAAAATTACACTATTTCGCAAAGCATTACAAATTCTATCTAAAACATTACAAGAGACCTTGGAATCCACCTATTTCAACCTGGGTCATTTTACATGAGCATCTCAATTTCCTCCTCTGTAAAATGAACTGGAATAAATTCTAAAATGACTCTAACCTCTTTAACATATTTCAAGGATTCTATAACAGTATGATAATAAAATTAAGACCACACTGTTGTAAGTTTAAACTTCTGCAAATATTAATTTTTTTAAAGATGTAGTACTAGGTTAGTCCTCATCTAGTTCTAAACGTAAACTAAGAAATTACATAAAATGATGACAGAATGTACACTTAATCTCTCAGACAAAATTTATACTGACATAAATCTGATACAAATATTCTGATACAAACATACGAATTATCCTAGAGTAAAATATGGCCAGCTTAAAACAACACATTCTTATTAGAATACTTAGAATTCTACTCTCATTCCAGAAAAACGTATTTGCGTCATCACATGAGATAATTCACATCATTTTCTTTTCAAACTCAATTTTTAAATACTTTTCTATGTCACAAACTCACAGAGCACACCCAGACAAGCAGAGGGAAACAAACTAGGCATTATACTTTTTCTTCTGTGACAAGGTGAATGCAAAACAAAGTAATCTTGCTCTCTGCATTGCAGAGGAATAGTCCATGCAACCAATGGAAAAACTAGCACTTCAGAGATTTTAACTGTCAAGAAAAACTTCAGATGTTATCCCCAAGAAAAGGGTTTGCTTATACAAGTTATAAACATTTTTATTTTAAAAAAGACTGAGAATTCTGTACAACACCTGCACTGAAAATCCGTAAGAGAGGCACACTGAATTGCTCTGTGAAGAAACGTTACCCTAACAATAAGCAATCCTTTTTTCAGAATAATATGAACTGCAAAGAAACAGAACAAAAAGACTTTAGGAGGTATGAAGAACAGTATACTTGTCTATCACTTCTGGTCATATTGGTTAAAAACTGGCAGGTCATTGTGCTAGACAACACTGATTAATCTTTCATCTACCAAAATCACTACTGTCTAAACTTACTACACTTGCGATGGAGTATAACAATTTTAAATGTCATCTATTAAAACATACTTTATCCTATCTCAAAAATGATTACCTGTTGCCATATAGAAGAGCTCTCCCTTGAATTAAAGCGGCTTCCCTGGTAGTTCAGTTGGTAAAGAATATGCCTGCAATGCAGGAGACCAGGGTTCAATCCCTGGGTCTGGAAGATCCCCTGAAGGAAATGGCAACCCACTCCAGTATTCTTGCCTGGAAAATCTTGTGGACAGAGGAGCCTAGCAGGCTACAGTCCATGAGGTCGCAAGGGTTGTACACAACTTAGCGACTAAACCCACCACCTTGAGTTAAAATTAAGATTTGGTTTCAAAATATCATCTTGCATAGCCTAGGGCCCGGTTCTATGCCAATTGATGAACTAGATAATCAGTTCATTGTTACCTGTAATCAGTTGAAAGATTGGCAAATGAAATTTGGCATGATTCTGTTTATTATAGCTGCGTTTCTTCTCTTTACTGAACACTCACATAGTTTAAAACCCCAAATTTCAAAAAAACCACCAGGCCACTTAGTTGCATTACATAACAGGATCATATTTCATCAAAGTTAAGTATGCATTCTCACTGAACAGATGCTTTGCTTCCCTCTAAATAACTTTATTTTTTCATTGAAGTACAATTATTTCAATTCTCTCTGTCTTGTGGTATTACCTATCAAGCAATAATTTTTATCGGGATACTTAATTTCAGAATCCCTGGAAAAAGACATTTTGTCCAGAAGGCACCTATGAAAAGGTCAAAACTAAAATACAACTCAAATATAACTTGCTAAAGAAACTGAAGTAAAAAGATTGAAAACTGATTTGTAAAGTAAATCCTACTTTAGGTGTATTAGAAACACTATTAAAAAATGGATCCAAAAAATAAAATAAAATAAAAAATAAAAAATGGATCCTAGTTAAATCCATTCATACAGTAATATCTAGATATAGAAAAATTTCTATTTAAACTAGAAACTAGATGTGATTATAGAGGAAAACCCAAATGCTCCGAGTTTCTCAAAAATTAAAACCTACAGTTTTAATAGTAAGTCACAACATTGGTACTACCAACTCAACTATTTAACAAGTAGGTAGCTCAGTCTGTGAGTTACCAAAAAGCCTCACCTAACTGAAATTTGACCTTTCTGCTACCTAGCACCCTAACACTGGGAAGACAGGGGAAAAAGACAAGAAAGGCATTTGTTGCTCTGTGTACTGTACTAAATCTCCATCATTACAAGGGAATTTTTCACTACTTACTAGCCTTGTCTATGGTTTCTATAATAATTACATTATTTTCTCCTTTATAATTGGGGGGAAGGGGGTAGGCAATGTACAGTACTACAAACCTATACACATGAAAAGACCTGTCACAGTTCAGGCCCTCATAGGGTTCATAAAACTAGCTTACTAATTTTTTCAGATACACTTGAACACCAGAATCCAACTTACCTCACAACCAAGTTACCTGGTAATCAGTGCATGACTTTATATTATAAAAATGTCTTTCAAGAATCATTTTTCAGTCATTAAAACATAGACATATTAAGATGTCTACACTTTACATCATTAATATTGTTCTTCACTCCGGTATTAAATACCAGATTGACACGGTTAGTTACTGAATTAAGAGGTTTTTATAATGTAGCTAAGTTTCAATTTCAAATACAGTTAACAAAGATGGCAGACTCAGAGGACACTGGTCTTGAGCATGCTTATCACATACTTGAATGTAGCTCCTTAACAATAAAAATGCTTTTGTTGCTTTGGTAGCACTGATAAATTCAGTTTATAATTTCAAGCAGTTATAATAAATTCACACTTACTTAATCAAAATAAAGGATAAGCAAAAGGTAGAAATCCACAACTAGCGCATCTCTCAATTTCAAATAAAGTTCAAGTAAATTTCCAAAAACAGGAAGAATTTAAAAACTCTAAAAATGCTTTAAAACTCCCCCGAAAATGTAAAATGAATCATTAAACAAGCGATCAAAATAATTAATGCCTAAATATAACCAGTTTTCAAGTTATTTCCCACAGCCCAAATTTTAGCCAAGTAGTTACCATTACATCTTAACACTATTTGGTGGCTGGCAAAATAAACATTTTAAAGTGACTTCTTCAAAATTCAAGATGTTACAATATATGTTTTACTAGAGGCAGATAAACAGAAGCTACTAAAGCAAGTTATTTCCTTTTTAAGGTGAAAGGCAAAAGTTTGCATAATAGTCACAGATGTAACTACCCCATTTTTTTGTACTACTGATTTGTTTTCCCTTTCCACCTCCAATCTTACTGAAGGCTGAATTATTCATTCTGCTAAGACCCTTTCTCTACACGTATACACAAACACACAGGCGCACATACACACGTGTCCCTCTAAACAGAGCTGGCACAGTCCTGCGCTGAAACGAAATAAAACAAAAGACCAACTTGAAGATAAACCTCAGTGTGACCTAGGAATGGTTAAATATTCAATCCGAAATTTGTGGGTGTGGCTCGATTTTTCTTTTGGAGGGAGGACCGAGGGAGGCCAGTCGGGCGACTGCCTGGTCTCTGCCCTCCCCCTCTTTCGCTTTGTGCTCACAATGCAGCTCCCGTACAGCGCTTCCCTCTCCCCGCAGCCGCCGCCATGTTAGACGCGCTCTCCATGTGCCCAGAGACCTAGCGAGCCCCTCCGTCCAACCCGGACCCACCCCCCGCGAGTGTCGACCCTTGCAGTCTCCCTCCCAGCCCTCTCCAGTGCGTCCCCAAGGGGCAAAGAGCGGCTGCAGAAAATCATCTCCGGGTCGCGTGAAGCGTGAGGCTCGGGGGGACACCCGGACAATTGAAACAAAGGAGGAAGGGGCGCCCGTCAGAGAGGGGCGGGGGTAGCAAATCCAAGGCTTGCCTGAGAGGAGCCTGAGGGAGAGGCAACTCTCGTTTAAGAACCCCAAACACTTCCCTCCCGAGGGAGCAGAGGGGCCGCTGCGCAGGCCTCAAGTACACGGTAACCAAGCGGACAAGCCCTAAGGCTCCAGGACGTAGGCCGCCCAGACTCCACGAGGCAGTCGGTTGGGCCCTGAACGCCCCCCGCCCCAGGACCTCTTCCTTTCCCCCCGCTGACCCCCGTCACAGAAAAAGGGCTTCCGCCACCGAGAGCAGAGCATCACAGTTAAATGCCTGGAGACGGGACAGGCCCCCACCCTCAAACAACCCAGTCGCCGAGGCCGGAGGCCTGGCCCCCCGGGAGGACGGTAATAAAGAGGCCTGGGGGCCAGCGCCGCGTCCGCGTCAGCTGACAAGCACCTCCCCGCGGAGCCCGTTTTCTGGGCTCGAAGCTCCGCTTGACTGCGGAGGCCGGGCTTGGGCGAAGGGGAAGAATCCGAGATCGGGAGGGTAAAGCCTGCGGCAGGTCAGGGTCCGAGCACCAAACCCTCCCTTCCCCGCCAGCTCCTGGCACCTTCTTCTTCTCCAGGTTCCGAAGTTTCTTGTCGATCACCCCGAGAATCTGCTTCATGGCCTCGGTCTGGACAGCCCCGGTGCCGGACGTGGGGTGTTGAGAAGCCGGCGCGGCGGCCCCGGCCCCCGCCTCATTCCCGGAGGAGCCCGACGGCGGTGGCGGTCCAGACGACTTGCTGCCGCTTCCGCTGTGGCTGGTGGCCGAAGGCATCTTGAGACCGTGAAGAGAGAGAAGAAAAAGCGGGAGGAAGGACAAGAGCGGCGAGTCAGTCGGCGGACGGGGCGAGACGCGGGACAAAACGCGCAGCGGGCGGGAGCCTGCGCGAGTGGGTGGGGGTGGGGACCGGGCCGGCGCGCGCCGCCGGGGCAGGAAGGGGCCGCGGGCGCGCGCGCGACCCGCCAGCAGGGCGCCCGGACGGGCCTCGCACCGCCCCCCGCCCCGCCCCGCCCCTCCCCCGCGCGAGCCACCGGCTCGGCCTACCGGCCCCGGGGCACCTAGACTCGCGCCGGGGGCGGGGCCTCGCAGCGCCGGCCGCCAACGGCCAGAGCAACGGTCCCCACCGGTGAGGGCCGGCCCTCGCCTCCCTGCGAGGAAGGGAGAGAAGAGAGAGGTCGGGGCTGAGAGGTGGAGTAGGGTGGAGAAGGGCACTGGAAATGACCGGGGGTGGGGGTGGGGGTGGGGAAGAGGAGACTTGAGGAGCAAGCCCCTCGCGCAGGTCCAGACGATCCGGAGGTAAAGGACACTCGGGGCAGCGGCCCGCTTCCCCTTCAGCGCCCGGGGTGGCGCTCACCGTGCGCGCGCGGAGGCCGCTGGAGATCCCGAGTGGGCGGCTGAGGGGACAAGGGTGGCGGTGCGTTCCGAGCAGTGTCGTGCGCTCCGTGGGCACAGGCTGCTGCGCCCTGTCCCCGCTGCACCGAGAGCCGCTGCTAGTGAGGCGGAGAGCCGGGAGCGGGAGGGACTTAGGCAGCCAGCCCTCTGGGGCGGAGGGGGCGGGAGAAGCGGCGGGCGGGGACCTTCGCGGCCGCTCGGGCTGCCCGGCGCGAACGCCTGCGAGAAAGGGCCCCCCTGGCCGCCCGCCCGCCCTGCCCGAGGCCCTGGCCTGAGGGGGTGGCCGCCCGGTACAGATGGACAGGGCCCCGGGGAGGCTGTCGGAGCGGTAGCTTGAGTTTGGGGCGAAATCGAAGCTAGGGTCCTTCAGGCGAAGTCGCTGGACGTCCAAACTGGGACAATAGGTGTCAAGCAGCTGTATCTGGAGCTGGCAACTGCCCCACGAAGAGCCCTCATGCGGGGGGGTTGGGGGGGGAGAAAAGGGTTTCTGCAAGTAAGGGGTGCGTGGGGTGGGTGGTGCAATCCCAGCTTCTAGAATTCCTTTATATGCAGAGCAGGCAAACCCACACCTCAAAAGGTCTAAAGAGAAGTTGCCGCTTCCCCTACAACACCATCACCTGGTAACCTAGGAGTTCTCTGTAGAACGCGCTGGAAATGAGCAAGATGGATGGTTTCAAGTTATAAAACTCTGGACTCATGTTACAAATAATCTTAGGCTGTCTTAAGATGACATGTACCCAATAGGCCTGAGTATTATGAATCAGACTTTTTTCGTGTTTTTTTTTTTTTTAGATTTACCTAAAACTTTTAAGCGAATGTTAAATGAACATGAGATTTTTTTCCTCCAAGGGAACTATTCCAGCCTTGGAATAAGGTTGTGGACGGTGAACAAAAGAAAGACGAAATGCTGGAGGAAAACGTATTAAAAGGAATATAAGCAGTGGAAAATTCAGCAACACAATGTATGACAACAGTAAATGACTCAGTTTATTATTTAAATTCCAAGAAAAGAATTTAGGAAAGGATGCTACCAAACCCACTGTTTACTGGGGAATAAAATGAGTAATACTGGTTGGCAACATGTATCCTGAGGGAGCCTGGAGAAGCAGCAGCCTACATCCTCAGGATATTCCAGTTAGTTGCAGTCTGTTGTCTATTCATTCAAATGTTTATAGGGCACCTTACTATGCGTTAGGAACTCTTTAACGCTAGGGATTTTAAACAATTTCTGTGTGCATGGAGCTTCATTCTAAGGAGAAGATAAGTAAATATATATCAGAGTGAAGAGGTAGAGAAAAAAAAGCTGGTCAGGAAAAGCATTAGTGACATTTGAGCCAAGACTGAAGGAAAAAGGTCACTCACTCATCTTGGAGGAAGAATTTTCCAGGTGGAGGGAAAACCATGTGCCAGGATCTGAGATGGGAATGTGCTTGGTGGGTTCAAGGAACAGCAAGGAGGCCAGAGTGGCAAGAGCAGAGCAGGAGATGAGGTCGAAGATGTAAAAGAGAGCCAGCAGGTGAAGCCTGATAGACCACTGGAGCACTTTGGCTTTTGCTGAATGAAATGGGGAGTCACCGTGTGCATAGTCTTAAACGAGAGTAACCTAATCAACCTGGGTTTTCAAGAACCCCTCTTGCTGCTATATAAAGAATTTACAGTAAATGTGAGAAGTGAGAGGGAGGATGGAGCAAGAGCGGAGGCTGGGAGCCCAATTAAGAGGCTGTTGAAATAATCCAGCCCAGAGACGGTGGTGGCCAAGGTCAGGGTGTTACAGTAAAGGTGGTGACAAGTGGTTGGATGCTTTATAAATACATTGTGATAGCAGAACCAAAAGGATTTGCTAACTCATTAGGTGTGAGTGAAGTCAAAGTTGACCTGAGGTTATTTAAGACTTAAGCACAGAATTGCGCCTGGCTCTAATCTAAACACTATACTAAGGGCTAGAAAGGAAGATTAGAATCTTTTAGCTTCTTGGCAGCAATTAGTGTCCTCAGCCTGACCACTATCACTGTCAAAATATCAGGCCCCACCCCAAATCTGCTGAGGTAATCTGCATTTTAACAAGCTTCTGAGCCAATTTGTGTGCCCAGTGAAATCTAAAAGTTTTTTACTGCTTTATTAGAACTTGATTGTTGTCTTTAAGATCAGACATGAACTACTAGACAAATTCTTCCCAAACCTATAAAATCAAAAACTTAAGGTAAAACCCAGCAATCTCTGCCCTCTGGGTGATTCTGATACCTGCTCAAGTGTGAGAACCAGTGACTTGGAGACCTTTGGTGATTCAGGTTTGAGCTGAAGAGGTCTTGTGATTATGTGTTAAGAAGGAAAGGCCTTTTCTGCCTTTCTTTGGCACATTATGAAATAGCAGTTACTGAAACATGAAGAGACTGGTCAGTTAAATTAGGTTTCAAGAAAAGAGAAAGTGGATTGTTGAAAGGGAGGATAGATGACAACACATAATAAAGACTCTCATTTGGGGATTCATCTCAGCCCACAGGAAATCATGATAGGCTAAGTTGTTATGCTGCAGTAACAGTTCTAAAAGCTGTGACTTAAAATAGGGATCTGCAAACTATAGTCCCTGAACCAAGTGGCCCTCTGTCTGCTTTTGTAAATAGTTTGGGGAGGTGGGGGACACAGCCACATCCATTCTTGTACGTATTTTTTTACGGCCTCTCATGCCACAGAGCAGCAGAGTAGAGGAATAATAGAGACATTATGACGTGCAAAACCTAAAATACTGTCTGATCCTTTACAGAAGAATTTTGCCAAACTCTTAAAACAAATGACACATACCCGTCATGGTTCAGCAGAGGGCTCTGCTCACAGCACTCAGATTCAAGTTGATAGAGAAACCATATCTCAAGTGTTGCTAATTACTATGCCAGGAGGAGAAAGAGCTTGAGGGTTCCTGAAGTAGTCAGATACTCCAGAGAGGTAGACATGTCCTGTGTGCTCACACCTCATTAGCTAAGAAGAGTCGCATGACCCCATCCAACCAAGAGATGCTGTCCTCAGTTCATTTCAGTCATGTCCGACTCTGCGACCCCATGAATTGCAGCACGCCAGGCCTCCCTGTCCATCACCAGCTCCCGGAGTTTACTCAAACTTATGTCCATCGAGTCGGTGATGCCATCCAGCCATCTCATCCTCTGTCATCCCCTTCTCCTGCCCCCAATCCCTCCCAACATCAGGGTCTTTTCCAGTGAGTCAACTCTTTGCATGAGATGGCCAAAGTATTGGAGTTTCAGCCTCAGCATCAGTCCTTCCAATGAACACCCAGGACTGATCTCCTTTAGGAGGGACTGGTTGGATCTCCTTGCAGTCCAAGGGACTCTCAAGAGTCTTCTCCAACACCACAGTTCAAAAGCATCAATTTTTTGGCGCTCAGCTTTCTTCACAGTCCAACTCTCACACCCATACATGACCACTGGAAAAACCATAGCCTTGACTAAATGGTCCCTTGTTGGCAAAGGAATGTCTCTGCTTTTTAATATGCTATCTAGGTTGGTCATAACTTTCCTTCCAAGGAGTAAGCGTCTTAATTTCATGGCTGCAATCACCCATCTGCAGTGATTTTGGAGCCCCAAAAAATAGTCTGACACTGTTTCCACTGTTTCCCCATCTATTTCCCATGAAGTGATGGGACCAGATGCCATGATCTTAGTTTTCTGAATGTTGAGCTTTAAGCCAACTTTTCACTCTCCTCTTTCACTTTCATCAAGAGGCTTTTTAGTTCCTCTTCACTTTCTGCCATAAGGGTGGTGTCATCTGCATATCTGAGGTTATTGATAGTTCTCCTGGCAATCTTGATTCCAGCTTGTGCTTCTTCCAGTCCAGCATTTCTCATGATGTACTCTGCATATAAGTTAAATAAGCAGGGTGACAATATACAGCCTTGTATATATACTCCTTTTCCTATTTGGAACCAGTCTCTTGTTCCATGTTCAGTTCTGTTGCTTCATGACCTGCATATAGGTTTCTCAAGAGGTGGGTCAGGTGGTCTGGTATTCCCATCTCTTTCAGAATTTTCCAGTTTATTGTGATCCACACAGTCAAAGGCTTTAGCATAGTCAATAAAGCAGAAATAGATGTTTTTCTGATGCTATCTCATCAGATGCCTAAAGGGAAGCCAGGTGAACCAGAAATACTTGGTAGACATACATAGCTGTTGTGTTCTCACCTCCAACAGTGTTATCCCAGTCCCATATCCTTGGTTTTCTGACATTCTTATAGTTGTTTATTCAGGTCAGTAGGTCCAGAAAGACCAACAAATTTAAGACAAAGCAGTATCTTTAACCTCTGCTCATCCCAAAGCCACCATCCCAGCAAAGCAAATTTGTCTATATCCCACCTGACAAAAAGGCAACTGAAGCTACGTTTCTGTGAATTTTTAATACTTTCTCTTTTTGCCTTTTCTTCTGCTGAAGAGCCACGTGGTACTTGGAGTTATAGTATCACTGAAGAAATAGGAAAATTAAAGGATTTTCCCAGTAAGCCAGAATATGTCTATAAATGGAAAATACTTTCTCCAAAAACCCAGTATTAAAGTTATACCCAGTATTAATATGTTTTAAAAACACAAATCTCCCAAGTTGGAGTTCATTTGTTTAATTCATTAGACAATAGCACTCTGACATCTCCACAGTCTAGTGAAGTGAAAATTGAACCACTTACCCTGATCACTTTGGCAAAATTGTTCAGCTGCTTCAACTCACATCACCCAATAAGCTAATGTTTCAAGCTTATTTGTTGCAGAAGAGAACTTTTGTCTGAATTATTTTAACTGATTTTCTGTGTCAAGTTGACAGAAACCTGGCCAAGTGTGAACCACCCTGCTCACACAGCTAGGATTCTTATTTTTCAATCATTTTATTCCAAGTCAGCAGTAGACATTTCTATCATAATTTTTCCAGTACATTCTTTTTTTATGATAATATGTCTCTGTCCCTGAACTCTGAGCTTTTCAACGGAAGAAAACAGTTGTTTTTCATCTCTGTACCTACAAAAGCAATAACATGCCTAGCACAAATATCTTGTCAATAAGTATTGCCTACTAGTATGTCGTCGTATCACTGCAACACTGCTACCACTGGCCCGTACTGCTCCTTTCCCTGTTCTGTTGTGATCATCTTCTTTTCCACTTACATTTTCTGATGTCCACTTTTTCTTAATTTTAAATGTTATGCTTCGAAATATGCTTCTTATTTAACAGAGGTACAATACGTCCAGAATAGTTTTTTCAGATTTCACAAAATAGTGGTGTTTCTTCCTGAACTCTCCTAGAAGTGACGCACTTTTCAATATAAAAGCAAAAATACTTTGACCACAGGCATTAAAATGTTCTATATGGCTACTTAAGTGAATTGTACCTTCTTTTAACTTGATGTTTCTATTTCAGTGGTTCTGTGGTGATATTGCCCCCCTAAAGATATTTGGCAGGGAGGCTGGAGGAGGGATCAGGATGGGGAACACATGTAAATCCATGGCTGATTCATGTCAATGTATGGCAAAAACCACTACAATATTGTAATTAACCTCCAACTAATAAAAATAAATGGAAAAAAATAAAACATTGAGCTATGAAAAGATTCCATTTAAAAAAAATAAAAATAAAATGTGGCTACTGGAAAACCTAAAAAAAAAAAATAGATATTTGGCAATGTCTGGAGTATTTATGAGTTGTCACAGCTTGAGGGGGAGGTGCCACTGACACCTAGCAGGTGGAGGCCAAGGATGCTTCTAAATGTCCCGCAGTATTATCAAAGTCCAAATGCCAATAATGGGGAGGTTGGCAACTCTGTTCTATTTTATGAGACTAAAACTGCAGTCATTTTCCCAGTGCTCTTCAAGTAAAAATATTGAGATGACATTGGCAGAAAAAAAATCCTTAGAAAGTGTGAAAGGATGTAACACTAAACTGGGAACAGAAAATCACCTTGAATCCTAGCAACTGATGCATAATCATGGTCTCTTTCAGGCTATATATATATAGATATATATATATATATTCATTTCACCCTCTAATATTGATACATACAATATTTGAACAATAATCTAAGAAAAAGAATTTCCTTCACAGTGACAACTGCCACACAAACTTTAGAAGGAATATAACTATGTCTCAAAGTTACTAAGAGAATATAGAATAAAGGTACTTTATTCGAGATAGTTTCTACAACTGGTCAGGATATGTATTATTCAAGAATAACTTTCACATCTAAAAAAACAGCTGCTACATTAATGGTTTACCTTTCAGGTGTTAATAACTATTTTTTTTTTAAATCTTGAGAGTCAAAGAACTTGACTAAAAGGTTTCCTAAACATTAAGTCACTAAATTAAAGATATGAAAAAGGTCCTAAAAAGGTATAGGTCCTGTGTTACTTTTTTTTTTAAACTGTAGAATTTTCCAGTGAGTGTCAACTTTGCAAAGGGGAGAGTTCTGGAAGCCCCACCCCCACCACCCTAAATCTCCTGCTTTGTGCGATGTTTCTCAAAGGGAGCAAGGCCGACCACCTTCAGAATCACCAGGGTCACTTGTGAGCTTGAAGACAGCTGGACTCCACCCCAGAAAGTACATCTTTATTCCAAAATCTAAGACTTTGAGGTATGTATTTTAAAAATCAAATTCCCTTTTGCACATTCAAGTTTGTGAATTGAAGTGGGGCACTTATTTTCACAAAAAAAAAAAATGTTTCATAACATTTCATAAACATTCAAACAAAAATACCTCTATTCATGACATCCTCTTATCTTTCTTGCCAGGAAGTGCTGTGAGGATCTTTTATGTAGGGCGTTGTTGGCAATCCCCAGAAACAATGAAAAGCACCACAAATTCTATTCAGGAGCAATTGGATTCCAAGATTGGAGAGAAAATGTTGAGGAAACATTCACTGGAGAGAATCCAGAGTGGTGAATGGACTGCTCAGGGTTAAGGGAAAGGGAGGTGACTCAGCAAATCTATACTGCCTACTACTGTATACTATACTGAAAGGCTGCTGCCTAAGAAAAGGGGGGCACGATTTAGTGGCACTACATCGCGGGCTGTGCTTCAGAATCGCTGGGAGGACTTCGTAACACTGGGCTCATGGGGCCCCACCCCCACAGTGTCAGAAGCCTGGTGCAGATGCGGGACAGGCCCATGATTTTCATTTCTAACAAGTCCTCTAGTGCTGCTGCTGTGGGTCTAGAAACCACATTTCGAGAAGCACAGAATTAGAGGAATTTTTTCTTTAAAGATTGGAGCAAGGAAAAACTAGGGGGGAAGAAATTTTTAAAAGTCATCAATGATGACAGTAATAGATTCTAATATATTAGAACATCACAGTTTCTGCTGCTGTTTGTATTTTCCTCTTTAAGAGGTCAGAAGAGAAGAAAATGGATGTTGCAGGAAAAGAATCTAAAAAAGAGTGGTTATGTGTATAACTGTCTTGCTTTTCTGTATACCTGAAACTAACACAACATTATAAATCAACTATACTCCAATAAAGTCTTTATAAAATAATTTTTTTTAATGTTAAATAGATGGGGATATTGGACAGGTTTGTCAAACTCCATTAAGCCATTGTTCCAGAGGACACTGAGGGAAGGAACCAGCCCCTCCTTTGCCTACGCTGCTCTTGTATAAACCAAATGCTGCTTGTTACCCTGTCCTACTACAAGATCATATTCCTTGGCATTCTTCTGGGATAGAGCTGGTGACACTTCATGAATGCAGTATTAACATCCACATAAAGAAAAAAGACACCAGGACTTCCCTGGTGGTACAGTGAATAAGAATCCCCCTGCTGATGCAAGGGACACGCGTTTGATTCCTGTTCTGGGAAGATTCCACATGCCTCAGAGCAACTGAAGCCCAGCACCTCAACTACTGGAGCCTGTACATTGTAAGGCCCATGAGCCACAACTGCTAAGCCCATGGACCCTGTGCTCTGCAACAAGGAGTAGCCACCGCAATGAGAAGGCCAAGTACAGCAACAAAAACCTAGCACAACTAAAAATTAATTAGTAATTAAAAACATAGCCACCAACAAAAGAAAGGCACTAGTGCTTTAGGATTCCAGGCTGGGTTGATGAGAGAAAAAGGAGAGGTGTTAATGTGACAAGAAATATGTTTGTGCAACATCTTCACAAGAGGAAAAATACAAATCATAAATATATTTTTAAACTTTTTTTAAATTACAGAAGTTTATACAAATAAGTAAAATATGCAAAAAAATTTAACTTTAATGTGTTGTATAGTAGTTTTATTGAGATATAATTAAAACACCATAAAGTTCACCCTGTTAAAGTGTACCGTTCAGTAGTTTTTTGTGTATTCACAGGGTAATGCAATCATCATCATTATCCAATTTTAATATATTTGTATCACTCTAAAGGTAGTATTTACTCATAAGTGATCATTCCCCATTTTCCCTTCCTCTAGCCCCTGGCTACTACTAATTTCTGTTTCTATGGATGTGCCTCTTTGGGATGTTCTATACAGATGGGACCATACAATGTTGGTGGGGCTTCTCAGGTGGTGCTGGGCTTCCTTGGTGGCTCAGCTGGTAAAGAATCCGCCTACAATGCGGGAGACCTGGGTTCAATCCCAGGGTTGGGAAGATCCTTCTCCAGGGGAAAGGGAAATGCTGAAAGGCTACCCACTCCAGTATTCTCGCTTTGAGAATTCCATGGACTATATAGCCCACGGGGTCATAGAGTAGGACATGACTGAGCGACTTTCACTTTCCCAGGTGGTGCTAGTAGTAAGGAACCTGCCTGCCAATGTAGGAGAACTAAGAGACACTGGTTCAATCTCTGGGTTGGGAAGATCCCTTGGAGGAGGAAATGGCAGCCCACTCCAGTATCCTTGCCTGGAAAAGCCCATGGACAGAGAAGCCTGGCAGGCTACAGTCCATGGGGTTGCAAAGAGTCGGACATGACTAAAGTGACTTAGCACACATACAGTATGCAGCCTTGTGTCTCATTTATTTCACTTAGCACAATATTTTCAAGATTCATTCATGTTGTAGCATGTATTTCATTCCTTTTAATGGCTGAATGATTTTCCATTGTATGTACGTATAACAGTTTAACCACTCATTAGCTGATGCACATTTGGCTTATTTCCACTCTTTGGTTATTATGAATAATGCTGCTGTGAACATTCACATACAAGTTTTTATGTGAACATACTTTCAATTCTCTAGGTATATACGTAGAGTACAATTTCTGGGTCTTCTGGTAACTCTACCTTTAAATCTCTGTGCAATTACCAAACTGATTTCCAAAGCAGCCACACTATTTTACACTCTTATCAGTCTGGTATGAAATTTTCAATTTCTCCAATCCTCGCCAATATTAGCTCTCATCCATCTTTTTTATTATAGTCATCCTAGTGAATGTGTCTCAGTGAGAAGTGGTATCTCATTGTGGGTTTGATTTGCTTCATTGGGTATCTTTAAACAAGAATAGCTCCTTCCCTGCTTTGGTTGGCTTGGATTTTGCCAGAAAGCAGGGAAAATACAATTGTATTTCAAGCTGTCTTTTAACTTTGTGTTTAAAACTGTCACAGTTCTGGTATATACATTCCTGGTCAATGCTATAAAGTACCTAGCTAGGAAATCCTTGAGAAAGTACCAGAAGAATAGCACTGGCAGTGAATGTACACCCAAACGTATGATGATTAGCACTTGACTTAAACTTAGGCAGGGTAGATGGATGGTTACCTAAAAAGCTTGATTTTGGCATTTGAAAGTCTTCTCAGATCCTCATTACTTCTCAGAAAACAGTGTAATCACTCAGGAAACACTTCCTTAGTACCTTGTGTGTGCCAGAAACTGTCCATGTTAACACATAATGCTGAATGAGACGTAGTCTCATGGCCTCCAGGAAAGTAGGATTGAAAAGGATAGAGAGAAAAAAAGGGGTGAATAGACAGACATATAAAGAAGTCAAAGTGTAATATATCTCATGGTACTACCACACTTTCACTAAAGTGGCTAAAATTTGGAAACTGAAATGGATGAATAATGGTGAGAATGTAAAGAAACTGGAACTCTTATACACTGTTAACAGGAGTATACATTGAGCTCACCATTTTAGAACAGTATTTGGCAGTGTCTCCCAATGCTGCATATTCACATACCCTTTAATGGAGAAATTTCACTTTTTGACATACACCTAATAGAAATGCATATATATGGTAACTGAAAGACATGATCAAGAATGTTCAGAGCAACATTGTTCTTAGTTACTAAAAATGGTAGCAATTCAAATGTCCATCAGTATTGAAAAAGGGCACATAAGTGGTATATTCACACAAAGAAATACTATACAGCCCTGAAAATCAACAAGCCACCTCCATTAGAAACAACATGGACCAGTCTAACATCCAGAATGTTGAATTAAGGAAACTAGATACAAGAGTATGAGACTTTTTGAAATGGGCACGCTAATTTGTGATGAAAAGAAATCAGAACAGCGGTTATATTTGGGGTTAGGTAATGACTAGGATGAAACAAAAGAGGGGCTCTGGGGGTCCTGGAAATGTTCTATTTCTTGATCATAGGTGTAGTTACACAGGTAAAATTCACTTTGTAAAAATTATTGAGCTGCTACACGTTTATGGTTTGATCACTTCTGCAGGTATGTTATATAGCACAAAAAAATGTCTTCTTAAAATATTTCAGGTTTTTATGATAAAAAATATAGGCAAAACTGGATGCCTGTATATGAAAGAGAGGTGGCTCATAACTGGGATTGGTTAACTCTTTGTAGGAGAGAACCAGGGAAGGCTCTCTGGAGATGTTGCCGGAGCTGGATTTTGAAAGATAAATTTTACAAGCAGACAAAAGTTGATAAAGGAAAGAGGAAAGACATTGCAAAGAGACTGACATACTCAAAAGCACAGTTCAGTTCAGTCGCTCAGTCGTGTCTGACTCTTTGCGACCCCATGAACCACAGCACACCAGGCCTCCCTGTCCATCACCAACTCCCGGAGTCCACCCAAACCCATGTCCATTGAGTCAGTGATGCCATCCAACCATCTCATCCTCTGTCATCCCCTTCTCCTGCCTTCAATCTTTCTCAGCATCAGGGTCTTTTCAAATGAGTCAGCTCTTCGCATCAGGTGGCGGAAGTATTGGAGTTTCAGCTTCAACATCAGCCCTTGCAATGAACACTCAGGACTGATCTCCTTTTGGATGGACTGGTTGGATCTCCTTGCAGTCCAAGGGACTCTCAAGAGTCTTCTCCAACACCATAGTTCAAAAGCATCAATTCTTCGGTGCTCAGCTTTCTTTATAGTCCAACTCTCACACCCATACATGACTACTGGAAAAACCATAGCCTTGACTAGACGAACCTTTGCTCAAAAGCACATGGAGGCATAAAGTCATATAGCATGTTTTAGGAATCACAGCAGTTCCATATCGTTGGGGTAGAATTGGGGAGAGATTGCAGGGGGGAGACACAGATGATAAGACTGGCCAGGTCATGAAAAAACTTTTTCATCTCAGCTAAGCAACTTGAGCTCAAACTGTAGTTCTTAGCTTTTCTATGGAAATATAGTCCCCTGAAGTTCTGATTAAAATGAGCCATCTCATTGGGAAAATGCACACATAAAATATGCATATAATCCACAGTTCCTCTGATGCCCATTCATTTGGACTTCCACTTCATGCTTCTCAGATTAAGAATCCTATCCTTGCAATTGGCACTGGGTGTTAATTTAAAAGTTTTAAAGAGAACAGAGCTGGGATCATTCATACTTTTGAAAGATCAGTGAATGCAGCATGGAGGTTGGATTGAAAGTTGAGACAGGGTGACCTGTAGGAACTGATTAGAAGGTAAGAGAATAAAGAAAGGCTTGAACTAAAACAATGTCAGAGTTGAATTCTAAGGATATTCATAGAATCATCAAGGAAGGATTAGTGGCTGATTAGATGTGAGGAGTTAAGGAAATGATAGCTTCTGGGATTCTCCTGTGAGTTAGTCATCAGACAGCTTACCAAAGACAGGAACTAGAAGGTGACAGGAACATTTTTGTTAAAAATGAGTTTCTTGGTGATCACTTTGAAAGGTATAGAAATGTTGAATCACTAATGTTATATATAAGAATTAGTATGGTGTTGCAGGTCAACTATATTGCAAAAATAAACTTGTAGAAAAAGACTTCAAGGGACTTCCCTGGTAGTCCAGTGGTTAAGATTCCATGCTTTCAATGCAGGGGACATGAGTTCAATCCCTGGTTAGGAAACTAAGATCCCACATGCCTCACAGCACAGCTGAAAAAAAGGAAAAGAAAAAGTCATCAAATTTGTGGTTACCAGAAGCAGAGAGTTGGGGGGAGGGGGAATTTTTTGAAGGCAGTCAAAAGGTACAAATTTCCAGTTATAACTACTAGGGATGTAATGTACAATATGATAAACATAATTAACACTTACTGTATGTTACCCACAAAAGAGAGTAAATCCTAAGAATCTTCATCACAAGGAAAGAAATTTGTCCTCTATTTCTTTAATTTTGTGTCTATATGAGATGGTGGTTATTCACTTAAATCATCATTTCATGATGTATGTAAGCCAACTCATTAATCTGTACACTTTAAACTTATACAGTATTTCTCAGAAATAAGCAGACCCTTAAACTAGTTCCTTAGCTTCAAGTGCATCCTGATTAGCATTGGACAGAAGTCACGCTGCCAGCCTCTGGTGACACCCTTTGCATTTAGGCCTTAAATGTTATAGGAGTAAACTTGGGCAGGAACAAATCAATTTGCGTGCACTAATTCATAAAGGCATTAAGGTTTTGCCCCGGGGAAATGTAAGCAATTTCTGACCCTACCAGCACCCCTAACCCATGTTTGTGAAGAAATGAGCTGTGTGAGGGAAGAGCTTGAACACTTGAGTCCCAGGCCCACCATGGCATTGTGCTGTTATAGATGAATATAACACTTGGAAAGAAAGATATTTTCTCCTATTTCCAGAACTGAAATACTGTTGAACCTAGATCATCAAAATACTCTCTTTTCCTAAATAAGGCTTACCTTGGGCTATTTGGTGGACATTTGAGCCTGGTCACTGTAGATCATGCAGCAAACGATAAGGACTACACAAGGACAGAGGGCCAGTGGAGTCTGGTGTTTTACTGACAGTCACAGCAGTCAAAAAGAATATGAGCAGGATGAGACAAGTGTTCGGGCCTGGTGCACTGGGAAGACCCAGAGGAATCGGGTGGAGAGGGAGGTGGGAGGGGGGATCGGGATGGGGAATACATGTAACTCCATGGCTGATTCATGTCAATGTATGACAAAACCCACTGAAATGTTGTGAAGTAATTAGCCTCCAACTAATAAAAAAATAAAATAAAGCAGTAAAGGGAAGAAATCTCTTTCTCAAAAAAAAAAAAAAAGAAAGAATATGAGCAGGGCTTCCCTGGTGGCTTAGTGGTAAAGGAGACATGGGTTTGATCCCTGGTCCAGAAAGATCCCACATGCCACAGAGCAACTAAGCCTGTGTAACACAACTGTGCCGGTGCTCTAGAGCCCCGAGAGCCACAACTACTGAACCCATGCACCGCAGCTACTGAAGCCCACGTGCCCTAGACCCCCATGGTCCTCAACAAGAGAAGCCACCGCAAGGAGAAGCCCATGCACTGCAACTAGAGTAACCCCTGCTCACCGCAACTAGAGAAAAGCCCCTACACAGCATCAAAGATCCAGCACAGCCATAAATAAATAAATAAAATTTGAAAAAAGAATATGATCCAGTTTTCTAGTTCCATTTCTTAAGACAATCTGAACCTTTGGAATGTGAAGTTATCACACAAGGGAGACACGTTGAAGGCTCCCAGTCACCTGATTTGAACATGAAGAGGAATGTGACCTTATTTTGAACCCTAGGGAAGTGAAACAGGATATATAGGTTTAATCAGATTTGCATTTTTAAAAGATCACTCTGGCTGTTTTATAGAAAATGGATTTTGGAGGGAGGCAAATATGGATATAGGAATACAAGAGGCCACTTTAATCAGTGAGGCAAGAGGTGATCATGGCTTGAACCAGAGACTGGTAGTGGATAAAGGAGGAATGGATTTAATAAATATTCCATGTATCTTAGAGGGTGAACAAATAGAATGTGGTAATTGATGGAATATGAGGGGGTGGTGAGGGAGAGAGAGAAGTCACAGATGACTCCTAGGTTTCTGCTTTGTGCAACTACGTGGATGTAGAACCATCTCTGCAGAAGGACCAGATGGGAAACTAGAAGACAAAAAGTTCAATTTCGTACATTTCATTTGTAGGCTTTATGAGACACCAAATGACTTGCTAAGCACATATTTAAGTTAGGTCTGGAGATTGGAGGAGAGGTCTTAGTTAAATGTTTAATGTAGGGTTCATTCATGTACAGATATTAATTGAAGTCCTGAGGTAAGGATAAGTGAGATCTATTGATAAAGAAAAGAAAATCCAGGACAATACCAACATTTAAAGATGACGTATCATGGCTAAAGAATACAATCTATGCTCTTTCCCACCAGAAATACTATAAACTTGTAGAAGTAAGACAAAGTCAGTGTTATTCTCCTATTTCTTAAAGCTTGATGACTCCACAGCTTGCCACTGCATGAGAGAAAAGGAAGGCTAAATCGTTGTGAAATTGACCATTCATGTGGATATTATCGTTAGAATAAAGGAGGCCTGAATGATCAGAATGACAAACATGATTTTGTAGACATTTCAACCAGTCAGGGTGGCCATCATCAAAAATCTACAAACAGTAAATGCTGGAGAGGGTATGGAGAAAAGGGAACTCTTTTACACTGTTGGTGGGAATGTAAATTGATACAGCCAATATGGAGAACAGTATTAAAGTTCTTCTAAAAACTAAAAACAGAACTACCGTGTGACCCAGCAATCCCATTCCTGGGCATATACCTGGAGAAAACCATAATTCAAAAAGATTCATGCCCTCCAATGCTCATTGCAGCACTATTTACAATAGCCAGGACATGAAAGCAACTAAATTTCTATCAACGGAGGAATGGATAAAGAAGTTGTGGCACACATATACAATGGAATGTTACTTGGCCATAAAAAGGAACAAAACTGTGTCATTTGCAGAGATGTGTATAGACCTAGAGACTGTCATACAGAATGAAGTGAGTCAGAAAGAGAAAAACAAATATTAAATGTTAATGCATTACAAAAAAAAATGTTAATGCATATATGTGGAATCTGGAAAAATGGTATAGATGATCTTATTTGCAAAGAAGAAATAGAGACACATACGTAGAGGAAAACATATGGACACCAGAGGAGAAGGGGGATGGGATGAACTGGGAGATTGGGGTTGACATATATACACTACTATGTATAAAATAATGAGAACCTACTGTATAGCATAGGGAACTCTACTCAGTGCTCTATGGTAACCTAAATGTGAAGAAAGTCCCCCAAAGAGGGGTTACAAACACACACATGGGCTTCCTGGTGGCTCAGACTGTAAAGAATCTGCCAGCAACGAAGGAGACCCGGGTTCCATCTCTGGGTCAGGAAGATCCCCTGGAGAAGGGAATGGCTACCCACTCCAGTATTCTTGCCTGGAGAAGTCCATAGACAGAGGAGAATGGTGGGCTACAGTCCATGGGGTCGAAAAGAGTTGATCAGACACGATTGAATGACTAACATATATATATCATATGGCTGATTCACTTTGCCATACAGCAGAAACCAACTCAGCAGTGTAAAGCAACCATACTCCAATAAAAATAGATAAATAAAGGTGATGTCAACAAGGAAAGTCAAAACAGGAAACTGAGAGGTATAGGAAAAAAACCAGGAGAATGTAGCATCACAGAAATCAAAGGAAGAGATTGTTGTAAACAGTTGATTGTGCTAAATAATTCTAAACAGTGAAGATGGAGTCTGAAAAACGTGTTTTTAACTTGGATGAGTTTGTTTTTTTGTTTTTTTTTAATTTTAACAACTGGAGTGGCTGGGCACAAACCAAGGAGAATGCCTATTAGCCTAACACAGGAGTTGGGTAAGGAGACCCTGTCTGGGCCTGGCATTAACCTCTTCGTTATTAGATAATGACAACTAAGGAGAAGGGTCTGAGTGAGAAGAGTGGAAATATTGGGGTGGAGTTGGGGTGGAAGCTCTTTATAAAACTGATACAAATTATTCCAATAATTTAATCTGAAGTATAGGCATACTTGTGTGATAAGGCTGAATGCTGTCTATTGTTTTAGCAGCAAGAGCTAATTGGGGACCCTGATGAGAGATTTTCAGAAGAATGGTGGGAATCAAAGCCAGGTTCAAGCAGGTTAGGAAAGTAAGGTGCAACTGCAGTTAGAAGCCCATGCTCTAGAGAGTAGTCCCCGCCTGCTGCAACTAAGAGAAAGCCCATGTGCAGCAATGAAGACCCAGTGCAGCCAAAAATAAATAAATAAATTTATTTTAAAAATTAAAAAAAAAAAAAAGAACGTAAGGTGATTGTAGGATAGAGAGTACATGTTCTAAGATGTTTGGCTTTGAGATAGACTAGTGGCTGGTGGTCGAAGTGTATTGGGAAATTATTTACTTTTGACATTCTGGCTGACAAGGCTTCATGAATGCCATTCACAGGTAGAAGGAAAGGCTACAGTTAGAAGAAGGATACCAATTTAGTACAAATAGAAGGAAATAATTTTATAGATATGGTAGCCACAAATTGAAGGAATTTTTGCATGATAGATTCTTTTTTTTTTTTTTTTTAGGTGGAGCATGATAGATTTTTTTACCACACCCCCTCCCCACCATGAAGCAGAAAGTGAGGGCTAATTGCTGAGAATGAAGGGAGAGGTAAGATATCAGAAATTTAATAAAGGTAGGTAAATGAGTTGGGGGTGCTTTAGGAATTTGCTTTATAGATTTCCAGGGGATATGGATGATGCTAGTTCAGGGTCTGCACTTTCAGAGAGAAGTACAGAGAAAATTCATGGGTACTGTTGAGTCCTGCCCCAGGCCACAGGTGCGAGGCCTTGCACAAAGGCCACAGAGAGGAGTCCAGAACCAAGGACACCTCCAAAGCTGACTGAATTCCTTTGTAACCGTTGCCAAAAACCCTCTGATAATCACTAACAAGCTTCCTGACTCCCAATTAGGCAAAGATGCCCACTCCAGTAAGCACCCTAGAGTGCCCCAACCAATCACCTAATGCCAACCTTGAAGCAGGAATTTTCTTTGTCTTGAGGCTATAAAAATTGACTACTAACTCACAAAGATAGTCAACTCTCCCTGGTCTGTCAGGAGGCCGGCCCACTGCACTCACAGTGCCCACATTATCTCTGCCCTTTGTTCTTAATTAACTCACTCCCTTCTGAAATGCCCTGTGTCTGGTAATTCTTTTCCAACCCACACTGTGACTGCCTCAACAGTTACCTCCACAGTTGAACACCTTTATCTCCCAGTTGGACCACAGTGACATTCCCATCACTATGTCCCAGCTACATCCATGCTTTCCCCACAGTGTATTTTCTACACAGTATTTTTTTCAAAGAAAAGTCAGACTATTTTGATCAGCTGCTTAAAACTTTTCAGTGGTTTCTTTGGACAAATCAAGTCCCAAGTCCTCATCTGGGTCTACAATGCTTTCATGATGTGGCCTCTGGATGTCTTTCCAAACTCACCTTCTACTCTTCTCTGCATTCCAGGCAGGCTGTCCTCTTGCTCTTCTTCTGACAGGCAAAGCACACTCCCACTGCAAGGTCTTTGCACCTGGTCTTCTTGAGAATGTCCTCCCTTGCCATGGTTCTCACCTCACTGCAATTCTCTGCTCAAAAGCCACTTCTTTGGTGGTTCTTTTCCAGACCGTTGCATCCAAAATAGCACTGCCCTTCCACTCTCTGCCCTCCTATCCTCATTGCTTTCTGTCCCCTTTCCCAGCACTTATATTTCCTTGAAGCACTTGTCATGATCTAATGTGCATCAAACCTCTGTACGTCTATTTTCTGCTACCACCAGCACCACCCACCCCCCCACCCCCGCCCCGCAGGATATAAATTCCACAAGGTCAGGGCCATGATCTGTCTTGTTCATTTTGCATCTTCAGTGTCTATAAAAGCACCTGTCACAAAGTGGATGCTTATTCAATATGTGATGTATCGATGTTTGATGTCAACCACGTTGGGTTTGACCAGAGTAGTGATAAAAGGTCAAAAAAACAAAGCAAGTGAAGATAATCGCAAGAGACTGATTGCAGTGATAGGCCATCCAATCAAAGTTGGGTAAGGAACTAAGGAGTTGACAACATAAAGAGAGTTAAAGGGGAGCTTTTGGGCTGAGGTATCCCAAAGAGGTTGGAGACTGATCATAATGGAAACACCTGACCAAGCAAACTGTAACGCAAGAATCTGTGGTTGGGGAATGGGATGCTTATATTTGTGATGTGAGAGGGAAAGCAATTTCAAAGTGCAAAGGTTCTCAATGTAACTGTGGAAATCAACAGTAGAGGACAAAGGAGAAGGTCATTGGTGATTAGATGGTCAAGAAATTGAGGGGCTTGGATGTTAGCCATCACTATGGACTTTGAAGTGGCCCAGGCTGAACCTGGTACAAAAGACTTGAATGATGAGGAGGGGACAGGTGGATTAACAACAGTGGATGAGCCTCAAAGGAATAGGAGATTTTACAAGAGGGTGACGGGGAGAAGGAGGACAAGGGCCTGTCCCAGGGTAAACAGATATTTGTTTGATCCACCATCACAGAGGGCTGCTCTAGAAGGGAGCAGGTTTCAACTGATGCCAGGAGATATGGAGAACATTCCTGGAACCTGTAGTAGCTACAGGGGGATTTTCTGATCACAGGGCAGATGCTCCAGAGGGCACATTGAAGAGTTGGGGTGGGGAGGTGTGTATTAGAACAGTGGGGAACCAATACAGGAACAAGGAAATAGGGAGGATTATGGGGGTGATGGCATAGTGCAGTCATTCTCAAACTTTCCAGTACATCAGAATCAGGGGGAGGGCTTGTTAAAACACAGATTACCAGGCTTCACTCCCACAGTTTCTGATTGAGTAGCTGAGAATTTGTGCTACAAGTTCTCAGCTGGTGTGGCTATTTTGATCCAAGGACCACACTCTCAGACAATGGATGTAATGGAAGACCAGTCACTAATGTGGCAGTGAAAACAGGGCTGAAAGTACAGAGTAGATTAGTCCCAGCCATCTCCCAGAGGATGTCAGGTTCTGATCGAATGCACAAAGGGCTTGGTGCCACTCACTCTAGATGGTATCAACTTGATACCGGTGACCTTAACACATTCAGCATGGGGGCAGTATGAGGATCTGGTCTTCATTCAGATGATGTCAGCTTAGTTCCAGAGAATATACTATGGAGCCCAGAGATATATTTTGGAGCAACTGCCTCAGGAGGCTAGCACAGAGCAGTGCTACCTAATGAATTAAAGGAGATTTGTACTACATCCCGGAGAAGGCAACGGCACCCCACTCCAGTACTCTTGCCTGGAGAATCCCATGGACCGAGGAGCCTGGTGGGCTGTGGTCCACAGGGTTGCTAAGAGTCGGACACGACTGAGCGACTTCCCTTTCACTTTCACTTTCATGCATTGGAGAAGGAAATGGCAACCCACTCCAGTGTTCTTGCCTGGAGAATCCCAGGGACAGGGGAGCCTAGTGGGCTGCCGTCTATGGGGTCGCACAGAGTCGGACATGACTGAAATGACTTAGCAACAGCAGTACTACATCCAGTAGAATTAGAGGCTGGCCTAAAGCTGCATCCCAGTGGAATTGTTGGGGCTTTGATTGTGAAGTCTCAGCAGTGACTGAATCAGGCGTCTGGCTCCACTAAGAAGCAGTGAGATTGCCTGAACAACCAAGAACTACTAATAACTGAGGTCTCAGACTTCACAAGCTGGATTATATAAGTGTAGTCACAATTACACCAATAACTGTAAGCTTGATGCTCCAAGGCCTTACCTAATTGATTGGCAGGGACCCAAATAGTTTCTAATGTTTTCCCTGAAACTATCTGAGAAGGATTGGAGAAGTGACGTTTGGAATATTCATGTAAGAATAACCTCATTGACACTTGAATTCTAGCAACACCTTTGAACCTAAACTCCAGAATCTCCAAGCTCCAAACCCTAACTTATTAATAGTTGATATGAAGATGGTATGGTACGTCTCAGATTTCCCTCTCTCTCCTAACGCTTGTGAAGTTCCCAGGGAAAATCACACATGTCTGTGAATCACTCCTGGCC
Organism: Cervus elaphus; assembly: GCF_910594005.1. Classification (NCBI taxonomy): domain Eukaryota; kingdom Metazoa; phylum Chordata; class Mammalia; order Artiodactyla; family Cervidae; genus Cervus; species Cervus elaphus. The sequence continues at coordinate 77,908,317 of NC_057815.1, read as the reverse complement.
ATCATTTGCTGCTAGCCAGCCGGTAGAGGGAAAAGTCATGTGAGTTCTTTCAGACTGAAACACTGGAGTGTGAGTCAAACTAATGCTGAAAGTTCAGTCTGAGCACAGTGCAGGAAGAAAAAGGAGTGGCATTTTGAGCCCAACCAAGTCTCTGGGGATGGAGGGTAGAATCCCCCACTTCTGAACCAGTGTTCTAAAGAGGAACAAAAACCTCCATGGGGTCTTTAGAGGAGACTGATGACCCAAAGTTACACTAATTTAGCCTGTTAATCTCCATGAAAAAGTAAGCTCACTTCTGTAACTTCTCCAGACAAGACTGGATTTATATTGGGCCCTCCCTTCCCTTTGATTGACTATGGGAAAGAAAGGGGACACTCCTGAGTACCTTTGTGTACTCTGGCTCCAGGCAAGGGCAGGACAAGCCCTTGCAGAGGCAAGGACCTACCAGGAAGTAAAATATCTGTTTGGTAAGTCTTTTTTTCCCTGTCTGATCACTCTTTAAAAGGTCTGAAGTGTGCCCTGTACCCTCTGGGCATGATAAAGTTAACTGGAAATGAGGGCAACTAAGCACAGCTTGGCAACAGAATTTGACTTTGCTCCCAGAGGTTCTCCACCGTGGAGTCTAGGGGATTGGAAATCCATTCACTCAAATTAATATTTATGAGCACACATCACAATCACCAGGAGTATTTTTTCCCCCAAAATCACACATCTTAATGAGTTTGCTTTGCATAGTCCTTCAGAGGCTACTTTTTCCTTTTTAGTGTTGTTCAGTCTCTAAGTCTTGTCCGACTCTGTGACTCCATGGACTGCAGCACACCAGGCTTCCCTGACCTTCACTGTCTCCCAGACATGGCTCAAACTCATGTCCATTGAGTTGATGATGCCATTCAACCATCTCATCCTCTGTCACCCTCTGTTTATACCTGAAATTTAGGTAACATAAAAAAGATGTGATGGTACTTGTATAGGACTACATGTCAAACTGAGTTATTTTCCCCAAGTTCCAGGTAACCTCCTCTAATCATTGTTTTTTTTTTTTTTCTCTTTAAGATTTTTGATGTGGACCATTTTCAAAGTCTTAATTAAATTTGCTACAATATTGCTTCTGTTTTCTGTTTTGGTTTATTTGGCTACAAGGGACATGAGATCCTAGCTCCCAGAGAAGGGATCAAACCCGCACCCTCTTCATTGGAAGCCGAAGTCCCAACCACTGGACAGCCAGGGAAGTCCTTAAACAAGATTTCTTAATAAATTTTCTTAAGAAATCATTAATGAAGAATTATAAATTTTAAGGAAATAATTAAAAAATATGCCCTGAGTAAAATCAAGTACTTTCTTAGACTTAAAAAAGAAATGTAGTATGAAGTATTGCTAGTCTAATTCTGATTGGAAGGCCTAAGTAGAAATAATCATGGCTACCAGATATTGGCCACTTAACTATACCCAAACACTTCATGTGTTTTCACTTACTCTTCACAATAATTTAGCAAGGTGGGTGTTCTTTTACCAATATGAGAAAATGGAGAATCAGAGAGTTTAATGAATTCTCTAAGATCTACAGTTAGGCTTCCCAGGTGGCTCAGTGGCAGAGAATCTGCCTGCTAGCGCAGGAGACAATGGAGACCAAGTTCAATCCCTGAGTTGGGAAGATCCCCTAGAGTAGGAAATGACAAACCACTCCAGTATTCTTGCCTGGAGGACCCCGTGGACTGAGGAGCCTGGCAGGCTACAGTCCAAGACGTGACACAGAATCAGACATGACTGAGCACTCAGGCAAGATCTAGAGCTATAATTTAGGTCAGAGTAACTGAGGCTTTGTCTGATGTTGTGCCTAAAATTTAGAGAGCAAGAAAACAGCTCTTTTACAACACTATATATTTTAAAGTACTTCTTTCTTTAGGAAACATTATATTTCTGTACTTCTGGCTTTGGTAGCAAGCTCCCCTGTAAGCTGGGACATTATTGTTTGGCAATCTACCAAGATTTGTCTATGTGAGTACCTTCATTCCCATTCTACTAAGAGTGAATGTCCTGGGGACTTGCCAGGGGGTCCAGTGGCTAAGAAAGACTCCATGCTCCCAATGTAGGTGGCCTGGGTTTGTTCCCTGATCAGGGAACTAGATCCCATATGCTGCAACTAAGACCAGGTACAGCCAAATAAATAAATAATTTAAAAAAAATTTTTTTAAAAGAGTGAATATCTTGCCCTTTGCCATGGTGCTAGATTTCAATCCCAACTTCATGTTGGTCTTAAAGATCAAGTTTTTCCTCCTTCTCTTTCTTTTCTTTCTCTTTCCTCCTCCCCTCTTCCTTCTCAGAGTCAAACTTGTGCTACTTCTCTAGAAAAAGAATCTCACCTGACACAAAAACTTTACTCAGAGCCAAAAACCTTGGGGGACTTGGGTCATTAGCACAGCTTGGCTTCTGAAGCTTTGCAGCTGAAAGCCAGACTGACCTGCTGGAGCCTCAAATTTCCTACATTTGCTCCTGCATGCTATTTGCTCACTCAGTTAAAACTGAAACTGTGGGGCTCCTGAGCGCAGAAACCTTTCTATCTTTCTTGTTTGTAGGAAACAGACTTCAGCCTACATGACCTTCCCTGGGTTCCAAAGGGCAGATTCGAACAGTTGCTAGTTGGGGAAGGGAGGGGATACTGAGCAGCCAAGAAACCACCTGAGGCAAGATTAAAGGAACCAGAGAAGAACGTCAAGATTAGGAGAACCTGAGACTAGATGAAAGGTGTATAGGCCCTCAAGCTTATCAGCAACCCCACCCTTGAACCTTGAATCCCACCCTGAAAACTCATCAAATCCTCCCAGGTTGGGACACATAGTTTTTGAGGGGCACCAGCCTGCTGTGCCCCCTCTGCCTGGCAAAGCAGTAAAGCTATTACTTTCTACTTCACCCCAAACTCTGCCTCCAAGAATCGATTCAGCACCGGTGCACAGAGGCCAACTTTTCGGCACCAAAACTGGCCCTATGTGTGGAGAAGTCTCTGCTCAACACTGTTGCCATGGGGCTAGGCCTGCTGAAACCTTGACAGGGCAGAGTCAGGGCTAGGGCTGCTGGTCTTTATCCCCAGGGTGCTCTAGGCCAAGATCACCCTGAATTCCCTATGCCACAGCCACTCAGCGTCATCCACACCGTCATTCTCTTAAAGACTGCTTCTTTAGGAGGGCGAGTCAGGGCCTTCTCATGGACCCAGTACCTTCGTTTTCCTCTGCATGACACACAAGCGAGTCCACTGGTTCAGCGTCTTTCTTTCCTCATGGAGAATTTTATTACTGTGATTTTTTTCTTTTTTTCCTATCACAAGAACCCAAGGATTACCTAAGTACACCCTAGTATATATATATATATTTTTTTTTTTAACCCTCTGGTAGATTTTAATGACTTCCAATGTCAGACTCAAAGAATTGAGGATTTGAACTTTTTGCAGAAGACTGCAAATTCAGTAAGGTATATTGAGATGCGGTAAGCCCCAGGGTGCTGTTGAATTATCAACAACCAGTTCTCTGGAGGAAAGTGTGTGATTGCATGTGTCTATGTTATATACATACATACATATTTTTATTGCTATTTTTAAGGCTATAAAAGGCTAGAACACAACCTATAAATGAGATATAATACTTATTTTAAATTCTATGTAACAATGATTATCACAAAATGCTCTGGATTTTTACCTAAATCTTACAGCCACAGCCAGCCACTGGTTGCTGCTGACAAGTACAGTTTCAACATGAGTGTTGGTAAATATTTTCCTTCACATGAACTGGTAAGATGAAAACAAAACAAAAAAGATGTGTGTCAGGACTTCTCTTATTAATCATGTCGATAACATGGCTAACATCTTTACTGAATGAGATAATGGTTTTACAACACTGGAAGAATATTTCTTCAATTCTTTTCGGGCTAGTCACAGTGTAATGGTTACAGACATCACACACTTTGAAATTTAAACTGTGTTACTAACATTTGTTCCCTTACTACCTTAAGTCTAGATAATTGACAAAACAATAAATCAAACCCTGATTTATAGTGTTTGCTGATTTCCATGGTGTATATACTCCCACCATGGCCAATTATAATCTAACGAGATGTTACTTTGTGCAGAGTTGGAAAAGGATGCACCATAAAACATCAAAACTATAAATTATTTCTACCATTACAGATACAATAGATGGAAATAACCTCAAGAAAATAGATAACATTAAAATATGTAAATAATTTGAAAATAAAGTGTTTTGAGTATTTATTATTTCTGTTTTAAATACAATGTATTTAATGGTAAGTTTAAATAATTTAATTTTAAAAAATGATTCTTAATAGTGATTGTTTAACCACAGGTTTGCAAATTTCCGGTAAATTTAACAGTCAGCTCTAAAAGTGGGTACAAGTTGGTTTCTCCAACAGACCACTGGGTAAGTCAAATCAGTAACAACACATTTAGTATTGTGGCTTTCAGTCATTAGGATCCCATGTACATTTCCTATTTAAAGTGTCTATGATGACTACTGATGCTGTCCTTATGAAGTGTTTTTAGCTCTCAACTTCAGAGCAGAGAAATATGGTAAAGATTGTACTTTCATGCCTTTTTGGAATTCGGGGTGGCCAAGTAACTTGTTTAGCAAAGCAAATGTGAGCAGAAATAACATGTGTCACGTTGGTGTGACAGCTTTAAGAACTAGGACACAATTTGCCACTTTCTGTCACTCTGCCACCAGCAACACTCCATTTAGTGACTTCTCCATCAGCCTGTGTCCAAGAGTGGGGAGGGCCTGGAGGAGACCCCTCAGTCAACACAAAGTAAACATGACGTATAAGTGAAAAATCAAATTCTTGTTTTAAGTCACTAAGATTTTTGAGCAATAACTGAGTAATAACGTAGCGGATATCCTGACTGATACAATGCCTAATACACTGAGAGAATCTGGCATATCAGAGAATCAGACAGCTTATTTTATCTGAAATATATGACTTAGTTTAGACTTGTTATTTTAAGCTGAAGGATATGATAATTATTAACAGAATTACTCTTTGCAATAGAAACTGATTTACTACATTAAAGCATTTTATTTATTGCATTTGTAAGAAGTGCTTAAGTGCTTAAAAAGATTTTGCAAATAAGGTTGTTAGTCTTACCTATAAATTATTTGAAGTGCTTGGGGGGATATTATGCAAATTATGCTTAAAGTATTTATTACATGTGTAAATTAGATGTGCTTCCCTAGTGGCTCAGATGGTAAAGAATCTGCCTGCAATGTGGGAGACCCAGGTTCGATCTCTGGGTCAGAAGATTCCCTGGAGAAGGGCATGGCAACCCACTCCAGTGTTTCTTGCCTGGAGAATTCCATGGGTAGCGGAGCCTCGCGGGCTACAGTCCATGGGGTGGCAAAGAGTTGGATACAACTAAATGACTAACACACAGTAAATTTGAGACTAGTTATGACCAATCTAGATAGCATATTAAAAAAGCAGAGACATTACTTTGCCAACAAGGGTCTGTCTGGTCAAGGCTATGGTTTTTCCAGTGGTCATGTATGGATGTGAGAGTTGGACTATAAAGAAAGCTGAGCACAGAATTGATGCTTTTGAACTGTGGTGTTGGAAAAGACTATTGAGAGTCCCTTGGACTGCAAGGAGATCCAACCAGTCCATCCTAAAGGAGATCAGTCCTGGGTGTTCATTGGAGGGACTGATGCTGAAGCTGAAACTCCAGTACTTTGGCCACCTCATGCGAAGAGTTGACTCATTGGAAAAGACCCTGATGCTGGGAGGGATTGGGGGCAGGAGGAGAAGGGGATGACAGAGGATGAGATGGCTGGATGGCATCACCGACTCGATGGACATGAGTTTGAGTAAACTCTGGGATTTGTTAATGGACAGGGAGGCCTGGCATGCTGCGATTCATGGGGTTGCAAAGAGTCGGACACGACCGAGCAACTGAACTGACTGACTGACTGACTGATTTGGGAGAATTAAACCTGCTAAACTTTAAGTACTTGAGTGTCAAAAAATGTTACTAGATTTGTAACTAAAATAACACTTATAAGGTAAAATTTTTTAAAATCTAAGAAAATAGTTTTTAATGTATAATTTTAATAAATTGAATATTAATTTAAAGCCCACATAACTGCTAATTGTCCTTCTCAAGCAAAATTACCCTCCTTGATCATTTTTAAAAGCTCACACTTAATGTGGGTTAATGACCATTCTTCAGACTTCAGGGTTTAGTAGAAAGAATATTCAACTAAAACTTGAAACCAAAATTCTATTTCTGACCTAGCCAGCAAGTAATTAGTGCCTTCAAGAGGCTTCTATTTATCCAGCTGTTTATTTTTTACTTGAGGACACACATCTTTTTTCCATTTAATCTTTTTCTTCCGGTCTTATTGAGATATAAGCAACATGCTGCACTGTATAAGTTGAAAGTGTCCAGCGTAATGATCTGACACAGCTGGTAAGTCCTGCTGGCACAGCAGCCCAACACCTTCTGTGCCATCCAGGGAGCCATGGTCATGCCGCCTCCAACAAGATCTGGACTTCAACCGTGGTGGCCGTGGAGGTTCTTCCTTCAGTGCTCCTAGGGGTGAGGGCTATTAGATATTATATAATAGACATGCTGTTATACAGTAAATCTACTGTTTCCATATTCTTTAGAGTTTCTTTAATTCTTACTAGCCAATCCTCATGACTCCAAACCCCTGTTATAGTTAATAATTCTTTATATTAGACTTTCCCTACTAATTACTCTATGGTTTATCTCCCTTGATTATACCCAGACTGTTTTACCTTAGTACAAATCACAACTTACATCCTGCTGTCTTACCTCTCAGCCAACTCAAAAAGGATTAACACATTCACTGCATTTTAATACCTGTTTGATATCTGAACTGTGCTGGAGTTTTACTACCATTTACTACCATCCTCCATACTACCCATTTCCCCCAGCAAATCCTTCTTGATATAACTCCAGTATCACAAGCTCTGATGTTGATCTATAGTCAGACTGTGTTCTTCCACACCTTTGCAGACCCCAATTCCTCTCTACCTAGAATCTTTCCTTCCTGTAATATCTTTGAGGGCTTCACTGGTGGCTCAGTGGTAAAGAATCCGTCTGCTAATGCAGGAGATGTGGGTTCAATCCCTGGGTTGGGAAGATCCCCTAGAGAAGGAAATGGCAACCCACTCCCATATCCTTACCTGGAGAAACCCATGGACAGAGGAGCCTGGCAAGCTACTGTCCATGGGGTTGCAAAGAATCAGGTACAACTTAGCGACTAAACAACAATGTTTCTGAAGCATTTCTGCTTATTCTTTAAAGCCCAGTTCTAGCATTACCTTTTTGAAACTTCTGTGGCAGAGTTATTCAAATATCTCTATTGTAGCATTTGGCACATAGTGTTTTATTTTCTACAATATTTATTTCCTTCAATAGACTGTAAACTTGAAAACAGAGGCTGAATCCTGTTAATCTTTACACCCCCAGCTCCTAGGACAGTGTCCAGCACACAGTAGGACATCAGGGCATCTTTGTTGAATGAATCAATGCACCTACATATCATGCAAGAGATGGAAAATTTCAAAGCACTATAATTTATGATAATTGACTATGATACAGCTCAGCAATTTCTTTTTGGTCAAATTATGAAAGTTATGACTACCCAAAAAATCAATTCTGCTTTTGCAATTATCTGGACCTCCAGAGTCTGACTATTCTCATTAACTGAAAAGCACAGTCAAGCTTTCATCCCCAGACCAATAGCCAAGATGCTCTTCCTAGTCTCAAGGCCTCATCTTAGTTCCACAATGAGGGAGACTGTCAAGGACCAGGGGTCTGTAGCTAGACAGATGGGGCATCTTGGTAAGTTAACTGAGTTAACTTGGTGAGTTAAATGGATTTCTAAATTACACTTTCCTCATCCACACCTACATCATAGATGAGGGTTAAATGAGATAGGATAAGTAAAGCTTGGGTCTTCCCAGGTGGCTCAGTGGTAAAAAGTTTGTCTGCCAATGTAGGAGCCACAGGAGACCTGGGTTAGATTCCAGGGTAGGGAAGATCCCCTGGAGAAGGAAATGGCAACCCACTCCAGTATTCTTGCCTGGAGAACCCCATGGACAGAGGAGCCTGGTAGGATACAGTCCATGGGGTCGCTAAAAAGTCAGACACGACTCAGCGACTAAATAACAACAACCAGGCTTAGAGACCTGGACGCTGGTCTGCCCATTCTCTGCTATAGCATCTGCCCATCTTAGAATTTGAGGCATCCCCAGTTCATCTCCTTGGAGCCCAACTCATGCAATATCTCAAATTCACCTGTGTCCTTGGGTAATTGTCCAAGTCACTACCGTGAGCAAAACCCACAACCTTGGCAAGCTGTTTAGGACCCTTCAAGATTCTCTTCAGTCTCCCTTCCCAGCTCTTGTCCTGTCCCATTCTCGTCTCCTTTAACCCACAGCTGACCACAAATCTAGCACATATACTGACTGTACAAAAGTAACAAAGGCAGAAGAAATTCAATCCTTTTTCTCATCAATGTGAGCTTGTTGGGAAATTTCTAATCAGAAATAAATGATCCTGGGATTTCATGTAATTTATGCGCAAGTGTGTATGCTGCTAACCAATGTTTGCTTTTCTGTTTTTGTTGCCTAGAGAAGAGGAAACATTGGCTAGAGCATCTCTATGCCTCAGAGGCTTTGGACCAGCCTCTTTGGCTTCTTCCATTGGTAGCTAACGTTGTTAGAGGGAGCTTTTACCCTTCAATGTGGTCCTGAAAGAGTTCAAGTCATCGCCTTGTCATTTGCTTCCTGTGCGAACATGGCGTGTTTCTCAATTCCTCCAGTCTTCAGTTTTTCAATGTATAAAATAAGTATGATACTAAGAATAATAGTTACTAAAAAAATTGAATGATACACATAAATTAATCAGCCCGGTACCTGTACAGAACAAGCACCCAACTGAATGAGAGCTAGTTCTAATTTTGTTGTTGTGTGTGTAGGTGTGTGGTTTTACAGGGCCCAAATGGCCTGGAAATAATAAAAGAATAAAAGCTACATGACTATGGAGAATAGTATGGAGGGTCCTTAAAAAAAACTAAAAATGGAGTTATCATACAATCCTTCAGCCTGATTCCTGGGCATATATATATCTGGAGAAAACTCTAATTTGAAAAGATACATGCACCCCAGTATTCATAGCAGTATTATTTACAAGAGCCAGCACATGGAAGCAACCCAAATATCCTTTGACTGATGAGTGAATTAAGAAAATATGGTACATATATACAATGGAGTATATGTACACACACACACACACACACACACACACACACACACATACACACACATACACACACGGAATATTACTCAGCCATAAAAAAGAATGAAATAATGCCATTTGCAGCAATATGCATGGAGCTAGAAATTATCATATTCAATGAACTAAGTCGGACAGGGGAAGATAAATATCATTTGATATCACTTATAAATGGAATCTAAAAAAATGATACAAATGAAATTATTTACAAAAGAGAAATAGACTCACAGACATAGAAAACAAATATATGGTTACCAAAGAGATTAGTAGGGAGGGAGAGAGATAAATGAGAAGTTTAGCATTAACATATATTATAATACTACATATAAAATAAATCAACAAGGGCCTAATGTATAGCACAGGGAATTATATTCAATATCTTATAATAACCTATAATGGAAAAAGAATTTATTTATATGCATGTATATATAACTGAATCACTTTACTGTACACTTGAAACTATCACAACATTGTAAATTATACATCAATAAAAAAAAGAATGGTTAAAAAAAAGCTGCTACCATTGAGGGGATGCCTATGCAGACCTGCTGGGGAAAAAAAAGCCTTTTCAGAGGATTCTGGCAAAGGTGAATCTGAACAATTAGGGGACCTCTCCAGGGATTTTTAGGTACACTCAGAAGCTCTAGACTCATAAACTTGGGCATTTTTTTTCTAGATGTTCCTGCATTTTAAAAGTTATGATAAAATATACATAACATTTCGATTCCTGGGTTGGGAAGAACTCCTGGAGAAGGAGTAGGGTACCCACTCCAGTGTTCTTGGGCTTCTCTGGTGGCTCAGACAGTAAAGAATCTGCCTGCCATGTGGGAGACCTGGGTTCAATCCCTGCGTTAGGAAGGTCCTCTGGAGGAGGGCTTGGCAACCCACTCCAGTATCCTTGCCTGGAGAATCCCCATGGACAGAGAAGCCTCGGGGCTACAGTCCATAGGGTCACAGAGTCGGACACAACTGCATGACTAAGCACAGCACAGCACAACATACAACTTACCGTTTAACCATTTTACTCTTCTGCATATTTTAGGGCTATCCACAAACCTTATAAAACGATCAGTGATTAGTTAGGACTCTTTAGTTTCAGGTCATAGAAATTCATTTAAGCAATAAATGGAGCTTATTGGTTTATTTAACTGAAAGTACAGTGGTATCTGATATTGGGGATATTTTGATCCAGTAGCTCAAATGACTTTAAGGACTTGTTTCTCTTCACGTTTTCCCTCTGCCCTCAGCTGGGCTAACTTTATCCTCCGTAAAGTGGCTGCCTGGCAGCTCTGGACACCCCCGAACTCAGTTAAGAAAATGACTACCAAGTGGGCCAGGCCTCTAGCTTTTATAATCTCTCTCTTCTTTCCCTTTTCCTGGCAATGCTGTGTGGCTTATTAGATCTTAGTTCCCTGACCAGGGATTGAACCCAGGCCACAGCAGTGAAAACTGAGTTCTAACCACTGGATCACCAGGGAATTCCCTATAATCACTCTTCAGGGGAAGAGAGTTCCCAACGAATAGAAGGAACCCACTGCTCCTCACACCCCCCATATCACAATATCTCTTTGCACCTAGTCTAAGATTGCATTGTGTGCCTATTTTGGAAAGACAGTGGTGACCAAAGGGCAGAGGGTGGCTTAAACCAATTACAGTTCATCCCAGAATTGAAGCTGGGGTCAATTGCATGCAAATCACACAGCTGATAATGGCAGAGGGGTGCTTTCCTCAAAATAAAACCTGAGGGCTCTTAACAGCAGAGGAAATGGCCACTACAAACATTCTGTCCTGGCCTCCTAAGACTTCCCACCCACCTTCCCAAATAGGATGATTTCAGGTCTTTTTTCCTCTTTTATCCATATTGCAGCAGATTCTTCTCCCTTGCTGGTATTCTGGCCTCATTCTCCACTGCTATTCATCTAACAACAGAATGATGAGACATGGATAGTCCTGACCTGACAAGTTTCAAGTTCCCAACTACTCCAGAATGAAAGTGTCCTTCAGTGAATTCAAAATATAGCTGCAGTTGTCAACCTGTCCCCACAAAAACTGAGTCAAAACGTGCCCTGAAACTCATCTTTGAAAACCTCACTGCCTAACAGAGAAGAAAACTTTAGAATCTAAAATCAACTTTCGACTCCAGACACACAAAGTCTAACAGATATGGCCTTAATCTGTTGCACCCTAGCTTAGCACCCTGAAAACACAAAGCATTTTGAATTCTTATGGAGAATGTGTATGCTATTATGTGAATTGAGTTGGTCTTCTGCTAATCTTTTCAAATCCACACATTTCTTCAGAACAAGGGACTTTTGTTTTTGGTCACTTTGACACACTTTTCTCCCGCTCTCTCTGTGAGTTGCAGAGCTTGTTTCTTAAAAGCGTTCCTTTCCAAAGAAGACAAAAAGGTGTGACAGTTAGGAATTTGCAAGAATCCAATTATACTTCAATAATGATTTCTAAAATTGCTTTTGAAGTTAAAACAAATGCACATAACCAATATTGATAAATGTTATTTTAGAGAGAGTTTTCGCTTAGTCTGTTAAAGGCGAGTGCTCCTCTCTGCTGCTCTCTCTCAGGGACCCACAGCTGAGATGGAAGACCTGCCATGTACACCTGTTGATGATACCTGAGACATAACCGCTCACTGATGACTATATTTTAGTTGCAGGCAAAGCATCCAAAAGGAAGTAAACAGCATCTCACTCCTGATTGAACAAAATCTAAACAAATGACAATATGATTACTTAAATCTTGAGGTTTAAGGATCTTGGACCATATATACTTTAGACATGTATGGCATCTCATGGTTTAATATTTTGTTGCTTTTTGGGATGACCACTTTCTACTCAAGTCTAGCAAATCTGACTTCAGTGTTGTGACCCATTAAAGCAGAAGAATCTAAATAGAATCTACAATCTAGATAGAATCTATAATCAACTTTTGACTCTGGACACGTGAAGTCTAATGGATATGGCCTTAATCTTGCTGCACACTAGCTTCAGTTCAGTTCAGTTCAGTCTCTCAGTCGTGTCCGACTCTTTGCGACCCCGTGAATTGCAGCATGCCAGGCCTCCCTGTCCTTCACCAACTCCTGGAGTTTACTCAAACTCATGTCTATCAAGCCGGTGATGCCATCCAGCCATCTCACCTTCTGTCGTCCCCTTCTCCTCCTACTCCCAATCCTTCCCAGCATCAGGGTCTTTTCCAATGAGTCAACTCTTTGCATGAGGTTGCCAAAGTATTGGAGTTTCAGCTTCAGCATCAGTCCTTCCAATGAACACCCAGGACTGATCTCCTTTAGGATGGACTGGATAGCACCCTGAAAACACAAAGCATTTTGATTATATGCTTTGTATTTTGATTATATGCTCCAAAACTTATTTGGAGTCCATATAATCATACATGACTTCCCAGGTGGCACAGTGGTAAAGAATCTGCCTACCAATGCAGGAGACTCAAGAGATAAGGGTTCGATCCCTGGGTCAGGAAGATCCCCTGGAGGAGAAAGTGGCAACCCACTCCAGTACTCTTGCTTGGAAAACCCCATGGACGGAGGAACCTAGCAGGCTACAGTCTATGGGGTCGCGAAAGAGTTGGACACGACTGAGCACATGCACATAATCATACATACTATGTATTGTGTATATTTATACTATGTTATATTCATATAATCTTACTGTTTTCTTTATATCAATATAATAACTGAGTTAAAATTTTATTTTAGCACATATTTCCTACTGAAGTCGACAAATGAAAAAATACATAAAATTTCTTTTGCTTTGTAAAGTACAATCTTTTTAAAAAACAGACTTATTGAAGTATAAATGACATACCGTAAGCTACACATCCTGGAGAGGGAAATGGCAACCCACTCCAGTATTCTCACCTGGGAATTCCCAGGACAGAGAAGCCTTATGGGCTACAGTCCATGGGGTTGCAAAAGAGTCTGACATGACTGAGCGACTCAACAACAACAAAGCTGCACATATTTAAAATGTAGAATTTCCTAAGTGTGACATATATATACACTCATGAAACCATCACCAATAATCAAGATAGTGAATACATCCATTGCTACCAGAAGTTTCCTCAAGCACTTTCTGTAATCCCCTCTGTAAACTGCCCTCCCAAGCAACCATTGATCTGCCTCTGTTGTGATGGATAGGAAGTTTAATACAAATGTAATCAGTTGGTACATAATCTTTTGTGCTTGGCTTCCTTCACTCAATAATTATTTAGAGAATCATCCACGTTGTTTTATGTATCAATAGTTTCCTGCATTTTATTGCTGAGTAGTAAGGAATATAGAGTTTTAATATCTTACTTTAAAATTCATAAAGTAGAAGCTCATTAATTCTGTTTAATTTGTTACTTGATATGATAACAGAGGATATTTTTGTCAAGGTAGTATGCCTGAAATTTATTAAGTACGAGGCCTTATAACTCCTTTGCAACTCTTGGGGTACCTGTAACTTTAATGAGGTTGTCTTCATACCACAAACTGTATACATTAGGAGAAGGTTTGACATTGATTTAAATGGTAGAATCACAGAATTTCATGACTAGAGGGAGCTTTGGAGATTATACCAACTACTTCTTCATTTTATAGATGAGGAAGTGGATGCCCAGAGTGGTTAAGGGGTCTGAGGTCACACCGAAGAGGTTTTTTCAACATTATTTGGGGTGGTGGTGATGAGGGGTTATAGTGGAGGATACAGTCTGTTCTCTTTGCTGTCTTGGCTTTTTCTCATCATTCCCAGCTGCAGACGCATGAAACTCTGCCTCAGCTTCCATCTGGCCCCCAGCCAGAGGTCCACTCTCTCAGGTGTCCCACCAGCTTTGGGGACAGGGAGAATGGCTTGCTCCAGCACGGCAGTTTTATTGCAGCCCCTCAATGCTTGAGGGCTGCTCAGAAAACCTAAACCCCAGGACTGCCTCTGTCTGACCCAGCTGAGCTACCAAATCTAGTGGATGTGATGTGACTGCTTTCCTGGTTGCTTTAGAACAGCTATCAAGGTGTCTCCAGAGACCCAAATGGCCAGCAGGGCAAAAGCCTCTTGCTGAAGCCCAAAGAGGGAAAATTGGACCCCACGTTTAAACACAGTTTGCTTCTTTTTCTTTCTCCTCCTTTCTATAACCCCTCTGGGGCCAAGAAAAGGGCATGCTTTCCCTTCTTGGAACTCAACAAGACTAGAACTTGAAAATAAAGATGGAGGTAAAGGAAAATATGCAATTCTCTCATAATAGTCTGACTTGCAAAGCTAGGGTAGTATAGAAAAATCCCATTTTTGAGTGCCAGAACCTGGATTTCCTCTTTGCATTCCTCTGTAACACTTTCAGTCTCTCTAGGCAGAAGGATGCCCCCGGAAGACTAAGGTGAATATCATGTGTTCTGACAAACTAAATATAAAAGCACCTTAATAATTTTCAAACTATAGTATTACTTCCATTCCACTTGCCACCAAAGTGTCCTAAGTAATACCCACTCACTCAGACTTATAATGAAATTACACCTGCCCAAGATCCAGAGACCCTCTCCCTCCCACAATCCATCTGCTCTTTACTACAATGGTGGTAAGACTAACACTTAAGAAAATGCACTATCTGCTATGCAGATTATCTCATTTAATTCTCACAGCAATCCTATGTTGCCAGTACTATTTTTTTAAATGTTATTGACGTATAGCTGATTTTCAATGTTGTGTTAGCTTCTGCTGTGCAGCAAATGGCTCAGTTATATATTTTTCATATTCTTTTTCATTTCTTTTTCATATTCTTTTTCATTAGGTTATCACAGGATATTGAATACGGTTCCCTATGCTATACAGTAGGAAAGTGAAAGTGAAAGTCACTCAGTCGTGGCCAACTCTTTGCGAGTCCATGGACTATACAATCCATGGAATTTTCCAGGCCAGAATACTGGAGTGGGTAGCCGTTCCCTTCTCCAGGGGATCTTCCCAACCCAGGGATCGAACCCAGGTCTGCCACATTGCAGGCAGATTCTTTACCGTCTGAGACACCAGGGAAGTCCATACAGTAGGCCCTTGTTGTTTATCCATACTTTATGTAACAGTTTGCATCTACTAATCCCAAATTCCCAATCCTTCCCTCCCCCGTGCCCCACCCCCTTGGCAACCACAAGTCTGTTCTCTTTGTGAATCTGTTTCTGTTTTGTGGATAGGTTCATTTATGTCATATTTTAGATTCCACATGTAAGTGATATCATATGGTATGTGTCTTTCCCTTTCTGACTTACTTTGCTTAGCATGATAATCTTTAACAGTGACAGATTTTATTTTCTTAAGTTCCAAAATCACTGTGGATGGTGACTATAGCCATGAAATGAAGACGCTTGCTCTTTGGAAGTAAAGCTATGATAAACCTAGACAGTGTATTAAAAAGCAGAGACATCACTTTGCTGACAAAGGTCTGTGTAGTCAAAGCTATGGTTTTTCCAGTAGTCATGTATGGATGTGAGAGTTGGACCATAAAGAAGGCTGAGCACTGAAGAATAGATGCTTCTGAACTGTGGTGTTGGAGAAGACTCTTGAGTAAGTCCCTTGGATGCAAGGAGATCAAACAAGTCAACCCTAAAGGAAATCAGCCCTGAATACTCAGTGGAAGGATGATGCTGAAACTGAAGCTCCAATACTTTGGCCACCAATACTTTACATGAGCAAAGAGCCAACTCACTGGAAAACACCTTGATGTTGGGAAAAACTAAGGGCAGGAGAAGAAGGGGCCAACAGAGGATGAGATGGTTGGATGGCTTCACCAACTCAATGGACATGAGTTTGAGCAAGCTCCGGGAGATACTGAAGGACAGGGAAGCCTAGCGTGCTGCAGTCCATGGGGTCACAGAGTTGGACACAACTTAGTGAATGAACAACAACAATGATAATCTCTAGGTTCATCCATGTTGCTGCAAATGGTATTATTTCATTCTTTTTAATGGCTGAACTATGTGTATATATATATATATGTATATATATATATATATAATCTTCTTTATCCATTCATCTGTCAATGGACATTTAGGTTTTTTTCCATGTCTTGGCTATTGTGAATAGTGATATGAACATAGAGGTGCATTATCTCTTTGAATTATAGTTTTATCTGGCTATATGCCCCAAAGTGGGATTACTGGATCATATGACAACTCTGTTTTTAGTTTTTTGTGGGACCTCCATACAGTTTTCTATAGTGGCTGCACCAATTCACATTCCTATCACCACTGTAAGAGGACTCTGTTTTCTCCACACCCTCTCCAGCATTTATTAGTTGTAGATTTTTTAACTATGGTCATTCTGACCAATGTGAGGTGGTACCTCATTGTAGTTTTGATTTGCATCTCTCTATCAGCAATGCTGAGCATCTTTTATGTGTTGCTTCCCTCATAGCTCAGTTGGTAAAGAATCTGCCTGCAATGCAGACCCTGGTTTGACTCCTGAGTCAGGAAGATCTCCTGGAGAAGGGAAAGGCTACCCACTCCAGTACTCAGGCCTGAAGAATTCCATGGACTATATAGTCCATGGGGTTGCAAAGAGGCGGACACGACTGGGCGACTTTCACTCACTTCACTTAGTACTATAATTCAGCCATTTTACTGATAAGGAAACTGAAGATTAGAAAGATGACTGCTCAAGGTCATATATCTGGTAAGTCATAGAGTCATGAGCCTGAAGCTTGGTTTTTAGCTATTGGTTGCTTTCTAGTTTTTACCTAATAGTCTCCACTGCTTCCTTCCTGGTCACCACATACACAATGGTTACATTCCTAGGCTGAACTGGTCAACTTAACCCAACTGGAGGAGGGGCAGTTCTCAGGACCTTTCTTACCAATCGATGTGTTGAATGAAATTTGAGTGGACCTGTTTATGGCAAAACTACAGGTGGCTAATTCAACAGATTTTATTGCTTCTAGAAATCTTGGCACCAGTGATGAATTAATTACCTTAAGTGAAGATACCAGCCTAAAAAAAAAGCCAAGGTATGTTGTAATTTGTTATAGATTAACAAATCACTGTTCTGACCTTTATTTTCCCTTTGCCCCAATTTTCTTGTATTTTATCCTTTTATATTCGATGATTCTTTTTTTAAAGCTTCTGCAAATCTCCTTGGGAATGAGGTGGGAAGACCCAGCAAATCTAATTAATGAGTTAGCAAATCATTGTATTTAAAAGGTTAAAATAATAAAAATAAAACTTTTAAGAAAATTAAATGTGCATTAATTTTTTTAAACACCATCCTTGTAGAGAAGGGGGACAAAAAGAAACAAATGTAGAAAAATATGGGAAACCTATTGAAAATGTGTTCATTTCCCCACATCTGTCACCGTTCATCCATTCAATAAGTAATTTTGGAACTTTAGAAAACATGATCGTACAAAGAGCTTGTTCTCCACGAGCTGACAATGTAATGGGTACTGTCAAGTCTGTTGGGAGATCTCAGTAAATGTTTGTGGAATAACTCTCAGTTTAGCTCCACAAAAGAAGCTTGTATGCAAAATTAAGTTTATTTCTAGTTTTTAGAGAGACACAGAGAGGCAATATGTCTTATTGATGGTGACTCACTGGAAAGAGAGAGCCAAATATTCAAATCCAAGTATTAATATTTGGACCCCAGTGTCCTTGCTTTTTCTGAAGGCCACATTAATATAAATCCACAGGGAGTAGGTGAATATAGGTTTTTTCCCAGCTGCTTAGCATTTCTGTGAGTAGCCACTGAGGTTTCAAGGGAGGACACAGGAAAAGCACACCTTTCTAATCAGAGGCCTATGTGCCCCTGGACATGTGATGTCACCCATGCCAAGCCAATCCCTGCATAGCCATGCATTCCAACTTGGCACCTTTAAACAACCATGATTAGTTATTTCTCATGATTCTGTGGGTTGACTGGGCATTCTTCTGCCCAGTGGTGTTGGCTGGGTTTACTCATGCACCTGGTTTAGCTGGCAGCTGGGCTGAGCTCGAAGGTCTAGGCCATGGTGATTGATGACCTTCAGCTGTGGGGCCTTGATTTTCCTCCATGGGGCTCCTTCCACATACATCTCATCCTGCAGGGTTGCCCCGTGTGGTCTTTCTCCAGTACTGTAGCCCGGGATTCTTTATGGCACGAGAATGAAAACAAAGGCTGCTGGTATTTTAAAGGCTTGGACGCTGAAGTTCCCGAAGGTCATTTTCATCACTTTGTATTGGCCCAAGGAAAACCATCTCAGGTTCCATGGGAAAGGAAACAGACTCCACATCTTAATGGAGGACTGGTGTGCTTACATAGGAAAGGGAAGAGTTGTTGGGGGGAGCATATTCAGGGAACCTGCCACAGAGCCCTTCCCAGGACAATTATGATATCTAGTCTCCTTCAGGAAAGCACAGATGCCACGAATCATGGAAACCTAGAGCTGCTGGGACCATCTTTTGCCACCATGTAGAAAAAGCCTGCTTTTTCATAGAATGGAAAAATAAAATAAAAGCACATATATACATACACCTGAAACTAACACAACATTGTAAATTAGCTATACTCCAATAAAATCGAAAAAGAAAAGAAAATGCCCATTTGAGGACAAAGTCAGCCTAGACGAAAGCAGAGCAAGAGGTGGGAAAAAAAAATGTGGTGAAACTCAGTTCCCCACTGAGGTGGAGCAGAGGTCATAGAGCTAAGTGGTTAAACAGCTCAGGATGTGGAATCACACCACCCTGAGTTCTAATCTGGCTCTGCTACCTACTAGCCATATAACTTTGGGAAAGTTAATATCTCCAAGCATCACATTCATCATCTATAAAATGTGCATAATAATAGCCCTTGTCTTCATAGGGTTGTTGTGACAGTTGACTGTGATGATGTTTGTGATGAGTTTAGCAAAGTGCTGGGCCTAGCATAAATCCTCAGGGATGCGTGCTATTGTACACTGAGATGCACCTGGAACCTCTCCCCTACAGAGATGCTCCCCGCTCTGCTGGGACCTTGAAGGTCACAAGTGAGGTTCCAATCTTCACTTGGATTGGAAACCCTTTAACATATAGCAAAAGATCCTCTATGTCAGAAGTCTCCCAAGCAACATATTCTTATTTCCTCTTTAAACATATGAAGCTAACAAATGCCTGACTTTAATTTGGGGAAAAGAAAAGAACTGTTGGTAAGTTTTGTGTCCTTCTTAGGAAATGTAAGTCCTATGCCAGACAACTTGGAGAAATGAAGAACCACACTACCATCACCACACCAAGAAAGGGGCATCAGTGGAACCTGTCACATTTTGTGTATTCCCATAAAGCTGAATTCAAATCATAGACAGTTGCTTCTTAGAGGTTGGACAGATCTGGGTTTCAGTTCACCTTCACAAGTTAAAGGTCACTAGTATGACACGGAATACTTTCATCTGTTATGTACAGTATATTTACATCTTTTATACATCTCTGTCAGTTCCGAAAGTGACTGCTTGTCTCCTCTGTTCTTTATTGGAAACGTAGTCTAATTTTGCATCAGATGGATTAATCTGTGGATCTCAGAAGTTACCTTTGCATCTCTCTCCTTTTTGATAAAATATACAGAACATAAATTTGTCATTAGTGATATTCAGTACACTCATAATGTTGTACAACCGTCATATCTAGTTCCTTAATACATTTTCTCTTAATTCTCTCTCTCTTTTAACCAAATATTACAATGAACTTCCTTGGTTACCTCAGTGTACAGGATTTGGCTGAAGCGGGTACTAGAGCAATTACTTGTTGTCCAGTTGCTAAGTTGTGTCCGACTCTTTGCAACCCCACAAACTGTAGCCTACCAGACTCCTCTGTCCATGGGATTTTCTAGGCAAGAGTACTGGAGTGGATTGCCATTTCCTTCTCCAGGGGATCTTCCCAACCCAGGGATCTAATCCGGGTCTCCCACATCGCAGGCAGACCCTTTAGCATCTGAGCCACCAGGGAAGATCAATTACTAGAAGCCATGAATCCTGATCAGACTGGTTTGACGAGGTTGAGGAATCTGCTGTGACTGTCGGCAGAGGACAAAGGCCTTACTACCTGGAAACCCTGTGTGCTGTTTGCAAAGGGACTGGTCGTGGAAAGAATCAACTGCCTTTTGTTAATTGAGTAGTTAGTATTCTCCCTCCTGACACATCTCTGGAATAAGACAAAAGTCTACACTGTTGTTTTTAGATGTCTGACAGAATTCATAAAACAATATCATCATTTACAAAAAATGGTCACCCTCATGAACAGTTTTATGTGCTAGGAACCATGCAGCTAATCGATTCCTTGACATCTCTGTGGAGGAGGCCCCTTCACTAGCCCCACTTTGCAGATGAGAAAATGAAGCCTCAGAGAAGTTAAACAACTTTTCCAAGAGTACACATCTAGTAAGTTGTAAGCCAAGATTCAAACTCCAGTCTCATTGACCCTAAAACCTAGGCATTTAGCTCACGGTGAATGCAACCGTTTCACTCCACAATACAAGGTCAAACACAACCAACACGTGAGAAATGCAACCTGAGTCTCAAGAGCAAGCATCATCATCAAAGAAGCAGCCTGAACAAGGAAAACCAACTTGATGAAACTGCAAGGTACCACATCTAACAGAAGTCATAACGGCTCTACCCCCCTCTGCTTCGTTCTTCTCAAAGAGCTGACTTACGAAGCCGAGTGGAAACCTCTGTGGACCTCAGTCCTCACCTGTAGAATTTGTTCATGCCATTTCCCTTTCGGCTGGGGTAGATCCCTGGGCCCTGGTTTTCATCCCCCTAGTACACTTTCCCTCCTTTAGGTTGCGTTTCTTTTTTTTAAATTTTTATTTTATTTTATTTTTTTTATTAGTTGGAGGCTAATTACTTCACAACATTTCAGCGGGTTTTGTCATACATTGATATGAATCAGCCATAGGTTGCCTTTCTTATCTCCCAATTCTGGCTCTCCACACTTCTGACTCTATGCTTTTTGACATGTCACTTAAACTAGAGCCAGCATTCCCTCTTGTATCTGATCTTAACATTGACCTTGTAGGAACTGCAGGTAAGAGAGGCTCAGCTTGGCTCCACACCTCTGCCCTGGGCTCTGGAGCATAGAAGACAAGACATGCACCGTCAGGACAGTGGAAGAACACACCCATTCACACTCGTGTAGAGCTTTGTTGTTTACAGAACTTTGGAAAAATATCCTGTAATGTTTATAAAAGAAGACAGAGCTGGTATTAATTTTTCTATTTTTTTAAAGTGTCACAAACATTTCAAGTGTACCAAAAAAATACACTGAATAACAGGAACATCCATAAACACTGTCTAGACTTGACACATTTTTCCTTAAAGAAATAAAATGATGCAGATATGATTGAATCCTTTTCTACTCCATTTCCCTCCCTCCTTCCCCAGAGAACCCACTGTCTTGAAATTGATTTGAATCACCCCAACCAGGTTTTAAAATTATAGGTATCTATTATTATCTGTGTGAATCCACAATGAATATTATTTTGTGTTCTTAAAACTTCTATATAATATTATACTGTATGTATTGTTTAGCCACTTGTTTTTCAAAGTTTTGTTAAGATTTATTTTTGTTGAAACACATATTTATGTTCATTCATTTCACCTAATAGTCTTCCTGGCTTTCTATATGCATATAGGAGGTTATTTATCTAACCTCCTACCAATAGAAATTTATATAAATTTTTGTTTTGTACTGTTTCAAAAGACACTAAATGACCCACATTGTACATCTGTTCTTATAGACATATGCCAGCCTTTTTCTAGAGCGAATTCCTGGAAGTAGAATTGCTAGGTCATAGGGTAAGTACAGAGCTACAATTTTAGAGTCTCCCAAGTGGTTGTAACAATTTACATTCCCATCATCTGAGTCTGAGAATTCATATGGCCCTTGGTCCTTGACAATTATTGGCATTATCAGATATTTTTATTTTTATTGGTCTGTTCACTGAAAACTAGTTCTTCATTGCTTTATCACGAATAGATTTTGAATTAATGGCTCAATTTCTTTATTACAAAGTCCAATGGAGTTTTTTTATTTCTTCTTGACTCAATATTAATGATTTACAGTTGTTTTAAAAAACTGCTTATTTCATCTATATTTTAAATATCTTGGCATAAAGTTGATTATGATATTTTCTTATTATTTTAAAATTCACTGTAATTGTGTACTTCTTTTCATCTCTGGTATAGCTTATGTCTCCTCCTTTTAATAGATCTCAGCAGAGGGTTGTCTTTATATTAACCTTTTTGAAACACAAGATTTTGGTGTTGTTGATATTTTGGTTCCTTATTTTCTGTTCATTAATTTCCATGCCTCACTTTAGTCTCTCCCCTCTCTTTTTTTGGTATACAGTCTGTCGCTGTTTTCTAATTGCTTTCATTGCATAATAAGTTATCTTTTTTTTCTAATAATTTAAAGGATATAAATTTCCTTTCAAAAACTGCCTTAGTGTTTGATATATAGTTGTTTTCTTGTTTTTTTCTAAATATTTAATAATTTTTATAAGATTTCTTAATTAATCAATGTATTTATTTAGAAAAGTACTTAAAATTTTCTAACTTTGTTAGAGTACAGTATGATGGGGTGATTGGTTATGTTTTTTCTAAAGTATTTTTAATTTCATTGTGTGTTAAACAGATAACGCAGTTTAGATGATATAAATTATTTTGTGTTTATTGAGACTTCTCTGTGACCCAGTTGGGGGTCACTTTTTGTAAATGTTCCAGATGTACTTGAAAAAATGTATAATATTGAATTATTGAGCACAGAATTCTATATGTCATTTGATTAAATTTGTTCAGATTTATTTTCTTTGAAAGTGAAGGTGTTTAGTCACTCAGTCGGGTCTGACTCCTTGTGACCCCATGGACTGTAGTGCGCCAGGCTCCTCTGACAATGGAATTCTCCAGGCAAGAATACCGGAGTGGGTAGCCATTCCCTTCTCCAGGGGATCTTCCCAAACCAGAGATGGAACCTGGGTCTCTTGCATTGCAGGCAGATTCTTTAGTGTCTGAGGCACCAGGGAAGCTCTCTTATCTTCTTTTGTCTACTTTTGTCTGCTTTATCTGTCTATTCTGAAAGTGGTATGTTAAAATTTCCCAACTATGATTGAGAATTATCCATTTCTTTTTTGTAATTCCATCCATTTTTGCTATAAATATTTTAAGGACATGTTATTAGGTACACACAAGTCCAGAGATGTTTATGACTGTCTGGAAATTACTCTTTTCATCATTCCATAATGACTCTCTCTTTCTAGTGATGCTTTTATTTTTTTCCCCTTAAGTCTATTTGGTGTGATAATAACATAGCTACATCAGATTTCTTTTACTTAGCTTTTATCTGAGGGTTAGGTAGTTTTGGTTTAGTTAGGTGATTTTCATCCTTTTAAAATGATATCGCTTGTAAACACCAGAGTGTTTCCTTTAAAATCTGAGAATCTTTGCCTTCCAACTGGTAGATTCCTTTTCATTTATTTTTATTGATGCATATTGGGTTATTTCTACTATCTTATTTTGACTTTTCCTACCATGCTTTATGTCTTTTTTTTTTTTTTAATTTTTATTTATTTATTTATTTATTTTGTCATACATTGATATTTTTGTGTGTGTTTATTTCTTCTTAACTCAGTTCTACTTACTTGATCGAATTTTCTGGATTCTCGCTTTTTCCTATTCGTCTGAAAGTTATAATATATTCTATTTTTATTCTTAAATTTATTACTCAGTAAAAGGTATAACTATTTTAACATAGTTTAAAGTTAGTCAATAGCTTTAGCTCTCTTCAATAAAAAATAAGGATCGTAAAACACTTTAATTGCAATCACCTGTCAATCTTCCAAGTGTTTGTTGTTAAGCATTATAGCTCTACCTTTTTTGTAAGCTACTCTCTTTCTAATTATTATTATTTTTCCTAATCTATAGGTGAGAAAACTGAGGTTCAGGAAGGTCAGGTTATTACCTACAGTCATACATTTAACAAGTGGCGAAATCCATCCAGAACTCACCTTCATTTGGGAGTGAAACATCTATAGACTTGAATTCTTTGGGATATGCTGGCCATTTCACTGTATGGCTAATTTTTCTATGGCTAGCTTTAAGGCATGACAAGTGCTATTGGTTATCTCCAAATATCTCTCATTGAGTGAGTGTAAGTGTGAAAGTCACTCAGTCGGGTCCGACTCTTTGCGACCCCATGCACCATACAGTCCATGGAATTCTCCAGGCCAGAATACTGGAGTGGGTAGCCTTTCCCTTCTCCAGGGTTAGTAAACCAGATAAAATGGATGTTTTGCCCTTGGTTTGGCCTTAAATTGAAAACAGACTCTTTATGCACCTTATGTTTTCCATTGTGTTTACAGAATCTCATTGTTATTATAAAGGCGTGATAAATGACAGGTGATGTGCTGAGAGTAAATTAATGATATAACAGAAGAGATCACTTCCTCCTTCCCCATGGAAGCCGGTTATCATACAAACAGAGCCATCCACGAGACTCCTTACTTGAAATCTCAGTCTATATGTCCACCCATCCATCCTGTGATATGGGACAGTTTTATGGTTAAGGTCGGAATTGTAATTGCACAAATTTCCAGCCTCGTGCTTCAGTCTTCCAACCATGTTTCTTACTAATAAGGCTGAGATCCCAATGAAACATGTTTGCGGATAGCTTACCAACACCTATTGTTATTTTAAGAAAACGAACAATGTCCATTGAAGGTGAAGACTGTCACGGTGTCATCTCTGTTCATGAAAGACAGCCCAATTTTCAGTTGGGGAACAAAGAGTATATTTGAGGGTGAAAGGCTGGTGAAATAGCTCGGCTGAGTAAATGCTCCTGCAGCAACGATTATTGCCTCATCACTCAAAGGTGAAAGAACAGGAAAATAAAATGGCACAGATTGCATCCCCCAGGTAACAGATGAGAGACAGGAGAAGAATATAGTTCAAAGGCTGGCAAGCACCCACGCTGTCCTCTGCAGACCCTGCAAGGGGACGTCTGCACCAATTTTGGATTGTGCAATTGTATTGAGCATTCACGCCCCATTTAAAAGACAAATTGTGATAAGATTTGGTGCAGTTTCAATGGATTCAGAAAGAAACATTTGAGAAACACATCCCTGGTTGGCATGGAGAAGTATGGAATTAGTATGAAATGTCTACTCATGTCAGGCCCTGTGTTAAACACTTTCCATCCATTATTTTAAATTTTCCTTATTAGTCCTTTGAGGAAGGTTTTAATATTCTTTATTGACAGAATATATCGAAGGTTGGAGACTTGAAGTGACTTCTCTAAATTCACAGAGCTAGTAAGTGAGATTTGAAACCAGGCCTGCTTGGCTATCACACTTGGCTATCACTCTGTATTGTTTTGAAGTGAGATGATGTCTGTAATTTAGCAGTTTAAAAGGTAAAAGTGTGATTGTAAGGTATTCATTCTGGATGGATTCCTTTCCTACTTCCCCGAGCCAATGAAGAAGAATTCTGCACAGATGTTTTTCTCCATCTAAACTCGACAGTCCTGCAAGCCACCCCTGCCTCTATAGTCATCACCCTCTAAAAACAGGCCTTGAAATCTCACCAAGTCTCAGCCTTGAACCTCTAGTCCTGACCCTCCAGGGCTGCACACTGATCTGAATGTCAGCTTATCCCTCCTCATCCCATCTGCTCGGCTTCCAACCCCCTAGCTTTTCTGCAGTTTCTCACCTCCCTTCCCTGCCTGCAACAGCCTGAATGGCAGGCACAGCTTTCCCGGAGGCTGAGGACATGACTTCTGTCCTCTGAGGCCGCTCTGGCTCAGCTCCATTCCTGGGCCAACCTGCCTCCCACCCCCTCTCATGCCTACTCAGTGCAGTCTCCTCCCTTCCGTTAAGTTGCCAACATTCACGAGTGGAAATGCCCTGAGCAGCTCTTTGTATCGGGCACTAGTCCAAACATGGAGGGGTACAGATGTGCCCAAGGAGATGGTGGGGTTGGGACAGAGACAAACAAACAGGGTTTTAAAGCAATGCAACGAGTGCTGTGAGGTAGTCCCGCGATCTGGAACATCCACGTTGGGTAACGGGTGAGGTCGTCTCCTCTGAGGCTGAAGTGAAGCAGCAAAGAGGCTTCACAGACAATGTGAAGACTTACCTGCCTCGGGAAGGATGAGTAGGCATTTCCATCCTTTCCTACCAGCCGGGTTGCTATGGTTAAAGCTGTAGTAGGCGATGAAACCTGGAGGAGTAAGCGTGGAAGGACAGGTGAGAGAGGTGAGGAGGGAACTTCAGGACTTTCCATATCCTCTACTCAACCCTTTAAGGTTGAGGGAAAATTATATTCCCGACTAGAGTTTCATTCTTCTGCTGGTAGGGAGAAGCGCCTTCTCTTTTTTCCCCATTTTGTCAAAACAAAATGGTGGTGATGGTAGTAGGGGGGTGGGGTGTGATTTTGTGAGTAATTACTTTTCCCATAATAATAACTACCATTTATTCCCCCCACAGGCAGTTACTGTGTGTTGGAGACTATTTGTACTACCTTCTAGAGGATTCCCTCTTGCTGGGTACAAGGCTCTCGGTCACTTCTCAGATTACACTGAGGCCCCACCTGCTGGTAAGAGCTGGAAGGTCAGCAGTCCCATCACCCTGTCCCCAGGCCTCCACAGCCCTTTCCTCTGGGTGTCCTGAACCCAGGAGCCGTGATATGTGTCTTGTGGCAAGAAGTTCACACGTGTTTGGTCCCATTTCAGTGGATGGAGTGCAGTGAAGGGCCCTGAGCGTGGTGGAAGCTGGTTATGGTGGGCAGTGGCCAAAGCACTGGATTAGCAGTTCTCTGCTCCTGCTATAACCCCATTTGCTAGAGTGGAATCTGTTGCAGGGGGGATAGGGGAATTCTTCAAGGACAAATGGTATGTCCCCCAGGGTTACTCTCCCTGAGGGGGCTCACGGACAAGCTGTCCACAGTTCTCTTTGATTCCCCAGTGGATAGCCACGTCCACTGGAAGCAAAGCTACTCCAGGATGGTGGGGGTGGGACCCAACTTCTCAATAACTTTGCAAGATGGCAGCAGCAGAGCTCATGTGAAGCCCAATTCTTGCTTGAGATGCTGCAGAGGCGGGGCCTCAGCTCACCAACTCAGTTCTCCACTAACAGTTATTCAAGGGAAGGAGAAGCCTCTAGATTGTGCTCAATGGAGAGTCTCCTTGTCATTTCTAGTATATCTGAGCCTCTAGGGTTATTGTTCTTAAAATACACTGGCCTTTGGCTTCCCTGGTGGCTCAGTGATAAAGAATCTGCCTGCTAATGCAGGAGACAAGGGTTCTATCCCCGATCCGGGAAGATCCCACACATCACGGAGCAACTAAACCACAACTATTGAGCCTGTGCTCTAGGGCCCGGGAGCCACAACTACTGAGCCCATATGCTACAACTACTGAAGACTGCGCGCCCTAGAGCCCATGCTCTGCAACAAGAGAAGGCATCGCAATGAGAAGTCCGTGCACAGCAGCTAGAGAGAAGTCCCTGAGCAGCAAGGAAGACCCAGCACAGCCAAAAATAAATAAATAACTAAAACTTAAAAAATATACTGGCCTTGAGGGGTAGGTAGAACCAATGACAGCATCAAGCATTAAAGGACCCAGAATCCCCATCTTGCACTCTCCCTTCTGAGTTCAAATTGCCAAGCCTGACGACACGTCCCATATCTCTGGATTCAGCTTGTAATAGGGAAGAACAAATCTGACTCCATATGGGATCTTTCACTTTAACCTTTGTCGTCTAATGATTTGCTACAAGTTAATCACTAAAGTGATGTTGCCTATAGCTTAAAGTATATATTTCCCTGGTGGTTCAGACAGTAAAGAATCTGCCAGCAATGCAGGAGACCCGGGTTCCATCCCTGGGTCGGGAAGATCCCTTGGAGAAGGGAATGGCTACCCACTACAGTATTCTTGTCTGGAGAATTCCATGGACAGAGGAGCCTGGTGGGCTACAGTTCATGGGGTCACAAAAAGTCAGACACGACTGAGCAGACTAACATACAAAAGGCCCATCTCTAAGAACCCTGCCTCCCATGCCTGAGTGTTAAGCTAAAATACTTTGGTTTCACTCCTAGGAAACCTCCTGACCCGGCCCACCTGTGAGTGGATCCAGGCAAGAAGGAATAAAAACAGCGCCTCTGGAGTCAGGCCAGAACCAGGAAATACTTGCAACAACTTATTGCCTCTTTTTCTTTACTTCCTTTCCTCTTCCTCTTTGTTCCATAAAAGAAACTAGCATCCAAACCAGGCAAGATAGTTCTTTGGGACAGCAGTCTACCATCTTCTAGGTCTACTGTCTTTCCAAATAAAGTCGCTGGCCCTTGCCACAACAACCCATCCCTTGGTTTATTGACCTGTCATGTGGTGAGGAGTACAAGCTTGGATGCGGTAACAAGTTGGACCTGTTGTCTTTTCCTACTTCTGAATCCTTTTCTGAATTGTCCTCAAGCATCTCCATGTATCTCTCTAACTCCAGCTCTCAGGGAGGTTTGGGAATGGAGACAGGGTCAGCCTTTCCCCTCCCAGAAGATCTGTGGGCTCACTCTGCAAACCGGCCCCTCACCCTCCCTGGAGCCCTACAGGCAAGGAGGGGCCCCTTCACTCGGCTAGACATCAGACCCACTAGACCTTTCCTTAGGGAAGGAAGGCTGCAAAGACCTCTTCAAGGGCAATCTATACAAAACTTCTGGCAGTTTCTTTCGCCCAAAGGGAAGAGGAGATCTGAGGTTACCTCATTTAATCTTCACAGTAATCCTCAGAGGCAGGCGTTATTATTATCCTCGTGTCACAAGAAAGAACACTGAGGCCCACAACGTGAAGGAACTTGCCCAAGTTCTCCGTGGTTAGTAACGAAAAAGAGATTCCAGAGCTCTTGCACACACTGCTGGCCTGCCTTGGAAGAATTCCTCATCCTCCATGAACAACTCATCTGAGGAGAAAGGATGCATTGTGGAGAGTGATGAAATCAAGAATGGGCTGCATGTGCGCTGACATCAGATCAATGGGTGCTGAGGGCTAGCTATGGTAGTGAATTGACTATAAGGATATATGAGGTTGGGCTTCCCTGGGGACTCAGTAAAGAATCTGCCCTCAATGCCGGAGATCCGGGTTTGATCCCTGGGTCAGGAAAATGCCCTGGAGTAAAGGAATGGCAACCCACACTGGTGTTCTGGCCTGGAGAGTTCCACGGACAGAGCAGCCTGGAGGGCTACAGTCCACGGGGTCGCAAAGAGTTGGACACGACTGAGCGACACACATATAATGAGGTTACTTTTGGGGGAACAAAAGTGTTCTATCTTGATTGTGGTGGTGATCACATTACTGTACATACTTGTCAAAATTCATTGAATTGTATATATAAAATTGGTGAATTGGTGAACTGAGCATATGGACTTATTTACAAACAGAATAGAGTCACCATGGTTACCAGATGATTGGGGCGGGGTACAGATAAACTGGGAGATTGCTATTGACATATATACACTACTATATATAAAATAGATGAGGACCCACTGTTTTAGTACAGGGAACTCCATTCATTACTCTGCAGTGAACCAAATGGGAAAATAATCTTAAAAAACAGTAGATATATGTGTATGTATAACTGCTTCACTTTGTTATGTACCTGAAACTAAGACTGTAAATCAACTATACTCCAGTAAAACTTT
The DNA here is from genome assembly GCF_910594005.1 of Cervus elaphus. Lineage (NCBI taxonomy): Eukaryota > Metazoa > Chordata > Mammalia > Artiodactyla > Cervidae > Cervus > Cervus elaphus. Next base: position 77,878,328 of record NC_057815.1, on the reverse strand, counting down.
TAAAAAATAATAAAGAACAACAACAGCAAAAAAAAAGAAAAGGCTGCATATGGACCCACAGACACATTATTTCTGTTTGGTTTTGTCATCTGTATCTGTTATGGGCTGAATTGTGTTCCCCCCACCCTCTAAATTCATATGTTGAAGTCCTGACCCCTAGGACCTCAGAACATGATTGTATTCGGAGGTAGGCCCTTTAAAGAGGTGATTAAGATAAAATGAGGTCCTATTGGAGGGTCCAAATCCAATATGACTAGTGTTCTTATAAGAAGAGTAAGTTTTAGAAACTGTGGCCAAAAGTGAAAGACTGGGTCTTGGCACTCAAAGTGTGGTCTCAGGCCAATAGCAAGCCTGAGACCTGGCAGTTTGTTAGAACCACAGAACCCCAGGTACAATAAACCAGGATCTGTTATTTTAACAAAATCCTCAGGCAGGACCAGCTGGATAAGTGGTAGGGTCTGGTACAAAATGAAAAGGAGAATCCCTCGTTTAAAAATTAGTAAGAATTTCAAGACCTTGGCAGCAGGGCATTGAAGTCAACTGCGCATAGCACTAAGAGGTCTCACACCGGTGCTGGCCCTGCCCGCAGATGCTAGGCATGCACTCTGAAGCTGGAGAAGCATCACAGTGGTGCGATGAAACCTTTCACCTGAGAGATGGTTTTAGCTGGATTTTATCTTTTTGCATTTTATCCTAAACACACAAAAGTTTTGAGTTATACTCTTTGATGTGTCTATTTTTCTCATGATAAAATAATATTTTCCCCCAAAAAATCTGGAAGGAAAACAGGCATTCCTGGATGATGCATCTTGTGTTCGTATAGTGTTGACAGTCTGTGGCACCCTGCCCATTCCAGGAAGTATGCACTTTGTGGGAAAATCTTGGGGCTAGCCCATCCTAGGTGTGGACTGCAGAGCCCTTGATTAAATATTTTCGAAAGAATCGCCCCACACAAGTTCATGTCCCCTGCTTGCATGAAGCTGAGCATTTATGTAGTATCCCTCTGGACCGATTATTTAGGCTCTCTGAACCTCAGTCTTTTATAAACTGGGGGAGAAGAGTACCTCTTTCAGCGGGTTATTGTGAGGTTGAAATGAGATAATACATAAAAACAAAACATAGAGACCATTTCCTACGGGATTTTTTGTTTTGTTTGTTTTGCTGTACAGCCCTTAGTTCAGATCAGGGATTGAACCTGGGCCCTTGGCAGTGAAAAGCGCCACAACTTAACCACTGGACCCCAGGGAAGGCCCCTCCTGTGTATGTTGAGTGTTCAATAAATGTTAGCTTATTACAGCCTGGAGATGAGATTCCTGCTTCACTCTGAGGAAGGCAGGCAAAGAGAGAGTGTGTCTCAAGGTGAATTTGCCCAGCTCCCAGACACGGAATAACATTGATTCTGATGAGTTCATCTTGACCTGGGGTCTGGTTGTCATTCTATTGATGCAGAAACCTGAGTTTTAAATTGGAGTATAGATGTATATTGTCACCCTGTCTATTTAACTTATATGCAGAGTACATCACGAGAAACGCTGGGCTGGAAGAAGCACAAGCTGTAATCAAGATGGCTGGGAGAAATATCAATAACCTCAGATATGCAGATGACACCACCCTTATGGCAGAAAGTGAAGAGGAACTAAAGAGCCTCTTGATGAAAGTAAAAGAGGAGAGTGAAAAGTTGGCTTAAAGCTCAACATTCAGAAAACTAAGATCATGGCATCTGGTCCCATCACTTCATGGGAAATAGATGGGGAAACGCTGGAAACAGTGTCAGACTATTTTGGGGGGGGCTCCAAAATCACTGCAGATGGTGATGGCAGTCATGAAATTAAAAGATGCTTACTCCTTGGAAGGAAAGTTATGACCAACCTAGACAGCATATTAAAAAGCAGAGACATTACTTTGCCAACAAAGGTCCATCTAGTCAAGGCTATGGTTTTTCCAGTGGTCATGTATGGATGTGAGAGTTGGACTGTGAAGAAAGCTGAGTGCCGAAGAATTGATGCTTTTGAACTGTGGTGTTGGAGAAGACTCTTGAGAGTCCCTTGGACTGCAAGGAGATCCAACCAGTCCATCCTAAAGGAGATCAGTCCTGGGTGTTCATTGGAAGGACTGATGCTGAAGCTGAAACTCCAATACTTTGGCCACCTCACGCAAAGAGTTGACTCATTGGAAAAGACCCTGATGTTGGGAGGGATTGGGGGCAGGAGGAGAAGGGGACGACAGAGGATGAGATGGCTGGATGGCATCACCGACTCGATGGACATGAGTTTGAGTAAACTCCGGGAGCTGGTGATGGACAGGGAGGCCTGGCATGCTGCGATTCTTGGGGTCGCAAAGAGTCGGACACGACTGAGCGTCTGAACTGAACTGATAGGTGATTAATAATGTTATGCTAGTTTCAGTGTACAGCAAAGTGATTCAGTTATACATATATGTATATCTACTTTTTTTGAAAAATTTTTTTCCAGTTTAAGTTGTTTCAAAATATCAAGCAGAGTTTCCTGTGCTATACAGTGGGTCCTTGTTGGTTATCCATTTAAAGTATAGCAGTGTGTACATGTCACTCCCTAAAGCCCTATCTATCCCTCACCCCACTCTTCTCCCTGGTAACCATAAGCTTGTTCTCTGTGAGTCTGAGAAACCTAATTTTGTAAGCACCCTGAGAGTGCAGCTATAATTGGGGGGTGTACTTATACGACTGACACTGGAGGTGGTGGTGGTGTGTGCATGTGTATATGCGCTCGTAGAGAAAGAGAGAAAAGGGGGAGAAGGAAGTTATTAAACAGAGCAAATGAAAATTTAGAGTCTTGTGAATGACTTTTTTATTTTCCAGTGAGAGAAACTATTTCTACAAAGAGTTTGAAGGTTGCTGGGGGAAAACCACCACCAGCAGTGAGAAGACAGTCTCAAGGGGCTGGCAGGTTTCAGCTCTGACCCCAAGTCACCTTTGTGGCTTGCATTTTCTGAAACAGACAGGGTTAGTGCTGAGGAGCCTTAGGCCGAAAGGGGGCGCTCTAGGCTTCTGCTCTAGGAACCAAGCAGGAGTCCAGCCAGGTTTTGCCTTTTGGATATAAGCAAATGCAGGGGAGTTTTGAAGAGAAGAGGTGTGTTGGTGGGTGGGCTGTCCTTAGGAGAGATTGGATTATATGGGAGCTTGGTATATGGGAGCTTGAGAGGTGCATTTGGGACATTGCTTGGGGAAATGTTTTTTATCTTTCAAATTCTACCATTGAATATGATAATCAATGTGTGTCACACACACGTATATATCTGATTATAACAGTTAAACATGAAAAAACAAAGAAGCAAAAAGCTAAATATGCCTCTTGTACAAATTTCAAATATTAGAGAAAGTATAACTTTGAAAGTAAAACCCTCTGCTACTCACTTCCACCTGCTACACCTCCAAGAAATAAAGCACTATTAGGAGTTTGGTATGTTTGCTATGCCCATATTCATTAAATAGCTAGCTAGCTAACTAACTACATACACACACACAAAAATGCATATGTGTTTCTACATAAATATGAATGCTGACAATTAAGTTCACAGTGACAACCTGAGCTATAGAGCCAACTGAAAAGCTTGTGTCATGTTATCGACTGCATTCTCTTCCCATGAGCAAGTAGCACAGAAAAGCATATCAAAGAAATTTATGAACTGAGTGTGGAAACAAATTAAGGGGAGTGAGTCAATCTTCTGAAATGTCTCTCAACTAGGAGCTCCCGCTTTCCCCCACCAGCACACCAGGGAGCTAGTATCTCACAGAGTACATTTTGGAAGATGTTGACCTCTCTGCCTATGTCATTTCAATGTCTCCTTAAAGCAACAAATTATGGCTGGGTTATATTGTCCCTTTGTAAATTCTTTGTATTTGGGAGAAAATAATTTTCTGTAAACTACCTATGGGTCCTTTGAAAAATATATTTAGTGCTTTATTTATGATGATTAAAACCATTGTATTAATTTTTAACTGATGTTTCAAAAAAGAGTGGGAGCTTCAAAATATCCTTCATGTAAACCTAAAAGTGTGAATTGTGATCACTTTTAGGCATGTAATACGTAAAAATAACTACCAATGCCTCTTGGCACAAACTGTTCTTCAGTTCATCCACTAGAGGACACCAGAGAGTCGCTTGACAAAAGCAAAATACAAAACCAAATTTAAAAATCTGAACCAGAAACTACAGACCTAAAATACTACATATATATGTGTATATACACACACACACACACACACACACACATATATATATATAAACACTTCTGGCACGTTATTAAATAAAGTCAGTTTGCTAAAATATAGCCATACATTTTCTTCATTATAAGGTTTTAACACATCTATCTGTAGACTAATACTTTTGAAAGAAATTTTGGATCTTGCCTAGATAAGAAGGTACTGTGTATCTTGCAATATATTAAATGCTTCTCTAGTGAAAATTGTGGTATTTAAGTTTGCTAGAAAAGGCTTGTAATTTTATTATCATAACTCCAGAATTGTTTCTCTATTTTATGTAATTAGTATATTACTTAATTGGATTCACCCTAAATGGCCTCATGAAAGATGCAGAATGTAATTTTTCCTTTATTAGATTCATCCTCTGCTTCTCGCTTCCATTCCATGTTCCAGTAAAAGCAATTACTGTATTGCACATTAAAACTAAAAATTGGAAATAGCCCAAATGGCCAATAGTACAGGATAGGAAAGTCAACAGTGTGTTATGGCAATAAATATTTATATTGATCTATTAATTATAGTGTATGTAAATTATAATACTAATCCAATAGCATTAGAAATGCATTTACAAAAATGTGCTGACCAGCCACTAAAGGTTAGCCCCTGTGCTATGTGGGTGCTGAGCAAGAAATAAATCCTAGCTCTGGAGGAATACATAATTTGGTGTGGGTGTGTGTGTGTAGGTGTGAAGAGACCCATAACTGAACATACTTTGCTGTTCAGTTGCTCAGTTGTGTCCAACTCTTTGCTACCCCATGGACTGCAGCACTCCAGACTTCCTTGTCCTTCACCATCTCCCGGAGTTTGCTCAAACTCATGTCCATTGAGTCGGTGATGCCATCCAACAACTTCATCCTCTGTTATCTCCTTCTCCTCCACCCTTCGATCTTTCCCAGCATCAGGATCTTTTCCAATGAGTTGGCTCTCTATATCAGGTGGCCAGAGTATTGGAGCTTCAGCTTCAGCAGCAGTCCTTCCAATGAATATTTAGGGTTGTTTTCCTTTAGGATTGAGTGGTTTGATCTCCTTGCTGTCCATTGAATACTTAGAGGGTAGGGATTGGAAGCATGAGCTCTGGAGTTCTCCCACTCATCTGTTATATGACCTTGAGCAAATAATTTTATCTGTCTCTGAGGCTTGATTTTTTTATCTTTTAAGTGGAGATAGTCACTTACCTTAATTTTATTGTGAAAATTAAGTGGGCTCGTGAACATAAAGTACCTGGCACCTAGTCCTGATTATGGAGTCCATTAAAAGATAGTAATAGTCATGGTTTTGATCATTGTTACTTTCTGCATGTAGCAGGGCATCTTTGTGTGATATCATGTGTAATGGACTTTCTCAGCTGCCCACCCCCAGGAGGAGACGGAAGCACTGTTCCATCTGGACTCTGGCCCAGGAAGCATCAGTCACATCCTGACCGTCCAAATTTCTAGCAGACAGTGGATCTGGCTGCCTTCTTATGGAGAAAATTACTAAGAAGGGATCTCACCTCCCTTGGAATGGTCTGCATTTCGTTTCTGCTTTAGCTGCTTCAAGGTCCAGTGAGTGGCCAAAGTGGGCCTCTTCAGGTGAAGACTTACTGTAGTCCTGAGAGCCTGTGTAGACTGCTATTCCCACATGGGCTAGGAAATGGGCTTGGGACCCAGGATGGCAGAGGAGGTATTTCTCAAGTAAAGCTGTGAGTGGTGCTATAATCCAAGGAATCTGCCCAACCGAGAGTCAATGAGGACAGAAGAGGCCTATGAGCCGAGGTCAGAAACCCAGACAATGAGATTCAAATGCATGGCCAAGCAAAGACAGATAGACGCTGCGCTGAAATCCAGGGTGTAGAGCAGGATTCCCTGGTGGCTCAGTTGGTAAAGAATCCACCTGCAATGCAGGAGACCCACCTTCAATCTCTGGGTGGGGAAGATCCCCTGGAGAAGAAAATGGCAACCCACTCCAGTATTCTTGCCTGGAATATCCCAGGGACAGAGGAGACTGGTGAGCTACAGTCTATGGGGTTGCAGAGAGTTGGACTTGACTTAGCGACTAAACCGCCACCAAAGCAGGGATTGGAAACCAGGGCGAGTGAGTGCAGAGGACAGAGTGTATTTTACCAACTACTGTTCTTGATACAGGGAGCTTATATTACAATAAGCCAAGTTCCCATGCTGGTAAGTGCTACAGAGAAAGGTAGCATAGGATAGGGTCAGGGAGAGAGTTCCAGGGGAGGCAGTCTTAGCTAAGGTGGTGTTCTAGGTGGGAAGAACAGCAAGGGCCAGTCCCTGAGGCAGGAATGCAGAAGAAGGCCATCATAGCTGGAGTGCAGTGAATAAAGGGAGAGGAGAAGGGAAATGAGTTTAGAGAGGGAGGCAGGGGCCATATATGCTGTGTCTTGTGAGCTGTGATACAGAGTTTGGATTGTATCAATGCAATGGGAAGCTACTCAAAGTTTTAAACAGGGCAGGCGCATTGACACAATTTAATTTACACTTTTTTTAAAAACTAAGTGTCTGTTTATTTATGGCTGCAGTGGGTCTTCTTGCTGTGCCTGGGCTTTCTCACTGTGGGGGCTTCTCTTGTTTCAGAGCAAGGGCTCTAGGGCTCAGTAGTTGCAGCAGGCGGGTTTAGCTGCCCTGAGGCATGCGGAATCTTCCTGGACCGGAGGTCAAACCCGTGTCCCCTGCATTGGCAGGTAGATTCTTAACAACTGGACCGCCAGGGAAGTTCCTAATACACACTTTAAAAAGACCCCTCTGGCTCTTGTGGGATGGTTAAATTACAGTAAGACAGGAATCTTACAGGAAAAGTCTCAGGTCAAGAGGCAAGAACTTCTGGGTCAAATCATATAAATAGTTCCAGGAGCTGGGCCAGTGGAAAATCTGTGTGCAATATCTATGTCTCCTCTCCAACCCTGAAGTTGTCCGTGTACTTAAACCAGGCTGGTAGGTAGGCCTCACCTCTAATTTGTTTGCCAGAAGCAGCTTGGTCCTGGGAATGTGTTTATTCAGATTTCCAAACCTGTGCAGATGAACCTATAATTTTGAGAAACACAGCTTGAAGCTGCTAAATTGGGGCTCCTGCTACACACCTCATTCTGTCTTAATATGGATGATGAGAACTAAAGTTTATAGTTTTTAAAAAGTAAGAGGATGTGTGGAGAAGTATGTTCATTTAAGTAGCATTTCAAATAGATGGGTTGGATTAGTCTTTAAGGAAAAGTTAAAAGTATATAAAATTACAGGCTTCCCTGGTAGCTCAGCTGGTAAGGAATCTGCCTGCAATGCAGGAGACCCCGGTTCGATTCCTGGGTTGGGAAGATCCCCTGGAGAAGGGATAGGCTACCCACTCCAGTACTCTTGCCTGGAGAAACCACATGGACAGAGGAGCCTGGTGGGCTACACTCCATGGAGTCGCAAAGAGTCAGACATGACTGAGCGACTAAGCACAGCACAGCACGAATATAAAGTTACAATATAGCATAGCATAGAGAATACAGAATTACAATAGCTGCAATTTATTGAGTGCCTACTGTGGGCTAAGAGGCTTCACAAATGAAACAAAACAATAATTATTGACATAGAAGTCTTTTTCCTCCTGCTATGCATTTGAAGAAGGTTCTGATTCTGGGACTGACTGACCCTTGTGGGTCTTTGGATGCAATTGGTTATAAAAATACTTATTTACTTCTTGGCAAGCTAGCCATTAGAGTCCCCATGTTTTGCAGGTGAAGTGAAATAAATTTATAGAGGTTGTATACCTGGTCTAATTGAGTATTAAAGCCAGAATTTGCATCCAGGGGTATACAACTCCAGGACTCATGTTGGAGCCATTCTACGTGAGTCACACAGGTGTGAGGCAGTGATTGAGTGTGTGAAACATGGCATCGGGGGTCTTGGATTTGAATTCTGCTCCATTGTTTAGTAACTTCCCTGATGGCTCAGTGGTAAAGAATCTACCTGCAATGCAGGAGATGTGGGCTCAATTCCTGCTCCAGGAAGATCCCCTGGAGTAGGAAATGGCAACCCACTCCAGTATTCTTGCCTGGGAAATCTTGTGGACAGAGGAGCCTGGCCGGCTACAGTCCATGGGGTCACAAAAATGTTGGACACGACTTAGTGACTAGACAGCAACAACAACAACCATTGTTTACTAGCTCTATCATCTTGGTCTGATTACTTAACATCTAGGAGATGTTACTGAACATCTTAGATCTACTAACATCTGTGTTTCGTTCTCTGTAAATCAGGGGTAACAATAGCCCCTCCTGCAAAGCTTACTCTAAAGATCAGGTGAGACCTGTCGCATGGACCTGGCAAATGAAGGAGTCCAATAAATGTTAGTTATGATGATCATATACCATGCTGGCCTCTGAGAGGGGTTCTTTGGCATCTGTCTGAGCCAGTTTCACTGCCAGCATCAGAAACATATATCCAGCCCTGAAAACATCCCACATAATAGACTGTGTCCACTTAAGTCACTTCGAGCTGTGCTGTGAACACCAGACATCTAAGGAGTGCTTTGGATGATGATATTACCCAACTGCATGAGTGGGTTTGATAGCTTTTCCAAAGGGCTGGTATTTCAGTTGTGCAACTGTAACTGCTTCGTGGCAATAGAAAAGATTTATTTTTTGTACCCCAATCAACCTTCAGCCCCATCTCTCAAACTCCATAAGATGTCGAAATTGTGCAGTATTAACGTTTGGTCAAAGGTGCTCGTGGCATTTCACAGATGGAATGAAGAACCCATATTGTCCAAAATTGCTTTGTGATGCCTCCTGCCCTGAGCCCTGCTTGCCCTTTAAAGCTCAGTTGGTGGGAAAATTCAGATGCAAGCACAGTTGGAAGGCAGAGGAAGGACAAAAACCTGGTTTGTTCCGCTTTGCAGGAGCCTGGGACCTCAGGCTGAGGTACAAGATGCCCCCCAAAAGGAAAAGGATCTAATAATCCTCTCCCTCCAGATCCAAGGAGGGCCAAGGAAGATATATCTTATAATTTAAAAAATTAACATAATGCAGTAAATTTTGATGGAGATGGTTGTCTCTGGAGGAAACAGGAGCGGTGGGGAGCAGAGAAAAGGGGATTTTCTATCAGAGGGCTACCATTGTCAGTGAGGTCAGCTGCTCAACAAATCATTTCTAACTGCTTTGTGGGACCAGATTCCTCAACCTGAAGGTAAGGCATTGTGTGCGTTCTTCAGTCGGGGGTCTTTTCTACCCAGGCTGTTTTCACTTACACTGAAGTAACAGGGGCAGACTGATGAGGTGTGAGAGCCAGTTTGGAGGCAGTTTCTGTGTCTTGCAGTCTCGAGGGTCCCCGCTTTCCTCTAAATCTTGGTGTTATGCAGAGTTGAACGGGCCTGGTTCAAAGAGCGGTGCAACCACAAACTAAAGTCACGTGGCCTTAGTGTCCTCATCTGCAGAATGGAATTAACAAAAGAACGTCAACAATATATATATAGGGACTTCCCTGGTAGTCACTGGCTACGACTCCATGCTCCCAATGTAAGGGGTCCTGGTTTGATCCCTGGTCAGGGAACTAGATCCCACATGCTGCAACTAAGAGTTCATATGCCACAACGAAGATCGAAGAGCCTGCATGCCGCAGCTAAGACCTGGCACAGTCAATATATATATGTTATTGTTGTTCAGTCACTAGATTGTTTCCAACTCTTTGCAACCCTATGGACTGCAGCATAGCAGGCTTCCCTGTCCTTCACTGTCTTTCAGAGTTTGCTCAAATTGATGTCCACTGAGTCAATGATGATATATATATATATATATTTTTTTCTTTTTTCCCTATATAATAGAAAATAAAGGTAGCATTATAAACCAAAACTGACTGTTAACACTTCTGTTTTTTAAAGGAGGTAGGCATGCTTCATGTCAGTAAGGAGATACATTTTTCCTTTGTGCTTCTTCATTAATAGTGTTTGGATGATCCACAGTAAAATTGGAGCTGAATATGCCATAGAAGTTGGAGAGGGCTGAATTGCTTTGCCCAGTAAATAGTTTTGGGGGGCTGAATAGCTTTGGGGGCTTCTAGTAGCCAATGAGAGAGAAAATAGAGAGAGAGGTGGCCCAAACAATACTGTAGAAGGCAGATCTTAAAGGGCCAGTAGAGCCCAGCTGTTGTTCAGTTTAGATGTTTATATACGTGAAAGCACTTAGAGTAATTCTTGGCACCAGTGAGCATTTAATAAGAGGCAGCCACGAGCTGTGTGGCAAAGCTATCTCACTGTTGTCCTCTAATAGTCTCTCTCTCCAGAGGAGCAGAATCCTCTCTGTTTTATGGGGTGTGTTTGTCTTGGGGAAATTGTACTAGACAGCAAATGTGGGATGCAGGGGGTTCAAATTCTGATTTCACAGGGTTTACTTATCTGTTCCTTTAATTTTCCATCTTTAAATTAGGGCAAAGATAGTACCTCACTACAAATAATAAATGATGGAGAGGGTATTCCTATACTGTTGGTAGGAATGTAAATTGGTACAACCACTATGGAGAACAGCATGGAGCTTCCTTTAAAAAATAAAAATACAACTACCATATGATCTGACAATCCTACTCCTGGGGATATATTCAGAGAAAACCATAATTTGAAAAGATATATGCACCCCAGTGTTCATAACAGCACTATTAACAATAGCCAAAACATGGAAGCAACCTAAATGTCCATTAATCTGTATGTATTGTGTGTATATATATAATGGAATATTATTCAGCCATTAAAAAGAATGAATTTGCAGCAACATGAATGGATCTAGAGATTATTATACTAAGTCAGATGGTAAAAGACAAATACCATATATCACTTATGTGTGAACTGTAAAAAAAATGAAACAAATGAACTTATTTACAAAATAGAAATAGACTCATAGACAGAAAACAAATTTATGGAAAAAGTGAAAGTGCAAGTCTCTCAGTCATGTCCAACTCTTTGCAACCCCATGGACTATAGAGAACATAGAATTCTCCAGACCAGAATACTGGAGTGGGTAGCCTTTTCCTTCTCCAGGGGGTTTTCCCAACCCAGGGATTGAACACAGGTCTCCCACATTGCAGGCAGATTCTTTACCAACTGAGCCACAAGGAAAGCAGAGGGGAGGGATAAATTAGGAGTTTGGGATTAACATATACACACTCCTATATATAATACAGATAGCCAACAGGGATCTAGTGTATAGCACAGGAAACTATACTCAATATTTTATAATAACCTATGAGATATATATATATATGTAAAACAGAAACTTTGCTTTATACCTGAAATTGACACAACATTGTAAATCAACTATACTTCAATAAAAAATAAATATACAAAAAATGAAAAAACATTTCTCATATCATACAATTTATATGTAAAGTTTAAATGAGATTATTAAGATAATCCATGAGCCAGGCACTTCGCTTTCAGTAAATGTTAGCTCTTCCTAGTATTCTACAATAATAGTCTTATGATGATGGTATACCATCCTGGGCTTCCCAGGTGGCGCTAGTGGTTAAAAACCTGCCTGCCAATGCAGGAGACTTAAGAGATGCAGGTTTGATCCCTGGGTCAGAAAGATCCCCTGGAGGAGGGCATGGCAGCCGACTCCAGCATTCCTGCCTGGTGAATCCCGAGGACAGACAAGCCTGGAGGGCTCTGGTCCATAGGATCGCAAATAGTCAGACACAACTAAAGCTACTTAGCATGCATACGATCCTAGAACTTGTGCTTTGTGGGTTTCATTTTAAATTTTACATGTCTATTCAATTTTAAAAACTTGAAAAACATAAAGAACACAGAAAACAACAGCTCTTTCAACAAAAAGATCACCAGTGTTAGTATTTTGGTTCATCTTTTTCTTTTTCCTTGCTAGTGTATATCTTTATTCTGTCTGTTCAAAATAGGATAGTGTTCTATAGTCTGCTCTTTTTTAAACCTAGCAAAAGACTGTGAACTTTTCTCCATGGATGAGTTGTTTCTTAAAATAGATATTTCAGTGGAAGTAGTCATACCCTGGGACAGCGAATTCATTGCTTTTTTTTTTTTTTTTTTTAAAGAGGGGGATGCCTCATGGCTGTCCAAATTTGAGAGACACTGCATCTTATATTTCCTTCTTGGAAAATTAACAGTGCATATTAGCATGTTAAAGGCTCTGAGAAGCCCTTCCACAAAGAACCTGCTTGACTTTGATTAGATCAGTGTTTCCCAAACTAATTTAATGCTGTGGGGTCATTTATTCTCGTAACTCCTATTAATGTCTCAGGAATTATTGGGGGAGACACAGCTGCAGGCCCGAGATTCCTTGAGAACAGGGACCAGGTCTTGTTAATCTTCATTGTTTCCATACGGCCTTACAGTTGTGTTTTTAAGAAATTATACAAAATGAGATTGGATTGATGACTCTGCTTTCTAACCAACAGCCACACACGTGCGAACTGGGGGCCAAGGTTAGAGGCTGAGTCTGTGCTCCGAAGTGTTTCTCAGTGTAAAGCTAATTGGCCCCTTTGGGGATGAACCCGTGAACTTGGCCTTGTTAACGCCAGCAGAAAACAGCTGAGTTAGTTCATCTGGTATCCTGAAATTGTTCTCTTACCCAGATTCTCATGCCGTCCTGCAGATGGCGATGCTGGTTTGTCAACTTTCTGAGAGCCTGAAGCTTGGGCCAAGAAAAGCTTGAAATTGAGGGGAAGCAGATGCAGGTGAGGAAAAGAGTCAGGAGTGGGGGGATTATTGAAAACCAGAAGACACACTGTCAGGTTTGCAGTTGGCATGAAGCTAAGGGGTAGCCTTATATATAGAGTGTTGGACATAGGTGTAAAAAACGTCTTGATGAACCAGTGAGCCGAGAATAAATATCACTAGTATTTATTGAGCACCAAGCTTGGGGCTGGAGATACACTAGATAATTTCATTTATTATTCCCTTTAATCCCCTAAATAGACCAAAGAAGCAGTTTCTGCAGCTAGAAGAAGCAGAACTGGAAGTTCAACCCTGCTTTCTGGGCCTGGTGCTGTATCTTAGTGCTTTGCTAGACTGAAACAAGAAGGTGTTTATCAAGGATGAATAAATATAAAATACTTCCTATGTCTATCTATCTACTGTCACTCTATCTATCCATCTGTTTTTTTCATTTTCACAGGATGGACCTAATTGCACTTCATGAAATTAATACCAGAGTTTTTTTTTTTTTTTTAAGTTAGTCATCTGCTAAATAAATTAATTACAGTTCTGGGCTGCATTCTTAGAATTATCACATTTAGGTCAGAATGGTGGAAGTACTCTTTTTAGAATTCTTCTAGTCTTTTTAGTTCTGGTGATCATCATGCAAGATAAATATGGTCAAAATGAATGCCCTAGCATGGCCAGTTTAAAAGTCAGTCATTGGACTGAGTGGCCCTTGTGTCCCACCACATCCCTGTTATAGCACTTGCCAGTGATGTTGCAATTATTTCTTTAAATGTCCCCCTCTCCTGGTGGATGCTGTATTTCTTGAACTATGCCTTCATTTCTGTATTTCTAGGTTCTAGCAAAGTACATGGTACACAATGTGCTGTTAGTAAAGTTTGGATGAATGAATAACCTAATGAATGAAGGGTGTCTCCTGCAGAAGTGATCTCAGGGAGCTTAGCCTAGATGAGCAGAAAGAGGACCTGAGGAAGCTGCAAGAACTATCTTTACACACGTGAGAGGTGTCATGCAGAGGAGATTGCAGAACAAAATTGTGCCTCTTCAAGTCTTGGGAGGCCAGTTTCTTTAACAAAGAAGAATCTCAGAGCTGTCTAAACATAAAAGAAGTTACTTTAAAAAATATTTATTTATTTGGCTGCGCTGGGTCTTAGTTGCTGCACACGGGATCTTCCGTTGCAGTACGTGAGAACTTCAGTGGCTGTATATGGGATCTATTTCCCTGACAAGGGATCGAACCTGGGCCCTCTGCAGTGAGCGTGAGGAGTCTTAGGCACTGATGGCAAACGCCTTCCAATCGTCTCAGCCAGAGGCAGCATGAACATCTAGCAGGAATGGGGGAGAAAGGGTCCCTTCATTAGTTTGAGGCAGAAGGAGGAGGTTACTGACGCATGTGGCTGTGGGGCAGGCATGCAAAAGGGACTCAATATTTGTTGAACAAATGAATAACAGTCTTCTAATAATTAAAGACTCATTCTGTAAATAGCTATTAACATTTTCTATGCATTAGGTCTGTACTCAACTGAAGAGGTTGCCTCAGTGAAAAGGATGACTCAGCCCCCATCAACAAGGGGCAGTGTACTATATAGGTCGGAAGCCCAAGATGAAACCACACAGCCTGGGTTCAAAATCCGGCTCTGCCAATTCCTATATGTCTGTGTGCCTCAGTCTCCTCAGCTGTGAAATGGGGATAAAATAGCAGCCACCTTAAGGGATTATTTTGATAATTAAAATTAAATGAATTAATACTTGACACATCTTATGGATTCAAGTATTAATGATTATCACAGTGCATATCTTCCAGCAAGGGCTACAGAGAAGTTACTGTTATGTGAGGAGTATGAACTGAAATATGTGAGTATCCGGACAGCCCAATAATTAGACACTGCATCAAATCAATATGCTCTAAATCTCTATTCAGTTTCCATTAGAGGAAAGGCTAAGTGCTTTGGGAGGCAGGATTGTGGCTCACCCAAGAGGGCTTTTGTGGTGGTACCTCTCTCTCTCCCCTCAGAGTTGCCCAGTGCAACTAGAAAGGGATGTTGTGACCCAGTCAGCAGAGAAGGGCAGAGAAGGGCTGCTCGTGCCAACCCTGATCCTTACACCAAAGTCCTGAGCAATTCCACTCAGCTCCAAACCTGCAGTCCCCACTAAGCCTAACGAGCCCTTCAAAGTTAAACAGACAATTGTGTGCATGCTTGCCAAGTCACTTCAATTGTGTCCAAATCTTTGTGACCCTATGGACTGTAGCCCGCCAGGCTCCTCCGTCCATGGGATTCTCCAGGCAAGAATACTGGAGTGGGTTGCCATGCCCTCATCCAGGGGATCTTCCCAACCCAGGGATTGAACCTGCATCTCTTGGGTCTCCTGCATTGGCAGGTGAGTTCTTTACTACTAGCAGCACCTGGGAAGACCTAAACAGAAAGCTCCCCTCCCCCTACCCCACCACATTAGAAGCTCACCTAGCATTTCCAAGAAAGCTCCTTTGGGGTGTTACCCCTGCCCCAAGGAACTTAGCAGAGTACTTATTCCAACCACATAGCATACTATCTGAGGAAATTGTAAGACAGAATTTTTCTGATCTCATTACACTTCCTATGATTTTTTTATTCCCCCTTGTAGGTTTCTGCCACAGGTGACTGATTAGCTGACCACCCCTAATCCCTCTCTGCTGATGGGGGCTGAGCAGAGTGCCATGAGGACGCCTCCAAGGGAGCCTAGCCCTGACTTGGCGGGTAAGGGAGGACTGCAGAACATGTAGGTGTTAGTAATGCAATTAAGTGGTAAGGTTGGCTGTTCTGGACAGAGGGAACAGCACATGCAAAGGCCTGAGGTTAGTGAGAGGCACTGAGGTGTGTTAGGGATTTGAAAATGGTTTAGTAAAAAAAAAAAAAAAAAAACCCAAAAAAAGAAAATGGTTTAGTGTGGCTGGCTCACAGGGTGTGGGGGTGTGATGTGGAGAGAGAGAATGAAGAAGAGGCTGGGGGGAGTATGAAGGGCCCTGTAAGTTGTGTTGAGGAGCTTATACTCCATCCGGAGCATGACGGGGAATCTACGAAGGGTTTGAAGGAAGGTGGTGCAACGAAGAGGTCTGCAGTTTAGAAAGAGCACCATTGCTGAGACGGGGATGGTCCTATGGGTGGAACCAGAAGCAGGAAGTTAGGAGGGGGTTGCAGTACCTCCTGGGAGAGACAGGGGGCACTGAACTACAGAAACTCCAGCATTGTGACTGGAGAAAGTGAAAATGAAAGTTGCTCAGTTGTGACCAACTCTTTGGGACCCCACAGTCCATAGAATTCTCCAGGCCAGAATACTGGAGTGGGTAGCCGTTCCCTTCTCCAGGGGGTCTTTCCAACACAGGGATCAAACCCAGGTCTCCCGCATTGCAGTGGATTCTTCACATCTGAACCACCAGGGAAGCCCAAGAATACTGGAGTGTGTTGCCATTCCCTTCTTTAGGGTATCTTCCTGATCCAGGAATCAAACTGGGGTCTCCTGCATTGCAGGTGGATTCTTTATCAGCTGAGCTACCAGAGAGAGATGGTAAGCAAATTTGAGGGCAAGTAACAGCCTCTTGCTACTGACTGGGAACTGAGGGTGATACCTTTTGGCTTCTCTGGTTCTTAGTGACAGAGTATTGATGTTTTCAAATTGTGGTACTGGAAGAAGACTCTTGAGAGTCCCTTGTACAGTCCCTTGGATCAAACCAGTCAATCCTAAAGGAAATCAACGTTAGGAAATCCATGAATATTCATAGAAAGACTGATGCTGAAGCTCCAATACTTTGGCCACCTGATGTGAAGAGTCGACTCATTAGAAAAGACCCTGATGCTGGGAAAGATTGAAGGTAAGAGGAGAAGGGGGCAACAGAGGATGAGATAGTTCGATGGCATCCCTGACTCAAGGGACTTGAGTTTGGGCAAACTCCGGGAGATAGTGAAGGACAGGGAAGCCTGGCGTGCTGTAGTCCATGGGGCTACAAAGAGACAAGACTATGTGACTGAACAACATAATACAGGTATCAGGCCAAAACCAGGCAGCAAAAATGGTCCATTGGGAGTGCCTGACACTTCCCTCTTTACCCGTCTTCTCTTATTGCCCTCATGCTTTCTCTCTTCCTATTTTTTTTTCTTTTTAAAATCTCTCCTTATATAGTATGTACTAAAGGGGGCAGGTGTCAGTCAGGCTGTTAATCACAAAACTAATTAGGTATTTATTTTATTTATTTAAGGTATTTATTTTAATTTCTTTGTGCCTCATTCATTTTATTATAAATGGGGATAATTGCATCTACCTTGCAGGGCTAGGATCATGATTCAGTGCAGATTTTCTCATTTGGACCCAAACTCAGTTCCCTGATGGAGGATGGCAAATAGCACCACCCTGTGACCCATTTACCCAAACCGAAACCTGTGCTTCCCTCTTTCTTTTAGCACCATCTCCTCCCACTCTACCCCTATGTAAATCACTGTCACCTGTTGTCTTGATGGCTGCAGTAGCTTCTTAATTGATCACCTGCTTCCACTTCCCTCCTTCAAGGATCCTTTCTCTTCTCTTCTCTGTAAAGAGGCCAGGGTGATCTTTTTTATAGTTGATATATATTTTTTTGTAACAACTTTATTGAGATATGTCACATACCATAAGATTCACCCATTTAAAGTGTACAATTCAGTGAGTTTCAGTATATTCAGAGAAACTAATTTAGAGCACCATCATCACCACTATCTAATTTTAGAGCATTTTAATTACCCAAGTGGTTCAGTTGGTAAAGAATCCACCAGCAATGCAGGAGACCTGGGTTCAATCCCTGGGTTGGAAAGATTCCCTAGAGAAGGGAAAGGCTACCCACTCCAGTATTCTGTCCTGGAGAATTCCATGGGGTGTATAGTCCATGAGGTTGCAAAGAGTCGGACATGACTGAGTGACCACTCACTTCACTTCAATCACCCCCAAAGGAAACCCCACACCTATTAACAGGCGTTCTCTAATACCTCCTCCCCCAGACTTTGGCAACCATCAATACTTTTTCTCTATATGGATTTGCCTGTTCTGGATATTTTGTATTAATGGACTCAAATAATATGTGATCTTTTGCTTCTGGTTTCTTTCACTCAACATAGTTTTCAAGGTTTACCCATATTGCAGAGTACATTAATATTTTATTCCCTTATATGGCAGAATAAGCTTACATTGTATGGATATACCACATTTTAAAAAATATTTATTTGATGGCACCAGGTCTTAGTTGTGGCATGCACAATGTTTTAGCTGCAGCATGTGGGATCTAGTTCCCTGATCAGCTCGCCCCCCGCATTGGGAGCAAGGAGTCTTAGCCACTGGACCACCAGAGAGGTCCCTATTTTATTTACCACATTTTATTTACCATTCATCAGTTGATAGACATTTGAGTTCTTTCTGCTTTTTGGCTCTCATGAATAATGTTGCTGCTGTGAACATTTTTGTACAAGTTTTTGCATGGATGTATGTTTTCACTTCTCTTGGGTGTATACCTAGGACTGGAATTTCTGGGTCGTGTGATAACTCTTCTGTCATACGCAACGAAGTAAATCAGACACAGAAAGGCGAATGTCATATGATATCGCTTCTACGTGGAATCTAAATATAGGGCACAAATGAACTTATTTACAAAAGAGGAGTAGAATCACAGATATTGAAAACAAACATGATTACCAGGGGATAAGAGGGAGGGAGGGATAAATTGGGAGATTGGGACTGACATATACACAATTATTTATAAAATAGATAACTACTAAGAACTTGCTGTATAGAAGAGGGAACTCTATTTAATACTTTGTAATGGCCTGTATGGGAAAAGAATCTTTTAAAAAAGAGTGGATATGTGTGTACATATAACTGAATCACTTTGCTGTACGCCTGAAAATAACATAGCATTGTAAATCAACCAGTCCTTGAAAATTTTTTTTTAAATGATGTTTTTGAGAGTCTGCCGAAGTGTTTACCAAAGTGACTGCCTGTTTAATAATCCCACTGGCAATGTACAAGGGTGCCAATTTCTTCATATTCTTACAACTCTAGTCATTGTCTGGTTTTTTTTTTTTTTTTTAATATAGTCATCTACCTGAGTATGAACTGGTATCTCAAGGTGGCTTTGGTTTGCCTTTCCCTAAGGACCAATGATGTTGAACATTTTTAAATGTATTTTATGGCCATTTATATATCTTATTTGGAAAAATGTATTCAAATACTGGGCTTTCCTACCTCCTGTCCCCACCCTCACCTTTTAAAAATGTTTCTTTATTGTGGTAAACTATACATAACATCACTGATGTGATAGACATGAGTTTGAGTAGGCTCCGGGAGTTGGTGATGGACAGGGAAGGCTGGCGTGCTTCTGTCCATGTGGTCGCAAAGAGTCGGACATGACTGAGCGGCTGAACTGAATCCATAACATAAAAGTTACCATTTTAGCTATTACTGTTCAGTGGCATTAAGTAGATTCACATTATTATTTTTTTTTTTTTTTAATTAGTTGGAGGAGATTCACATTATTGTACAACCCTTGTCACCATCCATCTTCAGAAATTTTTCATCATCCCAAACTGAAACTCTGTCCTCATTACCTCCCCCTCCCAGACCTTAGTAACAACTATTCTCCTTTCTGCTTTTTAATTTTAATTATTTCTGGTTTTAACAAAAGCCATCCTAATGGACAAGAAGTGGTATGTCATTGTGGTTTTGATTTGCATTCTCTAATGCTTAGTGGTGTAGAGCATCTTTTTATGTACCTGTTGGCCATCTGTATGCCTTCTCTGGAGAAATGTCTATTTATATTCTTTACCCATTTAAAATTGGATTATTTGTCTTTATTTTATTGAGTTGTAAGTGTTCTTTGTAGATCTTAGATACAAGTCCCTTATCAGCCCCTTATCACTTCTTACGATATACTTTGAAACACAAAAATTTCTCATTTTGAGAACTCCACTTCATCTGTTTCTTTTACTGCTTATACTTTGGTGTCACTGCTAAGAAGCCATTGCCTCATCCAACGTTAGAAAGATTTAGTCCTATGTTTTCTTCTACCTGTTTTGTAGATTTTAGCTCTTACATTTAGGTGTCTGATCCATTTTGAGTTCCTTATTGTATATGGTGTGAGGGAGAATCAAGGCGATCTTTTAAAAGTACAAACCAGATGCCATGACTCCCCCTGCTTAAAATTCGGCACTGGCTTCTCTCTGCTCTTAGGACAGAGTCCACATTCCTCGCCGCAGGGTCTTTTGTTTCCTCCTCCCTCCCACCCCCCACCAGCCCCTCTCGTCTGCTGCAGCCAGCAGTTCCGTTCCGTTCAGCTGCTGCAGCCGTAGGTGCCTTCTAACAGTTCTTATATGCAAACCCTTCCTGCCTCAGTGTTTCTGCCCTGCTATTCGCTACACCTAAACACGGGCTATCTGGTGGCTTCTCTCTCATTTCTCAGGTCTCAGTTCAAAAGTTTGCCTTCTTCAGGAAAATCTTTGCTGGCAGCTCTATGTAAAGTAGGTTCCCCACACCACACTGTACTCCTTCGTTTCCTTCACAGTGATGTTAAAAAAACTGACCAAAATTTAAAATCTTACTGGCTTTATTCAACCATTCATGAATCAGGCCGCATCGAATCTAGCAGATGGAACGGAGCTCCAAGTAGCTGTAGAAAATGGAGGACTTTTGTCGGCAGAAGGGAGTGGGAGTGAGGAAGTCGCGCTGGGCAAAAAGCATGGTGGTTACTGCAAGTGACTTTGCTCTGGGGGATGGAGGGGTTTATGAGGCAGATTACCTAACTAGCCATGATGAGGAGATTCCTGACTGCCTGGTTTGAGATTCCATTTCTGGAGTCTTCGTTCAGGCTCTTGATTAGGTGACTTGTGACTTTCAGCCTAAGTGACTTCCTGTTGGGCCTGTTGTCTTGTTTTTGACAGTAATTAACAAAGAAAATATTCACTTTATTTGCTTACTTACGTATTGCCCCTCCCCTTATTTAAGGTCTGTGAGGGCCTGGACCATGTGTGTCTGATTCACCTCTATCCCCAGCACTTAGTACAATGCTCTGCACGTTAACAGGTATCCCATAATTACTTATTTTAGGAAAGAAAGAGAAAGAATGAGCATTGTTCATGTTTCTTCCCTTCCCAGCATGCTTTCTCACTTTTGCCAATTCTACCACCTTTATTTTTTGTCACTTTTTGCCTGGATTTTCTTCTATTTCCTGTTTTCACAGAATATATCATGGAATAGAACATCCATTTTTTCTTTTTCATTTTGCTTTTCTTTTCCTATTGCTTTTAGCATAAACATATGCTGGAATTCATCTTTCTAGTCCACTACAAATTACTTTTTTCTTTTGTGGAACTTTCTCAACAGAAACTCAGTATTGAACATTGAACTCTCTCAGTCTTTTCTTCTGTTTTCCTATGAATAAGACGTCCCCCTCCGTGAAGATGAAAGCTAAGAGGAGAATTTTTTCTAGCTCAGAGTGGTGGGCTGAGTTCTGGGTAAGTAAATCTCAATAAACACTAGGGCCTTGATCAGCAGCACTTTAGAAAATAAAATAAAACTAGTGTATGCTGTGCTCAAAATGTGAAAAAAAATAATCCAAATCAGTGGGTTCTGAAACTGTTACCACCCAACAGCATACAAAATTTAATTAACCAAGCACCTTTCATGTAGAAATTCTATTAGAGGTAATCACATAATATTATTATTATGTATTGCCCAGAATCCTGCAGAATAATTTCTTACAGATGACTCTCTGTTGAAATGGAGGAACTGGGGTCCTTTGTTTGGTGACATATCTTTGCACACACTTCTGCTCCATATCAATTCAGAAGGATTATACTCATAAAAAAGGAACACACCTTCATCTTAATGTTAAGCTCTGCTCCCCCCACTGATAAAAATTCTTTTGATGAAGAAGACTGCAGCCAGAAACATGGTTAGAACCATTTCACCTGAAAGCCTCACATTTTAGATTTTTTTTGAGTTTGCCATCTTGCTTATCATTTACAGATATCCAAATACCTAAGAAGTGAACCCAAAAGATGATCGAAACTTTTGATCCAAGAAATAACTCACACATTTGTTTTCCTTGCTCTAATCTTCAGAGCTGTGTATCTTGCTGACACGTCCCAGATTTTTAAAAAACAGATTTTCCTTTGGGTTTCCCCCTCCTTTCATGGTGGTAATATTTTCTCCTATCTTCCATCTACTGAAAAAAAAGTAGGTGTAACAGTCTAATCAGCCTTTACCAACTTTTCTGCAAGAACAAGGCAGAAAATATGAAGATATAAATCAAGAATTGCTATTATTGTTTATGTAGTAGTGATATATGACTCCACTGGGCTTTGTGTTTTACATGGCCACTTTGAAAACACAGAATGCTGTTCAGACTCAAGCGATTTGTTTCTGAGCCCTGTGCCTGGACATTTCTAATAAATATTATTCTTCCTCTGATTTTATGATATCAACAACATACTCATGCAATAAAATATGTCCAGATTCCTAGTGTTAAGTCTACATTGTCAAACAAAGATAATATTCCCAAACTTGAAGAACCGTAGGTAAAGAAAACATTAGGCATAAAATAACTAAATATTTGTAAATCATCATAACAACAATGATAGTTTTATGCATGGGACAATGTCTGGAAGGATATATATCAACTTATTAAGCCATGTAATTTCTGGATAGAGAAATCAGAGGCTATTTTAATTTTCTTTTTCTATTTTTTGGCTTATCTATATTCATTTTTTTTCTAACTGTGAATGTATGTTACTATTGAAATGAAAAGAGATCCTTTTCAAAGAATGGTACATAGGAAGAGTTGATAAAACTGAGTATAAAAATAGGATTAGTATCATTCTTTCATGGAAAATAGAGTAGATTCTGAGAAAGTAAAAAATCTGATTGATCGTCTATTAATTTCTGAGTTCATATTGTGCACACTTCTTTAGTGTGATGAAAACACCGACTATCTGTTGGCCAGCCTCATCCTTGTATCTAAGGCAGGTCACCATGCCTACCTACCACATGCCAGGACAAATCAAGCGGCAGACCCTACTATGTCTCAGCGGGAAAATAAGCTTCTCGTTTGATTGCCACTGGTTCCCACCCCAATCCTTTTTCCACCTGGCTCTGAATTCCTGGCTGCTTCTTCTTCTTTCTAAAGCCATGGGATTTCCTCAGGACACCTTAAAGACTTGATCTGAACTCAGTCTTCCAGCTTGAAGCGTGGTCTTTTCCTTCAGCCCAGACATCCATGTAATAGCTGCCATACTTCCCATCCCACCCCACCTCCTTTTTCCACTGCCTTGTCTCAAAATGGTGGAGGAAGATGAGATTGAAAGCTCTCTGTTTATAATAATGACCCCATCTCACCTCATACCTCATCTTGCAGTCTTATTTGGGAAGAGTAGGACTTCTGTGAATGGCAGAGAAGGCTGGACCCAGAGATGCAATGTTGTGTTCTATGTCCTTGAGTCGATCATCCTGGAGATATTCATGTATGAATGAGAATGGCCACATCCATTCATTGTTTATGTCTGTCCTGCCTAATCAGTACCTGTGTCTCCAATTCAGTCGCTCAGTCATGTCTGACTCTTTGTGACCCCATGAACCGCAGCACGCCAGGCCTCCCTATCCATCACTAACTCCCAGAGTCCACCCAAATCCATGTCCATTGAGTCGGTGATGCCATCCAGCCATCTCATCCTCTGTCATCCCCTTCTCCTCCTGCCCCCAATCCCTCCCAGCATCAGGGTCTTTTCAAATGAGTCAGCTCTTTGCATCAGGTGGCCAAAGTATTGGAGCTTCAGCTTCAACAACAGTCCCTCCAATGAACACGCAGGACTGATCTCCTTTAGGATGGACTGGTTGGATCTTCTTGCAGTCCAAGGGACTCTCAAGAGTCTTCTCCAACACCACAGTTCAAAAGCATCAATTCTTCGGCACTCAGCTTTCTATATAGTCCACCTCTCACATCCATACATGACTACAGGAAAAATCATAGCCTTGACTAAATGGACCTTTGTTGACAAAGTGATGTCTCTGCTTTTTAATATGCTATCTAGGTTGGTCATAACTTTCCTTACAAGGAGTAAGTGTCTTTTAATTTCATGGCTGCAATCACCATCCACAGTGATTTTGGAGCCCAGAAAAATAAAGTCAGCCACTGTTTCCCCATCTGTTTGCCATGAAGTGATGGGACCGGATGCCATGATCTTAGTTTTCTGAATGTTGAGCTTTAAGCCAACTTTTTCATTCTCCTCTTTCACTTTCATCAAGAGGCCCTTTAGTTCTTCTTCACTTTCTGCCATAAGGGTGATGTCATCTGCATATCTGAGGTTATTGATATTTCTCCCGGCAATCTTGATTCCAGCTTGTGCTTCCTCCAGCCCAGCATTTCTCTTGATGTACTCTGCATATAAGTTAAATAAGCAGGGTGACAATATACAGCCTTGACATACTCCTTTTCCTATTTGGAACCAGCCTACTGTTCCATGTCCAATTCTAACTGTTGCTTCCTGATTTGCACACAGGTTTCTCAAGAGGCAGGTCAGGGGGTCTGGTATTCCCATCTCTTTCAGAATTTTCCCCAGTTTATTGTGATTCACACAAAGGCTTTGGCATAGTCAATAAAGCAGAAATAGATGTTCCCTATGTCTTATCAGTATCATTCTCAGAGGAAAGTTGTAGTGTTATAAGTCAACAATACTTACAAGAAACCAGAGTTGAGCATGACTTAGGGCCAGCAATTTACCTTCAATAAACCTTGGTTTACACGTTGGGAGAATGGGGTACCCTGCCCACTTCAGAGAGGTACTGTAATGCTCAAATTATCAGAGTAGATGCAGAAGTCCTCTGTCAATTGTGAGAGACTGTATACAGGCAAGGAATAATGATGAAAATGACCAATAATGACCATAACAATGGTAGTGGTAAAGGTCAAGGTGATGGTGATAATGGATAATAAGAAGGCAAACTTGGGAACACTGTAGACTGTCCTTTTCTAGTTCAATGTGCTACAAACATTGCTCCCTGGCTCATAATCATGGTACGAAAGAGTTAGAAGCATATAAACCAGCCACATCCACCCCCTCTGGTTTATGCCATTGTAGTTCCCAGGTTGTTCATTGGTCAGGCCTTTGTCTATGGGCATTTGTTCATGATTTATTTCACATCCTGGCTTGGAGACCCTTCTCTCTTGTAATGGCCAACACCAGACACAGCTCTTGATGTCCATTCAGTGATCTGCTGGGACCCAGAGCCAGCAAGATGGGTATGTGGAATTACCCCAGTGGGTTCCCGCACCACTAATACAGCACCGTCTGAGCTGGATTCTCATGTGCCTCCTGTGATCCCCAAACCCAGTCTGCAAGTGCCTTGGATGAGCTGTTGGCTGTGGTTAGGTAGAGTTAGTAATTGACTGCCTGCCTCCTTCCCACCTTCCTTTCTTCTCCTTGGCTCCCCACTCACCCCACCACTCCCCTACACACCTCGTTTTGAAGTCTCTGGATCTGTGATGAATCATAAATGATGCTTCTTGCTGACCTTGACAAGAGCCTCCATCCCTTTGGAGAAAGATGCAGATGAACTCCAGGAAGTCTATTTCAACAGAGCTGGCATATACTGCCCCAATCATTGGCTCCTCTAATTCATTCAGAGCAATGGCTGGTGGGCAGAGAGGGTTAAACCCTGTGGCCTTGAGGGAAAAACGTACCCTAGAAAGGGTTCTCTTTGCCTTTGTTAATTGTGAAATAAAACACTTCCTGCCGAGGAGGCCCCTGCTTGGTGAGGGCTTTCAGGTCTCTTCCCAGAGTAATGGTCTCTGGGAGCCTCTCTTTCCCCTTTCCTCACACTTTGGGATCAGATACTTTAAAGTTACACAGCCTATAAGATAGTGGGGAGAAGGCCTGAGGGACAAGCCTCAACACTCCCACAGGACTCTCAATCACACACCGAGAACAGGGTCTCAGGTTGGGGCAAAGTTGGAGGGAGTGGTTTTGCAATGGCCTCAGTCACAGAACCTCACACTCATCTCCAAAAGAGATGTGGCAGAGAGTCAGGAAAGTTTAGCCATTAAAGCATTACAATTTCTGCTTGACCCAGTTTGGGCATTTCTTAATATATAAGGAGCCTCTCTTGACCTTGGCAAGGCCCTGGGTGTGACCCCGCAGCAGCCAGTCTGAGGGTCAGGAAGAGCTGCTTTGGGCTTGCATTTCCTGGAGGGACTTATCTACCTAGTTGTTATATGTGATCATATGGCAGCCGTGTGTGGCAGCCCATTTGTTGTCATTTCACAAATGGAGAGACTGAGGCCTTGTTACAGAGGTAGAAAGTAGTGGAGGGACTTCCTTGGTGGTCCAGTGGTTAAGAATCCCCCTTGCCATGTAGAGACGCAGATTGGATCCCTTGTCAGGGAACTAAGATCCCACATGCCACGGAGGAACCAAGCCTTCACACCACAGTTACTGAAGCCCACATGCTCTGGAGCTCACGGGCCACCACCAGAGTCCCTGTGCCATGACGAAAGATCCCACGTGATGCCATGAAGACCCTGTGTGCCACAATTAAGACTGGACACAGCCAAATAAGTAAATCCTGTTCTGAAAAAGTAAAGATACTTAAAAAAATGGAGTGGAGCTGGGCTGGTCTATCACTGAAGCATCTTCCCATACTTCCATTGTTAATAATATCACAGACCACCGTTTTATAATTAGCCCTGAACTTACTCATCAGCACCTGGGCTGATCTTCCAAGTGGGGCCATCCCTTCTCTGAACTCCTCCTGAAGACCGTCCTACAGGAGCGGCCAGGTGGGGCTTAGATTTTTGCCTCAGTTAAAATCCTCTAAAATTCCCTTCTGAGAGATCCAAGGCCTCTGATGTGTTGATTGCCCTGGGTGACATCATGTTTAAGTTAGTCTGACCTCCCTGAGCTCATTTCTTTGTCCTGGTCACCTCTGCTTCCATCAAAAATAACAGGCTGCTGATAAGCTGGCTCTCGGCTCCCTGGCTCAGACGGTGGACTCTGAATCCATGCTCAGAGCAGGCCTCTCAAGTTCGAAAAAGCCTTCATGCTCTATGTTTTGACAGGTTGAGAAATCCAATCCATTTATTTTGAAAACCCATTATGCCCAGCCAATATGGGATATTTAGAAAGGCCAGAATTTTGCTTCTGGTCAGAAGGTCAGTGCTGTCATAAAACAACAGCTAAAGGAAGTGAAACAAAACATATTTTATTGTAGGGCTATAATTCCCAAACATTCTTTAAAAATGTACTTTCAGTTAAAATCAGACAAAACAAAAATACAGCACATTGAATTGCTGGAAATTGCCACCACTAAAAACTCTCTTTGTTCAGGGTACTTATTCAATTTTGCATGCCCGGTTCCCATATCAGTGTCAGGGGCATAGTAAATGCTCAATACATGTTCAATGAATGAGTCTCAAAATGGTTTACTTTGCTCTTTAACCTTTTTTCTAGGTATTAGTTTTTCTTGTTCCCAATGGCTGTTAAATCATTCTCAAGAAAAGAACATCTGATTTTAGTTCTCTAGGGTTTTGGAAAGTGAGTTTCAGAATAAGTAAGTTTGCCTCTTCTTGGCATCTTGAATTACATTATTGATGATACAGATAACAGGGTCTTACGGTCAGATTCTCCAAAGATAACTCATTTGATCCTTTCAACCTTGTGAAGGAGGCATGAGAGACGTTATTATTTTCACGTTACCCCTAGGAAGGGTGTGTAAGTACAGACCTTTACCTGAAAGAAAATAACCTTACTATTAGGTGATCCTGAGCCCAAATGACGTTCAGAAGATAGTGCAAAATAGTCTGTATTTTTCTCACTGATTGACCTCTGGTCCATGTACTGTCCTCCTCTGACAGGTGTCCAATGACTCTCTTTTTGAATCTTCTTTCCATCTTCTCTTACTTCCCATAATCCCTTCAATCTTCTCTACCCATCTCTCCAAGCTCCATCCCAAAGAATCACCAGAAGATCTTCAAGTTTCTTTTTCTTTTTAAAGAAAGGAATACTTTAAAGAATAATTTTATTTATTTGTATTTCGTTTTGGTTTGTGCTGGGTCTCTGCTGCTGTGCAGGCTTTTCTCTAATAGCGAGCTGGGGCGACTCTCTAGTTGAGATGCTCAGGCCTCTCGTTGTGGTGGCGTCTCTTGTTGCAGAGCACAGGCTGTAGGGCACGTGGGCTCAGTAGCTCTGGCACGTGGGCTCAGTAGCTCTGGCACGCGGGCTCAGTAGTTCTGGCACGTGGGCTCAGTAGTTCTGACATGTGGGCTCAGTAGTTCTGGCACGTGGGCTCAGTAGTTCTGGCACGTGGGCTCAGTAGTTCTGGCACGCGGGCTCAGTAGTTCTGACATGTGGGCTCAGTAGTTCTGGCACGCGGGCTCAGTAGTTCTGACATGTGGGCTCAGTAGTTCTGGCACGTGGGCTCAGTAGTTCTGGCACGCGGGCTCAGTAGTTCTGACATGTGGGCTCAGTAGTTCTGGCACGTGGGCTCAGTAGCTCTGACACGTGGGCTCAGTAGCTCTGGCACGCGGGCTCAGTAGCTCTGGCACGCGGGCTCAGTAGCTCTGACACGCGGGCTCAGTAGCTCTGGCACGCGGGCTCAGTAGCTCTGGCACGCGGGCTCAGTAGCTCTGGCACGCGGGCTCAGTAGCTCTGGCACGCGGGCTCAGTAGCTCTGGCACGCGGGCTCAGTAGCTCTGGCACGCGGGCTCAGTAGTTCTGGCACGCGGGCTCAGTAGTTCTGGCACGTGGGCTCAGTAGTTCTGACATGTGGGCTCAGTAGCTGCAGCTCCCGGGCTCTACAGCACAGGCTCAGAGGGTGTGGCACACGGGCTTAGCGTCACATGGGATCTGCCCAGATCAGGGATATAACCCATGTCTCCAGCGTTGGCAGGCAGACTCTTTACCACTGAGCCTTCAGGGAAGCCCAGTCTTCAAGTTTCTAAGCACGCCTCCTGCCTTTAATCTCATGAGATACAGTAGTTAAAATCCTGCATTCAAAGATTTAGTTTGTTGGTAGAGGAAGCAAATGTATGACCTGGAACCAGAGCTGACTCCTGGAGCCTTGAGGTAGACCTAGTAACTAGGGTTTCTCTTTTCCTGCTTGAACTATGAACCCATTGAGAAGTAAGACCGAAGAGGATGCTGATGGAGGTGATGTATCACCTTAACAAGAAAGTGGATGTTGGGGGAATATGGCTTATAGTGGTAGGCAGATAGGATTCCTACTACAGAATCCCAGATTAGAGACTTGCCCACACTGGACTGGATTTGGCTGGCCTTCATCAGGGCAGAGTCCTTGGGTGGGTAGCTCCCAAGGGAAAGGGAGAGGAAAGGCACTGGGTTATAAATGCCCAGTTCTTTCTTATAACCCAGAAGATGGGTTCTTTCTAAACCCATCAATCAGGTAAGTTATTTTGTCCTACCTGAGGAAGAATGAATGAAGAGTGGGGCAGAGGCCAGGGGTGTTATTTTTTTTTATTGAAGAATAGTTGATTTATAATGTGTTAATTTCTATTATACAGCAAAGTGATTCAGTTATATATATATTTTGTCATATTCTTTTCCATTTTGGCTTATTGCAGGATATTGAGTATAGTTCCCTGTGCCGTACAGTAGGGCCATATTGTTTATCTATTTTATATTTAGTCATGTGTATCTGTTAATCCCAAACTCTTAATTTACTTGTCCCCCCACTTCCCCTTTGCTAACCGTAAGTTTGTTTTTTATAGATGTCTCTTTGGGGGAGGAATCATCAAGAAGGGAAGTGTTTTCCCTAACACAGCATGTTCTACTGCCCCTCACTGTTTTCAGAGAGTGGACAGAGGGCTTCCCTGATAGTTCAGTGGTTGGGAGTCATCTTTGCTATGCAGGGGACACCAGTTCGATCCCCGGTCCAGGAGGATCCCACAGAGCAACCAAGCCCATGTGCCACAGTTACTGAGCCCATGTGCTGCAACTGCTGAAGCCCACGTGTCCTAGAGCCCATGATCCACAACAAGAGAAGCCACTGCAATGAAAAGCCCTCACACTGCAACTGGAGAATAGCCTCTGCTTGCTGCAACTAGAGAAAGCCTTCATGTAGCCAAAATAACTAAAGTAAATAAAGAAAATTATTTTAAAAGACAAGAAAAGTAGACAGAGTAGGTAATGTTTATAATGAGATTTTGCCTAAAAATCAGAATTTCAGGTGTTCTTTGCAAAATGGAATGGTTCATCAGCAATGAACCTGTGTTGCCACGTGGCAAACGGCTCAGAACTGAATCACACCTGCCCCTTTAGGCAGGTCTATCTGCCTTAGCTCATCAAGGCACTTTTCCTGTTGTATAGATGGTGCTCTCTCCAATGGCATTCATTTGTATTTCCTGCCTGGGCCTTCTGGGCATTTTATTTGGTTGCCTGTGCTTTACCTATGTGAGTCTAGAGTGGAGTATCTACAGGACTAACAGATGTGGCTCTAGCTGATGTTGTCCAGCTCAACTGATCAGTTTCATTTTGATTTGTTATTAGCTTAACCAAGTTTCAATCTTTCTGTTCTGTCTCACTAAAGATCTCTTCCATACCAGAGGCTTTGTGTTGGCGAAGAAAAAGGAGGCGAGGAAAAAGGAAAATTCTCTCCTAGTACACAAGAAGAGAAACCGAGGCTCAGAGATTAAGGAACTCGTCAAGGTGCATTGCAGAAGAAAGACACCCATGTGGTCCTTTGACATCTCCTCCACTGCGCCACAGCTGTGGTCATTTCTGCTTCACTGATCCAGTGGGCACCACTGATCCAGATGAGCAACAAATTGCACATCTGAGTGTATGTTTCTGAAATATACGTTGCCTCCCTAGGATGACAAGTTAGACAGAAGCTCCAGCCCAAGTAGATTCACAGCTGCTTTTCCAGGGCCAGCCATGGGTGAAGAGAAGCAGTGACAAGGAAGAGAAGGGAGGCAAGAATCTGTTTTCATAGCCATCCTGAAACATTTCAGTCTCTTCTAGAGGTGCAAAGGGGTTAATTCAGGGAAGAACAGGTAGTAGCTCATTCAAACATTCCTGCTCTTACCCTGCCTCAGTCTTTCTTAAAAACTTGGTATAAATCAGAGGGAAAGATGGTTGCTATGACGGATGGATGGATGGACCAATGGATTGATGATTCCTTTCAGGGAATTTTGTAAGGCTCTTCCATGTGTTCATAACAGAAAACATTTTGATTTAACACTTAAGGGTCAAATATCAAGGCTGAAAAAGCAAAGATACTCTGTCTCCCAAAAGAAGGAAGTACAGCGGAGATTAAGAGCAAGGATGTTAGAGTCATTTGCTCCTTAGTAACATCTCTGAGCCTTAGTGTCTTCATGTATAAGTTGATAATAACAGTACCTTTCTCAAAGATGGTTGCAATTAGAATTAAATAATTTTTGGACAATACCAATAACTCAGTGTCTGACAGATAGGAAACACTTGGGATATGAGGACCCTAATTCAGCTGAGAGAACTGTTTTAAACTGAGCACTACTTACACATTTAGCTCTATTTCAGGAATTAGGTATGTGTTTGTGGGCACTAACAAGACTGTGAGTGTTATCTGCAGAGTATGGTTATAAGAGAAAGTACAAGGACAGACTGATAGATCTATAATTGAACATCCTCATATATATTCTGGTGGGTGGTTAGAAGGAGAGACATTTCTCTAGCAGGAGCTGTTGACAAGGGAATGCATAGGTAGAAGGAAAAAGGAGTTGGGGAGGAATTCCTGGTAAGGGAAGCCCCACTCCAAAAGAACAATGTTTTGCTGGCCATAGTGAGGAAGGAGACATGGATAGAACTGTAGCTGCCGGTCAATTTCCTTGTAACCCAGATCAGGGAACTTCTCCTAAGAAGCAGATTCTGAAATAAGTACAGTTGTCCCTTGGTATCCATGGGGAATTAGTGCCAGGACCCTCCCCAGATACCCAAATCTGAAGATGCTCAGATTTGTATATAAATGACATAATATTTGTATATAATCTATGTTTGCATGCTAAGTTGCTTCAGTCATGTCCAACTCTTTGTTACCCTATGGACCATAGCCCACCAGGCTCCTCTGTCCATGGAATTTTCTAGGCAAGAATATTGGAGTGGGTCGCCATGCCCTCCTCCAGGGGATCTTCCTGACCCAGGGTTCAAACTCACGTCTCTTTTGTCTCCTGCATTGGCAGGCAGGTTCTTTCCCACTAACGCCACCTGGGAAGCCCTTATAACTTATGCACATCCTCCTTTTAAATCATCTCTGGATTACTCATAATACCTAATACATTATAAATGTTAGCTTCAATACTTTGGCCACCTGATAAGAAGAGCTGACTTCTTTCATGGAAAGACCATGAAGTTGGGAAATATAGAAGGCAGGAGGAGAAGGGGATGACAGAGGACGAGATGGTTGGATGGCACCACTGACTCAATGGACATAAGTTTGAGCAAGCTCCAGGAGATGGGGAAGGTCAGAGAAGCCTGGTGTGCTGCAGTCCATGGGGTCACAAAGAGTCAGACACGACTAAGCAACTAAACAACAACAACAACAAATAATTGTAAATACAATATAAATACTGTGTAAATAGTTGCTGGTGTGAGGCAAATTCAAGTTTTGCTTTTTGGAACTTTCTGGAATTTTTCCGCATGTGTTCAATCCAGGATTGTTTGAAACTGCAGATGCAGAACCTGTGGCAACAGAGAGCTGGCTGTACTTTCAGCTGAGCCCTGTCACTTGTTGGTTATTTTAGCTGCCTATAGTCACTCGAATGAGTCTGAGCCTCAGCTTTTCATCCATTAAACAAGAATTATTCTGTGAATTTCATTTGGTATTGTGATGATTTTGAAATTACCAATAAGGAAAGAGAAAGAAAGTGAAGTTGCTCAGTCATGTCCGACTCTTTGCAACCCCATGGACTGTAGCCTACCAGGTTCCTCCATCCATGGAATTTTCCAGGCAGTAAGGAAGGGCTTTGTAAATGGAAAAGCATTGTACAAATGTCAGGGATGAATGTTGATGGCTTTTTCACCTGGCAGCCACAGTGGACTGTTCATCATTCCTTTGCTGTAGATTCCTGCAGTGCTTCCCTATTGCACTTAAAATCCAAACCTCTTAACAATGGCTCACTGGACTTCATACGCCTGCCCCGGGCATCCACTCTCCTTTGTTTCTCCAAAGACTAAGCCATTCCTACCTCAGTGCCTTTGAACTTTATTACATCTGCTGGAAATTCATGGCTGGCTCCTCATTTTTATTGAGGTCTTGTCCCAGAAGCCATCTTCACAGAGGCCACCCTAGACCACCCACTCCAAGAAACTGTCTGCCCCAGCCACTCTCTCACCTTGTTTTGTTTCCCCAGTATTATTTGTCACAATCCAAACACGCCTTGATCATTTATTTTGTTTATTGCCTGTTCTCCTCCCCCATGTAAGCTCCTCCCCAGGGGATCTGGTGTGCCTTTTCACAGTTTTACCAGTGCTTCAGAGAATGCCAGATATTGAGAGGTGCTCAGTAAAAAAAATCATTGGTCACATTTAACTACAGGCCCACAAACCCCCAACGCTTTTCACAAAAGTCAAAGAAGTTCCATTCATGGGAAAAATGTTTATAATTCACCCCGGACTTCTAAACTAGGAGTATTCTGAATCGAGTTATATTCACTGAACACCTGCCGACTACATGATTTAAGAGTCAGAATACTTTAAGAGTCTGACTCAGAATACTGAGTCAAAATATTACCAAGAAGGGAAAGCAACAAGTTTGGTTTGTACCCTGCAATACCAATCAAGGCAGGATACACGAGGCTCACAGTTGTGTGGTCAGACAAAGACAGGGCCAAGGGCATTTCAGAGGAAACTTGTGGGCGGCAAGTGGACTCTTCGAGAAACAGCCAAGGGGGGCCAAAAGGCCTTTGCCGAAATTGGCAGGCAGTGGCCGGTTAGTGAGGTAATTTGTGTCTGGCTGTCCCTGGCCCTGCCAACAGAGATGTGTGTCCGAGGGAGGTGTTGGCAGATCCGTGATGCCCCTTGGTTTTCTGCAAACTGCTACTGCTGCTTAATGAGCCAGTCAGACATTAAGTGCCTCCTACACTATGGCAGCATTTGCAAATGAGCAGCTGAAGGAACATACTGGAAAGCAGAGGAGTTGAGTCTTGACCAAGTCTTCCATATCCTGTCCTGTCCACCCCGTCTCTTTGATCTTAACATCTAACACAGTCTCTTTGTTCACTGTGCTTCCAACCCACTCAACCCAGCCTACCTCACGGCCTTTGCACTGGCTGGTCCTTCTGCCTGAAACTCTCTGCCATCAGACCTGGCTGATTCCCCAATATAGTTCATGTCTCTGCTTTAATGTGGCCTCCTCAGAGAGGCTTTCTCTAGCCACTCTGTCTAAAAAGAGCACCTGTCCTCCAGCCACACTTACCTTACCCTCAAGTTCCTTACCCTCACTTATTTTTCTTCAAATAAAACTGATAGTTTATTATTATCATCCATTTGTTTATTTGCCTACTGGATATATCCAATCCACTCATTACCCTCCTATCCCTACCAGTCTAGTTTAAATTTCTGGATAGGGACAATGTTTGTCTTGCTTAGAGCTATATTCCCCTTAGAACCATGCTTAACAGACTATCGATAACAGCTGATTCAGTTGAATAAACATGGTTCAGTTGAATTTACTGAATGAATGGGTAGATGAATGAATGAATGAATGAGACGAGGTTCAGGATGGACTGGGTTATGAAGGGCACTGAATACCAGAGGTGAATAAAGAAGGGCAGGTGGTCGAGGGTAGAGAGAGTGGTGACTGAATGTAATGAAGTAGGAAAGTCTCAAGATGAAGAGAATTTTAAGGGCTTTATCAGGTCCAGGTACATCCATCCCACACTAAAAATATATATATGTATATATATATATATACACACACATATATATATATTAATGTAGAAGATGCAAACAAGATTTAAGATTTTGATAATTATCACTTCTGAAATTATTTGGTCACAAATAATTTGTTAAATTGATTAAACAAGGAGGCCATTGAACTGAGGTGGAATAAAGCAAGGGTATTACTTGATTGGCTAAAGCAATTGGCTGATTTGGAAAAGCTCAGTTGGCTATTTATGATTTGTGGCCCTAGTGTTTTGATTTCTTAACCATGAGGCATTTACAGACTTAGGTTTTTGGTTTGCTTATGTTGACAGACAGAGTTCCCAAATCTCTAGGAATTTCTGGGGTGATAGGTTTTCTAATAAGACAGCTCTTGATGGGCTCCTAGATGGGGGCTGGTCACCAGAGAGACCAAGCCATGATTAGAAACTTGAAACTTTCAGCCCCATCTCCCATCCTCCAGGAAGGGGGCAAGAGCTGGACACTGAGCTAATGATCCATTGTGCCTCTGTAATGAAGCCTCCATAAAAATCCTCTAAGTACAGGGTTTGAAGAGCTCCCAGGGCTGTGAACACATTCTTTGCAGAGAGGGTAAAGCAGCCTAAGTCCACAGGGACAGAAGTTCCTGTGCTCGGGACCCTTCTAGACCTTACCCCATGAAGCTCTTCATCTGGTTATTCATCCGTATCTTCTATTGTCTTCTTTATTGCATAGTAAGCTGGTAAACATAAGTGTTTCTCTGAGTTCTGTGAACTGTCCTAGCAAATTATTAAACCCCACTTTACAGCCAGTTGGTCAGAAATACCAGAGACAAGCTGGAACTTGCAATGGTGTCTGAAGTAGGGTCAGTCTGTGGGACCAAGCCCTCAACTTGTGGGAGTTGATGCTAATTCCACGTAGATGGGCTTCCCTGGTGGCTCAGGCAGGAAAGAATCTGCCTACAATGCAGGAGACCCAAGTTCAATCCCTGGGTGGGGAAGATCTCCTGGAGGAGGAAATGGCAACCTGCTCTAGTAATCTCTCCTGGAGAATTCCATAGACAGAGGAGCCTGGTGGGCTCCATCCAGTCGATGAGATCAGGACTGAATTGAACTGTAGGATATCCAGCTGGTCAGAGAACTGGTTGGCGTGGGAATAAATTCATACATCTCATGTCAGAAGTGCTGTGAGTGTGGTATGTGTGTAAGAGTAAAGGAAATGGGTATTTCTCCGAGGTAAAGTAAAACACTGGGCGAAGCACTACCACCACTTCTACTCAACATAGTACTGTATTTGCAGTCCTAGCCACGGCCATGCGAAAGAAAGAAAAGGTGTCCAGACTGGAGAGAAAGAGGTAAAGCTGTCATTATATGCAGAGGACATGATGCTCTATATAGAAAACCCTAAGGACTCCACACAAAAGCTATTAGAACTGATAAGAAAATTCAGCAAGGTAGCAGGATAGAAGTATAGCAGAAGTCTGTTGCATTTCTTTACATGCACAATGAAAGACCTGAAGAGAAAGTAAAAAAAACAAAAAAACTCCTTTTAAAATCATGTTTAAAAAATACCTAGGGATAAACCTGACCAAAGAGCTGAAAGACTTATACTCTGAAAATTATAAAACATTAATAAAGGAAACTGAAGATGATTGAAAGAAATGGAAAGACAGCCCATGCTCTTGGATTGCAAAAGTCAATATTGCTAAAATGGCCATACTGGACTTGCCTGGTGGCACAGTGGATAAGAATCCACCTGCCAAGGCAGGGGATATGGGGTCAGTCCCTGGTCTGGGAGGATTCCACATGTCATGGAGCAACTAAGCCTGGGCACCACAACTTCTGAGCCTGGGTTCTAGGTCCCACAGTCCACAACTACTGAGCCGGTGGCTCCAGCTCCCGATTCCCGTGCACCTAAAGCCTCTGCTCCACAGCAAGAGTAGCCGCCAAGTGAGAAGCCTGCACGGCGCAGCGAAGATTAACCCCTACTCTCTGCAACTGGAGAAAGCCAGCGCACAGCAACAAAGATCCAGTGCCACCAAAAATAAATGAATAATTCATTAAAAGAAAAAGTGGCCATCCTACCCAAAGCAATCTACAGATTTAATGCGATCCCTATCAAATTACCCACGAACTTTTTCACTAAACTAGAACCAGGAGGTTGAGATGAACAGATTTACACTTTTATATATAAAATACACAACAAGGGTTTAACTATATAGCACAGGGAACTATAGTCAATATATTGTAATAACCTATAATGAAAAGGAATCTGAGAAAGCACATATATATTCAAACTGAATCACTTTGCTGTGTACCTAAAACTAACACAACATTGTCAATCAATTGTACTTCTATTAAGACATTAAAGAAAAGCCTGGGCAAAGCAACGGAAGGCTCAAATGTATGTGATAGTGATAATTGTTCAACATGACATTGGACCAAGAGGCTTGGATTGAAATCCTTATTAGGGAGCAACTAAAAGTTGAACTGAGGCATTCCCCTTGAAGTAGGTATGACAGAATTCAGACTAGTAGTATCTTCCAAGCAGGTAACTATTGAATGCAGAGGATGGAGAAGGTAAGTGCCTGGGCCCAAATCAAGTACACCAGAGCCTGTAGTGTGCCTTTCCCAGATCCTCGATGCTCATCCAGCATGGCCTGAGAGATTACGGCTGGCCTTCCTGCGGCTCCCTGATATCACAGTCCAGTTGTTATCTACCCCAACCTGCCCTGGAGCCTTGGGGAGGCCAAGCCACAGCCCTACTTCATAGGGGCCCTCCCACCTTTCCAGTAAAGCTACCTCCAGTATTTCTGGTGAAGGAACTGCTCCGCCAGCCACAGGACATTGGAGTGTACTCGGTACCGGAACCACTTCCCATCAGTCATCCACCTCCAACTGTTCTGGCGCCGCAGACATGGAGACTCATGTCCACAACAGAAGATGTGAAACTTGCCCTGTGTTTCCTGCTGAGTGAATGAGTCTTCTGGCTTGTTGTTGCTATTGTTGTTTTTCTTTAATCTTACCCTCTCACTGGAGAGAAAGTGATGAGGGGAGAACAACTTCCAAAAAGAAAAAAACCGAAAACCTCCTAAAACAAAACAAAAAAACTCCAAAAGAGTGGCCAACCTCACAAAGGACTCTCAAGCCTTTTGGATGGAGACATCTCAGAAGGGGTGTGCCAACTCTCTCCAAATATGTGAACTTTCCACATAGAACAAAGATCAGATTTAAATTTCCCGTGATTCTGGAGAGCACAGCAAGAAACAAGCAATGAACCCGGAGAGACAGCCTTTGACTCACTGAAAAGAAGAAAATGTCCATCAGCCAGAACTTCCTGAAAATTAAATGGGCCACTTAGTCAGGTAGTGAGTCCTCTGTCCTTAGAGGTATTCAAGACTGACCAAGGTATGTGGTCCTATATTTCATTCTACCATATATATAACAAGGGAAGTTACATAGGCTTGCTGCTCCTGAGGAAGGTCTGGATGCTGGGAGTAGGGGGACAGAGATAATATTACTACACGATAAAAACCATTAGCAGTTCAGTATGCAGGTATTGAGTGCTTATATCCACCAAGCGCTGTATTAGCAACGTTGCATGCATGATATCATTTAGCCCTCACAGCAGTCTGAGGCATGGAGTCCTTTAATCACTATCCTGTTAGAGACAGGAGACAAAAAAATATGAAGTAACTTGCCCAAGATTGCACAGCTAGGAAGTGCAGATCTGGAACTCAAATCTTAAACTATTCCCCATTCTGCTATGGCCCCATCCTCACCTCTGCTCCCCTCCTCTCTACCTCCCTGCTCCCTTCTGTTAGAGCATAATAACTACAAGAGTATGATGACCCGATCTCCCCCAAGGAAGTTCATTGGAATGGGCCCTAACCCATAACAGCAACGCTAACAACACAAAACACCCAAATTCGGGGAAGTTACTACACTTGAGTACAATTTGCAAATTACCAAGAGAGTCTTCCTACAAAGTGAGAGTTTTAAAACGCCCACATCCTCTAGCCTCACCCTCCTCCCCAAAGGTTCTTCTGGCCTGGGGTGTGGGGGGTGTGTGTGGGGAAATCCCTTTGCCTTCATTTGCATCGTTCTTGAGAGGAGGAGAGTGAGCAAGTGTGAAGTCCCTCTCCGGAGAAGAGTCAGAATCATACCTTCAACTTGACCAGCCGTGACTTTGAGGGAATCGGGCTAAAAGGTCCAAAGCAAGTCAAACTAAGTAGTCAATGTTTTCCCCAAAGACTGTAGTACTTGATCCTCTGCAAAGAACATGGGTGCATCCCACCCACTTACAAGAAAGGAGGGCGCATTGCAGGTCACCAAAAAGAAAACTGGGAAGAGTGGTGGTTTTTTTTGTTTTTTTTTTTTAATTGAGAGCTAATTGACATATGTTAGTTTCAGGTATACAACATAATGATTCAATATTTGTATGTACTGTGGAATGATCACCAAAATAAGCCTAGTTAACATCCATCACCACACATAATTACACATTCTTTTTTCTTGTGATAAGAACTTTTAAGATTCACTCTCTTAGTAACTTTCAAGTGTACAACCCAGTATCATACACTATAGTCATCAGGCTGTATATTACATCACTGGCACTTTATTTTTTAACTGGAAGTTTGGACCTTTTGACTCCTTTCACCCATTTCGCCCACTCCACACCACCCGCTAACCCCCACTAGCCTCTGGCAAACACCACCAAACTGTTCTCTGTATCTCTGAGTTTGGGAGTTTTTTGGATTTTTGCTTTAAGATTACACGTGTGAGATCACACAGTATTTGTCTTTCTCTGTCTGACTTATTTCACTTAGCATAATACCCTCTAGGTCCATTTATGCTGTTGCAAATGGTAAGATTTCCTTCTTTTATGGCTAAATAATATTCCATTGTATATATGTGCCACATCTTCTTTATCCATTCATCAGGGACATTTAGCTTGCTTCCATGTCTTGGTTATTGTGAATAGTACTGCTATGATCAGAGGGCTGCATGTATCTTTTCGAATTATAGTTTTGTCTGGATATATGCCTGGTCAAGGGATTGCTTGGATCATATGGTAATTTCCTTAATTTTTTGAGGAACCTCCATACCTTTCCATTGTGGCTGCACCTTTTACATCCTGGCATTTTAATGTGCTTCCACCCACAGTGGACTGCAGGTGTGGGCCACAGACAGGAGGGGTCTCTGAGCTGCCATCACCTGTCAAACCATGCTCCCTCCAAGATTCAGGGAGCCCTGGGACTGTGAAATGTCACCTCCCAACTGCATCCATAGAACCACAGATAATTTATGTGGGGTTAGGTCCTTTTCTAAAGCATTTCTCTACTTTCTAAAGGCAGTTTCTTACAAGGATCTGAGGTTCTTAATGGGTTTCCCAGATGTCGCTAGTGGTAAAGAACCTGCCTGCCAATGCAGGAAATGTAAGAGACGTGGGTTTGATCCCTGGGTCAGGAAGATTCCCTGGAGGACGGCATGGCAACACACTCCAGTATTCTTGCCTGGAGAATCCCATGAACAGAGGAGCCTAGCGGGCTATAGTCCATAGGTTTGCAGAGAGTCGGACACAAGTGAAGCAACTTAGCATGCATGCACAAGGCTCTTAAAATCCCAAAACCCTGGTATGATCTAGAAGTCATGTGGTATCAACTTTTCCTAACTTCTTCCCTTGCACCACTTCATGAAGCATCCACTTATCTGTGGGTCCCTGATCTAGGGTGCCGGGGTTGTGCTGCTGCTGCTGCTAAGTCACTTCTCCCAAATAATCCCATTCTCCTCCAGCACCCTGGGGTGGCCTGGATTGACTTTTGTTTAGCAGGAGAATAAAAATAATTTTCATCCCCACAAAATGGCAAAACCAAGCAGAGTGTGTGTGACTCTTTCCGGCCTCGCAGGGGCCCTGGGCCACTGTGGCCCCATGCTGCCGGGGAGGAGAGAGAATGACTTAGCAGCATAAGGGCCATGCGTCATTAGAACAACAAGGCCAGCAGCAGCAGCCCTGCCTGGCCTTATCAGGGCGGGAGGCCTCGCTGGATTCTATTAATTGCCGAATGCTGTTGGGTTTGGCAGATACAGGAAGCAGTTTACATGGCTACACAGTGCCCCAGCTCACAGTCTCTCTGAAATGGTATTATTGTAGTGGGATAATGGTGATTAGGGACAGTTCCCGGAGGAAGACCAGGCCTTTGATGATTGAGTCACTTCCTCCCCACTCCCTCCAGTGCGATAGGGCAGCTTGCCCCACAGACACACACCCTTTGCTGGCCGGACGGTCCCACGCCCCATGGCAAGGTTCCCACGCCGGGCAGCTGGGAGCCTCATCAGGGCCACGATCGTGGGAGAAGTGGGAGCAGGCCTTTACCCAGTTCTATTTTAGGTCAAGGTGAGGCAACCTAGTTAATGATTTCAATTATGTGTCCCTGACTCCTGTGTCAGCATGGACTTTGGAACCGGGGAGACCAGGTTCTATGTTTTCTGGCTGTGTGAGCTGGAGAAGTCCTCTCTTTGAGCCTCAGTTTCCCCATTGGCAAAGTTGTGGTGATAAGAAAATCTACCCCAAAGGATGTTCTGAGGATTAAACGGGATTCCTTTAATGTTGAATAAATAGTAGCTGTTATTATTACTGCTGCCGTTGCCGTTAAGAACACCTCCCCTCCCTGTCCCCACATCCACCCTCTCTTCCCCCAGAGTCTACTGAGGGCAGATCACATCGCCTTGACTTGAGAGAAATGTAGCCGCCTCCAAGGAGAAGGCTGGAGAAAGATGAGGCTGCCTAGAGTGAAGGCCTGGAGTGGGGTAGATCTGAGTCTTGCCTTCCTCAGGGGCCACTTCTGGGCCCAGAGCTCCCCCAGAAACACAGCCCATCGCCCTCACCCTGCACTTGAGATGTGGTCTTCTTTACCACGGGGTGCTGTCCTGGTCTACCCACTCTGCCAAGGGCTTGTCTCCAGGACATCTTCTCAAGAGCCATTCAGCATCCTGCTCATCTCAGCCTTCATCAGGCTTCCGGAAAAGCACCCCTTGTGCACCTGGGTGGGAGCGGTGTTTGCCCTAACAAGGGACTCCGCCCTATTACTGGAACCCAGAGTGGGCCCTGCAACTGCCCTCAGACACGCATGTGGTGAACCTGGCAGGCCGAAGGTGGGACAAAAACTGAATGGCTGATGGTATGGGTGGGTTTCAGAGCCAGACGTCTTAGGCTCGCATCTGCCACTTACTAGCTGTATGCTCTTCGGAAAGTCACTTTTCCTCTCGGTGCCTCAGTTTCTTCATCTGGTAAATGAGGATAAAAATACCTCTCTCAGAGTGCTGTGGTCAGGATGAAATTAGGTACATATGCAAAACACTTAGTGTAGTCCCAAACACATAAAAAATAATATACGGCAGTCAAAAGAGGTGACCCAGATGAGCCAAGGAGAGCTTTGAACACCACCGACAGGCTCCAGGCTCCAGAAAGGGCAGAGTTCCCGCTGTCCCAGAGATGCTTCTGGAACCTAATGTGTTTTAGGAACTGCCAACCAGACTCAGAGTCCCCAAGACAGTGGCAATATCCAGTAAGCTGTCAAGGGCAGACATCATGTTGGTTTTGTTCACCTCTCCACCCTCAGTACCAGTGTATTTGTTTCCTGTGGCTGCTATAGCAAATTACTACAGACTTCACGGCTTAAAAACATCACCAGCTGGACTTCCCTAGTGGCGCAGTGGGTAAAAATCCACCTGGCCAAAAAGAAAAAAAAAATCCACCTGGCAATACAGGTGATGATCCCTGGTCTGAGAAACTTCCACATGCCACAGAGTAACTACTGAGCCCACGCGCCTAGAGCCTGTGCTCTACAATGAGAGAAGCCACCGAACAAGAACTGCAGCCAAGAGTAACCCCCACTTGCTGCAACTAGAGAAAGCCCGCACAAAAGCCATGAAGACCCAGATCATCCAAAAAGAAAAAAAAAAACCACTCCCACGATAACACCACTCAGCTATTATCTTACCATTATGTAGATCAGAAGCCTGAAGTTGGTCTCATGAGGTGAAAATCGAAGTGTGAAAGGGTGACCTTCCTTCTGGAGGCTCTGGGAAGGTGTCTAGAGGCTGTCTGAACTTCTGGGCTCCTGGCGCCTTCCTCCATCTTCAAACCCAGAAGCATAGCATCTTCAACCTTGAGTCTGATTCCCACTTACAAGGACTGTGATCACACTGGGCTCACCTGGATTAGGCTGCTCTCCCTAGCCCAAGGGCAGTGATTAACTCCATCTGTGAACTTAATCCCCCCTTTGCTATATAGCATCTTTATCCATCTAAGGATTTGAATATGCATACTTTGAGAGCCATTACTTTGCCTACCACACCTAGTAGGAAGGAAAGTGGACAAAAGCCAAATAATAAGGCTGAGTGGGCACCACTTTAGGGCTGAGCTTCCTATAAAGGAAGGACAGAGGATCTTGCCATCCATTCCAGGATGCAAGGTATTCACTTGTGAGAATAGTCACCAACACATTACAAGTGATTACAACGTAGAGTGGTAACAGGATACAATAGTCCTTAGGAGATGAAGCGCCTCCGGCCAGTGCTCAATGACTCATAATATTTATTCAATAACTATTTTGAGCATCAATTAGGTTCGAAGTGCTCAGGAGGCAATGATGAACAAGATTACTATTCCTGTCCTTCAGGAATCTAAAAGCTCAGGAAAACCCCCTGGAAGAGGTAAGGATGGAGCCAGGGTTAGACAGGAGAAGGCCAAGAGTTTGGAGAGAGGATGATGGTTTGAAAAGGTAGTCTGCATATGTTACAAGCACAGAATCCACAGCCAAGATTTCCTGGGTTCAGAATCTGGCCCTGCCATGGATCAGCTATTCCAACTTTAGAAAGTTTCTTGGAAATTCTCTGGTGGTTCAGTGGTTAGGGATCTAGGCTTTCACTGCCAAGGACCCAAGTTCAATCCCTGGTTGGGGGAACCAAGATCCCACAAGCTGTGTGGTACAACCAAAAAAAAAAAAAAAAAAAGAGAAAGTTTCTGAACTCCTTTGTACCCCAGTTATCTCATTTAAAATTAGGAATTGGGACTTTGTGGTCCAGCGGTTAAGACTCTGTGCTCCCATTGCAGGTGGCATGGGTTCAGTCCCTGGTCGGGAAACTAGGATCCCTCATACTACAGGGCATGACCTAA
This sequence comes from Cervus elaphus, assembly GCF_910594005.1. Taxonomy (NCBI): domain Eukaryota; kingdom Metazoa; phylum Chordata; class Mammalia; order Artiodactyla; family Cervidae; genus Cervus; species Cervus elaphus. The sequence continues at coordinate 77,834,354 of NC_057815.1, read as the reverse complement.
AAAAAATATTTCCTTATTAAAAAAAAAATGGGAACAATAATAGTACCTATGTCATAGAGGTGTTTCGGAAAGCCACACAACTAAGTAAATGAAAAGTGCTTGGCACAGTATCTGGCACATTGCAAGTGCTATGTAAATGTTAACTAACATTATTGTCCACTTCTTATCCCTCCAGTGGTCTTAAAAGAGCAAGCAAGGAGTGAGGGATAGCCCAGCAGATACTGGAAAGGAGACAGTTAAGCCAACTAATGATCTCTAGTAGGAATGCTCATTTAGAGGTAGAATTTTAATTCTCCCAAGATGGGAAAAAAATGCAGTATTTAATGATGGCTATTGGGTGACAACCTTTCTTCATGCAAATTTCCTTGTGACTCCCTAATGTAAACAGTTCAAGGGGCACAGAGTTTGACCTGAATAAGCTTGGACTTTCCCCAAGTGGACCAAACCTTGGCCTTGATCTTCACAGGTCCCTGGCCCCAGATACTGAAAGGATTGGGGGCAGGAAAGCCAGAAGCTCCACACCCAGACTGGCATAGAGGGGCCCAGATTCCCTGGGGAAGGAGCTCCTTTGGCCATTGGACTCTTGTACCAAACAAATCCGGAAACATCGATCTGGTTTACGGGGTGTCCTAAATGCCCACTCTTCCTTAAACTCAGAGCCAGTGGCTGATTAGTGAACAAACGTCTCCATTATCAAGGACGGAGGGCTAAACCTGGATTTATTTAAAGTGTTTTCTCTTTGGAGGTGCAGTAATTGCTCTCTGATCAGACAGGAAGTCCTATTACTCGAAAGGAGCCAGTGTTATCAAGAGAAAACATATCAACGCCTGTCCTCTTGGGAAGGGAATTGTGAGTAATCAACAAGGCCCCTCTCCAGCTGGCCGTGGGGCCTTTGTTCAGATGGTGGACAGGTCAGGGAAAGTTTGAGCAGACAGTGCTTTGAAGGGGCGGGTCCTTTCTCTTCATACTTTCCTCTCCAGGGGACAGGCTTTCCCCAGGGAAAGGCGCTAATGGGGTAAATTGTTCTGAAGCCATCAGACAAATCTGATTCCATCACTCTCCTACTTGAAACCCATCAAGGGCACCCCTGTTACCTTCAGGTTCAAGACCAGTTCCTTGATATGGCTTACGAGGCCCTTCATCACCTGGCTTTGGTGGTCCACTGCTTCCTCTGGCTTTATGATCACTCCCAATCAGTACTCTCTCTTCTACATTCCACAATGTGTGGAAAGTACACTCCCTACGCCAGGAGCACCATCTCTACACATTACGGTGTGTTGGGTCTAAGACATTACCCATGAGTTCAGGAGACTGAATATACAGACATGAGAGGGAGCTCCAATAGAAGTCACAAAATGAATGAGACAGTCCTGATTGTGACAAAATTTCCCAAGCCAGCCCCACCGTTTAGCAACTTTCTGGGTGTTCTTTTTTTAACTTTTTATTGTGTATTGGAGTATAGCCGATTAACAATGTTGTAATAGTTTCAGGTGGACAGCAAAGGGACTCAGCCATACGTAAACATGCATCCATTCTCCCTCAAACTCCCCTCCCATCCAGGCTGCCATATAACATTGAGCAGAGTTCCCTGTGCTATACAATAGGTCCTTGTTGGTTATTCATTTTAAATATAACAGCAAGTACATGTCCACCCCCAAACTCCCTAACTATCTCTTCCTCCCGTTCTTTCCCCAGACAAGTTTTCATCCTCTAAGTCTGTTTCTGTTTTTCTCTATGTTCTTATTCTAGTCTGTATGCTTCTTGAGAGCAGGAGAAATTTCTGATACCTTTGTTCTTCTCACAAGAAGATACGATGGAAGGCAGGAATGATGAGGCTGATAGTAGGTGTTTAGTAGGTGACACCACCAATAATCATTTATTGAGCACGTACTATGCTCCAAGGAGCTTCCCAGGCGGCACAGTGGTAAAGAATCCACCTGCCAATGCAGGAGATGCAAGAGATGCGGATTCAATCCCTGGATTGGGAAGATCCCCCTGGAGTAGGAAACCCACTCCAGTATTCTTGCCTGGAAAATTCCATGGACAGAGGAGTCTGGCAGGCTACAGTCCATGAGGTTGCAAAGAGTTGGACGTGACTGAGCAACTGAGTGCATGTGCATGTGCAACCAAGTGCATTTGCACGCATGCACACACACACACACGCATAAACACACTATGATCCGAGCTGCATGTTAAAGACTTCGTGTGCCTTTTCTTATGAAATCCTCACAATGACCCTAACAGGTAAGTTTTATCCCACCTTTATAGATAAGAATGTCAAGGTTTGTGGAGATGGTCGTTTGCCCAGGGTTATACATCCAGGAAACTCAAACCTAGGTTTTCCTAAGCCCAGACCCATCCAGAACTCAAAGGCATACAAATCCCTATATGTGGATGTGTGGACGTGTGCATGCAGGGTCTCCAGCTTGGGGAGGGGGGAGCCAGGAAAGACAGGACAGATGTAATCAGGGTAGGGCCTCTTTTGTTTGGCTTCACTTCAAACAAAGACGACAGCAGGGAAACTGAAGCCCCCACTTCCCTTCTCTGAAGACCAAAGCGCAGCCAAAAATAGGAATGACAGGAAACATTTGATCCCAATGTGTTAAATGAGCACAAACATCCTGCCAGCTTTGCCATTGGGGAGTGCCCAAGAGCAGCTGCTACACGCAGGCCGGTCAGGAGGCCAGCCTGCGGGGCAGTGCCCAGCCAGACCCCTCATGTCGACGTGGCTCTGGGTCTGCTGGCAGAACTCCAGGGTTCTGAGAACAACGGACAGGAGAGCACCCAGGGTGCTTAGAGAGGATTATGGCCCAAAGAATGCACCTCGCAGACCTCCAAGCTCGGGAGGCCCCAGCTGCTTGCTCTGAACGAGCTTCTTGGACTGTCTACTCGGAGGCCATACTTCCCAGATGACAGAAAACAGCGCAGATGCTACGGCAGACCTCTTCCTGGGAGACACCGAACTCCGCTGACAGCTGTCCCTCGCTTAAGGACTGCTTGATGGCCTCGCTGAACTTTCCTTAGATTTAGGGCCCATCTAAGACGCTGCCACTTACCCTTTCTCTTCTCTTCTTGCATTGTGGTCTGAGGACTCTCTCAGCCTTTCTCAGCTCACCCTTCATTTTCTCTCACAGGAATTTCTCCTCTGAAGTCCTTGGATTATTGAACAACCCCTCCTTGCCATCTGCTTCTCAGAGGACCTGGGCTAACTCAGAGATCACTTAGTAATTGCCCCATTTCATAGTTGAGAAAATTGAAGCTCAGAGAGGCAAAGGGATTTTTCTGAGGTCACACAGTAAACTCTCGCAGAGCAGAAAAGTGTTCTCCCAGCCCTCAGGTTGTATCTGTTGACTTTGCCTCGTGTGTGTTTGGAATGGGAGGAAAGTGATGAGGCTTGTGTGAGAGTTTCTTCAAAAGAAGACCCCTCACATACTCGTGACTCCTTCTAGTCCAGTCTCTAAAGCTTGAGCCCTTAATCACATTGCTTGCCTGACCTAATAAATACGAACATACTGTTCAACTGAGAGGGGTCATTTTTGCTTTTGTAAATGGGGCTGGTAAAGTGCATAGATGTCCAGCAGCAAGTGTGTGTGTGTTTAGAGGGAGCAGATCAGAAGAAAACTGAAAGGGCCAGGGACCTTCCCAGCCAGAGAAAAGGGCACATCAGCATTTGCTCAGGGCCCTCTTTCTACTGGGGCCTAAGCTGACTTGTCAGTTAAGATGCTTCCAGCTAATTTCTTCCACACCTGCCCGGGAGCTGGGGCTGCTTCATGGCCTCCATCAGGCTAATTGCCACTGTCTCCCCAGTGACATTGAGCTCAGTTCCTGATAAGGTGCTTCCTTAATAGTCTCCCATTTCCCTGCTGACACCAGAAAATGGGCCTGACTTGGCGGCCCTGCGCTGAGTGAGGCAGAGATGTCACACCCAGCCCCCCAGCCCGAACCATTAGTGGACCCAGAATCAATAGTGTTCAGGCAACCCTGGTTTCCCTGAAAGCGTTCATTTGGCACGTTTGCTGTTTGTCAGGCAGTTCCTTTCTCTAATGTCCCACGGTCCACGGCCCTGGTGCCCAAGTCCCTCCTCCTTTTACAGAAAGCTGAGTAGAGTGTGCAAGCTCCAGACATTATCAGCTTGCTCTCTTCGGAACAAAAGAATTCCAATTTTCATGGTAATTGGTGAACCACTGTCTTCGTTACAGTTCTTTGGTTGCAAGCAGCAGAAATCAACAGCAGTGACTCTAAGCAGAGTAGGGCCTAATGGGAAGTCACTTCAGAACTCATCAGTGAGGCTAGATAGCTCGGGCCAAGCTTCTTAAGATTCAAATTCAAGGGAGAGAATGGCAGTTTGGTATAGTGTGGGTCACTTACCTACCCTTTGACCAAAGGTGGGTGCAGAGACTAGATGGTCTGAATTGAACAAAGGTGAGTGATGATACCAGAAGAGAAGAGAATGGATGTGGGTCCAGCAAAACAATGGAAGTCCACTAGGTGGACAGACATCTAGGGATACAGGACCAAAGGGGAATCTAATGACCTAGTGTGTGGTAATTCAGACTCCCTTGGGCCTTCAGGTCTCTCTACTAGGCCTATGAAAATTGCCTGGCACTGAACATGTATTCAGTAAATGACAGCTAGAATCATTCAGTGCTTAAATTTTTGCCTTTAAAGCATAATTTTAAACATTAGGCAAAGTTGAAGCACCTGGTAAAATGCTGGAGGCGTGCCCTAATTATCATCTTGAATTACACGAAGACTCCTAAGTGTTTTGACCAATTCTTCTTTTTAAAGATTCTTGCTAAGTTTAACAGGTAATGGAAACAGAGATTCTTCTTGTGGTCTAGAGGCTAAGACTCCATGCTCACAATGCAGGGGGCCCAGGTTTGATCCCTGGTCAGGGAACTAGATCCCACAAGCCACAACTAAGACCCAGTACAGCCAAATAAATAAATATTTTAAAGAATAAGTCATGGAAACAGAGCTTCCCTGGTGGCTCAGTGATAAAGAATCTACCTGTTAACTAGACTTATGCCAGAGATGTGGGTTTGATTCCTGGGTCAGGAAGATCCCCTGGAGAAGGAAATGGAAACCAACTCCAGTATTCTTGCCTGGAGAATTCCATGGATGGAGGAGCCTGACAGGCTGCAGTCCATGGGGTCACAGAGTTGGACACAACTTAGGGACTGAACACAATGAAAACATTCTGAGATTTTTGAAGACTTGGGTGAACCATAAAAAAAACTTCAGTCTCTGGAAAGGACTGCAGAAGAGAGTGGAGGCCCTTGCTTCTTAACATATTATTAAACAGAATAGAACTTCATCCATGTGGGATACCTTACCAGCACCATCAGACAGAATTAGCACTGTAACTGCTTATTTGCTTGCCTGGATCCCCTTCTAGCATATAGCATATACTCAAAAAATATTTGTTGAATGAATGAATGAATGACAGGGGGACTGATGACCTTTCAGGATCCCTGGTTGGTTAACTGCAAAGTGTTACAGCCACTGTACCACATCAGCTTGTGGAAACAGAATCAAGTCTCCTGGAGCTATTCTGGAGGCTGCAGAGTTGATCTCTTAAAGTATTCTTATCTGAAACCTTGTGATGCTTATTGAATGTAGGGGGGAGAGAGCATGGAAGGGCTAGCAGGGAAATCTGTGATTCAGAGGTGAGGCTGGAAGGACAGGAAATGGAACACAGAGGGGTGGGGGAGAGAGTTTAACAGGAAATTCCTGTGGGGACCCAGGGGTGGATTCATGGTCAGGAGCTTCGTTTAGTTCTGACCTGGACACTGTTGACCAGAGGTCCCCTCCTGACCCAAAAGCCCATGAGCAAGAGGCTGTAAGTTCTCCCCCAAAATAAATGTTCGGTGGTGATATGTCAGAGGCATATGTCAGAGGCACATGTCACAGGACATGTCAGAGGCAATTCTTGACTGAAGGTGCAGGCGGAGGGAATATATGCTACAGGGGTTCAGATGTGTAGGAGACCATCATGCCAAAGGTGGTCAAAGGAGCTTTGTGGGTAAGAAGTGGGGTTCAGGCTGGTCTCATATGATGGGAGAGATTTGGATACATGGAGAAAAAGGGGCACAGGCCGTGACAGAGCCTGAAAAAAGTAGACAAGCACAGAGTGTGCTTCTGAGGCAAGAAGGTCCTGGCCAACTCAGGAAAATGATGAGTCAGAGAAACGGTGACACAGAGCCCGGGTCAAGCCAGGGAGAGTGCTTTTTTTTCTCATTTCTTTTAAAATTTTAATTTAATTTAATTTTTATTTTTACAAAGGAGAAATTTTAATATCAAATTAAATATTTTTTTGGTTCATAGATGTATATTTTTTAACTGCTATCTACATATGAATGAATGAATATGAAAATGAACAAAACATAAACAGGAGGGAAGGAGCCAACTCTACTGCTCTTGAAACCCCCTGGTCCAATCCAGTGATGACAAGAGGCTTTAGAATGGCAGCCTTTTAGGTGTACAGTGCTCACCTCCACACCTCGGGCTCGGGAAGCTGCCATCCTCCTCCCTGATCAAAGTTCTGGCTTCACACGGTCTTGACAACTCACTAAGTTTTTCAGTTGATGGAAGGAGTATTGAATAAGTGAAACAGCCTGGATTCTACACATAGTTTCCACTTCCCCAAATGTTTCTGTGTCCTCAAGTACTTCTTTTTTTTTAAAGCTTTTACTTTTATATTGCAGTAGATCCAATTAACAAACAATGTTGTGATCATTTCAAGAGAACAGCAAAGGGACTCAGCCATACATACACACGCATCCATTCTCCCCCAAACTCCCCTCCCATCCAGGCTGCCACATAACATTGAGCAGAGTTCCCTGTGCTATACCAGTAGGACCTTGTTGGTTATCCATTTAAATATAGAAGAATGTACATGTCCATCCCAAACTCCCTAACTATCTGTTCCCCTCATCCATTCTCTAAGTCTGTGAGTCTGTTTTTCTGTTTTGTAAATAAGTTCATTTGTATCATTTCTTTTTAGATTCTGCATATAAGAGATGTCATATGATATTCCTCCTTATCAGTCTGGCTTACTTCACTAAGCATGACAATCTCTAGGCCCATCCGTGTTGCTACAGAAGGCATTATTCAATTCTTCTTAATGGCTTAGTAATATTCCATTGTATATATATACCACATCTTCTTTATCCATTCATCTGCAAGATCCTGGATTTTTTTTCTTTTTGTTTAAACATTAAAAATTTATTACAGAAATTTCAAACATGAGAAAGTTGAGAGAATAGTATAATGAATTCCTACGAACCTCTATTCAGATTCAATAGCTATCAATTTATGGTCAGTCTTTTTCATCTCCACTTGTTCTGTTCCCTTGCTTGTTTCTTTTAAAGCAAATTCAGATGTCATATAATTTCAAGTGTGTGTTAATCGCTCAGTCGTGTCTGACTCTTTGCCACCCCATGGACTGTATGGACTGTAGCCTGCCAGGCTCCTCTGTCCACGGAATTCTCTAGGCAAGAACACTGGAGTGGGTTGCCATTTCCTTCTCCAGGGCTCAAGTACTTTGAAGCTCGTAAAGAAGAGCATCTGGGTCTCCTCTGCTTCTGCAGCCCTTAACCCCCCTGCCACCCACTTCACAGTGAGAGCTCAAGCGGAAGTCCAGGACTTAATTACTATAAGACAGGCCCCTGGAGAAGGCCAGTGGAGGAGGTGGTTAGGCGAAGATATAAACTGCATGGGGGTTCTGGAACCATGCCTACAGTGGAGTGAGGTTCTCCAGTGATTTTCTCTCTCCTGTCAGCCAGTAGAGCAGTTCAGTCAAGCGGGTTAACCTAGTAAGTTAACTAGGATTGGCTATTTCCCTTGGGTGAAATTTTAGGGATGCTGAGAAAGCTCCCTGCCTCCAAACTGTCTACCAGATCCCTTAATTCAGCTGGATGCTGCCTAAAATTTCATAATCAAAACTTTACCTCTCAGCTAGAAGCTGTGATCGATGACTTCTAAAGCAGTTATCAGTCCATGATATCTTACCGTGAAGGAAGGATGTGAAAGCATGTTTTGACAGGGAGGTTGGAGAAGAAGAGGAAGATGGAACCTGAGTCCTTGAGATGGAAGGTCCTCAGAGACCTAGAAAGTGCTGGAGAGAGGGCAGGAAGGAGCTGGCATGGTGACTGACTTTGCTCAGCGCAATTTTGCTGAGTTCTAGCAACTAATCCTGACACCAGCCAGACTGTCCAGTTATTAACAAAAACGTTTCATACACTCAATCTGATTATGGCATCAGCCAGATGATTTAAACGACTGCATTAGGCAGCTAAATCCGCAGTCGTTGGCTGCTCTGACACATAGGGGAGCTTGGCTAATCTTAACATTAGCAGGTTGCAGCCCGCCGTCCACAGCTGCCCGCTCACGGGGTGAGTGATGCTGTTCTCAAGATCCCAAGGAGGCCCAGGGAGTTCAGGAGGATGGAAGTACTCATTCTTATTATAAAATCCCCTGAGAATAGCAGGCTGTTCAAAGGATCAGTGTGGGGGCCATTTTTCTTCTGAGGAACTTGCCTCCCAGTCTCACGCTGCATATTTCCTGGTCATAATAGTTTGGAGAAAAATATTGCTAAATGGCTGCATAAACAATTTTAATTGGCCTGGGCTCCCAAAATGTGCTATTTTTGTTCTGCTGCCAAGCTTGCTTTTTTACTAGCTAATTATGCCCAGCATTTAACTTTCAGCAAAAAACAGGAAATAGGGCATTCATTACTCGAGTGACAACTTTTCAACAAGCCCACATTTCAACATCCATTGTGTAATTTCCTCTCCCTAGCTTACAGTTAGTTGTTCCATCAGGCCTTCGGAAACAAACAGCTCCTTCAGTGGGGGCTGGAAGGGGTTTTGTTAAGTTTAAATGCTTGCCTAACTCCAAAGGCAATGCCTGCCTATCCCTGCCCAGGGGGTGGGTCACTCCCATCTCATTTAGGCTCCTTGCAGACTTTCCTCATTGTGGTTTTTTCTGGTCTAAGTTTGCTGCTAGATTGGTCTCTCCTATCAGGGGCTGGGCTGTGTCTATTTATGAATCATCCCAGTGCTCCTGTGTGTTCTGGCCACACTCAGATGGATGCCATATTGTCCCCTGGGGAATCACAAAAGATAGCCAACCTCAGTTTGCTAGGCAGTAACTCCTAGAAAGGGCTATAAAGCCATGTCTTGTTGTGTGTGTACGTATGTGTGTGTGCTCAGTCCAAAGTACTGTTCATGGGATTTCCCCAGCTAGAATACTGGAGTGGGTTGCCATTTCCTTCTCCAGGGAGTCTGCCCAACTGAGGATTCAAACCCACATCTCCTGCCTGAGTCTCCTGCATTGGCAGGCAGATTCTTTACCACTTGAACCACCTGGGAAGGGCCATTTTAAATGTCTTTTATTTTAAAAAATTTATCGCAAAGTATACCACATATGCATAGAAAGTGTGTTCAAATTGTTAAATATACAGGTCAGTGAGTTAGCATAAAGTAAATACCATGTGAATAGATTACTACCAGTACCCCAGAAGCCCCCTTCACACTCTCTCCCAGTAATTCCTCCCTAGGTCCTCCCCAAAGGTAACCACTATCCTGACTTCTCATACACTAGTTTTAGGTATTCAAACTTTACAGAAATGGAATTATATGTGTGTGTGTGTATGAATGGGGCCATGTGTGTATGCATTTGTATCTGGTTTCTTTTGTGCTAGTAGGTTCTGTTGCTGGTAGCTGTGCCGCATTCATTTTCATTACTATAGCGTGTTCCACTGTATGAATACATCACAAGTTGTCATTCTCCCATTAGTGGACAGATGCTGTGTCTGATCTGTGACTGTTGTGGAAAATGCTGCTTGGAACATTCCTATGCGTGTCCTTTAGGTGTATGTGCACACATTTCTGTTGAGCGTCAACTAGGAGTACACTACTGGGTCACACACATAGTGTGCCTGTTTGATTGTTTTGACCGCACGCAAATCGTTATCAAAGTAGTGTGTGTGAGTTGCCGCTGCACTACTTCCCTATCAACTGGTGGAACTGTCTAATATGAGCACTGATTCTTCATTTTCTTTTTTTTCATTTTTCATTTTCATATTCTTTTTTCTTCATTCTTTTTTTCTTTTATGTGTCTGCCCTCTGTTTTTACCAAAACTCAGGGTCTTCTTGAGGATGAGGTAAGTGGAGTAAAAGTGACGTTGGTGTCAGGTGGATCCAGGCGCTTTATCTCCTGCTTTGTCTCCTTATTACTGTGACTAATTGAGCACTTATTAAATGGCAAGCACTGTGTTAGGTACTTTGTAATAGATGTTACCATTTAAAACTTTATAACATGGATGCTATTATTGTCCTCATTTTCTAGGTGAAGAAACAGACTCAGAAATGTTAAGAACCTTGCCAAAGGTCACATAATAAGCTGTAGAGTACGAATTAGAATCCAGCTGTCTGTCCCTCAGTCCCAATTCTTCACCATTGTGCCATTAGTTCTCACCTGTATATTTTGGCATTCTGGTCTACTGCAATCCTTTCCTAGACACGTTGCTAAATTTTTTTTTTTTTTAATTTTTTTATTGTTATTAACTTTGCTAAATTTTACATGTAAAATATATTTTGCTGCTCAGTACCAACACTTGTCCCTAAGGCTCCCAGCCTCTGGTATCTTCAGATTGATACAGGCATTCCACGGTACCCTCTCTCTATATACCAGCTAAACCAATGCTCCATACTCTTGGCCTCTTTATTATTCCTTTCTATGTGTCTCTTTCAGTTACATACTGTCATGTAACAAACTCACCCAAACTTAAGGATATAAAACAGTCACCATATTTTTTTTTCCTGTTCGTGTGTTCTGCAGGTTAGGAATTTACAGAAGGTATGGTGGGACAGTTTGCCACTGCTCCTGCATGTATGAGCTTCAGCTGGGAAGATTGGAATGGCTGGGGCTGGAGTCATCTGGAAGCTTCTTGATTTACATATACCTGTTGCCTAGGCTGGCTTTGGTTCAGCTGGAACTGTTGACACCAACATGTAACCTCTCCACAGTAAGAAGGTTTCATGGTAGACAGAACTTTTTTCTTTTTTTTGATTCTGCTGAGTCTGTGTCACGATATGAGGGAGCTCCTCTTGTTGTGGAGCAAGGGCTCTAGAGCGCGGGTAGTTGCAGTACATGGGCTTTCTCTAATCACCGTGTTTGGGCTTAGTTGTCCTGCAGCATGTGTGATCTCAGTTCCCAGACCAAGGATCAATCTCACATCCCCTGCATTGGAAGGTGAATTCTTAGCCAGGGGACCACTGGGGAAGTCCTGGAAGACTTTCAATAGAGTAGCACAATGCTCCAAGAATGACATGCAATCTCCATGGCCATTGATGAATTATCCTTGGAACTCAAACATATCTTCACATCTCTCATACTCTGTTGGCTAAGACAGTCACAAACCTTCCCAGATTCAAGGGGAGGGGACATAGACCTCATTGCTTGATGGGAATAATCGTCCTGTACAAAGAATTTGTAGCCATGTTCTAAAACCATTCAGTTCAGTTCATTTCAGTCGCTCAGTCATGTCCAACTCTTTGTGACCCCGTGGACTGCAGCACACCAGGCTTCCCTGTCCATCACCAACTCCCAGAGCTTACTCAAACTCATGTCCATCGAGTCAGGGATGCCATCCAACCATCTCATCCTCTGTCATCCCCTTCTCCTCCTGCCTTCAATCTTTCCCAGCATCAGGGTCTTTTCCAATGAGTCAGTTCTTTGCATTAGGTGGCCAAAGTATTGGAGTTTCAGCTTCAGCATCAGTCCTTCCAATGAACACTCAGGACTGATCTCCTTTAGGATGGACTGGTTGGATCTCCTTGCAGTCCAAGGGACTCTCAATAGTCTTCTCCAACACCACAGTTCAAAAGCATCAATTCTTCGGTGCTCAGCTTTCTTTATAGTCCAACTCTCACATCCATACATGACTACTAGACAAACCATAGCTTTGACTAGATGGACCTTTGTTGGCAAAGTAATGTCTCTGCTTTTTAATATGCTGTCTAAGTTGACCATAGCTTTCCTTCCAAGGAGCTACTGTGTGTACTGTGTTAGTCGTTCAGTCGTGTCCAACTCTTTGCGACCACATGGACTGTAGTCCACAAGGCTTCTCTGTCCATGGAATTCTCCAGGCAAGAATACTGGAGTGGATTGCCATTCCCTTCTCCAGAGGAACTTCCCAATCCAGGGATCCAACCCTGGTCTCCTGCCTCGCAGGCAGATTCTTCACCCTTTGAGCTACAGGGAAATCCTGGAGCAAGTGCCTTTCAATTTCACGGTTGCAGTCACCATCTGCAGCGATTTTGGAGCCCCACAAAGTAAAGTCAGCCCCTGTTTCCATTGTTTCCACATCTATTTGCCATGAAGTGATGGGACCGGATGGCATGATCTTAGTTTTCTGAATGTTGAGCTTTAAGCCAACTTTTTCACTCTCCTCTTTCACTTCCATCAAGAGGCTCTTTAGTTCTTTGATTTCTGCCTTAAGGGTGGTGTCATCTGCATATCTGAGGTGATTGATATTTCTCCTGGCAATCTTGATTCCAGCTTGTGCTTCATCCAGCCCGGCATTTCGCATAATGTATTCTGCATATAAGTTAAATACGCAGGGTGACAATATACAGCCTTGATGTACTCCTTTCCCAATTTGGAACCAGTCTGTTCCATGTCCAGTTCTGACTGTTGCTTCTTGACCTGCATACAGATTTCTCACGAGGCAGATCAGGTGGTCTGGTATGTCCATCTCTTTTAATAATTTTCCACGGTTTGTTGTGATCCACACAGTCAAAAGCTTTGGTGTAGTCAATAAAGCAGAAATAGATGTTTTTCTGGAACTCTGTTGCTTTTTCCATGATCCAGCGAATGTTGGCAATTTGATCTCTGGTTCCTCTGCCTTTTCTAAATCCAGCTCGAACATCTGGAAGTTCACGCTTCACTTACTGTTGAAGCCTGGCTTGGAGAATTTTGAGCATTACTTTACTAGCATGTGAGATGAGTGCAATTGTGTGATAGTTTGAACATTCTTTGGCATTGCCTTTCTTTGGGATTGGAATGAAAACTGCCATTTTCCAGTCCTGTGGCCACTGCTGAGTTTTCCAAATTTGCTGGCATATTGAGTGCAGCACTTTCACAGCATCGTCTTTCAGGATTTGAAATAGCTCAACTGGAATTCCATCACCTCCACTAGCTTTGTATGTAGTGATGCTTCCTAAGGCCCAGTTGACTTTGCCTCATTCCAGGATGTCTGACCCTAGGTGAGTGATCACACCATCGTGGTTATCTGGGTCATGATGATCTTTTTTTTATAGTTTTCTGTGTATTCTTGTCACCTCTTCTTAATATTTTCTGCTTCTGTTAGGTTCATACCATTTCTGTCCTTTACTGGGCCCATCTTTGCATGAAATGTTCCCTTGGTATCTCTAATTTTCTTGAAGAGATCTCTAGTCTTTCCCATTCTATTGTTTTCCTCTATTTCTTTGCATTGATCACTGAGGAAGGCTTTCTTATCTCTCCTTGCTATTCTTTGGAACTCAGCATTCAAATGGGTATATCTTTCCTTTTCTCCTTTGCCTTTAGCTTTCCTTCTTTTCTCAGCTATTTGTAAGGTCTCCTCAGACAACCATTTTGCCTTTTTGCATTTCTTTTTCTTGGGGATGGTCTTGATCACTGCCTCCTGTACAATGTCATGAACCTCCCTCCATAGTTCTTCAGGCACTCTCTCTATCAGATCTAAACCCTTCAATCTATTTGTCACTTCTACTGTGTAATCATAAAGGATTTGATTTAGGTCATACCTGAATGGTCTTGTGGTTTTCCCTACTTTCTTCAATATAAGTCTGAATTTGGCAATAAGGAGTTCATGATCTGAGCCACAGTCAGCTCCCGGTCTTGTTTTTGTTGACTATATAGAGCTTCTCCATCTTTGGCTGCAAAGAATATGATCAATCTGATTTCGGTATTGACCATCTGGTGATGTCCATGTGTAGAGTCCATTATACCTTAAATTTGTAAAACCATCATACCTTAAATTTCTTTGTCTATTGTGCCAGTTATGAAGATCCTTTATTTTACGTAAGAATCTTTAGGTTGCAAGGAACAAAAAGTTACCAAGCTATCTTAGAATAAAGACATTAGTTAATTTATTATAAGGATGCAATGTTATCTCCCAGAACACTCCAAAGACATCACCATTGTCCTGTCGTGTGCTCAGAGCCTGTGGATGCTAACGGGTTAATGAGGCAAATATCCCCACTGACCTCTCTCCGCAGCTGGGCAGTGATGCCTTATCCCTGAAGGCCCTTAGGGAGCGCCAGTGGAGGGAAAGCAGAGCACTGTGGCAGTTTTATCCCACATAACAAATAGGAGGCCCAAGTGTGGAGATAGTTGTGTCTCCCCTGGTGGGAGCTAGAACACTGAGGATGTAGGGCAGCTGCTAGGAGCAGTCTCTCCCGTCCCTAAACACATGAGTATCTAGTCTCAAGGGTCTTCATAGATCTTTCTCCTCTCCATCCGTCAGGCTGACTCTGGCTAGGCCCAGCCCAGCAGATGTGGTAATTCATCCATTCCACAGATATGTATTGATTCTCTTGGTTGTGCCTGGCACTGTGACAGTGAACGCGACATTCAGGAGCCTGATAAGATGACAAATGCTTTGATTTGGGACCCAGGAGCCCTGATTCTGCCACTTATTCACTAAGTGACTTTGGACATATACTCAGTCTTCACTGGGCCTCAGTTTCCCCATCAGTCCAATCAGGGCCTTGACCTTGAAGATTGCTAAAACCCCTACAGAACCCCCAGAAGAAAGACAATTCTGGCGCCCCAGGCTCTCCTAAAATTTCAGTCCTCAACCTCGAGTTTTTATTTTCTGTCTTTTGCCTTTACTGCAGGCTGGCTTACTCTTGCTGTAATTTATTTAACTGAGCCGTGCCGAGCAGTTTGGAACTGAGTTTGCATGAATCACTGTCCATAAAATCAAGTTAAGTGGATTTCATTCCACACAGTGCACCTGTGTATATACTCGGGGAGAAGAAGCTGGATTTTCTTGGCTCTTGCAGACCACTGTTGGAATTGCTTCTTTACAGATATAGCATTCATCCTGTATTTATAGTCCATTGTTATAACAGCCTCCTTCAGAGACCTGAAAGTAAAGTGTTGGATGCAATTTTTCCTTCAGATCATTTTATATAGCTGTCCTGTTTCTCTATCTAGCTGGAAATACTGACATTGATTTCCTCTATTTTATCAGAGTTGGCAAATATCAGATTCAACTTCATTCAGTCATTCAACAACTATTTATTGAGTGCTATGTGAAGTCATACTGAGCTAGGTATAGGGGTGGGGGTCAAGGGAAGTGTCCTGCTGCTCAAAGACCCTACAAACTGTGAAGTTTTAAGTAACAACAATGCAAGAGAATGTTTCCAGGCAGAAAATGGGAAATTTGCTGGGTTGCATGGAAGCAGAGACCATCGAAGGTGAGTGATCTGGGGAGGATTACGGAGAGTTTGGGGAGGATATTGAGCTTGGGAGGGGGATTTCTGTTTGGACCACTGCCCACATTTCCTTCCTCCCCAGCTCCATCCAACAAAACCTGCACCAAAATAATTTTAGTTTACCATTTTGTAAGAGGATATGATTAAAAAAGAAAAAGGTTTTGAGTGGAGATGAGCATTTTTATAGGAAAAAATAATGCCCAAAGGGTCTGCTCTGGTGCTTGTGAAAATACTTTTTTGGAGCCAGTATGAAGGATTATAAAGGGATTTATTTCATTTTGTAACACAGCCAAAAGCACCGGCAGACTGTGACTAAAATGGCGGTGTGAGGACTGGCTATTTGGATCTTTGTTCTTATATTCTACCTTGATAGAAAACATGCAATTTTTACTCTGCCACAGAATAAACATTTTACAATTTTCTCAGTCGATTTCAGGTGATTTTGGAAATTCTATGACCTTGACCCCTGGGACTCTGGGAGATTTATTGGGATGCTGGGGAAGAGCACGGTGGGGCCTGCCACCTCCACTGACACTATGCTTACAGCCATCTGGTCTTTTTGAGAAAATGGGGTCGCTTGAGGGCACTCAAAGCCAGTGCTCTGGGACAACCCAGAGGGATGGGGTGGGGAGGGAGGTGGGAGGGGGGTTCAGGATGGGGGGACACATGTACCCGTGGGTGATTCTTGTCGATGTATGGCAAAAACCACCACAATATTGTAAAGTAATTAGCCTCCAACTAAAATTAATTAATTAATTTTTTAAAAATGAAAAAAGAAGTGAGGAGGGAGAAAAATAAAGACTTTAAGCTTTGGATGCACCAGTATTTGTACCCAGGCTGCAAGCAAAATTTGCTTTGCTTATTGGCTTCTGTATGTTGTGCTTTCTTAAGCTGAGACACGCCCACATTTCCAGGCAGCCGTTGAGGAATTCTGTATTTCCAGAAGGTTCTTCAGCCTGAGTAGCCTCTGCCCTGGACGGAGGCCCTGAACAGCACCACTTCTGCCCTGAAGGAGTAACACAACGGTCTACAGAGCCATGCTGTCCCAGGGAAATACCACGTGAGTCATGCATGTGATTTTCTTTCATAAGGAAGAATTTACTCTTTTTTAAAAAATATTTATTTATTTATTTGCTGTGCTGGGTCTTAGTTGTGGGGTCTTCAGTCTTCATTGTGGCATATGAGATCTTTAGTTGTGGCATGTGGGAGCTAGTTCCCCGACCAGGGATCAAACCAGGGCCCCCTGCATTGGAAGCACAGAGTTCTTAGCCATTGGGCCACCAAGGAAGTCCCCATGTATGTAATTTAAAATTTTCTAGTAGCTATATGAAAAACTAAAATGAAATAGGTGAGTTTAATTATATTTCTTTGACCCAATATATCTAAAATATTAAGATTTCAACATATAGTCAATAGGAAAATGATTGAGATATTTTCATTCTTTTTTATTCATACTCAATTTTCAAAGCCTTGTGTGTATTTTACGCTTCAGCACATCTCAATTCAGACCAGTCGCATTTCAAGTGCTCAACAGCTACATGGCTAGTGGCTACCATATTGGACAGCACTGGTCTAGAGTTCTTCCACAGACTCCTTGAAGCCCTGGAGGGTCTTTTCTTTTAACCTTTGTAGGCAATAAAGAGCCCAACTTTTTCTTTTTGCCCACACTAAGAATAGCTCACTAGTTAGCCCCTCAGCTGTATAATTGTCTCTGTTGCTCTCCGAGATGGAGTCTGATACATTTCAGGGGCCTTCCATTAGGGTACCCATCACCCCTCACCCCTATGTATGCTACATTCATACCTTGTCTGTGTTTCATGCTCTGGCACTTTCTATACTTTCTTTATCCTTTCAAAACTTACCTTTCCTGGGTTCCTTTTCCTTCAGAATCCTACGAAGGGTTTAGGGGATGATGGTAATAAGAGCTAACAGTCAAAATAGACTGTGGGACTCTTTCTGGGTACTTGCACACACGAACCCACTTCAAAATTCCAATTCTCCTGCAGATGGTGAGTGGCAGTGGGCCTGGATGGCAGAGCACTGAAATGGAGAAAATTCAGAGAGCTTCTAGTATGATGTTTTGTTTTTGAATTGAGGTAAAATTTGTATAATATAAAATTAATCTTTTAAAGTATACAGTTCAGGGCATTTAGTATGTTCACAATGTTGTGTAACCATCACCTCTATCCAGTTCTAAAACATTTCCGTCACTTCAAAGGAAAGAGCAAAATTGAGCAGAAAATCCACAGTTCCCATTTACCCTGTTCCCACACATGCGCAACCTTCCCCACTATGAATATCCCACACTACGGGGGACCACTTGTTACAATTAGTAAAACTACATTGATAGCATTATCACCAAAGTCCAGAGTTTGTATTAGGGTTCTCTCTTCATGTTGTACATGCTATGGAATTTGACACATGTACAATGACGTGTATCCACCACCATAGTATCATACAGAATAGTTTTAGTGCCCTAAAACTCCTCTGTGTTCCCCCTCAATGTGGTTTTGATTTGCATTTCCCTAATGACGAATGACGCTCAGCACTAGTCTAGTGGTTTTTAAGCAGTGCCTCCATAAGACCCCTGAAGGGCCGCCATGGTGAGGAAGAGAAGGCCAAGCACATAGCCATGGTACTCAAGGCCCCCGTGCCTTCTCCTGCCACAGTCTTCCCCTCTGTGTCTATTTGACATTGACTTTGCATTGAATATTTCATCGAGCAAAGGGCTCTAAAGCTAATGTAAATTTAACAATCATTTACCTGGTCCTACATTTTTCCACATCTTCATTTTGCATATGATGAAACGGAAATCACAAGAAGCAAAAGATATTTAGCTAGTGTCTTGAAGTTGGTAACTTCCAAAACCAGTAGTAGAGCCCTCTTTTTCTGACTCCTGGGCCCATTGTCTTTCTTTCTTTCTTTCTTTTAATATTTATTTGTCTGCATCAGATCTTAGTTGTGGCACATGGGTTCTCTAGCCGTGATGTGAGAACTTCAATAGTTGTGGCACCTGGGCTCCAGAGGGTGGGGGCTTCTGTAGGGTGGCACACAGACTCTCTAGTTGTGGCATGTGGGCTCCGGAGCACTGCGGGCTCACTAGTTATGGTGTGGGCTTAGTTGCTCCAAGGCATGTGGGATCTTGGTTCCCCGACCAGGTTTTGAATCCATGTCCCCTGCATTGCAAGGTGGATTCTTAATCACTGGACCGTCAGGGAAGTCCCCAGTCTTATGACTATACCACCTGCCATTAATAACAAGAATAATAATGATAATCACCAGTAGGAAATACTTAGCACGTGAGAGGCACTCTGGTAAGCACTGTTGTGTCTCTTAATAACACTATGAGGTTCATGCCAACATGAGGTATAAGTCTTCATCATGGGTTGTAAAATCCCTCTCCAACCTCATACCTGCCCCTCTTCTCCTCCATAGGTCTGCCCCGGCCATGCGACATTCCTATTGCTCCGTGTGAAGGCAAGTATGTTCTGACCTCAAGGCCTCCTCCACCCTGCTCTTCTGTCCTCCTTCATGATAAACTCTTACATTATAGATGGTTTTTGTAGATCTTTCAATGACAGATCATTGGTTTTTTCTCAAAAGCTCCTGTAGTAGGTATTGATGTGTGTGTTAGTCACTCAATTGTGTCCAACTCTCTGTGACCCCCATAGACTGCAACTTGCCAGGCTCCTGTGTCCATGGAATTATCCAGACAAGAATACTGGAGTGGGTTGCCATTTCCTTCTCCAACGCGAATTTTAGTAGTAGTAGTTCAGTCGCTAAGTCGTGTCCAACTCTTGCGACCCCACAGACTATAGCCTGTCAGGTTCTTCTGTCCATGGGATTTTCCAGGCAAGAATACTGGAGGGGGTTGCCATTTCCTTCTCCAAGTAGGCATTGATACCTCCTTTTAAAATTAAGGAAATTAAGTAAAATCAGTTGTTCAAGGTCATGCACGTCTCCACATTCATGTTTGTTCATTATTTTAAAAATGTTTTAAAATCTCTATTTTGTGCCAGGCACTGTGGATAGGTATTATATGGGATAAAAAGGTAAAATAGAAAGAAATGCTGGCTCTGAAGGAGCTTACAGATTAGTAGGAGAAGTGAAATGGAAACATGAACACGAGTTCAGAATCCAAACTGCTATACATAAGAATGCCCACTTGAAAAGATTTTGTTAGAGCTAGGTTCATCTGCATACCAAGCCAAATCCCATAATAACAGAGGCATAAATAAAACATTTATTGCTTTGTCACCTAAAGGAGGTCTGGAGGTTAACAGACCTCTGGCTCTGGGATCATCAGAGACCCAGGCTCCTCCTATCCTGCTCTACCACCCTAGAATGAGGCTTCCATATTCATAATTCAAGATGATGCTGGACTGCCAGCCAGTCCACTTGAGTCCAGGCAGTAGACAAGAGAAAAGAAGGAGGGCTAAAATACAGCATTTCCCAGCTAGGTCAGCTTCCTCCAGGCAACCTTCCCAGAGGACCCATTTACCATTTCTGTTTCTCTCACTAACTAACACATGTTCCCTTGACCTCAGTTAATTGCTGGGGAAGCTGGGAAATGATATTTTTTAGCTTATCTTTTTTGTCATGCCAAAGTAAAATAGGGATACTATTCTAAAGAATAAGGGGAGAATGGAGCCTATCACAGCCTTTTATTGGAAAAGTGAAAGTCGCTCAGTCGTGTCTGGCTCTTTGTGACTCCACAGAATAGTCTGTGGAATTCTCTAGGCAAGAATGTTGGAGTGGATTCCCTTCTCCAGGGGATCTTCCCAACCCAGGGATTGAACCTAGGTCTCCTGCATTGCAGGTGCATTCTTAACTGTCTGAGCCACCAGGGAAGCCCTTTTTAGCAGAAGCACCTTTTAATAGTAAAATTAATGTAAATATCTATAAATGGTGATTGGCTCAGCAAATTAACAGATTTATTAATATCATTTGTGCTTATATGTTACAGTGTTTTGAAGAATATTTAATGACATGGTAAAATGTTTATGATACTACATTGAGTGAAAAAAATTACTATTGTTCTAAGAAAACAATTAAAATACAGAAGAACCATAAAAGAGGAATAGCTAGTTGATGATATTAAAAAATTCTGGTACTGTTCTTGTCTTTTAAAAGGGTCCTTATCATCTGGTGATATATTTATGGATGAAATAATATGATGTCTGGAATATGCTTCATAAGTGAAGGAGGATAAAAGATTGGTGGGGGAATATAGATAAAACAAGAGTGGCCATATGCTGATAATTGTTGAAGCTATGAATAGATAAATGGAGGTTTGTGATCCTATGATTTTCTTTTATGCATGTTTGTAATTTTCCATAATAAACAAATTTAAGGATAAAGTATAAGTCATTTAACCTCTGTTTCATTTCTCAAATGGACTAATAATAGTAATTAGCTTGCAGGGTGGCATGGAGATTAAATGAAATGAGAGGGTATATAAAAATACTTGGACATGAGTAAAGGCAGTCAGAAATGCCAATTACTTTTGTAAGGATGGAGCTGGCATAAAGCCAAATTAGAGACAAAAGCCAGGTTCTCTAAATCTTTATCCCAGGGGTCTTTCACACCCTCCCACCCTACTTCGACTTGATACTAACACTAGCTAATGAGAATTAAGTGTTAGGCAAGTTCTAAGCTGATCAGGGGCATTATTGATTCACAGCAACCCTAGAAGGCAGGTGCTACTAAAATTCCCATTTGATAGATGAAGAAACTGAGGCACTCCCTAATCTCCCCAGGGAGTAGCAAGAGGTGCTGGCACAGCTCAGCCCAGTTCACAGCCAAGGGTGAGGCAGGTCCTATGATAAGGTCGCCCAGGCCTCCAGTACCACCCCTGTAGGTACCCACCTTCTCGATCTGTACATGAGGTCAATACGACCACTGTCACCCATTTTACTGCCACAGGCTGGGTCACAGTCAAGGTACTCCACCAACTGGCCATGCGGCCTTGGGCGAATGACTCCCTCCCAGTGCCTCAGAATCCCCTCTGTCCAAGGAAGCAGCTCAACACACTTGTTTCCAAGGATTCTCTACTCCTGATGTTTTCAGAAGATAAATGTTAATAATATAATAATGACAACAGATAGCCTTTGTTGAGTGCCAAGTATGAACCAGGCATAATGCTAAGCACCTTATAAGCTTAATTCCTGTAATGCTTACAACAGTCTTTATGAGGCAGGGTCTATTATTATCCCCCTTTTACAAATGAAAAGGTACATTCAGAAAGGGTAAATCACTTGCTCAAGGTCACCAAGCTGGTAAGCAGCAAAACTGGGTGTTGAATCCAGGCCCCAGAGTTCAATAGGCAAGAGAAAGCAGCAGATAAAACGTCATGTCATTGAGGCTCTGTTAAGCAGGCCGCATCCAACTTAGAGCTGCCACACTAAATCCTGAGGTCCCAGATAAAGCCATGGGTCTGTGAAACTCAGGAAAGAAGACCCCAGTACTTCTCCCAAGGGATGAGGAAATGTTCTCAGCCTACACTGTGAAGATCAGAGGGAACAGGTTTCCAATGCCCCACTTAGGAGACACCTGACAGATGGTTGGATTGTGTGGGCTGGTTTGATCTTATGGGTTCATTATATTTGGGATAGTTTTGATAAGTTCATGCCCAGGGCAATCCAGTTGCCAATTATTTACTGTCACCCTGATAGAGAGAAGAATGTCTTGTTTTCAAATATTAATATTTAGTAGTTGGACAATCTTCTCAAAGGAGTTTGGGGGATATTCTTAGAAAATGATAGACAGCTCCCTGGCTTGGGTAGATAACCAAGCAATGTGCTTCATGGCCCTTCAAAGTCCTGCAGAGGCCCCAGGATCTCATAAATACTCACAAATACTGCTAGATCGGTTGCTCGTTTGGAGAAAGTGATAAGTCAAAACCACCAGAAGAGTTCTATAGTAGAAACATATTTTTGTCAGTTCAGCTCTGCCATTCCCTTGTTCAGTTACTCTATCTTGGTTTTCCTTTGGGGAACTAGCTCTCCCTCCCCACTTACTGTTGGTGGGACTGTTCATCAGGGTGTTCCATCCTCCCAGGCCAAGGGAGGACCATGTGACCCACGGAGGCTGCTCAGATGCTCACTTGGCATATGAATCCTGAATCAAGACACAATGACAGAAAACAGCACAGGTGCACCCCAAAGAGTGCCTTCAAGAGAGCCACCCTGGTTTCAAATATTTTTGAGACCCAGCTATTTAGCCTTTTCCTTCAATAGTTGTATTTTCTGAAGTCATTCAGCGTCTGTTTCTGATGCTGTAACAAAATCAACAACAAAAAAAGCCAAACAAACCCGAAACCCCTTATTCACATAGGGGTCAATATCAAATGAATGTCAGGGCTTTTTACTTAAAAGCTTTTAATGCTGAAAGATAGACCCATCCTCCCTGGTTCAGCCTCCCCCATTCCCAGAACCCAGGTCCTTTCATTTCCTTCCAGAGCTTCCCAGGTCAGGGTAGAAAAGGGCTCCTGTCAATGTGCTAAGCTTTACCTTGAGGGATGAGTGAGGACACCCTTTAAATTACCTATAAAACCCTTTGATTCACTCAGCAGAGGTTGCCATGGGCAATTTGCTAAGCTTATTGATTATTTTCTGTTTAAATTAAAGTTTGATGTCCTGGAACAGGCTGTGCAGTGTATGGAGTTAATGGAAAAGGTTGAGATCCTGGGGAGAGACACTCGCTGGGGAAATGGAGGGTATTCAAGGGGAAAACAGAGAGTCTATGAAGAGGAGATTGTCAGTGCCAAGTTGTAGTAAATACGATGGCGATAAAAAAGATAGAGAATGGAATTCTTTTATGAAGAAGGGTAGCTTACTGGACATTTAAAGCCTCAGGGAGACAGTGGAAAAATGTATCCACTCCACAAATATTTGTTGCATTTGTGCTTTTTATATGCCAGGCATTGTGCTGGGTATCAGGGAAAAATAGTGTGGAAGGTATGATCCTTGCCCTGTGCTTAAAATCAGTGCTTCTGAAAGTGTTCCTGGTGGGGCAACATCCCCACTGCCTGGGAATGTGTTAGGAGTGCAAATTCTCAAGTCCCACCTCAAACTTAAGGCTTCCCAGGTGGCGGTAGTAGTAAAGAACATGCCTGCCAACGCAGGAGACATGAGAGACCTGGGTTTGATCCCTGGGTGGGGAAGATCCCATGGAGAAGGGAATGGCAACCCCCTGCAGTATTCTTGCCTGGAGAATCCCATGGACAGAGGAGTCTGTCAGGCTACAGTCCATAGGGTCGCACAGAGTCAGATACAACTGAAGCAAATTAGCACGCACCTCAAACCTGCTGAATCAGAAACTACGGACGTGGGGCCCAGTCCCTTGCAGGTGAATCTGAAGCACGCTAAGGCTTGAGAACCACTGCTCTAGACCCTGAGGGCTCTGAGGAGTGGAGCTCAGTTGGCATTGATTTTTTTTTATGGCCAACATCTGTTGAGTATTTATCATTGCCAGGTTTTGTGCTAAGCATGACATATAGGTTTCATTTCACCCTCATGACAACCTTTTTTTAAAGGATGAAATGGAGATACACTGGAATTAAGTGGGACTGATAGAATTCAAATGCAAGAACTAATCACCCTACCCTACTGTCTCCCCAACACCAAACACAAGCTTTCTGATTCATCCTGTCCTGGTTAAAGCCAATCTTCAGATAGACACAGAACCCTGGTTTTCTCCAGATGAACTGTATGGCAGAGTTGGGTTTTCGATGCTTGGGAAGTAAAAGAGGAGTAAGAAGTATGAAATGTGGGATGAACTGGGAGAATAGCATTGACATATATAACACTACTATGTGTAAAATAGCTAATGGGAAGTTATCGTATAGAACAGGGAGCTTAGCAAGGTACCCTGTGATCACCTAGGGGCTTGGGATGGGGTGAGGGGAGGGAGGTTCATAAATGTACACATATAGCTGATTCACTTTGTTATGCATCAGGAACTAAAACAGCATTGTAAAGCAATTATACGCCAGTAAAAAAAAAAAAAAAAGTGTTTAATGGACTTGGGAAGGTGGCAGAGGGCATAATGGGCCCCAAGGAGAAGCTAGTCAACAGTCCCGTATGCATGGTTCTGCCTCTCTTATGGGAAGGTAGAATCCACAATCACCATATATTGATTGAGTATAGGGAAATCTTGTCAATTCAATCAAAATGAGACTTTATATTATGATACCTAAACCCAAGATCTTTAACTTTTCCACTGTTAGTGTGTATTAGTTGCCCCACTGCTGCTGTGACAAAGATAGTATTCATTTCATGCAACCGCTGAAGCAAATTACCACAAATTGAGTGGCTTAACACAAATTTATATCTTACAGTTTTGGAGGTCAGTTCAGTTCAGTCACTCAGTCTTGTCCAACTCTTTGCGACCCCATGGATAGCAGCACACCAGGCCTCCCTACCCATCACCAACTCCTGGAGCTTGCTCAAACTCATGTCCATTGAGTCAGTGATGCCATACAACCATCTCATCCTCTGTCGTCCCCTTCTACTGCCTTCAATCTTTCTCAGCATCAGGGTCTTTTCAAATGAGTCAGCTCTTCGCATCAGGTGGCCAAAGTGTTAGAGCTTCAGCTTCAGTATCAGTCCTTCCAATGATTATTCAGGACTGATTTCCTTTAGGATTGACTGGTTGGATCTCCTTGCAGTCTAAGGGACTCTCAAGAGTCTTCTCCAACTCCACGGTTCAAAAGCATCAATTCTTCAGTGCTCAGCTTTTTTTATGGCCCAACTCTCACATCCATACATAACTACTGGAAAAACCATAGCTTTGACTAGACAGACCTTTGTTGGCAAAGTAATGTCTCTGCTTTTTAATATGCTGTCTAGGTTTGTTATAGCTTTTCTTCCAAGGAGCAAGCATCTTTTAATTTCATGGCTGCAGTCACCATCTGCAGTGATTTTGGAGCCCCCCAAAATAAATTCTGTCACTGTTTCCATTGTTTCCCAGTCTATTTGCCATGAAGTGATTGGACTGGATGCCATGATCTTAGTTTTTTGAATGTTGAGTTTTAAGCCAGCTTTTTCACTTGCCTCTTTGACCTTCATTAAGGGGTCTTTAGTTCCTCTTTGCTTTCTGCCAGAAGGGTGGTGTCATCTGCATATTTGAGGTTATTGCTATTTCTTCCAGCAATCTTGATTCCAGCTTGTGAGTTATCTAGGCTGGCATTTCACATGATGTACTCTGCATATAAGTTAAATAAACAGGGTGACTATATACAGCTTTGACATACTCCTTTCCCAATTTGGAACCTGTCGATAGTTCCATGTCCAGTTCTAACTATTGCTTCTTGACCTGCATACAGATTTCATAGGAGGCAGGTAAGGTGATCTAGTATTCCCATCTTTTTAAGAATTTCCCACATTTTCTTGTGATCCACACAGGGTTTAGCATAGTCAATGAAGCAGAAGTAGATGTTTTTCTGGAATTCTCTTGTTTTTTCTATGATCCAGTGGATGTTGGCAATTTGATCTCTGGTTCCTCTGCCTTTCTAAATCTCGTCTGAACATCTGGGAGTTCTTGGTTCATGTACTGTTGAAGCCTGGCTTGGAGAATTTTGAGCATTACTTCACTAACAGGTGAGATGAGTGCAATTGTGCAGTAGTTTGAACATTCTTTGGCATTGCCTTTCTTTGGGATTGGAATGAAAACTGACCTTTTGGAGGTCAGAAGTCTAAAATCAAGGTGTTGGCAGGCTGTGTTCCTTCTGGGGGCTTCAGGGGTGAATCCTTATCTCTATTTTCCCTGTTTTTGGAGGCTGCTTGTATCCCTTGGCTTTTGATCCTCTCCTCCATCTTCTCTGCTGCCATTCTTACATCTCCAACTGACTCTGAGCCTCCTTTGTCCCTCTTATAAGGACCACGGTGATAATCTGGAATAATCTCATCTTCATATCCTAACTTAATCACATCAGCAAAATCCTTTTGCATTATAAGATAACATATTCACAGATTCTGGGAATTAGGATGTGAATGTCTTTGCAAAGGCATTATTCTGTCTACCTCACTTTGTGACCTTAGGAAAGGCATTTTTCTTTCTGAAAACCTCCAGTTCTCTCCAAAAATGGGGACCATCATAATTCTCAGTCCTAATCTTATACGTCTATGACTGTAACGAGTGGGTATGTCATTTCAAACACAGATGTAAATATTATTACTGCCTCAGTTTCCTCATATGGCAAATGAGTGCAAGAGTGGTATTTCTTTCTCTTCAGTTAAAACTATGTACTGCTTACTTGCCCTGAGCTAAATGGTGGTTGTGTTGGTTTGGAAAGGACTTGACATGCATCTGCCACAGAAAAAACAGTAAGATGTAGTTACAGTAGTTGTGTAAGTTAGGTTTTAGAGCCTTAAATATGTGTCAGCAACAGGCAGAGATGAGGCTGATTCTCTTGAGAAATCAACCATCTGATGACTCATATGATCATGCAATGTTTGGAAGAGAAGCAATAAGCCCAGGTCCCAAGATGCTCCAGCGATTGTGAACTTAAGAGTCTGCCCACTGAGCTGAGGGTCAAAATGAGCCTCTTTGCCCCCAATGGTAGGTGATAGGTAGGGGCTGCCCACTGGAGGCTGTTACTGCCAGGTCCCTTGATCTGCATTTGTTGGGGATCGAGAACAAAAAGCAGCAGCCCGGTCCTCCAGAAGAGAGACATTAAAGTTGATTAAGTGAAGGGGCCAATTAGCGTCTGGCTTCATGCAGTGTGGAGTTAATTAGCCTCTACAAAACAACAACAGCTGCTTTAATGGTGGGGCAGGAGGCCCAGCAGAGGAGCCATGGGAAGAAAAGTGATAGGGTTAGTGCTTAATAACTTGGCTGCAGTGAGCCCTGCTCCACTAAAAATGGAGAACAAAGCCCTGGGCAAACTTTCCTGCCTGCTTGCAGACAGCGCCTGGGGCAGAGAACCAGACCCTTCCAGGGTCCTCACCCCGAGGAGGAGACCAAACTCAGACCTCAGACTTGAGTTTCTTTCTGAGCCTATTAAGCACAGCCTAGTTTACCTTCTAACTAAAATCACTATGCGACAGCTTTTGTCTGGATTCTCAACTTTATAATTCGCATTGTTTCCTAATGGTGATATTTTTTGCCTTATTCCAAAAGTAATATATATTCTAGGGGGAACATTTGGAAAGTATATAAAAGAGGATAGAAATATCCCTCCACCCTGAGATAGATTCCTTTATTCATTAACCATTTATTGTTCACCTGCTAAATGCCAGGACTGTTCAAGGTGTTCAGACAAAGTATACATCAGTTTTGCTTTTTCTCCATGCATATAGATATGCTCTTTTACAAACTGGACTCACTGCGTGATCTTTAATAACCTACTGTTTAAAGCAATATGTCATGAACATTTTCCCCACCTTGTTAAAGTATATTTTTAAACAACTCAGCCTTTATGGTTCCACTAATTAAGCTACATTTTAGCTGTCCATTTATTTATGTCTTCTTCTTCCTCTTTTAACAAAGTTCTTGAGGGCATAGACAATCATTCTCTCTCTTTTTAAAAACACTATATTCTTAATGCCTAGATGAGAGCCAGGCATGGGGTAGGTACTCACTAAAAATGTGATGAATGATTCAGCAAATGGGTAAACAAATGTAACCAGTCACTTTTTATGTGTTACTGGGGTTGCTTTCATTTCTTTTCCATTATAAAAAATGCTGTTGTATCAGTTAATATTGGGTTCAACTATAAGTGACAGAAAATCCCCCAAAGCAGCGACTTAAAGAAGATAAAAGTTTGCTTCCTTTGAAGAAGTTCAGGAAGTGAGTCCAGGGCTGTTCCAGTGCTTTGCTATCCACTGGCATGGACTCCATTTCCAAAGTTACCCCATTGTTCAAGATGGCTTGAACCCTGTCCAACTACATTCCAGCCAAAAGCAAGGAAAGGAAGGGAAGAGAAGGACATATGCTCTTTCTTTAAGGACCCTTCCTGGAAGTTCCATATATGGCTTCTGCTTGCATTCTCATTAGTCAGAATTGGTCACATGAGCCTGCCTAACTGCAAGGGAATCTGGGAAATGTGGTCTTAATTATGCAGCTAACATTCAGGGCTACTGTTAATGAGAAAGAAGGGGAAGGAAACTAGGGAATCATTAATTGGGGTGGTATTGGGCTTCTGCACTGACTCCAACCTGTCAAGCTAGACCTTCCTTTATGTGGGCCTTAACAATTCCGAATGGGGATCTGGATATCGATCCAGTCAGCCTGGCTTCTTGGTCTCAGTCCTGGGGCCAGTGCACCAGGAAGGTTTCAGAGCTTTCACCTCCCTGCTGCAAACTTCATCTTGCCAGTTGACATAGCCATGGCCAAAGACTGACTCAATAAAGCTGCCCGGTTTCCCGGAGGATGTTTTTCCAATTAGTGCAAAGAGGAAGTTCCAGCTGTGAGGACAGGAATCGGGTTCTGTCCTGAAACACAGTGATTATTAGTAACAATCAATCAAATGGCCTCTGAGGACAATGGAGAGAAAGCCAGCTCTCAAGGATTCTATGTGGGACAAGGAGGACGGGCTGCCTATAACAAGAGGTGGTGTGGCTCCATCACAATGCTACCAAGCTCCTGAGACAGTGAGGAACTTTGTAACAAGGTTTTACTGCCTGCAGTAAAAATCCTGCCAAAATGCATTCAGAAACGTGCGGGGAGACATGTATTCATTACTGTGCCCCTAGCAGCTATCACAGGAAACCATCTGGGCTTGGTTGGCCTATAAATTTGCAACTTGCAGTTGGGTGGGCTATGGGGACTTGGCCAAGTGGGAAGGCAAGGTGTGAAGTGGATCTGGCAGGTTCCACACACAGGGTTAGCTCAGAGTCACCATTTCTGGCAGCTACTTTTCTTTTAAATTTTTTTATTGTGAAATATATCACACAAGTTTCTGTGGTTCAGTTGCTAAGTCGTGTGTGACTCTTTGAACCCCATGGACTGTGGCTCGCCAGGCTCCTCTGTCCATGGGATTTCCCAGGCAAGAATACTGAAGTGAGTTGCCATTTCCTTCTCCAGGGAATCTTCCTGACCCAAGGATCGAATATGCATCTCCTGCATTGGCAGGTGGATGATTTACCACTGAGCCACCAGGCAAGCCCCAAATCACACATATAGAAAAGTGAACAAAACATAAATGTATACTTTAACAAATTATTATAAAGCGAATGCATAGGTAACCATCACCTTGGTCTGCTGCCAAAACTTCCATGTGCTATTTCCTAAACACAGTGTTGTCTTTTCTCTCAAATATAATAACCTTGACTTTAATGAGTATACCTTCCTTGCCTCACTTTACTGTTGTCACTTAAGTATTCACCCCAAACTGGTATAATTCAGTTTGTCTATTTTTGAACCTTCTGTTGTCGTACAGAATCATCAAGTTCATATTCTTTTGTGTCTAGACTTGTTTTTGTGTGTGTATGTATGAGTGGTCGACATTATTTTTTTAATACTTATCCATATTCCCCATGGACAGAGGAGCCTGGTGGGCTATAGTTCATGGGGTCACAAACAGTCAGACACGACTGAGCGACTAAGCACAGCACAGCATCGCGTAAGACTCTGGTTTCTTCATTTTCATCCCTGGATATTATTCCACTTACCTATTTTACTGCTTTGGAACATTTTACTGATCCTGGACATTTGGGAGGTTTTCAGTTTGAGGCTATGACAGACACAGCTGCTGTGAACATCCTTGTACATACATCCTTATACATCTATGTCTGAGTTCTCCACAGCTGTGATTCTCAAACTTAATTGTCTATGAAAATAGTCAAGAGCCTCTTAAAATTCAAATTCCTGGTCCTTCTCTCTAAAGATTCTCATTCAGTTAAGTCTGGGGTAGTGCCCACACAATTTCATGTCCAACATATTGTTAGGTGATAACAGGGAGAAATTGAAAGCAACTTAAATGTCAGGTAATGGAAGAAGAGATATCATTTTGCCAACAAAGGTCTGTATAATCAAAACTCTGGTTTTTCCAGTAGTCATATATGGAAGTGAGAGTTTGTCCATAAAGAAGCCTGAGTGCCAAAGAACTGATGCTTTCAAACAGTGGTGCTGGAGAAGACTCTTGAGAGTCTCTTAGAGGCAAGGAGATCAAAACAGTCAATCCTAAAAGAAATCAACCCTGAATATTCATTGGAAGGAATAATGCTAAAGCTCCAATGAAGAGCTGATTCGTTGGAAAAGACCCTGATGCTGGGAAACATTGAAGGCAAAAGAAGAGGGTGGCAGAAGATGAGATGGGTAGATAGCATCACCAGTTCAATGGACATGAATCTGAGCAAAGTCCAGGAGATAGTGGAGGACATAGGATCCTGGTGTGCCTCAGTCCATGGGGTTGCAAAGAGTCCGACGCAACTTAGCAACTGAACAACAGTAAAGGAATGGATAAGTCAACCATAGAATATTGTGCAATTATTCAAATAAAGACAGAAACAACATGAATAAGTGAATTAAAATTAATTAATGAATTAGTATGATGCTAATTGAAAAAAAGACAATGAATTTCTCTTCATTAAAAGACACCATCACAAGGTTTAAAGATGTGTCTCAGCAAGGAGAAGATATTTTCACACATATGAATGACAAAGGGACTGTATTCAGAATAGATAAAGGACAGATAACGTAATAGAAAAGGGGGCAAAAGATTTGAACAGGCATTTCCTGAAGTAGAAATCCAATAACTAATAAACACTTGAAAATGTGCTTAACATTTATTGATAATCAGGAAAATGCAAGTTAAACCACAAGGAGATATCGCTGCACACTCAATAGACTGGTTAACATTTAGTTCAGATAAAGTCAAGTGTTGGTAAGAATGTAGTGATGGGAATATAAAAGTGGTTCAACCACCTTAGAAACTGACATTGTCCAGTAAAGGTGTTACAAGTACATTCCATATAACATAGAAATTCCACTCAAGAGCATACATTCTAGATTAGGTATCAGCAAACTTTTTCTGTCAAAAACCAAATAGTAACTATTACAGGCTTTCAGGGCCAAATTCTGTCTCACAACTACTCAACTCCACTGAGCACTAGCTTGGTCATAGATAATACATAAAGAAACTGGCATAACTGTGTGCCAAAAAAACTTTATTTATGAACACTGAAATACAAAGACAAAAATAAATATATCTGTAAGAGAAGAAAGATGCATTGGAAAAATACTGGAAGGAATTACAATGGTGATAAGAGTAGTTATGAATATGAGTGGTATTTCCTTTTTTCTATTTTCTAAACCTTTGGTAATGAAGTTATATGAATTTATAGTCAAATTGAGTTACATAAGTTCAAGAGCCACTTCCTATTAGTAACTGACTCCAATTTTCAGTACTTGGCATGTGTCTGGCAAGATGCTAAATGCCTCACATGTGTGATCTCGTTTAATCTCCAGAGCCCTTGTGGGACGAGTGTTTTTAGATTACTGTCTCCTTGTGAATAAGAGGAGGAGAAGCAGGCTTAGAAGGGCAGGTACTTCCCCCAAGTTCCACAGTGAGTACAGAGCTGATGCACAAACATGGATCTACCACACTCTCTGGTCTTCACCACTACACCAGCCTACTTCCACTTGCTAGGGCAGTGGTCTGCAAACTGGCACCTGGGACCAGTTCCATGGAAGACAGTTTTTCCACAGACCAGGTGAATGGGGGTTAGTTTTAGGATGATTCAAGTGCATTACATTTATTGTGTACTTTATTTCTATTATTTTTACATCAGCTCCACTTCAGATCATCAAGAATTCAATTCTGGAGGTTGGTGACCCCTGTACTAGAGAACCATGGCATCTTTCAGAGGGAAATGAGGTTAAGAATGGTTAAAGTGCAGTTCAACCTGAAGAAAGTAGGTCATTAGCTTTTAGACCCCCGGCCCAGTGCCTCTGATTCTCATTCCCGTCTCATGTGAACGAGCCAGGTGATTTTAGATGGTGCCTGAATCTCGCTGAGGCCCTAGCTTAGTCTTCTGTCAAATGCAACGACACAGCCCACCCAATGCAAGTGGTTGCATTGATTAATGAGATAATATATAACCCATGTCCTTCAAAAGGGAGGCACTTGTTAATTTATTCCCTCCACCCAAGGACACAGGAAACTTTAAGAAGCCTTTTCCTGTCGCTTGGTCTCTGGTTATTGTCCTGGGTGTAATGGAGTGGAAAACTCTATACATGGCTCCCTCTGACAGTGAATTTCTAATCTTAGAAAACTTAATGGTTTTTGTCAACCTGATTGTCCAGTGAGAGCGGATTAGGAGAATGACTTCCTTGTCACTGGGAAGTTGACTTGCTTCACAGCGTTTTTCCTGGTGCCAGTGGGAGGCATGATCGATACAACACAGACCGAAATACTTACCTGCAGTTTCAAAGTGAGGACAAAGGTTGGGTGTTCCATTTATGTGCCTTCCACCATTTCCATGTAGACCCAGGCATGATGTGCATTAAAGCGGTTTAGGCAGGCGACCCGCAGCTCTGCAGTCTGAAGGGCAGACCAGAAATCGAGCAGTTGCCTCCTCCTGACCAGCGAAGCACAGGCCCCTCAGGCTCAGGCTGGGTTTGTCTTTTCTTGCTCTGTTTTTCCCGCCTGGGAAAGGAGGGTCCATTAGTTACTGTCTGTGCTACAGGGGAAGGACGGCCTTGCTTTTTTCTGTATCAGGACATCCCAGACATCATGCACTGGGGCAAAAATGGATGGTGACTGCTAATGGGGATGCAGTTTCAAATCCCTACCCACTGTCTGCCTGTCACCGGCAGCGTCTCTCACACCAGACTACTCTCTAAAGCAGATGGAACTCAGGCAGCCTCGGCCAGAATTTAGTCACCCAGGGAAAGTCCTGCCCTGTCCAGGGAAGCCCTTTAAGTCCTGGAGGGCAAAAGAAAGCCTCATCTTATTTGAGGCACTTAAAATGATGTCATTTCCTCAGGAATATCAGGTGAGGCAGGTCCCCTGTACTTTTACTTCATGCTACTTATTGTAACTAGACATAAATCAGTATTTAAATCATTAGAATGTAATCTTCCTGAAGGCAAAGCCGTCTACATGCTTTGTTCACTGCTGAACCATAGTGCTTAGAAACACTTGTGCCATGTGGTACGTACTCAGTAAATACTCATTAGATACATGAATTAATAAATCAGTTATATATAATTACTTGTTTATGTCCTGTCTCCCCTATTTATGACAGAACCTCCATGAAAGAAGGAACTGTGTTTATCTTATTCATCCTGTATTCTTAGGATCCAGATGAGAACCTGGCACATAGTAGGTGCTCAATAAACACTTAAGAATAATAAAATATTTAAAAATTTTATATTGAATTAATGATAATAATTTTATTCACGTAACAAATAGTATCACAGTTATTTTTAGAAAAAGAGAGTAAGGTAAAAGACATATCTCCCACCACTCTTAAGCAGCTACTTGAATTATTTTGATGTTTTTCCTTCCAGGGTTTTTCCACTGTGTGTTTTACACATAATTTTAATCAGGTCACTTTAAGTGCACACGCGTGCATACACACACACACATCAACAGCTGCCCAGGTGGCAGGGATTTTTATGAATTTAAGAGCAGGAAGGGAGGACTGGATGAATAATGTCTCTCTTATTGTTATAATTAATTGTTGGTCCTACAATGGGATTGATAGCATCATGGGAACAGCCAGCGAGAAGCATTGCTCACTAAAGGTTTACCCCTGGGGTCAACGCAAATCTGGCTATGGAAAAAATTTGCAGGTTAGAAATAATCCACAGGAAAAATGCTTTATTTTTATGCTCACAAATCAGGGGAACTTGCCGTGGCCACTGCTAAACATAAACCGGTTATATACACTGCAGTGAGCTTAGCAGCTCAGGGCTCATTTCTCAGGCTTTTTTATTTGGATCATTATGTAGAAATCAACCCAGTTTCTATCTTTAAGCCCCTAGTGATACAGTGCCAACAAGTGACTCTGACTGTATTTATAGAAGTGAGGAAACCACTGTATACTTTAAAAAACAAAACAAATCCACACCCTGCTCTGTTATTTTCAAAATACCTTTCTGAATGTTTAAAGGAAAAAGGGTCTACTCCCTGTAAGATGCAGCCCATAATGGTGGAAAGCCTCTTAGGTTACAATGAGGAAAATTCATGCAAATTCCTTATTGATAAATAAGGTAGACAGTAAGTTGAGTGAACAAATTATCTATTGTTAGGGGGACTACTTTGGAGCTTGGATACAGACTGTGTTGACTGGAGGATAAGAGATTTATCTTGATCTGGATCTTTTGTCTTTTTTTCTGTTCCTTATCTGCAATAGCAAACAGGAGTAAACGGTGAAGGGAGGGGATTTATTTAGATGAATAAAACAACGCTCTTTCAGGAGATGGTTCAGTGCAGTGGTCCCCAACATTTCTGGCACCAGGGACTGGTTTCGTGGAAGTCAGTTTTTTAAAAAATAATTTTTATTTATGTATTTATTTTTATTTTTGGCTGTGTTGGATCTTCATTAGAGTCCTCTGTGACTCAGATGGTAAAAAGTCCGTCTGCAGTGCAGGAGATTTGGGTTCGATCCCTAGGTTGGAAAGGTTCCCTGGAGAAGGGAATAGCAACCCATTCCACTATTTTTGCCTGGAAAATTCAAGCCACCAAGGAAGCCCTGTGAAAGACAGTTTTTCCATGGATGAGGTGGGAGGATGGTTTTGGAAAAATTCAAGTGCCTTACATTTATTGTGCACTTTATTTTTATTATTACTACATCAACTACACCTCAGGTTATCAGGCACTAGATCCCAGAGGCTGGCGACCCCTGGTTTAGTGGAAAGGCAGATGAACTGGGTGCTGCTTTTCTAGCTCTCTGACCACCTTAATGTGTGAGCCTGGCCACCCTTTTGGGAGCTGGGGATGACAGTGACCTCATCACACCTTCACAGAGTTGTTTGGAGGATCAAATAAAACCCTGGCAGTGGAAGCACTTTGAAAACATGTAGTTAAATGGTTTTTAAATGAGCGATAAGGCTCAACATCGCAGGAGGAAGCCATACTATCGAAAAGCCCTGGTGAGGAGCTTCGATATTCAAGCTCCAGCAGCCATAAAGGAGAGACACTGAAACCAGCTGAGAACCTGGGACTTTTGTATATTGGAGGCACAGAAGGAGAGAGAGAGAGAGCAGTTTTCTCAAGCGTTCAAAGGATTGCCCTGCGTGCTAAGTCACTTTATTCATATCTGACTCTTTGCAACCCTATGGACGGTAAGCTACCAGGCCTCTCTGTCCATGGGGATTCTCCAGGCAAGAATACTGGAGTGGGTTGCCGTGCCCTCCTCTGGGGGATCTTCTGGACCCAGGGATCAAACCCTGGGTCGATCCAGCATTAGGAGGCAGGCTCTTTACCACTAGCACCACCTGGGAAGCCCAAAGAAAGAGAAAAAAGTTTCTGTAGTAATCAGCTATGTGTGCGTGCTAAGTAACTTCAGTGTCTGACTCTGCAACACTAGGGACAGACGCCCATACTTGATAACAGTTAAGTTAAATGGGAAACAGCATGTGTATTTGTTTCTACTTCTCTGATTTTTCCTTTCTATGATGTTGATGTTATTTGTAAAATGAAGACTGGAAAAGACGTCCATTTAAGCAGAAATTCTAAGAAAATTAGATTTCTAGAGTTAAATAGTAAATTTTGTCTTATTTTCCCCAGTTGTTAATAACTGAAACTGCTGGATCTGTTAAACAATATATTACCTTCAAACAGGTTTATTGAATTCACTTATCCATTCAACAAATATGAATTGAGTATCCAGCTGAATGTACACAGGAGAGATAATTTGCTTCTCTAGGGGAGTTCTTATAGTCCCAAACCCACTGGGCACTGAAAAGTTTCCCAAGAAGAAACTAATAAAGAAATTGCAAGATCAAAGCACCATTCAGAATTCAGAAAAGAAACATCAAATGCAGTTGCAGGGAGTGGTGACACATATTTTCTGCTCCTTCCTGGACACACAGAGGGACTACATTCCCCAGTTTCCCTTGCATTTAACGACAGCCACAGGACTATATTCTAGTCAAGGAATAAGAAATTGCTTATCACTTTCAAGTTTGGCCCATGAAATCCTCTCCCACAATGCTCTTTCCTTGTCCAGCTGGCTAGAATCCAGGGGACCTCACATGTTGAAGATGGCAGAACCTCCATCAATCTGGATCCCTGAATGACGGCACAGAAGAAGCCTGCCCTATGAGCTGTTCACCAAGCCAGTGCCATTATGAGAACATGAAGCCAATCTCAATTATGTTGTGTCATTAGGCTTTTGAGGTCTGTTGGTTCAGCAGTTATACTAATTAAACTAATTCATATGGCAACCAAGTCTTCACATTTTAGGCCTATAAGAAGGAAGAAATCAGGAACTGTAACAGATATCAGCAATGGGTGCTTTTGCTGTCATTAAAAATTTCCATTTTTAATGGGATTCTTAGTCTGATTGTTCCAGGGACTTGCCTTCTAGGAGAATCATCTACACTTTTCTCTGCCTTGGTGTTTCCATGGCAAGAGAGTAGATATATAGATAGATATAGTTATATAAATATAAAGATATTTTTGGAGGTATAATATAAGCATAAACTCTTTCAAGGGTAGATGGATGCAGATATGAAAGCAGAGCATAAGGCATCAGAAAGAACCTGGCTTTCTGTATCTCTGGTCATTTCTCCACCAACCCAGCCCTGTCAGCGTATCCACAGTGATGTCAGGCATCTGTAGCCTGAGTCTTACCCAAGCCCTGGGCCAGTGGGAGCTGGCCTCATACCGCACCAGGAACCATCTATCTATCAATGAGCAAACTTGTGCCAGAAAATAGGCTCTCTTCAGTTGCTTCAGCCTTCAGTTAGGATGCTTTGGTTGAAAGTGATAGAAAATGCAAACCAAGTTGATTTCTGCTAATGGGGAATTTGTTAATATATGCAGCTGAAAACCCAGGACCAGGGATTAGCTCTAGGAACAGCTGGATTCAAAGGCTCCAACAGCATCATTAGAAACTGTCTCCTCCTTGTTCTACTCTTTTTCTTCCTTCAGTCTCCATTTTGCCTGGTCACAAATGGTTGCAGCAACATCAGCTACCTAAGGTAACTGCTCTTCTCTGAACCAATCTCAGTGGCCAGAGAGGCACAGTGCTTTGATTGGCCAGGTTTGGTCATGTGGTCTACTCTGGTGGCTGGATGTGACAACTCTACAAAGATGGCAGGGACTGAAAGCAGGGAAGAGATGGCTTCCGCGGGGGAATGGCAAGGGCTGTTACCAAGAAAGGGAGGATGAGTGCCAAAGAGGCAAACCTTACTGGGTACATAGAGGTTAAGGTCATAAGCACTGTGCTGTGTCTTTCTGCCTCCTTCCTCCCTGTGGTGCTAACCCACCTCCCTGACTCTTCTAGAACATAGCAAGAGAGACCAGAGCCCTAGTTCTGAGCCCCAGCAGCAGGCTACAAATCCTGTCCCACTTGCTTGATCCTTTGCTCAGCGTTGGTTTCTAGGTTTCCCTAACCTGTAGGAGACCAAGGGCTCTATAGCAGAATTCCTGCCTGTGCATCTTGCTTCTGGCTTCTCTCACTGCTCTTCTTTCTGATCTCTGGGGCCATCCAGTCCATGTACACCATTCTGCCTGCTCCATCAGGTTGGGTTCCTTGATCATCATCATCTGTCTACATTGTACTTGGGTTTTGCTCATACTCTTTTGGATGTAATTGTCAAGTTCTCAAGAGATGAGCTTCCATCTGTTTGGTCTCATGGTATTTCTGGTTCCTGCCTTCCTTCTTGTCCCAACCTCAGTCCCACCTGTTCCCACAACCAGCCCTGCTCTGTACTTCAGCCACCTCTAGATTTTGTCAGCCTGATAGGTTCCTAGGATGGGAGACCTGGGCGTCTAGCAGCTCTGAGAGGGATAGTCAAGTGTCTTCTGGACCTCCCTGGGCCAGAGGTACATTCTCTACAGTTGGGCTAGAGCTCTGACCTTGTGACCCTTCTTTGGCCTTATAAAGCGGGAAGACTGGTGCTGTTTGTAGATCTGAAAATAAAATCACCTTTAATGCATATGTGTTATAGCTCATCAGCATACAGGCCTGGAGACAGTTCATAAACAGAAAATATCCTAAGTCCTGAGTTGGTTGGAAGTGGAGGAAGTACTGCAGGTTCCCCAGAGGTCTGTGGTAGGAGCCATCCCATGTGGGCAGGGCCTTCTTCATCAATCTTGGGGGAATTCAGGATGCTTCTTTGAAAACCATCTTGAGCCTGTTAGGTTTTGGGGAAAAGGGGAAAATGTTCCTTATTTGGAAACTAATGAAAACACTTATAAAGATAAGAATAATGGTATTTTATTGAGTCTTTTCTATAATATTAATATGTTCCAGGCATGTTAGAAGCCCTTTACATAGCTCATTTGCCATGAATCCTTACAACATTTTCATGAGATGGTGTTATAATCTCTACCTTTTATAGGTAAGAGGTTGGAAGCTTGGGAAGGCAAAATAATGTATCCACAGCTACACAACTAGTAAGTGACAAGGACTAAGGTTCAAATACAACCAGTCTCACACTAGGGGCTACATCAAAGTGCTTAGTTTTAGAAGAGGTTCAGGCTTTATAAAGGGCTTACATGAGCTGGGGACAGTCCCAGGTTGAAAATGCCAAATCAAAGCAGAAAAGACAACAGGTTGTCAGGCTGGTCCTCAATTAGAGATTAGGCTCAGCCAATGTCACACACAGGGACAAAGACAGACCAGGAACCCCAGTGCTCAGAAAATCAGGTTGCCAAGGTCTGAATAACAAGTGCAGGAGGCCTGAGGCTGGGGCGGGGGGCAGGGCCAGAGAGAAAGGTGATCTGCCAGGAGCCAACTGACCTGGCTCTGAATGTGTGGGTGTTTCTCCCCTCCAGGGTGTATCCTGGCTCACAGTTCAACCCCTTTGTGCTGAATCAAGACCTCAAGGCATGGTTCATGGAGGGTTGGGAAGGGGCCAAAGTGGTCAGCCAGAACTCAGACCACATCAAAGTATTTTCTGGGTTGAGTGTCCCACCACGAGGCCACACAATGCCAGGGGGAATCTATGAGATATTTAAGGTGTGTGCAGAAGAAAGAAATGGGAAACAAGAAAATGAGAATTTGCAGGAGGGCAAGAGCAGAGAAAGGCAACACCGAGGCGATTGTGATGGGAGGTCAGAGGCTTGAGCTTTGTCATTTACTGCCTTGCCCCACAGTAGTGCTCCCAGAAACCTGTTCAGGGGTCAAGGTGGAGGGCAGGCTGTACTGAACAACCTTGGCTTCCTTACCCCACATTTGTCCACTCTTTTGAACAAATTTTGAGTATAAAATATCTCTCCCTCGGCAGGAAGAGTTCTAGTAATAAGATGCCCAGAGTTAGTTATGACACTGAAGCCTCTCACAGGAAGGAAATATTTTTTTATGTCATCATAAAACTGCTCAACTCCTCTAAACCTGCTGTGGAAATGGTGACTCTGAGGACAGAGTGGAGATAAGAGCATCTGACCTGAAGCTGAGGCAGAAGGGAAAGCAAGGGACACAGGTCCCCTCCCAGCTCAGCGTCACACTGGCTTTTCTACTGCATCCCAAGTCAACAGGAAAAAACAATACAAGTCAGTCAGAGAGGAAAATAAAAGGACGAATGGGAGTCCCTGGACTAGGCCCAGCCCTGTCCAGAGGAATTACGCCTGTGGAATCTCCCAGGGATCAGTCTTCTCCCTGGTAGGGGCAGGTGTGGGTGGGTAGGGGCAGGTGTCTGTGTATGACTGCCCTGAACTCTCTGCTTAACTAGAACGCCTTGTCCTATTGTTCAATTGCTAAGTTGCATCTGACTCTGCAACTCCGTGGACCATAGCACACCAAGCTCCTCTGTCTTCCACTATCTCCCAGGGTTAGCTCAAACTCATGTCCACTGAGTTGGTGGTGCCTTCTAACCATCTCATCCTCTGCCAACCCCTTCTCCATTGCCTTCAATGTTCTCCAACATCAGGGTCTTTTATAATGAGTCAGCTCCTCACATCAGGTAGCCAAAGTACTGGAGCTTCAGCTTCAGCATCAGTCCTTCCAGTGAATATTCAGGATTGATTTCCTCTAGGGTTGACAGGTTTGATCTCCTTGAAGTTCAAGAGACTCTCGAGAGTCTTCTCCAGCATCATAGTTTAAAAGCATCAATTCTTTGGTGCTCAGCCTTCTTTATGGTTCAACTCTCACATCCATACATGACTGTCCTCAGTTCAGTTCAGTTCAGTCGCTCAGTTGTGTCTGACTCTTTGCGACCCCATGAATCACAGCACGTCAGGCCTCCCTGTCCATCACCAACTCCTGGAGTTTACTCAAACTCATGCCCATCGAGTCGGTAATGCCATCCAGCCGTCTCATCCTCTGTCATCCCCTTCTCCTCCTGCCCCCAATCCCTCCCAGCATCAGGGTCTTTTCCAATGAGTCAACTCTTCGCATGAGGTGGCCAAAGTACTGGAGTTTCAGCTTCAGCATCAGTCCTTCCAATGAACTGTCCTAGCCCCGCCTAAAGTAAGTCAGTGTAGGTCTGCCAGGCTGTGTTCACAGACCTCTCCCTCAGACAAGAGGTACCCCAGCATCCGAGCTCTGGAGGCAACGAGATTTCTGTCCAGATGTCACTCTGTCATTTCTAGCTGAGTCATCTTGGGTGACTGCCCCTCTCTGAGCCTCTGTTCCTTCATGAAGTTGGGGAAAACAGTGTCCATCTCCCAGTGGTTTGAGGCTCAGAGCCAGAGAGGGCAAAACACTGCTGGTGAAGCTCAAAGCTTTGTATCTAAAGATATTATTACACAGTTGTCCCACCCAGGGCCTTAATGGTACGTTCTCTTCCAGAGATGCAGCTTTGAGGGTCTTTGTCACACAGGCCCTGGAGACAGAGGTGAATAAGACAGGGGCCTGCCCACCAGGGCACACAGTGAGCAGGGAAAACAAGACAGGCAGACACCATTAGAATCAACACAAAATGTGCTGAGATGAATGAGCAGCTCTGGGAGCTCTTGAGAGTGAAGAGTGTCCACTTAGGGGATACAGCAAATCAGCATAAAGACCTGGGCTTTGAAGGGTGAGCAAGATTTTATTGGACAAAAAGTAATTAGTAGAGGAAGGGCATTTTAGGAAGAAGGAGCTACATGAACAAAAGTATAGTGATTTGATATGACCCAGAGTATTAGGAGCAACATGAATGGTCTAAAAGGCTGGAGAATATAGTACATAATGGGCAGTGACAAAAGGGAGGTGAGAAAGGCAAGCTGGTTAAGACTTAGAAGTGGTTAATACAACCAAGAGTGATCCCATGAAAGTAAGAACACTATCCCAGAGGACTTCCTGTGATGGAAACGTTCTGTATTTGCACCGTCCAATATGGTGGCCAGTTGGCCTTGTGTGGTTTGTTGTTCAGTCGCTTGGTCATGTCTGATTCTTTGTGACCCCATGGACTTGTAGCACACCAAGTATCTCTGTCCTTCACTATCTCCCAGAGTTTGCTTAAATTCATGTCCATTGGATTGGGGGTGCTCTCTAACCATCTCATCCTCTGTCACCCCCTTCTCCTTTTGCCTTTAATCTTTCCCAGAATCAGGGTCTTTTCCAATGAGTTGGCTCTTGGCCACATCAAGTGGCCAAAGTGTTGAAGCTTCAGCTTTAGTACCAGTTCTTCCAAAGAATATTCAGGGTTGATTTCCTTTAGGATTGACTGGTTTGATCTCCTTGCAGTCCAAGGGACTCTCTAGAGTCTTCTCTTGTGTGGCTCTGCTTTGTCGCTCAGTCGTGTCCAACTCTTTGCAACCCCATGGACCCCACCAGGCTCTTCTGTCCATGGAGACTCTCCAGTCAAGAATACTGGAGTGGGTTGCCATTTCCTCCTCCAGGGGATCTTCCCATCCCAGGGATTAAACCCAGGTCTCCCACTTGCAGGAGGATTCTTTACTATCTGAGCCACCAGGGAAGCCCTTGTGTGGCTATTGAGCACTTAACATGGAGCTAGTATGACTGAGAGATGAAATTTTTAGTGTTAATTAATTTCAATGTCAATTTATGTAGCTCCATGTGACTAGTGGCTACGATACTGGTCAGTGTTATCATCAAACTTATGACAATAACTTCAAGTGTATAGAGGGGGCCCTCAAGATCCCCATCTTGCTGTTCTGTCCTCAGCCCCTACAATGCAAGCTCCTAAGCCAGCCATTGCTGTGATCATGCAGCCAAGTGATTGAGTTGGGCTGAAACACAGCTTGTTTCCTGCTTGCCAAGCTGTGACCCAAGATGTGGTTGTGTCTGCTTGGAGGAAGGGGTATCTTTAAAAAAATTCTTCCAAAGGCGCCATGTGGACTAGCAGCAGCCCTGTTCCTGTCCTTGGTGGCCTCCCTGCAGGCAGTCAGGTTTCCTCTCTGTTTCTACTTCCTGGAGCTCCTGGTCCAGGTGAGCATACCTGGGGCATGACTCAGGTGGGGCAGGCTGAGTGCTGGCTGTTACTCAGGAATACCCCCATGAGGTGATGAGGCCAGGTTCTCATTAAGAATGTCAGTGTCAGGTTCCATTCTGCAGCCCTGACTGTCTGCAAGCAGGTTGCTTGGCCTGAACTTGGAAAGAGGTAATGGGAGGCTCTGGCTCTGGACACAGGTTAAAAGCAAGGTCATTATTCAGCTTTACCTGCCATAAAACATATATCACAATTTAACTCCCACTTGGCCTCCTGGTCTAGTTCTCAATAGTTTCAAAATACTAAAGGGAAGAGAAGGAAAGGTAAGCCATTAAGTTCCTCTGGAACCTCCTTGCCTCCCAACCAAAAGGACACGGATTACACTTTCTAGTCTTGAACACAAAACAGGAACATAATCATGAGCCAACATGTCCATTCATGATGCCCTGCTCTAGAACATAGGCACAAGCTTTCCGAGTTGGAAGGAATATTGAATTCTAAAATCTCATCATAAGATGAGGAAATTTGGGTCCAAGCGAAGTTTGATGACTTGGTCAAGGCCATGCAGAGATCAGAGGAAGGCATGACTGGACTACAGTTCTCCTAACTCAGTCCAGTCCTAATTATAAAAATCAGATTGCAAACCGGAGGCAATGGGTTAAAA
Organism: Cervus elaphus; assembly: GCF_910594005.1. Lineage (NCBI taxonomy): Eukaryota > Metazoa > Chordata > Mammalia > Artiodactyla > Cervidae > Cervus > Cervus elaphus. The sequence goes on along the minus strand of NC_057815.1, from coordinate 77,790,737 downwards.
TTAGCTTGCTGTTTCTGTTGTCATTGTTGTTTGATTGTACACAGTGTTGGCCCATGCAAGGTTTTAAAAATGTTTTTGAATCATTTGTCGATATTTAAAAATCAGGTGAATTCATTTTGAAATCCCTATTGGCTATCATCTGGGGGCCTGTAATTCTACATGGCAGCAAGGGCATATAGCGAAGTAGTGCCTGATCCTGCCAAAAGAGATGTAAAAGCAAGAGGGTGAAGGTGTGGACCGTTTCAGAAGCTGATTAGCCAAGGCCATATCAAACTGATCCCAAAGTAATATATGCTGCTTTGAAAATGCCAGGTTAGTGATTTATTACTGCTTACTTTTGAGTTTCAGTTTGTAGACGTTCAAACAAAATAGAGATCTTAGAAATCACCTGGTTGAGCCAATTTTTTTGTTTTTTATTTTTTTTTACAGATGAGCGTTATGTGTCTAAACCACCGTGCATCTAAGCCTGCAGATAAAACAGGGTCACAGGGTGTTGTAACCAGGTAGGATTTTATAGGCTCCCCTGGCTCCAGCTCTGCAAGGGGCTCCAGATCCATCACATTTCCCCCTAAAATAGTTTTGGCAAAAAAATTTCCTAGGAATATTTCTTGTGGACTCTGTGTATTGACAACACTGATGTCTGCACCAAATGCACTGATGTCCAACTTGGCACATAACAGGCATTCATTCAATAAATGTGTTGAACAAGTGAATGCATCTGTGGGTCAAAATTGGGTGTAGCTTCCTTATACATGTTGTCGTTTTCAGTACATAATCTTTTCGAATTAATATTGATGAATCTTGACAGAATCCTGATATCTCTGTCAATTATAATCTGTTCTTCTTTAAACAGATGTGACATTGCTCTGATTTGGAGAAGTAGAGAATCAGAGCACTGGTGTTATGTTTTTCAGGATGTATTTTGCAGTCTCATGAAATATTAATATTTTAATTGCCCCCAAATGAAAACTAAATAAATCTTCACATCACTAGGTAGGAAATCAGCAGGAAAAAAAAAAAAAAAACTAAAAACAAATAAAAAACACCATGCTGTTGCCCAAACCAAGGCAATCCTATTTTGAAGCCACCAGTACCATCTTTGCTCACAGCCAAGGAGCTGGCCCCGATGTCTTAAGTCTTTCTATTCCCCAGATATTTGAGTGAGAAACCTTTGATTCAATTCTGACACACTCTTACTATAGCTCTCTTGTTCCAGGGCTCTGTTGTCGATGCCTTAGCGGTCATCAGAAACAATTCTGCCCGCTCTCCACTGTTACCCCTTGTCCTTGAATTGGACAAATATCTCGTAACTTTGCTTCTCTCTGAGACAAGTCATCTTCGGAGAAGCAGCTTAGTCCTGCAGGTAATTGGATCCTGGGGCAGGGATGGTACCTCCCTGCCTCACGGGTCCTCCAGTCTGGTTCCAACATGTCTGGACCCAGCTTAAGCTATGTTATCTGATACATAAAGGTGGTAACACATTGGCATCAAAATGACACAAGCGCTTTGCTCTTTCTTTGCTGCTGTCTTCTAGAGCAGTGCAGGGACCTTGCTCAGCTCCACTTCACATGGGAGTTATTGCTGATTTGATCACTGCACAAAAATGAGGTTATACAAGTCCAGCTCTTTGTGAACCCATGGACTGTAGCCCACCAGGCTCCTCTGTCCATAGCATTATCCCAGCAAGAGTACTTGAGTGGGTTTCCAGCTTCTTCTCCAGGGGATATTCCCGACCCAGGATCAAACCCAAGTCTCCCACATTGCAGGGAGATTCCTTACCATCTGAGACACCAGGGAAGCCCATACCAATATGAAAGCCTTTGCCAACTAAAAGCTTTTTCTCCATAAACGTCAATACACTAGAGAGAAATCTCCACAGTGAAAACCCTTTTTTTAATGTTTAAAAATTAAGTCACAGGTTGCATACAGGGGCAATAAATGACCACTTACTGTGTGCCAGAAATTATACCAATTCTATGTCTTACTAAATCCTCACAACAGCCTGAAGAGGGTTGTAGACGAACAGTGGAGATTCAGTGAGTGAGTGGCTTGTGTGTAAAGGGCTGAGTCAGAATTCAAATTAAGATTTTTCTAACCTACAGTATCCTTTGCTTAGTGTTGCCTCTGTGGAGAGATTTTTTTTCCTTAAAGCACCCCCAAAGCACACAAAACAGCCTCCTTCTCTGTGTGTTACCACTGGGAGCTCATAAAACAACATATTCCCACCATAGTCTGAGACTTTGCAAAATGCACATATAACTAACTGGGAAAATATAATGTTTGAACCATCCCGGTAGAGAGAACCTCAAAGCAATAAGCCCATGGCAAATGCCATCTGATCGCCCAGCCCAAGGCTCAGCCTAAAACGTTCTGCAGGGTGTTACTCTAAAGATAACCCAAAAGGTCTCATAGCTTCCTGGTTGTTAAAACAACAACTACAGTAGCAGGAATTGAGACCTAAAGATCAGCGGAGTAGAAATGAGGAAGGAAATGGCATGTTAAATGACTATTTTTCCCCAACTGACCCTATTCTTTCTAGATATAGTCCCAGAACTCGCATAGTTACAGTGGGAGAATTTGATCAATCAAAGGCTGGAAGTTTTCTACCAAGGTTCAGGCTGTTCAAAACTTGAAGTACTTCGAAGTTTCAGGTATAGTAGAATTCCTAGGAAATTTATGCCTCTGTCTCTGTTAGGCTGGTTTGACACAAATACCCTTTTAGGAGGCCCTTCGCAAGCCACCGTGTAAACTCTCCTAGGCCAGCAGTAAAGTGTGTCCTCGGAATCTTCTGCCCTCCGAGGATCTCATTTTAATTCCTGCCTCTTTTTGTCCCTTTCTGGTTTCATTGGATTCGTCATCACTTTGGTTCTTTTCTTCTTCTTCTCCTTTTTTTTTTTTTTCATTTTTATTGGCTTATGAATGTTCTCAATGTTGTTAGTTTCTACTGGACAGCAAAATGAATCAACTATACATGTATATATATATACATATAGCCCCTCTTTTTTGGATCTTTCTCCCTCTCTCTTCCCATTTTTCTACTTCAGTTCAAAGCAGTTCCCCATTTCCTCACTTCTGAAATTACTCCCTGGAAGGCAAATCCAGTGATTTCTCATCTCCTTTTCCAGGCACACAGGGTGCTCCTTAGCCGAATAAGATCCCCACCCCACCCACCCTGAGAGCCCTGGCAATTTCAGGCTTTTGGGTTGTAGCAAGTGTAAAGGTTTAGTTTGATGTGGTTAAGCCAGTCATCACGGTGTCTTCAGACTCTCAGCCCCAAACCACTCTGGGGTACATCACCCTCACTTTCCATTTCTCTGGATTATCTTTCATCTGTTCACCACTAACCCTCACAGCCTCAACCAAGGCTGAAGCAGGGGCCAGCAGGGTGGTACGCTTCCTTTCTTGGTTGAAATACTAACTGCTGTGGCTAAAGCCATTCCCTTTCAGACTCATTACAGGGAACAAGAGAAAGAGAAAGCAAGAGTGAGTGCTGCAAGACTGCTGTTACATGGTTTCCCTTAAGCCCCAGAAATAGAAAGCCAGACTTCCGACTTGCAGAGCCTCTGTGCAAACCACCAGACCACACTGCCAGATAAGAAAAATGTTTGATTGTGTCATATTTCCTTCATCAGTGCTAGTTTCTGAAAATGGCCCTGAGTTTCTGAGAGCCTGGCCATGATCCTAAGATTAAGAGAAGATGAAAGAGGAGAGAAGAAGGGATCAGATCTCTTTCTTTTCAGGTGTAAGTTTATTTTCAACCACAGAATTAAAGGAAAGGAAAGATTATGAGAGATTAGTCATGAGCTAACTTTATTTGCAAAAGAAATTTTTTATTTGCAAGAGAAATGAATTGGACATCAACAGGCATTGAGAAAGGGAGCCTGCTAGTTTAAAAAATGTGTCCTTGGTCTTTTCAATTCCCCTGTGTTTATTTATTGAGTGCCTACTCTATGCCAAGGGCTGTGCTTATTGCTGCAGATCCAAAGAGGATGAGGCATCTGTTCACAGAACAAGGAGGCTGGACTAGATTCAGATTCACCTAGATTCCAACTCATGTGCTCAGCATCACCTCCGCCACCAAAATAATTTTACTCCACTCTCCCAGAGCAGCCTTGGTGAGCACCTGTGTTGTCAGCTGCTGCAGGAAGAGTGATGGCCCAGGTATTTGACAAGCTCCTAATTGGATGGTAGGAGGTACCATCATCTATAAAAGGTTATCTTTGGACCAGATTGGGCTGCTTATGCTCAGAAGAGACTTGGAGGGTGAGGCCTGGTGAGCTGTCAACCTGGGGTAGGGCCTGGCCCAGCAGACAGATGACAAAGGTTGGGGAGGCAGATGACTCTCGTGGCTCTTGTGGGGAAGTAGCCATTTCAGGGATGAAACAGCATGGAAACCAGACCTCAGAAGCCAGTGAGCTCACTGGGGCACAAAGAAAGGAGAGCCTGATGTGGCCCCAAAGCCCAGGACCAAAGAGACCGGGTTTGGAGAGCTGCTGATAGGAGCCTTGTGGTGAAGACAAAGGCAGGCAAGGGGACTTCCTTGGTGGCCCAGTGGCTTAAACTCCATGTGTCCAATGCAGGGAGCCCGGGTTCAATACCTGGTCAGGGAACTAGATCTTGCATGCCACAAATAGACCCCTGGTGTCCCAACTAAGATCCAGCACAGCTTAAAAAAAAAAAAAAAAAAGACAAAGGAGAGGTAGGAGTCAGGAGTCTCTTTTATCAATATACAGCCAATACAAACTCAGCTATTTATGAGTGACTTCTGTTTGCCTATCCTTGATGGCTCAGACAGTAAAGAATTTGTCTGCAGTGAGAGAGACCTGGGTTTGATCCCTGGGTCAGGAAGATCCCTTGGAAAAGGCAATGGCAACCCACTCCAGTATTCTTGCCTGGAGAATCTCATGAACAGAGGAGCTTGGTGGACTATAGTCCATGGGGTTGCAAAGAGTCGGACAAGACTGAGCAACTGAGTGCATACAGATACACACACACACACACACACACACACACGTGCCAGGCCCCGAGGGGTTCAAAGGAAGAGCCAAGTTAGAATTTCACATCTAATGAAGAGCTGATCAAATCCATACACTGAAATTACTGCTGGCTGAGACAGTCCTGCATGGGTCTTGCAGTGCTGGCACTCACACAAGCTCTTGCTCCTTGCCTTATCTCGTTTAATCCACCCAACAGCCTTGCAAGGTGGGGACCGTTGTCCCTGTTTCAGAAATGAGGGTGCTGAGGTTCTGAGAGACCGTGTACCTTATCTGAATTGGTCCAGCTAGTAAGTGGCTGAGGCAGACTTCAGATCCAGGCTTGTGTTGAGCCTCTGAACTTTCTAGTATAGCCTTCAGCATCCCTTTACTGGAATAATACGGTGTTCCATTGAGCGAGTGTGCTTAGATGTTCAGCTGTGTCTGACTCTGAGGGAAAAGTAAATACCCGCCGGCGGTGCAGGGTAGAAGAGCAACAGGAGGAGCCCTAGGAGGGGGAGGGTGCTAGGCAGGCACGGGGTCAAGGATGGCTTCTTGGAATCAGAGGGTCTGTTGGAGCTGGTTCAAAGCTGTAATCATGAGTCTTCTCCAGTTTCTGAGGCAGAGAAGGAGGGTCTGAATTAGGATATGAGCCATCAGGCACTTGCTGTCTGTAGTGGCCCTGCCCTGAAGACACAGGGGTGTCATGCAGAGCACACGTGGTGTGAGAGCTCACGGCGGGAACCACGCTCCATCCGGTCAGACAGACACCCAGGCGGCCCACAGGCCCAGCCTCTGAGCCGTGGGCTTAAACCCCCGTTGCAGAAGAACCACTGGCCCCAAGCAGAAGTGACAAGGAAGTACCCCCTCAGCCCCAGGCCGTGGAGGGGGCCTGGCTGTCCACCAGGGCCTGCGGGTATCCTGGCAGAGACAGGAGGTAGCACAGGCCCCAGGCGCTCGGGTGCCAGAGCCTGAGAAGGAACAGGTGCGAAGCAGGGCAATTAGCTGGGAAGGCGTCTGGGGCGCAGGCAGCCCAGAGCTGATTGGGGAAGTCACCAGGATTACATCATCGGCCGGTAAGTAGGCTTGATTAACTCTCCGATGGGCGCAGTATCGAGAGGGAACGGTTTCTTTCTTCTTCCAGGAGCCAGAAGAAGTGATCGTTAGATTTGTCTTATAAAATAAAACTGTTCCGTAGCAGGGTCGAGCCTCTAAGCTTCTCCGGTGTACTTGGCACCCTGGCTTCTCTCTGGGAGGAAGGAAGAGCCTCTATTCATGGGCTGTGACTTGGAGAGGCCCCACGGTGAGTCAGGCGTTCTGTGTGTGTGTGAGCGCCCCGTGGTCGCGCACGTCGTGGGGGAACTGCTAATTTACTCATGTAATGTGTTCCTCTAGACCAGCCACAAAGACCACTCAGTTATTTTGATCCAAGACAGAGGCTGGTGTTTACCACAAACTCCCCAGCAACCCTGTGTGTGTGTGTGTGTGTTTGCACAACGACCTCATACAATGAAAGGGTTGCCCTGGCTGGCGATGACAAACATTCCAACTCTGAATTGAGGGCAGAGATCGTCCTGGAGTGACCTCCACGGGCATGATGACTTGTATGTCTTCTAAAAATCCAAGGGCATGGAGAGAGTGGTTACGTGTTCCTGCCACCACAGGGGACCTGAAGGGGAGCAAACATCTGAGAACATCTACTTCTTGCCAGGCACGGGGCTCAGGTTTTACATATCTTATTGTGCTGGTTTCTCTCAACTCCCCTTTGAAGCAGGTGTTACGCTTTCACCATTCCAGATTCTTGCCCCAATGTTTCTGCTTCGAGGATACTCATATGTCCTTAGATGCCCTCTGAAAAATCCTGTAAAACCTTTTCTGACTTCATCACAGTTAGTTACACTCTCCTTTGTGCTCCCAGAAAATCATAGACTTTAGGGAGATGGCAGCTTCAGTTTCTTCCTCTGTAATATTGGGGTAGCCATAGGGTCACTGTGAGGAATACGTGAGATAAATCACATAAGTGTTTTGACAGCAGTTGGCACTTAGCCCTTGCCAGTCGTTGCTGTTATTAATAATAGTAACAATAATACCACATACAATTACGTACCACTTATAAGTTCCTTGAGTATAGGGATGTTAACCACTTGGTTCATTGTTTTATCCTCAGAGTCTAGCGGTGTTTGGCACATGGGAGGCACTTGTTTTCTAGCTGGTGAATGAATCAGAGTGAAAGCTTTGCCACCTCTTGCTTCTGTATGCGCCTGAGAATGGACCCTTGTCTAACCCACCTCTGTATCTGTAATATCACCACTTCATCTGGTACAACCCACGTGTTCAGTGACTCTACTAAACAGATGAACAGGACCATGAGATGCTGCTGCTCAGCCCGTGCCTGGCTAAGGGAGCCTGGCAGCATGCCCGTCTGATGCTGTGTGGGGGCTCGGGGATGCCTCCCGCTCCCTGAATTCCGTAAGTGTGCCCTCAACACACCACCGCTGCACGGTGAGCTCCTCAAGGTGGGGACTGCGTCTCGTTTACTTTTAAATCCTTAGCGTCCAGCACTGTGCCTGGCATGGCATGCTCAGATGGGTATCCAAGGACTCTCCTGTCCTCCCGGACTCCAAGGAGCATGGAGTCAAGTGGATTTGTCATCTCTCCTCCGTCACCACCTCACCCTCTTCTTCTGTTGAGGTTCCCATTTCAGTTTATTAAAGACCCTTTTTCTCCGTTACAATGGTCTAAGTCTCCTCCGGAGTATTGTACCCTATGGGAAGAGCAGTCTTTGTAATCAGGCTTTTCTGGACTCAAATCTTGACTCTGGCAACCACTAGCTGTCTTATCTGGACAAGTTGCTTACCTCTCCTGGGCATCAATTTCCCCTTTCATCAAATGAGGCAATAATACACTCTATTCACCTATTCACCTTAGGGCGCCTAAGTCATGGCGGGACCTGTTCTAGGCCCTGGAGATACATATATGTGAACAAAACAAACATTGCTTTTGCCTGAATGGTACCTGCAAGCTAGAGAGGGAGAGACTGACACTAAACAAATAAGCCGGTAAAGAGATAGGGGGTTGGATGGTGCATCTGCTCTGGGGAAAGGAAGTGGGCAGTCATGGTTACCAGTGTCTTCTTCTGGGGACGAAGGGAGGCCTTTCTAATAAGAAGAACCTGCATCTGGAGAATAAGATTCCAGGGAGACGAAAACAGCAAAGACACCCCCTGCTTCTCCCACCCCAGTCCAGCCCCAGTGCAATCCAGTCACATCACTTCTGCTCAAGATTCTGCAAAGGACTAATGGCTCGTTCAATTCATAGTCTTAGAGACTGACATTCAGAACCACCTCCAATATGAGGCTACGGTCACCTTTCCCAGCCATATTCTACTGCTCTCCCAGAAATATTTAATCCTAGGGGAGAGAGCTGGGTGCGTTTTGTCAGTCTCAGCAGAATGACTGAGGAAAAATGCCTAACCACACTCCCAATGACGAACAGATTGAGATGGGCCCTTACCCCAGATTCCCTGGGCCGCTCGCACGTTCCAGTTGCGGTAGGCAGGACCCCTATCTATTCCTGGCTCGCCCCTCCCATGTGCTACCACGGACTCAGCGATAATGCATCTTTTTTTTTTTTTGAATAATAAGCATCCCTTAATTTGCTGACGCCATTACAAACACCGATTACATTAGCAACAAAAAGTGTTTTCTTGAGTTGAAGTCAGAGGCAGTTACTCCCCAAAATGTTAAGTAAAACACTGTACAACGTCAGTATGAAAATGTTAAATTTTACATTGTCTTTACCACTTTTGATCTTCTGAACAATTTTATTGAGCAAGAAAAGATAAAAGATTACATGTTTATTTTATCTTCAGGAATGTAAAGGTCTGATTATTCAAACAGTTTTTGTTATAAAACTAAACTCTGAAGATGTCTACAGAGTTGGCTTCTTTTTTTTTTCTTAAAGCTACAAAACGGCATGTGGTTTCCCAAATCAGTTTTCTTTTACTACTTTTATCTCCCTTGATCCCTGCTCCTATGGGCCCCTCACCCATAAGAAAATGACCTCATTTTGCCTTTACTGATTCTAATGGGAGATCCAGGCTCCAGTCATAAATTCCTGTATCCAATGGCTGCAAGCTCCCCTGGTCCTCCATTCTTCTATCCTTTTTCAGTCAGCACTCAATCCACAAAGGATTAATGTCCAGACCAAGGGCACATCTTAAACTGGAACCCTATGGCCATACACAGAACAGTAAAATCCCCAATACTACGTTCCCACCAACCTGATGAACAGGCACCACCAGCCTCGAAAACGTCCCCCATGATGGAATTTATGAATTTAAAGCCTGGCCAGTTTCAGACCCTTCTTGTAGGAAAAGCCCTTGTACCAACACCTACCACCATGTGGACCTTGGAGAAAAGCAAAAGAGATCCTGATCCTCAAAGCTGATGTTCTAAAAGAGCGTGTCTAAGGCTTTCTATTCCCCACCATACGATATTGGAGCAAGGACAGCCATTCATGGCTGTGGGATACAGATGCCCCCTAGCACTATGAATGACATCCCTGAACACCACTGTGGAGCCTACACATCTGAAAATGTTACTGCTGAACCTTTAGGTTTTCACTAGCTGGCTCCACCTGATATGGCTGATGTAGCCTCAGTCTGCGACACAGTTTTCCTACTCAATGCCAGGACACCTGGGCAATGTGGCACCCACACTTTCATTCCTATCTGTTTGCAGTGTACCACTCTTCTTCCCTGGCACCACTAGCCAAGCAGATTACATTATCCTAAGCAGCTGGCGGGAAAATAAAAAAGGAATGTGATTCTGCATTTTAGTGCCCACTTCTGAAAATTCCTCTACTGTAGTTATGATTTCCAGCACATAGCAACTTATGCCCTTGAACACACTTTCCACCACGGGCATCCTTGTGACAGCCTTTCTGACATCAGCCTATGCTTCCATGACCTGGGTCAAGAGCTGCACTTGCCCAGGGAGCCTATCACAGCATTACAGGTGATGACCTGATCCTAGACAACCACCACATCTCAGAGAATGACTACCCAGTTACCCACATTATCTGCCAAGGTGCCCCTGCCAGAACACAGGGATCTTCCCCTCAGGGGATAGCCCACTCAGCATGTATCATACATTCAAAAGAGGTGAACACCAGACAGATCTTCAAACTTAACCCTCTCCTCCCCATTGGGCACAATAAACCCCATTACTACTGTGGCTAAAACTTCCCCTCCTAAAGCAAGCCTCCTGCTTAAGGCCATCACCGAGCTAGTCTGTATGTACACATGATCAAGGCTACATCCCAGAGGCCCAGTCACTGGGTACACTCAGCCCCTATGAGCAAGCCACTTCCTTATTCACACCATGCCAGATGAACCAAGACTCATGAAAAAAGGCTCCCCCACCACACCCACCAATATTAATGCTACTGGTCTAGGTCTCTAAGTCTTGCTCTGTCTTACCCAGGACCCGACAGGACATTGGTTGAATGTTACCAAGTTTGGTCCCTGGCCCATGAGTCCGGATCATGTAACCATTCAAATCCACATGCCTGTGTTGGTGTCTTCCCAGGCCCACACAGCATGATGGGAGCTCTCCGCTGGCCCAGATAGTAAAGGAATGTGAGTGATTAGAAGCTACAGAAGGAATCTGGTTCTCCAGTGTCCCTCCCCTGGATAACTCACTCCCGATGTCCCAACTCCTTAAACTCACCCGCACACTCTACTGACTCCACTGATCTTAACCTTTTCCAGCCACCCCGCGAGGGGACCCTGCTGGTCACAATCCCCAGAAGAAATGATGAGCATTTCCTTATGCATGGCCCCAGATATAAAAGTGACACCTTGGGGCTAGAGGAGTGGGACTAAGGGCTTGATTACATAAGGAATGTATTATAGCAGATGCAGCAGAGGAAGTGTCTGAGGTTCTATTAGAATCTTGTGACATTCACAGTGTAACATAAACAGTGGCAGCACTTGAGGCTTTCACTGAAGGGCAAAAATCCTAACTGCCAGGATGGCAGATGACAGACTAGCTCCAGATGACCTTACCACTATAATATATGTGCCCTCAAAGAGGAGGAGTGTGTGTCCTCAAGGGAATTTTCTGCTATGTGTGGATAAACAACACAGGCTAAGTCATCTAAATAGCCCAGCAGATGCGCCATCAAACCAAAACCAAATCTTATATGAAGTACCTTGAAATCTCTGGCTCCTGAATGTTCGCTGCCTCTTGGGATGACCTGCTCCAGGGACCCTCCCACCAGAAAGTAGACCTCACATACTGAACTGGTTATGTAAAGTCAGTACAAGCCCATCGTCAAACATATTAATAAGAGACCACCTGAAACTAATCTCTCTTCTCCATTACCTCCTGACATTTTTCAGCAGGTGGGCTCCTGTCCTATATCAACATCCCCAGGATCAGGGTTTCTCTCCCTGAAGAGGTTAGGGAGTTCTCTTGTCAGGAGGCTGCTCACCTAGGGATTCCCCTAACTTTGCCAATGTCTGATTAGGTAATAAACCTTTGAGTCACTTGTGATCACAGCCAAGGGGTGGTGTGTTTGGACAGGCAACGCCTTTAAACAAGGGGGAATGGCAGACAGGTTGTCAAGTTGAATCATAACAATATTCCAGTGAAAGGAAACCTGAACCTGTCTTCATTCCATCACTACCCCAGAACCACACCTCCAACTCCTGACCCCACACCCAGACACTTACTCAGGCTCTTTCCTGCCACTCATACCTGCTTCACTCACTGGGTGCTTAGGACTACGGGCTTTGAAACCTCTGCTGTTTATCCCTACTCATTCCTCAGCTCTGTGACCTGTAGCAAGTTCCTTAGCCTTTCTGTGACTCAGTTTCCCCATCCATAAAGTTATCACAATACTTATTCCATTAGGGTGTTGTAAGGGATGTGAATACCCCACTCTAGGTAAAGCCCACAGTACAAGTCTGACACAAAGGAAATACCCAGGTATTTATTCATCAAGGGTACCTCACTTTCTATTAATGCTTCCTCCAGAAAACCTTCCACATCTATTTCCACTCCAATTTCTCCTTAATCCAATTAATCTGATTCCATTTCTGTTCAACACCTTGTTGTGAATCATATATCTGTTCTCCATTACATATGCATTCACTTTGGCTTCCCAAGTAAGAGATAAAGGTCCTTGAGAAGGGACAACATTATACCTGGCTGGCCTACTGATGTGCTGTGTCATCTTGCACGTAATTTTTTAGGGTTGAGTTTCTTTCCCTGGAATATGTGGCAAATATGTGGCATGTGTGCCAACATTTCCCCACCCCATAGCCTTGGGAGACACTAGTACTCAACAGTAATTCTCTTCCTCCTAACCTGTCTCCAAAGTCAGCATCCTTAGCGCGGTGCTTTGGACAGTGTCTAATAATGTATTCCGTAATTACGTGTTGAGTACTGACTAGGTACTACCCTTGTTTAGTATTCTGGAGATAAAACTTTGGGTGTGCTGTCGGCGCACTTGTGGAACTTGTCACTTAATGGGGAAGAAAGAAAATGTGCAAATTCATAAGTGAGAAGATCTCAGATTGTGATCAGTACAGTGATGAAAATAAAATAGTGCTGTGTTAGTGTCTGGCGAGGAGGCAACTTTAGGTTGAGTGGCCAGGGACTTTCTGAGGCCCCAGGAGATTTTGATCTGGTAGATTTGGTGTGGGCCCCAGAATGTGTGTTGTTAACAAGCAAATGCAGGAAATGGCAACCCACTCCAGTATTCTTGCCTGGAAAGTTCTAGGTACAGAGGAGCCTGGCGGGCTACAGTCCATGGGATTGCAAAGAGTCAGACAAGACTGAGCGACTACGCACAGGGTGGTAAGAGTGAATGTCCGGAGTCAGAAGACCCTACATCCATTTCCTTGCTTACATACTTGTGTGACTTGAGCAAGTTATTGAATTTCTGTGACTCTCAATTTCCTTATCTGTTAAATTGAAGTATTACTACTACTCATCTCAGGTTATATTAGTATTAACTAAGATAAAATATATAAAATTCCTGGCACATAGTGCATGCTCAATAACAGGCAGCTAATAATTACAACAATGGGCCCGTCTACTCCTAATTATAATCTTCAAAAAACAGACCCAACAAGTACCATTTAGGAGGTATTGAATATAGCCTTTAGTTGATTTTTGCCTAATGAAACTCTTCCCCTTGAAACATAAATTCTCAAAAGACCTTCCTGTGAGCAGGACTGCCAGAGTCCAGTGAATATATATTCCCTGGCACTCTAGTTGAGGCAGGTTTCAGGTTTGGAAGGACTTTCGCCTAATTTCCTCTCCTGTCAAGTGGGAGCCTGGCTACTTGCCTTTCTAATTCGGTGGGCAGGGATGGGGGGATTTCTGAGACCTGAAGGGACATGAGATTTGCAAAGTATAAGGCTCAAACAGGACACTTGCCTTCTCAGAACAACTGGCCCATCCAGCTGAGGGGCCCAACAGCAGCGGTAAGCTCGGCTCCTGCCCTGCTGGCCTCCACTCACTTAGAGAAGGGGGCCACTCCTCCACATTAAAAGCTGAGCTGGTACATAACGAAGGGAAAAAAAAAAAAAAAAAGCTGGGCAGGAAGCAGCCTTTTCAACCAGTGAAGAAACCGTTAGAATCCATCCCTTTGCCCCATGCCAAAGCTCAACTTGCCCCACCCAGCCACACTATCAAGGACGCTCAGGCCATCGCAAAGCCCTGGAGGTATTTGTCCCTAGTTTATCAGGGACCTGTGAAAACATTTCCCTAACTGAAGATAAAGAACTCTTTCCCCTTCTCCCTCCATTCTACTTCTAACTACCTGCCAGAGAGTTCCTCTCCTTTTCTTTCAGTAACACCGACTCTGAAAAGAAGCTGTTTTTAACCCTGAACTTGAAGTAACTGGTGGAGAGGCAGGTAAGAGCATTTTATTCATTCATTCCTTCAGTAAGTAATTATTGGGTGCTTAATACATGCTGGGCTAGGCTCTTGGATTCAATTCCAACGCAGAAGGAGCCTGCAGTGTTTGGGGGAACCCAACAGTACTTAACAACCACAAAACATAGAATTATCCGTTGTGATCCAAACTGTCAATGAGTAGATAAACAGCAAAGCCCGACTGAATAGCACAGGGAACTATTCAGTATCTTATAATAACCTGTAATGGAAAAGAATTTGGAAAAAAAAAAACTGAATCACCTTGTGGTATACCAGAAACTAATACAGCACTGTAAATCAACTCTACTTAAATAAATAAAAAGGAAAAAATATTAAAAACAAAAAACTTAAAAAAACACACAAAAAACTTGGGAGTGGGGTCATATAATGATGGATCCTAATACAGTCATGAGGGGCTGGGGGCTTTCTTGCTGAAGTAATGTTTGAGTTGAGAGAGTGTGTATATAGTATAATCTTCTAGATTTCATTCTTGCCCTCCCAGTGGGTGTTTTCAGGGTTAAAAAGCTGCCTCAGGGGTGGGAAGGCTTGCTGCCATGCCTTGCTTGTCCTGTTTTCGGGACCAAGTCACGATTCCTCGACTCTGGTGAAGGTTAGGATGGAAATGACTTATTGGAGTGATGGAGAGGCCAGCATAAACCTGCCAGGACCTCCTTCAAGATTCAGTTCACTTTGCAAAAGTTGCCAGATAAAAGATATTTCCAGATGGAGAGCCATGCAGGAAATACAAATGGAAGAGTTTTTAACAGCTCCTCCTTTGCAGGCTATGACCAAGGCAGTTTCAGCAGCATGATGGGAAGGACTGTAGCCTAATAGCATGGGAAGAGCTGAACCGGCCCACGGGCATTCCAGGGGCGTCTGGAGAGAGACTGTGCCCTGAAGGGGGCATTCAAGATGCTCTACTATGGGACCACCCCCCCCAATCCTGCCACCACCACTGCACGTGGAGCCTGTGTCTGCTATATGCTAACCCTCGGTTTCTCAGAGGAGAGGGCAGATTGGAATCTATGAGTGCATGAGTCCCTTTAAGGAGGAGGCTGCACATAATAACAAACTGTCCCCTTTTCCCCTGTCCTTGGGGCCTAGTGGGCCTGCAAAGAAGATCATCTGGAAGTCAGGGACCAGCACTGCTGATGGGGGCCTAAGTGGGCGGGGATTGCCACTGGGGGACCCAAAGAATGTCTCAGAGTTCATGCAACATGCCTCACTGTAACCGTGTGTGTGTGTGTGTGTGTGTGTGTGTGTGTGTATGTGTGTGCACGCGCGCTAAGTCACTTCAGTCATGTCTGACTCTTTGCAACCCTATGGATTGTAGCCTACCAGGCTCCCTTGTCCATGGGATTCTCCAGGTAAGAATGCTGGAGTGGGTTACTGTGACCTCCTCCAGGGGATCTTCCCAACCCAGGGATCGAACCCACATCTCCTACATCTCCTGAATTGGCAGGTGGGTTCTTTACCACCAGCGCCACCATAACATTGGATGTTGTTAAATATATCCATGGATGAACCTGAGAAGGTTGCAAGCTCCCTGAAATGAAAGGTAAAATTCTGCACCTTGGACAGCTGTGCACCTAGGGAAAGGTCTTTAACTTTTACCAGGTTTTGTGTGTGTGTGTGAAAAATATACATGGCATATGTTTACTATTTTAACCACTCCCAAGAATATAGCTGAGTGGCATTGAGCACATTTACACTGTTGTGCAACTGTCACCCACTATCCATCTCCAGAAGGTTTTTTATTCTCCCCAAACTGAAACATGATATCCAATGAAAAGTAACTCTCCTCTCTTCCAGCCCCTGGCCACCCCCATTCTACTCTTTGTCTCTATGAATTTAACTACTCTAGGTACCACATATGAGTGGAATCATACAGTCTTTATCCTTTGGTGACTGGCTTGTTTCACTTAGCATAACGTCCTCAAGTTTCAACCATGTTGTAGCATGTGACAGGATTTCTTTTTTAAGGCAGACCTTTCTTCTTTAAGAATGTAAGTCACTTATGAGGTGGCAAGATAGTGTGCACACATTTTATGCATATTTATTTATTAGGCATATACCCAGAAGTGGAATTGATGAATCATATATTAATTTATTTTTAATTTGTGCAGAACCTACCTATACCATGAATTATATATTACATTAATATATTACATATATAATATATATTATATATGTGTGCCTAGTCACTCAGTTGTGTCCCTTTGCAACCCCATAAGCTATAGCTTGACAGGCTGCTCTGTCCTTGGGGATTCTCCAGGCAAGTTTACCAGAGTGGGTTGCCATGCCCTCCTCCAAGGGATCTTCCCAATCCAGGGATCAAACCCAGGCCTCCCGCATTACAGGCAGATTCTTTACCATCTAATCTACCAGGGAACCCCAAGAATACTAGAGTAGGTAGCCTATCCCTTCTCCAGGGGATCTTCCCAATCCAGGAGTCAAACCAGGGTCTTCTGCATTGCAGGCAGATTCTTTACCAGCTGAACTACCATGGAAGCCCATAGGTTATATATTATATATATATATATGTGTATATATATATCTATATATATATATTCTCATCATCAGAGCACAGAATTTCCAATTTCCCCACATGTTTGCCAACACTTGTCATTTTCTGTTTGGGGGATAATAGTTGTCCTAATGGATGTGAAGTGTACTTTATTGTGATTGTGTTTTGCATTTCTCTGATGATTATTATTTCTGAACCTCTATCTGCTTATTGGCCATCTGTATATCTTCTTTAGAGAAATATTTCTTCAAGTCTTTTGCCCATTTTTTAATTTTTTTTTTTTTTGCTGTTGAATTATAGGAGTTCTTTAAATATTCTGGGTATTAACCTTTTATCAGATATATGATTTGCAAATATTCTCTCCCATTCCATAGGGTGCATTTTCACTCTAATACTGTCCTTTGATACACAAAAGTTTTTAACTTGCAGTCTAGTTTGTTTATTTTTCATTTTGTAACCTGTGACAATAAAAGGTGTCATATTCAAGAAGTCATTGCTAAATACAATGTCATGTAGTTTTTGCCCTATGTTCTTTTATAAGAGTTTTATAGTTTTGAGTTGGCAGGTTTTTAAAGAGGTCTATGACTGACAACGCATGGGCCATCCTCAATATTGATTGTGGGGAGACACTCACATCTTGACGAATGTCAGTGTGAAGCTAGGAATTGGGCAATTGATAACATGGTGGTGATATGTGAAGTCTTTAATTCAAAAGGAATTATTGAATATCTCCAAATTTAGTAAAAATGAAAATTATGATCTCTAAGAACATAAGTCACTTATGAGATGGCAAGATGGTGCACACACCTAAAATCATGGCTCTGCAAGGCAGAGTCTAATGAGCACCTACCCAGGCCCCAGAACCAAGAGCTGGAAGGAGTTGAGTTCAGGGGACAGAGAAACCTTCAGTGCAGAGATGTGGCTTGAGTGGGCTCCAGGTTGATGGACACAATCTGGAGAGGCAGAGAAGCCTGGGGAGGATTTTGTACAAACTGCAGGATGATTGCTATTACCAAGCACTCACTGTGTGCCGGGATCTGTGCTCTGCCTGCTGCATACATTATCTCAGCCATGCCTCTTCACCCTATATTTATCACCGCCTCTGTTTTATCACTGCAGGCACTGAAGCACAGAGATTTGCCTAAGATTAATTACCCAGATAGTAAGTTGTAAAGTGGAGACTAGAAACCAGGTTTATTAATCTCTATTCTTAACCCCTCTACAATTCTAGCACCAAAGTTTTGGAGCACAGACAAAGCAGACATTCCTGATGGAAAGAACAGAATAAAACAGTGCACAGAAATGGGCATGAGCTGGATGTCTGAGGTCAAAGGGGAGCAGCCTGGCTGGTGGGAAGGGTCAGGCTTTAGGGGTTTGGGATATGAAGTTGGTTCGATGGGATGGGCAGGGTCACAAGCATCTTTCATGGAATCATTGAGAGTTTGTCTTGATCTTCTAGAAGGACAGAATCTCACGTAGAGCTGCAGCTCTAACCTTCCAGTGCACCTCTTTCTTCTATAAAATGAGAGCACCAAGATCCCCAAAGGTTAAGCTACTTGCCAATGATCACAGGCAATAAGGGAGTCATTGCAAATTTTTGAGCAGGGTGGTGACAGTGAAGAAAAGAGTAGTCCAGATGGGTTAGTCAGGCAGCCAGATACATGAGGGGTAGCTGAAGGGAAGCAGAGGAAATTGGCACTAAGAAGCAAGCAGCTCTTTCCCTGGTTTTGGCTGAAAGATATCTCCCTCAGCTACAGATATTTCCAGGAGCATCACACATAAGACTCCTCTCCCCTGAGGTCTGGAGCTTAGGAAGGTCAGACTCCCTTCCCCTGCCAGGTTCAGGGCCCTCAGCTAGACACGAATGCCATAAAACACCGCTTCCCCAGAAGCAGCCCACCCCCTCCTCCAATGGAAGGTCTATCCGGAGTGAGATGTCTCAGACCAGAGACCCCCAACTCTGAAGAACCAGTGACCAGGACAGGCTCCTGACGCCATCTCTTTTTGTTGCCTACCTGAGTATGAAGCTGGGCCAGCTGTCTGTGAGTCTAATCCACCTGCCCCATGGGGGTTGGGGGTTGCCCAAGCTGGTGAGATAAGGCAAGAGTCCCCCAGGCAAGGAGGCTGACCCCACCTGCTTGGACTGAGCCCTATATTGTAACATAACTCCAGTTATCCACCTGTGTGTCAAGAAAGGCCTGCCCTGGTTGACTATCCTCCTCTGAGGTTCTCTTAGCTTCATTAATTCTAATAATAGCTGCCATCCATTGAGCACTGTGCTAAGCATTTGACATGCATGATCTCATTTTATTCCTCCAACACTGTGATGAAGATATAATTATCCTCATTCTACACGTGGCGGAACTGAGGCTCAGAGCTATCAAATGATTTGCCTAAAACCACGTACCTGAAAGAGCCAGAACTAAAACATAAGCCTATCTATATCCAAAGCCTGTGCCTTTCATAGAATTGACTGTATTCTACACACTGGCCCACTGTAACCAGGTCTCCTTGTGGGCATGGGGGACCTGCAGTGGAGAATCAAGCTACAAATCAGGTCCTTGCTGTTTCTGACACCACCTGTATCTGTGTGTTCCTAGGAACCAAGAGCTTGATCTGGTTCCCAAACCAAACTCCTGGGTCTGAATCTGAATCTGAATGGTATATGGGCCCTTATTTTCTCCCAATAGCAATGCTCTAGGAAAACAAGTGATCTTCAAGTTCCCTCTCAACTTTTACCTGGAGAGCATAGTGCAGGCATGCTTTGGCCAAAGGGAGCAAGGCTGTCATTTATTCATTCCTTCATTCATTCAGTGAACAGTTATTGAAAGCCTACTGTGTGCTAGGCACATTCTAGGTCCTAAAGACACAATTGGAAACAAGTCATATTCTTATGGAGTTTATATTCTAGCTGGGAAGAAAGGTCAAAACCAAACCCATAAAAAACTACAAACACATATGTAGTAAAGTGGAAGTAATGATGCTGCTAGGAAGAAAAATAAAGCAGGATAAGGGAATGGAGAACGATAAGAAATTGGATTTTAAAGGGCTCTTATGAGGATAAACATTTGAACCAGAATTAAGTACATGGGAGCCATAGCATGCTCTAGAGGAAGAGCATCTCAGGCAGAGGAAAGAGCAGGTGCAAAGACCCTCCAATAGGAGTTGACTTGGTTTGTTTTAAAGTTTAGGGAAAACATCAGTGTGGATCTAGCATAGTGAAGGGGTTGTAATGGAAAAGGGTAGTAGGGGCTTTAGGATAAGGCTTTCGAGGCCACAGAAAGGAGATGAGATTTCACGTGTGCCATTTGAATGTCCCAGGCGCGGTGTTGCGTCACTCAGGTGGGCTGCCTCTGAGACACTGAAGGGAAGGTATGAGTCTCATGAACAAAGGGCATCAGGGCTCTGGGAGTCAGCTCACCCAGCTCTGACTCCCCCTTGAATTCAGAGCCACAGATAAATTCAAGGTCTGGTACCCAAGGGAGAAGGTGGGGGAGGATTTGACGGGGACAGAGACAGAAGAAGAAACTGTTGACTCTAGGTCTCACTTGCCTTGTCCATCAATGGGGCTCTGAATCACCAATGGGTGTTCAACTATTTTAAAGCTGGAATCTCTCTGTATAAGCCAAACCTTCTGCAGAAGCTTACTCTGTGCCTGGCTCCTTTCCAAGTACCTTATATAATATGTTTCATTTCACAGAATTGTTATAGCAGTTCCGTGAGATAGGTACCCTGAATATGCCCACTTTACAGATGCAGAAGCTGAAGTCCAGAGAGGCTGAGCAACATGTCAATAGGGGCAGAGCTGCTGTGGTTGGAGCAGGAATGGGTGGAGCCTACTAAGGAAACACTTCAAACTGCTCCAAGGAGCAAGCTGGGAAGTCACATTTCAGAGGCTCCTTCCACTCATACATGTCATGAGTTCAACTCTGCTTAAGACCTCGCTGTGGAGTTGTGACATTTGGGGGCAGTTACGTCAGCACTTTGACTTTGTCTCCCGTCTCAGTCTGAACAGATGATTTAGAAGTTGCTGGAAAGGGGAAAATCAGAAACATGCAATCAGGGATGTGGCTGAAGCAGGCCATGTGGTAGGGAAGTGATGAAACTGTCAACAGCCTACCTAGGACCTAAATGGTCACATTCCTGAATTTCTGATTGGAAAGTGGGGGCTTCTCAAGCCTGAAGCCAGCTGATGTCTTAGGTACACTCCAACTTTTTCTACAGCACCCCAGTCTCAGCCTTCTTTGGTCGATGTTCTGACTCGCTAGGAGATGGCTGCTTCCTGATATAGTAGTGATGACTTCTGAAAGATGGGGTAATAACAACAGGTATCATTTCTGAGCATTTACATCACTGTGCAAAGTATTTTTATACACATTACCCTATCGAATCCTCTTAAAATTCCTGTGACATGAACAGGTATCCCTGTGCCCTTACTCTAGTCCCAAGCCTGCTGAGTTTACTCTTGCCTCCATTTGAGAGATACAGAAACTGAGGTTCAGAGAGGTGAAATAACTTCCCCCAAGTCACCCAGCTAGTAAACAGCTGAGTTATGCCTTCTGACACCTATGTTCATCTCCTAAACTCAGTTGATAAAGATTTTTGAAAAAGATTTGTGGGGCTTTTTTCTCCTATATAGGAAAACTGGTTTATTTTTCACTAGTGTTACTGATAGATCTAACATTCTGAAAATATATCCATCAACATGCCCTGAAATGTTCTGAGATGAGTTTGGAAACCAGATTCCTGTGACAACTGAGTTGTTTAAAGAAGTTTCCATGGGAGTTGAAGCCATAATAAGACAAATCTTGTTCCCTTACGTCAATGTCACAACTAACAGGTATATGATGCACCTTGGCTTCTAAAGGTTGTAAAAAAAAATAAAGAGGTAAATTGTCATTCTTGGCATTTTCCCAATGACATTTGCATTTTCCTTTCTACTAGAAGTCCATTTTAGCAAAGAAATGTAGCCTTAGTCACTTGAAACTGCTCTTCCTGAGAAAACAATTGTAGATATAATAATAAAAAAGAATAGAAAATGCCAACAGGAAGAAAGTAATCCACCTAGAATCAGAATCATCATGCCAACTGATTCAGTCTTCCTGTGACATTCACATTCAGGAAGGAAAACTTGGAAATTTTCTAAATTTTAAGGTATGTAAGATTTGCAAGGAGTTGGGGGTGGGTAAAAGGAATTAAATTGCAAACCCACTGGGGAGGGATCAAGTCCAGATTTCCCCAGCTCTCAAGAACCATTTTACATGTTCAAATTGCCTCCTAGTTACTGAGTCCCTCTTCTACATAAGGCATAAGGTTGCTATGGAAGGATACAATAAGGTCATGATTGCTTTAAAATTATTCATAATGAAAACACACTTTGAGATTCAATTCTAAATGTTAAACTTAAATTTGAGCAATTTAATTGCCCGTTGAACAGAAATGAAATCCCACTGGCAGGCAGTTATTTCTTACAACCACTGTGTGTGAAATTGAAATCTTAAGATACCATTTCAAATATTCACTTTCTCTAAGGAAGTTCTCCCCAAAGAGTGGTGAAAGATAAGAAACTGACCCAAAGTCATCAGTAATCACTCTTTCTTTACATGTTCGGGTCAAAACAGAAGCATATTATTAAAAGGAAACTTCATGTCCCAAAGTTGGCCGTTTGGAGGTTACTTCCTGGAACCCAAGGGTATATTTAATTTAACAACTAACTTAGGCTCCATGCAAAACTATATAGCAAGGAAGGAAGCAACTTATCAGATTTAATAAAAGCAAGCAGATGAAAACACATCACGTAGTCACCAAGATACTAAACATTAAACTGGAAAATGCAAATATGTTTTGTATACGAGCACAAGGAGGTGAAGTGAAAGGACACTGTTCTGTTTGCTTTTTAAAAATGGGACAGGTTTTCAAATCTAGGTGGGAAATTGGGAAGTTCTTATTTTTAACCTCCATTTCACCTTTGAATTTAATTTCAAACTCTTTAAATTCTCCCAACAATTTTTTCCTACAACACAGAAGAACATTTATGAGTGCTTAATACACACCAAATGCTTTGCATGCATGTAATCTCATATCCATTATTACCCCCAGTTCATTACAGGTCTACAGGCCACACTGCATGCATTTACTCATTTAATCCTCACAACAGTTGATGCAATAGGCTCTGGTACCCCCGTTGACAGATAAGGATCCTGGAAGTTTATAAATTCCTGCTCTTCCACTAGGTTCACAGGTAGGAAAGTGTGGGTTATAACAGGCAGTCTGACTCCACAGCCACTACCCAATACTGCCTCTTCAGATTAAGTGACTTTCCTAGATAGGCTCCACTAGCTGATAAGTAAGAGCCTAAATCAAACGCAGGCAGTCCAATGCCCAAGTCTTAGCGTTTCACCACCACACTGATTGGTTGTAAGCAGGTGAATTGCTCATCAAAGCCTATTTGTTTATTTTCATTTTTGATTGTAGAGTGGTGGGTTATATGTTTATCACATAATTTAGACTGACTTAAAAATGCTAAGCATTATCCCTTTTTTAATTAAAAACAAGGGCCTGAGCAAGAGAAGTTCTTTTTAGATTGAAAGGCTTGAGTTGGACCCAAAGTTGCTCTTAAGACTTCCTTTTACACACACACACACAGAGGAGAGAGTGGAGGAAATTGGGAGAGACTTTTATTATACCCATAGGGACCCAAGCTTTGGATATGGACGTAAGGACAAGAGCATGCAGACAATGGTAAATTCTAGATATGCATGTGAGAAGTTAGGATCAGCTTTGAACAAGGAAAACGAAGCCTACAGGGATGTACTTCTGACTTCAACCACCCCCTTCCAGGGTGAACTCACCCAGACCCTTCAGTGTCATCTTTAAAATGGGAATACAGTGTCCATGACCATGATCTAGACTGCTCCTATAAAACCATGGATCCTGAGACTACTGGTATCTTCTTCTTTACAAGACTTGTGGTGTGCACAAGTAGGCCTTTAGTAATAATTTCTGAATGCAATTATTTTCAGGGAACTCTGATGAGGCCCAAGGGACCTAAAGTTTTGCTGAAGACTGTTAGCTTCCTCCTCTCCCCTTCTACATTCCCCTCTCTTCTTGAAATTTGCCCTTGAGATTAGAGGGGAAACCTGAACTAAACAAGTCTGCTTTCTCTCTCTTTTTCTGACCCAGGGCAAAATAGTCTCCGAGCATTGATCTCCATCATTGGAGAGGCACTTTTCTCTGTGCAGAGTGCCATTGGCCCTTTAGAGGGGCCAGTATAACCACAGGGGTCCGATTTTTAAAGATGCTGAGGGAGGGAATTCTGCCGCCAGCAGATGGAGAGGAGACTCAGGCCAGCTTGGTCCCTCCCAACCACCCTCCCTCGGGATTAGCTGCCCCTGGCACTGCTCAGGCATACCCAGCCCGTGCGGTCCCTGCTCGCCCAGATCCCGTCGTCTTTTTGGAGCGCGGACGCAGTCACAACTCCGCAGCCAGCAGAGCCGCACTGTCTGGGGGGCATCTCCGCGTTCCCTGTCTGCGGACCTGGGACCTCCAACCCCGGACGCGCGCGAAAGCCACTTGGAACGCGTACATCTCTGTATGTGTTTATTTCACATTCTCGTTTTTTCTTTCTTCCTTGAGCGGCCCTCTGGTCACTTTCAATCTTAGTTAACCAAAAGGGGAACGCCGAAGAGGGAAAGCCCTAAAGAATGCTTTACAGGCAACCCAGCCGCCTCTCCAAGGAGAGGTGTTCTCTGAGCGAGTCTCCCTGTCCCCGACGCTGGCCCCTTTAAGAAGCCAACTCAGTCTTGCTGCGGCTGCCGCTGTTTGTATCGCTAATCCCCAGGAGCCCTGTTTAAAAAAAAAAGGGAAGAAAAAAGATGGGGGGGCGGGCAGCTGTCTCTTTAAATGTGATTTCCTTCTATTGTATTTGAATCGTGATCAGGAAAAAGGAAATGAAACCAGAGACAGAGGGAAGCTGAGCGAAAATAGACCTTCCCGAGAGAGGAGGGAGCCGGGGGAGAGAGGCGCGGTTCCCTCCCCGCCCCCAGGCCGCCGCCCCCTCCCTGCCCTCGGCGGCGAGCTGCGCGCCGCGACCCGGGCTGAAGGTGCGAGGGGCGCGGGGCGGCCGGGCGGGCGCGCACCATCCCCGCGGGCGGCGCGGAGCCGGCGACAGCGCGCGAGCCGAGCCAGACCCGGCGGCGGCGGCGGCGGCGGCGGCGGGACCGGGATGGAAGGTTAAGTCCTGAGCAGCAGCAGCTGCTGCAGCCGCCCGGGGCCAGGCTGCGCGCCCCGGTCCCCGCCTCGGCCGCGGCGCGCCGGCAGCTCGGTGATTCGCTCTCTCTCTTTGGCGTTTGAAGGGAGCGCGGTGACTGTCCTTGAGCGCGGAGGGGCGAGCTCGCCGCCAGAGCGCCGGAGCAAGAAGAGGCGCAGGAGCGGCGGCGGCGGCGGCGGCGCCCGAGCACCCGAGGGGGTCCGAGCCCCGGCAGCCGGCCAGCCCCGCGCCACAAAGGGAGCGCCCCCGCCGCCTGGCACGCCACCTCCCTCCCCAATGTCCTCGGCCATCGAGAGGAAGAGCCTGGACCCATCTGAGTAAGTGCGGCGCCCCTGCCACCGAGGGTCCCCGGCCTCGCGCCCCGGGGCGGCGGGGTGGCGCGGGCGGCCGGAGAGAAGGCTCCAGGTGCGCGCCTGCGGCGTGCCCTTGCTTCCCTCTGCCGTGCGCGGGGCTCCCGCATCCTCTTGGGTGACTCCGGGGACACTGGGAGAGGGGCTGGGTGGCGGGCGGCAGGAAGAGGGGTCGGCCCCGCGCCTGAGCGGGCCCCTGGCGGCTCCCTGGGACGCTCCCTAAAGCCACTTCGGGCCAGAAAGTTTGCACCGGAGCAGGCACAGGGGGAGGTCAGAGGCGCGTCGGTGCAGCCCCGAGAGCCTTCAGGACTCGATTCTGCTCCCTTCTCCCCTCTCGTTCCTTCTCTTTGTCCGTTTGGCCCTGGAAAGGGGGATACTACAAGTGGAGCCCCCGCCCCCCGCCCCCGGTCCCCGACGGTCCCCTTCCGGGTCCGCAGGTGGAGCGGTTGCCCACCGCGCCGGGGACTCGCGGGTGAGGACGTGCGAGAGTTCACCTCGGAGCTCACTCAGGCCTCCAGAGACTTTAGAGCACCCGAACAACACGGGAGTTAGTCTGGATTCGCGGACACGCCTCTCCCCTCGGTGTCCACCGATGGGTACCTTTGAACCTTGAAAGTTTGTGCACCATTTTGGATGTAGGTGAATTTTTCCGGAGAGCGGAGGCTTACGGCTTTTGTCACAATCTCAAAGGGTGTAGGGTCTGGGAACCAGAGCTCTAAATGAACCGCATTAGTTTTCTGAGCCCCTGACTGGTTTGAAGTATCCCCCTCTTCCCAATCTTTACCTTCAGCCCATTGCTCAGTGTTAACATGGGGAGAAAGGGATGTTTAAGATATCATTTTCCCGTCAGCGCAAATGCCCTTTTAAGATTCATTAGCTGTCTGGTTTTGAGAATTTTTATTCCTTTGAAGTCCCCATCTAAATCCTTTGAAGGGATTTGTTACACAGACCAAAGGAGCTGGTTAATGACTTGTCCATTTGTGCTTTTAAGAGGCATTTGTTTTGTTTTCTTTTCCTGCTTTAAAAGAATTGTGCTTTCCTGATTGAAATACCTCCTCCTCCCAATTTCAGCCTCCTATGGTGTTTATATACCTGGGTTTTACCCTCAGTTACCAGCATAAAAGCTCAGCGTGTTCTCATAAAACACAGGAAGTAACCATGATCCAGTGAGAATATAAACATCACTATTCAATCTTGAAGGTTCAGAAGCCAGAGCTACAAGGAGTCAGGTTTGTTCTAACAAAACCCCAGCTTCCTTAAATTCTCAGGGAAAAAAATAACATTGCTTTTTTTTTTAAGTATTTATTTAGGAAAACTCTGGGAAGAGTGCTTTGCTCACTTTTTTTCTTTTCTTTTTTTTTTTTTTTTACAAACCTAGAATTACAACTTAGCCCTGAGTTTTCAGAGCCTGGGCAAGACGATAGTAATACAATAAGAGAGTGAATTGGATGAATTACCTTTGAAAGGTGCCTAATGCGTTTTTGATCAGCAGAACTTAGTCACTAATCTTTTTATTAGAAGATAAACCTGGAGGTTTCAGTTCTCTGAAAGAAGTTTGCTCTTTTCAAAGTTTATGCTTTTTTCACAAAGAGACTGCAAAATTGAAACATCTTCACCTCGCAGCACAGCAGGTGTCTATGAAGGGTGCTCAGTGGGGTGTTCTTCTCTATCCTTTGCTTCACTATTTGCCCGGTGAAGACAGGCTCTAATTGGAGATGGACCAGCTAGCTGAGAAATTATTGCAGCACATTTCCCCCCCATATTTTTCTTGGAAACTGTTGAGAAATTATCCCAAAAATCCAGGCCGAAGTGTATTGAGGTGTAATATTCAGATAGGCTCTAGGAGAATGTAAAATATTAATTAGAGGGTGAGTCCCACAGTTATTGGCTTGGAACATCCACCAAAGATAATGTGATATTATCTTTAATTATAGAAAGATACAGCCAATATCTTATCCAGTCCTTTCCTATCTCATCTTAGGCCATCACAGACAGTAGCTTTTTGGCTTAACATTTCTCCTGTGGACCACTGCCCTACCAGATGCTTCAGTGCGTACATACCTGGGTCAGTGTGACTGAGGTCAGTCTGATCAACACCTCCAAATTACATCCAGAAACTTGCCTAGGCCTATGCAAATGAAACATTTAGACAGAAGGACAGCCAGAACTCTCACACACACAGATTTCCTCTACTATGCCATCGGTGGCCCCTGCTGCCTCCCTGTGAATAACAGGAGCAGTTCATTTTAATTCCAGGCAGTTTTGCACCAGCTAAGTGCAAATTCTCTTCTTTCACAGTTGGTTGGCAGGATCTGCGTCAGGGCATCCAGTGGTGTTGAGGTTCCATGAATGTTTCTGAAAGCCTAAAGTGAGGCCACGGGCTGTGAAAAGGGAAGAGAAGTGATTCTGGGGCAATGCACGGGAAAATGCTGGGTGTTTTATTTTTCAGGAGGGAGGGTGGACGTCCTTATACATAACCTGTGGAAACAAAGACAAGTCAGGCTTCAGTGGATGCTTAAAACTCTAAAGTCTTGAGTTTTTAGGAGATAATTAGTTTGGGTTTTACACTTCCCTGGTCTAAAAGGAGATCATCTCACAAAGGACCCTCATACCTGTTCTACAAAGTGTGGGCTCGGTTTCAATATTCCTGAATATTCACAGCGAAGTGTGCACTTTACAGAGTTCTCTGAAGGTGTCAGAGTGTGTTATCAACACTGATTCCCTGAGCCTCATCCTTCCTAAGTATAAAGGGCCTAAAATGCTGTGGGCACAGGCCAGTCAGGATGCAAGGTCACCAAGTAAGCCAGCATCAGCTGGAAATAGGAAACACCAGATTTATATCCTCAAGGTACCAAGGGGGAAATTCACTTTGGGAATTTCACAGTTGGAAACAGGTCCATTTTTCCAAACATAATAGATTTCTGAAAAATAGATTTGTGTTTGAGTGAAGTTCAAGAGAGCATTTGTTAATTGCTACAGATCAACAGGTATTCAGTTTTTCCTATGTCCCATCTGGTGCAGGAATCATTTCTCTCTATTTTTTTTTTTTTTATCTTCTTCTGGCAAGTAAAGTTATTTCTTTTAAAATGTAAAACAAAAGGATTCAGATTCCAGTTAAGTGAACTGGAGACACTATATGATTTTGTAATGAAAGAACACATGTCACTGGCTCACTCTTAACAATTGCCTGGAGGAGTTTTCAGTGTTTAATTGCCTTCCACACTCTCTCCCGAAAAGAACTATTGCCCCCTCCCCATTTTCTTTCCTAAATCAACTTCATGCGAATCAGTTTTGCTGCTGTGAAAGTGTTCATGTGCAAAAAGGTCTGTTTGATCTCCTTTATAAATATAACAGTGGCTTTAATTAACACCCGAGATTTTTCCTCAAGGACTCATTCCATAAGAAGGATAAGATGTGGAGTTTCTGTTAAAAATAATAATAATAATGAGAACTTCTATTATATCTTGATGGTATTTTTATTTGGGAAAGAGAAAGCAACCTAAAATAATTTGGGGGCCCTTTCCTCCTCATCTCTACATTTGTGCCGTTGGAAAGGGATAGAGGCAAGGTGGCGCAGAGATTCCAAAGGGAATTTGCAGATGTTTAACCCACTGGGTAGTCACTGTTTTGGCCACAAGCAACTCTTAAGTCCTGGTGCCTCCTCTGGGGCTGGGCAGTGCCCTTGGCCCCGGGATGTGGGGGGAGGAAAGAGGTGAGGTGTGGAGGTGGAGTAGGAGGGGAAGGGGGCATCAAGAAGAAGAGAGACCACAGGTCTGGGAGGGGGCTGGGCTGTAGGTGGGGAGGGGCAGTACCCTTTGCCTGGGTGCCTCTTGGTGCCCCGCCCTTGCTTCTTCCAGGATCTAGAACGTAGGGGCTAGCCCTTTCCCGTCCTCACCCAAGGCTGGTAGGGCCTCTCTGCCGTCTGCCCGGGGTGTATGCTCGCCCCTCCTTTCTCCGATGTCACCATACAACTGAGTGGGGTTCTCTGTGGGGCGCAGCGTGACTCCTGAGCCCCCGGTGCTGGCCTCCCCGAGGTGAGGCCATCGCTAATGCCTGGCCTTCCTTCCAGAGAGCCCGTGGACGAGGTGCTGCAGATGCCCCCGTCCCTGCTGACATGCGGAGGCTGCCAGCAGAACATCGGGGACCGCTACTTCCTGAAGGCCATCGACCAGTACTGGCACGAGGACTGCCTCAGCTGTGACCTCTGCGGGTGCCGGCTGGGCGAGGTGGGCCGGCGCCTCTACTACAAGCTGGGCCGGAAGCTCTGCCGCCGAGACTATCTCAGGTGCGTCCTCGCCGCCCTCCTGGGCCCCTGGCTCTGTCTCCCTGGCGCCTGCCTCCGGGGCCAGCGAGATCACGCTGGTCTCAGCTGCCCTATGCAGGGGAGCAGTTGGCCTTTCTTCCTGTTAGAGAAGCATGTTCTTGGGGACACATGCCTGTGTGGGCCAGTTCTCATATTTTAAAGGCAAGAGAGTGATGAGCACAGAATTCAGAATAGTGGTTCCCTCTGGGGGTCAGACAAGGGGAGAGGGTGGGGGAGGAAGGCGCAGGGTATGCCAAGGGAACTGGGAGTTTTGAAGCTTGTAAGTTTGAGGGTGGATTCCCAGCAGCTCATTTGATGCTTCAAAAACATAGGTTCCTAAGTATTCTTTTGTAACCTCTCGATATAATGTGATGAGAAATTTAAAAAGAGTAGCATGGAAACATATACACTAACGTCTGTAAAATAGATAGCCAGTGGGAACTCGCTATGTAACTCAGGGAACTCCAACTAGAACTCTGAGACAACATAAAGGGGTGGGACGGGGTGGGAGGTTGGAGAGAGGCTCAAGAGGAAAGGGACATATATATGCCTATGGCTGATCCATGTTGATGTATGGCAGAACCCCGCACGATATTGTAATTATTCTTCAATTAAAAAAACAAATTTTAAAAAATTGAAAGTATAATCTCGCCCCGGCACTCCAAGCATTTTTGGTCACAGCAGGAAGGCCCTGAAGTCAGCAGTAGATTTGAGCCCCGACATCACTGCTTTCTAGCTCTGTGACCTTGGACAAGTTACATAACCTTCCTAAGCCTCAATTTCCTCATCTGTAAAATGGGGTTATAGAATAGCGGTACCTACTTCCAGGAAGGGGTGGGAATTAGATGGGGTGGTACATGTAAGGTGCTTGGCGTGGTGCATGGGTATCAAATAGATGTTAGCTGTTGTCTTTCGGTAACCCTCATGACATTTATTATTAGAGTCTTTCCCGACCTAATAAACAAAGTGATGGAAGAATGGAAAGGCAAAAGAGGAACTCTGGAACACCCACTGAGACAGGCACTGAAGATACCTCGGATACTCTGGGTCACACGTTTGGCTATGTGAATTTTCTGACTCTCAAACGAGTGCCTTTGCCTGGAATGTTCTAGTTTCATATGAAATTTCCAGTTTCATATTAGCTGCGGCAGAGGTAACTCTATGCCCTCTGCTGTCAAATCTGCTCGACTGTGTAGCTGTCAGTTTTTTTGCCATCTTCGTGGGGTACAGGGTCTGTGGAGCATGCAGCCTTAATACATTAGGACCACCCAACCCAGGAAAGCTTGTTTAGACTCCAGTGCCCTTGGCTGCCAGGCCAGCTCTTTCTCCCAAACCTGCCCTCAGAGCATTTTACATTAAAAAAAAATTGCAGGCAATTCCATGGTGAAGCAAGCTTATCTGTTTACCCAGAGACTGACAAAATAAGCTTTTTCTCCCCCCTAAATTTCCTGATTAAAGTCCTTGAAAATTTGGTGGTTCACAGAAAAGAAGTCAAGTTTCCAAGGATCATGATTTTAATTTTGACCATTATCATTATTATTAAGGAACAAGAAAATAGAACTGGGATAAATAGAGACCTGATTCTGCTCGCTACTAGTTTGCCAAGTCAGTGCGGAAAAGCAGACGGGTAAATGATTCCCACTGGGCCCCCTGACTACATCCCTGTCAAATCATTTGAATCTTATTAAATGAAGTACAGATAGAGTAAGGTCAAAAGAGCCGAGGTTTCTCCCTATCTCTGAGGTTTTATATAACATTCAAGAAGAAAACCCTGTGCTGCCTGGGCTTGTTAATCTCTTGCATTTTTAAAAAGGAGAGAAAAAAAATAGTCTGGGAGAACCCAATGTTAATTAACTTGTGTCTTGGTGACATGAAATAATTCTTCTCCCTGCTACATTCCTAGGCAACATGTTAATTAACTCTGTTAGTGCAGGCGTTTCCAGCCATCCTTTCATATTTATATTATTGTTATTAAAATGGGCAGGTGGAAGCTTCAGACATGACACCTCTTGACAGAGGAGAAAAATCGTTTCTTGCTGCAGGCATGGCCCTTCAGCCATGGACTTGTTTGCTTGCATTCTTAACATAGCTGACAGTGCCTTTGCAAAAGGCAAGTTGGAGGAGTGATGAAATGTGTCCTGGGATGGTGTTCAGTCCTTACCCCCACCCCTCGCCCCCCACCTACCCTCACCCCAGGAGAACTTCTCCCCAGGGTTTCCAGTTGCTGCTTGGCCTGTTAAAATCTTTTTCAGACATTTAGCCTCACATAATCAGGAGATCCCCATGCAGAACCTAAATAAACTCTTAGTCGCTAAGTTGTGTCCGACTCTTCGCGACCCCATAGACTGCAGCCCACCAGTCTCCTCTGTCCATGGAATTCTCCAGGCAAGAATACTGGAGAGGGTAGCCATCCCCTTCTCCAGGGGATCTTTCTGACCCAGGGATCGAACCCATGTCTCCTGCATTACAGGCAGATTCTTTACCATCTGGACCACCAGGGAAGCCTGAACCTAAATAAACCCTGTGCTATTTATGTTGTTTTCTTGGGAATTTAACAGTAGCTGTTAATGTCAGTACCCAGTCCAGATACCCTCAGATCCCTTTTTATGATTTTTATGCTCAGTGCACCCCCCACCCCCTGCTGTTTTACTTTCAACAGCTGCTGCTGCTACTAAGTCACTTCAGTCGTGTCCGACTCTGTGCGACCCCATAGACGGCAGCCCACCAGGCTCCCCCGTCCCTGGGATTCTCCAGGCAAGAACACTGGAGTGGGTTGCCATTTCCTTCTCCAATGCATGAAAGTGAAAAGTGAAAGTGAAGATGCTCAATCATGTCCGACTCTTAGCGACCCCATGGACTGCAGCCTACCAGGCTTCTCTGTCCATGGGATTCTCCAGGCACAAGTACTGGAGTGGGGTGCCATTGCCAGAAGCCTGCCCAGTACCCCCACCCACCCATCCAATGCCCAGCAGACCTTGCCCAGTAGCTGGCACTGCCAGAGACCGGAGTCTAGTAATCTTGCCTGGAGCCAAGGCCACTTGGAGACACAGCTTACACCCCAGAGTCCCCGTGCATTCAGGCCAAAGCTCCCCTCTGAGGGACTTGGCCCAAGACTGCAACTTGGCCTGCCTCCCATCTTCTGTCTGGTTTCCCTTGCCACTGTACCTGCTTTCCCTGATGACACATCCGTAATAACTCCTGCCTCAGGGTCAGTTTCTGGGATAGCCAGCCTAAGTTACCAATTCTTCAGAAGTGAACGAGCAAGTTAGATGTCAAGTCCTAGCTTATTTCCACGTAGTGAAGTCTCAGCAAACCAGAGCTAGAAGGGGCTGTAGAAGCCTTCCTTCCCTTCCAGTTCTCTCGTCTTACAGCTTAAGACACGGAAGCCAAGGCAGAGGATATCCGTGGCTCCAGGAGGACTGGCTGGTTGGAGGTGATGTTGGGATCTGAAGGTGTCTCCCAGATATTAGTCCGTCATGCTTCCCGTCATTAACTGCCTGACCTGTGTTGTAATTTACCTCCCGATCCCCCTTCCGTAAGGGCCACACACTCCAGGCAGCTGGCTGCTTTCCACGCATGCTGTTTTGTGAGTCGTTTATTCTTACTCAGGCCCAAACTCCTCTTACTGAACAACCAGGAAATCAGAACTGTCTTTCCACCCCATGACCTCCAAGGTGGCAGTTCCTGACAGCTCCACCATCTGCTGTCTTGGGATGAAGTGTTCTTCCCCCAGTAATGAGTTTGCTCCTAGGTGGGGCCTTGAAAACACTCGGAGATCTTCGCATGGAGAGTGGGATTTGGAGGGAACTAGCCAGCCTGGCTGTAACCACGAGCTGTCCACCCACAGACCGCATCTTCCTGGTTCCATTCATTCTGCTCTAAATTTGTCAACTGCTCTCGTCGCCCCTACATCCTCTCAGAACCTGCCAGTTGATTCTCTGCTATGCTGAAGTTCATTAGAACTTCCAAGAAGAACAGGCATTTACCCAAAACTGCCCTGAAGGTTTCCTATGGAAAAGACCTGCTGACATGCCATGTCATCAGGCAGCAAGGCTGGCCCCTTTGGGAATACCCCCAAGATGTGTTAAAACCCAGCCAGCATCGGCTTCAGCCTTGAGCGCTGGCGCTTTGACTTGCTGCGTTCCATCCTCCAGCAGCCGGGTGAGGTGGACGCTGTGATGACTATCATTCCACAAGCTCACAGTCAGCAGAGGTCTCAGCAGGGTCACTTAGGTACTCGGGGCCGGTCCCGCCTGAATCTGAGTCTTCTGATTCCAGTGCTTGTGTTACCCAACTCGTGCGAGCTGATTCTCAAACTTCAGCCTGCTTTAGCATCACCTGGCTGTACTCGGGACCAGACAGACGGTTGGGCCTCTACCCGCAGAGCATCTCAGTCAGGAGGGCCTGAGTGTGCATTTCTAGCAAGTTTCCAGGGGATGCAAATAGAGCTGGTCCCAGGACCACACTTTGAGAACCACTGCACTAGGCTCCGGCCTTCCTAGGTGGTACTAGTGGTAAAGAACCAGCCTACCAGTGCAGGAGATGTAAGAGACGTGGGTTTGATCCCTGGGTCGGGAAGATCCCCCAGAGGAGGGCACAGCAACCCACTCCAGTATCCTTGCCTGGAGAATCTCATGGACAGAGGAGCCTGGCAGGCTGCAGTCCATAGGGTGGCACAGAGTCGGACAGGATTGAAGCAATTTAGCATGCACTAGGCTCCACCATAGTGCATCTCCTGCTTTGGCACCACATATTGCTTAAAATAAATGACCAGTCAGCTGAGACTTAGGAGGGTCTTGATTTTGGTGACAGAAGAGAAGTTTTTCAGAGACGTATGCCATTGGGCCAGCGAGGATCTTGAATTATTATCTTCCATTCTATATGGAGAGATACTACTGCTCGTCCCCCAGGCGGCCGAGGGACTGTTCACTGTTGAACTCCCTCCATCTCCCAGAAGCTGGGGTCCTACAGAGCCACTGTGTGCAATGGCCTGTGTGGCTCTGGAGAAGTTAAATGACCAACCCTCCCCGTGGGTGGAATTAGAGCCGTTGATGTGATAGTGTGTGGGAGGGAGCCTCAGAAAGATGCCCATTTCATTGCATTCCTCTCAAGAAGCCCCCTGGGTTTACTCCTGCTCCTCTTCTAAAATAAAAGTTCCTTTGGGAGGAGACACACACTCCACGCCTAACCTTTTTTATTTTTTAACTTTTTTTTTAATTGGAGGAAAATTACAATGTTGTGTTGGTTTCTGCCGTACAACATGAGTAAGTCATAGTTTATGTAAAACTATATATATAATATATATATATCTCCCCTCCCCTCCCCTGATTTACCCCTCTAGGTTGTCACGAACACCAGGCTGGGCTCCCTGTGTTATATAGCAGCTTCCCCCTAGCTGTCTATTTTGCCCATAGTAGTGTATTATGCCAATGCTACTTTCTCAATTCATCCCACCCTCTTCTTCCTCTGCTGTGTCCACAAGCCCGTTCTCTACATCTGTGTCTCCATTCCTTCCCTGTAAACGGATTCATCAGTACTATTTTTCTAGATTCCATATATATGTATTAATATATATTTGTTTTTCCCTTTCTGATTTACTTCACTCTCTATAACAGGCTCTAGCTTCATCCACCTCACCACAACGGACTCAAATCTGTTTCTTTTTACGGCTGAATAAGATTCCATTGTGTGTGTGTGTGTGTGTGCGCGTGCACGCACGTGCCCCAACTTCTCTATCCATTCATCTGTCAATGGACATCAAGGTTGCTTCCAATTCCTGGCCACTGTAAATAGTGCTGCCATGAACAGTGGGGTACATGTGTCTTTTTGAATTGTGCTTTTCTCAGGATATTACCCAATAGGGGGGCTTGCTGGGTCATATGGTAGTTTTATTCCTAGTTTTTTAAGGTATCTCCATACTCTTCTCCCTCGTGGCTATATCAGTTTACACACAGCTAACCTCTTAAATCACTTCAGTCCTTTCACAGAGGCAGGTCCTGGGGCATCCTAGAAGCAGAGAGAGAGCTCAGAAGAGGAATGAATTATGTCAAACACAAGTGCCTCAGGCATGGTTTCATGTCAGAGGACCCTCTTCCTTCTAGGAAAGACTGTGAATTAGTCATAGTCACTTGCGATGAGGTGGATGAATTAGTTGGCCATCTGTCTGGACCCAACTCTTGCTTCCCGACATCTTGGAAATCCAGCCTACATCATGGAACCCATCCTCAGGCTCTTTCTTCCAGTCTTACCTCCGGCCCTGCCTTTTTAGCTTCTCTCTTTCTCCCCGCAGGCTTTTCGGCCAAGATGGTCTCTGCGCATCCTGTGACAAGCGGATCCGAGCCTACGAGATGACGATGCGGGTGAAGGACAAAGTGTATCACCTGGAATGTTTCAAATGTGCCGCCTGTCAGAAGCATTTCTGTGTGGGTGACAGATACCTCCTCATCAACTCCGACATAGTGTGTGAACAGGACATCTACGAGTGGACTAAGATCAATGGGATGATATAGGCCAGGGGCCCCAGCATCTCGGGGAGGAGATTCACTGAAAAGTCACTGTCTCCGTGGGGTCTTACGCTCTTGGGCATTCTGGGGATTTGAGGGTGGGCTGAGGCATTTCTTAGGGGATAGTAGACCCTAACTGGGCACCAAGAACCAAGACACAGCATCCAAGTGACATAATGCAAGGGGCAAAACTTAAATGTCACAAAATGACTGGCCTTGAGGGAGAACTTAGGGACAGTGGCCACAGCCTATGGGTAATAACTGACATGATTAGCCAAGGAGAGAGTGTTGGGGGGCTGCTGTGCCATCATAATGGGGCTTCCATCTACAGATAGGGACATGTTCTGCCCAGACTTGTTATGTCTTTGACCCTTGAAAACTAGAGATGTGCAATTGATTTATTTTCTTCCTGGTTTTTATGGAACCCTGTTCCAGCCCCTGTCCTCCATACGAGGGAAGGACAGAGATAAAGGGTGGCCATCCTTTTCTTCTTGGCCACCTTACCAAGGCCTTAAGCCTTGGACCCAAGGGACACTGCATGGAGACAACATTTTAGTTGAGAATGAAAACTGCAACTTTTAACCAAACAGTTATTTAAAGCAATGCTGATGAATCACTGTTTTTAGACACCTTAGTTTTGAAGTGAGGAGTTCCACAGATTGTTTCTATACAAATGTAAATCTAAAAAAAAAAAATTGTTCAACTATTTTATTATCTTAGATTATATCAAAGTATTTGTTGTGTGTAGTTTAAAAACTCTGCGGAAAATAAAAATGACTGACTAAAATGCAGTGTTGTGTATTTGGCAATGACTTACAATTTGGGATGGCAGAAAAATGACTTTATGTTAAAAAGGAGAAATAAATAAGCAATTTACCTTTAGGTCAAATAAAACTGAGGTTTATGTGTGGGGTTTATAGGAGGCAGGCACATTTCTATATTACTAGCAATTAGTATGTAACAGGTCATCATGTAGCTCAGAGGGACGTAGAATAATTAGATTGTTATTGTAAAACAAGCATTTCACTTCAGCATTGTATGGAGCGAACGGAAGGCAAGATCTTTGCCTTTGGGAAACCTGTAACCTAGAAAGGACACAAATACATAAAACAGATTCCCTTTGGGAGAGAAGGTAATTACCTAGTTTGAAATGTGGCAAAGATGCTGAGCTTGACACTTCGATTTTCCAAGACGTGTGTCTCAGGGTGTTTTATGACAAGTGGTTAAAAGAACCTTACTTTGAGGATTTAAAGCAGGCACCTTGCCTGTGTTTGCCTTTCACTGCATCCAGCCCACCGTGAACTGACTCAGAGCGCCACCTGCTGGTCGTCACCTCTCAGGTCTCCGGTTCGAGAATGTCCTAATGACAGACTAACAGAGGTGTATTTCAATTGTTACATAAAAATATTGGCAAGAACCACAAAGTCTTAATGTGTTTAATTATCAAGACATCAGAAACATGCATCTAGTACTACAGTTAATTAACCGTGATATTCAAGAACTTACAGGTTTGCTTGGGTTTTGTTTGTTTGTTTTTTCTTCTGGAGAAATAAGTGATGGCTCCCTTGGTCTGTAAAATACTAAAAGTGGTTGGGAAATTTGACTGCTGAGGGTGGCCTGTTTAAATCAAATCTAGTCATATTGAGTTTCAACTCAGGTGGTGGAAGGGACTGCCAGTGAGGGGATGTTTGTTCTAAATCAACAGAGGGCAGTGGTTCTCTGATTGTGGTCCCTGAACCAGCAATATCAGCGTCACTTGAGAACTTATTAAAAGTGAAGATTCATGGGCTCCATCCCAGACAGAGTGCGTTGGAAACTCTGGGGATGGGATTCAACAATCTTTGTTTTAACAAGCCCTAAAAATGCTTCCGATTCATGCTCAAGCTTGAGAATATTCTCCAACATCTCCCAGTTTGGCAGAGCATCTGCTCTAAATTGTTAATACCTAATATTTGACACAATGGTTAACCCCTGAATAACCTTTCCACATGTAGACAAACACTGTCTACCCCTGGTCTCTAAACTGAAAACTTTTACATAATTTTGTAACTCAGCTAGCAGTTGTCATCTACCAGATCACAATGCAATCCACCATTTTTAACCATATCAACATTATTAATAATAATAATAGATTTTAGTTATGTAAACTATTAGGTAAGAATAAAAATGATTCTTGCTTTTGAAATGTAAATTTTATTCTTAACCCCCACAATAGTACAACACACATAAGATTCAAGAACTTGGCCAATGCCTTTGCCATCTTCAGTAAAGCAATAATTAACTTTTCTGATTGTCCATAGCACCATCCTGCAGAATTGTGAACACAGAGGCAGAGGCTCTGTGATGTCACCCATTGGGGCCCAATATCTAACCCACATCTGACTTGAGACAAGGACATGTAACGAGAGGGACCAGCTCCCAGAATTCACCTGGTGGTCCTTACCTGTGTGTGCAGCTGGTGCCCCTAAGACCCAGAGTCAGAGGACAAGGCACCTGCACCCTTCCCCTGTCCATGCCTTAATTCAGCAGTTAGCTGGGATATTTCACTTCCTCTTATCTTATTCATGTTTTATATTCCAAACCAGCTTCCTTTTATTGCTGTCTCCAATAGAATTACTCTGGAGTCACTGGGCTTCTCAGGTGACTCTGTAGTAAAAAATCTACCTGAAAATGCAGGGGATGCAGGTGCAATCCCTGGGTCAGGAAGATCCCCTGGAGAAGGAAATGGCAACCCACTCCAGTATTCTTGCCTAGGAGATCCCATTGACAGAGGAGCCTGGCGGGCTGCAGTTCATGAGGTTGCATGACGTAGCCACTAAGCAGAAACAAAAATAGAATCACTGCTTCTCAGAGAATCTTAATCCTACAAAGTTACAACAGAGCAGTGGCTAGGAGCTTTATCATCATAAGACTGGGATTTGAATTGCAACGACATCACTTAATTACTCAACAAACATTTACCCATCACTTACCATGTGCCAGGCACTATTCTAGGGGCTGGACAAGTATTAACTCCTTTAAGCCACAAAACAGCCCCACGTGGCAGTTTCTATTTATCATCATCCACATTAATTCCAGGGAAACTGAAGTACAGACAGGCTCAGTCACCTGTTTAAGGTCTGACCACGAATAAAAGGCAGAAGTTGGCTGTAATCAAGACCTCACCCTCTGCTCTGCTGCTTCTCTTAGGCTCACCTCACTGAACCTCAGGTTTCTCATCTGCAGTTTAGGGAAAATAAATACCCTCCTCCTCAGGTCACTTGAAAATATATGACTTCAGTCTAGCCAGGAATGTAACCAAAGTACAATGATATCAGATCAACACCATAATAAAGGTATATAAAAAATGTTATGGAAACACAGTAGAGAAACAATTTAACTGGCCCATGCGTGGCTATTTGGGGCATTTTACATGTCCCCGAACCAGTAAGGAGGTAACACAGACAAGAGCAAAGACTCAGAGGCCTTGACCTTGTAGAGCTGGCAGTCAAGTGAGCCTGGAGTTTTCATGGTGGTGGTGATTATGGTCACCTTTGGGTGGAGAGGGGCTGGACCAGTGAGTGAATAAACAGGGGAGGTGGGGTTTTCCACAGTTTTGAGTCTGCATGGCAAATCAAAATCTAAACCCAGGAATCTCTGAGGGACAGAGGAAGGGCGCAATGGAGGTACAAGATGGGCCTGGAACATCTTATTACACTAGAAAGTAAGGAAGTGCTTTAAAAAATGTAAGCATGTCACAAGGATAAAGAAGCCAGCTTGAAGGGGCTATCAGTGGCCAAATCTGGGGAAATTTGTATATGAAAATCATGAAGGACAGTAATGAGTTATAAAGTGCTAGGGAAAAAATAAGAATCTGTGGGTTCATACCGATAATAAATAAATGGAGAAAAGAAAGGGCTCTCGTTTACAGCAGAATCTTGAATGCTGACTGGTAAATGTGAAGAGAGTGTGGGGGCTGGAAAGTCATCCTTCTGAAACTATCATACTGAAATGACAGAATCAAGCAAGAAGCATCAATAGCTGCTAAATTTCAACAAAGAAAGAGCAGGGTATTTGGATGGTCTTACAGTGCCTTCCCACAGATTGTTATTCATTGCAAGGGGGAAATCCATAATTACTCAATGGAGAAATTGGACAGCACCTTGACCAGGTAATCGGTGAGGGATG
This sequence comes from Cervus elaphus, assembly GCF_910594005.1. NCBI lineage: Eukaryota > Metazoa > Chordata > Mammalia > Artiodactyla > Cervidae > Cervus > Cervus elaphus. Next base: position 77,750,691 of record NC_057815.1, on the reverse strand, counting down.
GTTGGACCGTGTGTGTCTCCAGATGTGATCCTCTGCGGAGGACACACCATCCCTGTTTTAGCATTCCGCCTGAGAATACAGAGCTTGGCTCTAAGTATGAGACAAATTACCAGGCAAACTCAATATGATGAATATTGTATTTTCAAAAAGAGAGGAGATGAAACTCTATTTTCAAAAATGTCTGTGTCATAAAGAATAAAAGCAGGCTGTGGAATGTTCCAGATTCAAGAAGGCTAAGACGACCTGACGACTAAATCTAATACCTGGCCCTTTTCTTTCCCTCCAGTACTGGAGAGGGGAAAAGTTATAGATGACATCATTGGGGCAGTTGGTAATATTGAAATATGAATAGGTAGATTAGTTCAAACTAATGCACAAATGCTAAATTTATTGAGGTTAACAACTGTGGTTACAAAACAAACTATCCCTACTATTAGGTAGTACATACTGAAATACTTAGGACTAAAGGGTCATGACCTATGGAACTTATTCTCAAATAAAATAAATTCACATGTGGGTGGGTGGGTGTGTGTGTGTGTGTGTGTGGAGAGAGAGAGAGAGAGAGGTTGGAGCAGGGGGAATAAATGGCAAAGCAAATGAATAAAAAAAAACTGTTAAAGGCAAGGGGCTTTCCTGGTAGTCCAGTAGTTAGGACTCCACACTTCTACTGCAGAAGTTGTGGGTTCCATCCCTGGTCGGGGAATTCCCAGCCTGCTGTGAGGTGCAGCCAAAAAAAAGTTAACGAATCTAGGTAAAAGATACACAGGTGCATGATTTTTATTCTAGCATCTTTTCTTTAAGTTTGATACTTTAACAAGTAAAACATTTTTTAAAACTTCAGAAATCTTAACTTTTTCTTGTCTCAGGTTTTTTATTTAATTAGGAGAACAGGAGAGATGATAGAGTGATAATAGCTTAGTTTAGAAGTCAGTGATATTCTACTATTCGTTTGTCACAATTTTAATACACTTTTGGCCTTAGAAGTAAAGGTTATGGGTCCCAAGCCAGCAATTCCTTCCAAATACAGATAATATAAATGATGCATTTAGGAGGATTCACAGGAGTGCCAGTTTCTGGAGCAGGTGATTTCTCAACCTTATAAAATGAGCTTGCTACAAATTCTACATTTCCTTTGAAATCAGGATCAAGATGTAATCATCTGGCTTTGAAACGTGTTATAGGACCAGGAATCTAAGCTATAATGTTTTGTGTGAAGATCTAAGAATTGAGTTGAAAGAAGTTTCAAAGCACTAAAGTGACTTTCGTCCTCTCTCAGTGGCTGTGTGTTAATTCTCCCAGAAAATCATCGTTTCTCTGAGTTAATAGAATCTTTGAAGCTAAATCAAGTCCATTTCCATTGTCACATTGTGAAGCTTTTGAACCGGACTCACTGAATTATCCTATTTGATGGCCACCTTGAAGATAGCTTTGCCATGATCCTAAGAAAACCCACAGCTGCCGCTTCTGTGTGTCACTGCCTTTCCACCTCACCTGATCCATTCTCATTACTTAATGAGAAGCTCAAGGCAAACGCCACTTAGATAAATAGTAGGTAACATAGATAGAAGTCAATGTGATGTGATAGAAAGAATACTGAAATGGAAACTGGAAACCCGATTTTTGTCTCTAACTAAGGGGTATGTCTTCAGGCAGCCCTCAGTTTCCTCATCTGCAAGATGAGAAACTTATTGTAGATTAGGAATTTGTTCCTTAAATTTTGGTCTACAGGCAGGGAAGTGTGAAAATTGGGAGTAAGCATTTGTAGTAGCCAGTCTCCCAAGATACCTCCAGAGATTCTTTTTAAAAAATTTTTTTTTTATTTTGTATTGGAGAATGGCCAATTAATAATGTTGTAATAGTTTCGGGCGGAAAGCGAAAGGACCCAGCCATAATTACACATGCATCCATTCTTCCCCAAACTCCCTTCTCATCGAGGCTGCCACATAACACTAAGCAGGTCCCTGTGCTATATGGTAGGAGCTTGGTGGTTATCCATTTAAAATATAGCAGTGTGTACAGGTCAATCCCAAACTCCCTAACTACTCCGTCCCCCCATCCTTCCCCTCTGGCAACCATAAGTTCATTCCCTAAGTCTGTGAGTCTGTTCCTCCTGGCTTCATGCTTGTGTGGTCTCTCACTT